>NC_040093.1:679375-1358750 GCF_003369695.1 Bos indicus x Bos taurus
GTGTTCATTGGAAGGACTGATGTTGAAGCTGAAACTGCAGTACTTTGGCCACCTGATGCGAGGAGCTGACTCATTTGAAAAGACCTTGATGCTGGGAAAGATTGAGGGCAGGAGGAGAAGGGGATGACAGAGGATGAGATGGTTGGATGGCATCATCGACTAGATGGACATGGGTTTGGGTGGACTCTGGGAGTTGGTGATGGACAGGAAGGCCTGGCGTGCTGCGATTCATGGGCTCGCAAAGAGTTGGACATAACTGAGCAACTGAACTGAACTGAACCCCCATCAAGGCTACAGATAAAAATAAAAAGATTATTTGTAGAGTCTTTCAGACATAAAACATGTCCACTGTTCAGTTCCGTTCAGTTCAGTTCAGTCACCCAGGCCTGTCCGACTTTTTGTGACCCCATGAATCGCAGCACACCAGGCCTCCCTGTCCATCACCAACTCCCGGAGTTCACTCAAACTCATGTCCATCTAGTCGGTGATGCCATCCAACCATCTCATCCTCTGTTGTCCCCTTCTCCTCCTGCCCCCAATCCCTCCCAGCATCAGAGTCTTTTCCAATGAGTCAACTATTTGCATGAGGTGGCCAAAGTACTGGAATTTCAGCTTTAGCATCATTCCTTCCAGAGAACACCCAGGGCTGATCTCCTTCAGAATGGACTGGTTGGATCTCCTCGCAGTCCAAGGGACTCTCAAGAGTCTTCTGTAACACCACAGTTCAAAAGCATCAAGTCTTTGGTGCTCAGCTTTCTTCACAGTCCAACTCTCACATCCATACATGACCACTGGAAAAACCATAGCCTTGACTAGACGGACCTTTGTTGGCAAAGTAATGTCTCTGCTTTTGAATATGTTATCTAGGTTGGTCATAACTTTACTTCCAAGGAGTAATCGTCTTTTAATTTCATGGCTGCAATCACCATCTGCAGTTAGCAGGAGCTAATAACCTTTATCTTATTTCAATTCAAATACATTGACCCCAAAGCATAAAGTCAGTTTTCAGTTTTCCAGTCTATGTACATTTGGTGAGGGACAAAATACTCCAGACTACCTTCTGTTCTGTCATGGGAAGAGAAGTGGGCGACAGAGGATGAGATGATTGGATGGCATCACCAACTCATGAGTTTGAGCAAATGCTGGGAAATAGTGAAGGAAAAGGAAGCCTGGCGTGCTGCAGTTCATGGGGTCGCGAAGAGTCAGGCAGGACTTAGTGACTGAAAAACAACAGCAACAAAGTTCAGATTACGGAGGTAAAACTGTTAGGGGGTCAGACAGGGGATGGTGGAGACTGTGCACTACGTTTTTCTGTATGAGTGCCTGGTTTGGGGCTTTACAAACACACTGAGGCAGGTAAGTGGCCTTGAAAGGAATGTGTTGTGGACAGGATAGTGTGGCAGGTGGCCAAGCTTCCAAGGGGAGAATAGGCATTAGATGGATGTGTGAATGCAGAAACAAAAGGTTATTGAAGCAAGATATCACTCAGAATGGGGCTGGTGCTTATTCACCATTTCAAGCACTTACCAGGATTCTGTGAGGACTTGGGATCTGGGGTGCTTTTTTCAGCCTGGAGACTAAAGTCTAGGGCGAACCTGGTTATTTATGAGAGTCATGAGGCCTGGACTGTTCCATTAAATGGGATTCAATTTTCAATGTGGGTAGAAGAAAGTTGTGATGGCTGGGAGTGCAGCCCAAGAGTGGAGAGGGCCACATGTGTCTGAGACCAGATGTGTTCTGAATGGCAAAGTCTGAGGCAAGGAACTGCCCTGCGTAGTGAGGACTCCATAGAAAGATTTGTGGCTGCTGCAGCTCAGGGAGTCATGAGAAGTCCCTGGAACCACTCAATCAGGTCTGAATTGGCAAAGCATACTCAGGATGTTTTTGCCAGGTTGTGATATAAGGCCTAAAATTAAGGCTGGTATTACAGTGCTGTGTTGTGAAACCATGAGGACCTCAACGGCCTGAGTGCTGGTTCTCCTCACTCTGCTCTTGCATACAAGGTCTCCTAACTCAACAGTCTTCTTTCTCACAGGGATTAAGTGGAGTTCCTGCTCATCCCTTCTCAGGCAGTTTCAATTCTCTACCTGCCCTGGAGATATTCAGGTAAGCCAACAGCACCCTCCCATGGAATCAGGAGATATCCCTTCCTACCAACATTAAAGAAGCTGATCTCACAAACACTACTTGTTCACTCTTCTGAGAGCGCAACTCTGATGTAGCCCTGTGTGTGTGTGTGTGTGTGTGATTTCCTCCACACTTGTTCATCACCAGAGAGTTCTCGCCAGAGAAAGATATCACATGTGCAGTGAATGTGGGAGATCATTTAGCCAAAGCTCAAGCCTCATTAGACACTGGTGAAAAAGTGTTAAGAGTACAACCAACGTGGGTGACCTTTTAGCCAAAGCTACAGCCTCAGTAACCACTGGAAAGTTCACACTGGAGAAGGGCCTTATGAGTGTGGGGAATATGAGAAATTGTTTATAAAGATCCAACCTCATGAAACACCAGAGTTCACACTGGAGAAAAAGCCTTTTAAGTGCAGTGAATGTGGGAAATCTTTTAGTCAAAACAGCAGCCTTGTTCTATATCTGAAAACTATACTGGAGAAAGGCTTTACATATGAGAGAATTGTTTAGTCAAAGATCTAACCTCCTGAAACACCAGAGGATTTGCACTGGAGACAGGCCTTATGAATGCAGTGAATGTGGAAAATCCTTTAGGGGAAGCATCAATGACTGTAAGAGTTCACACTGGGGAAAGACTTAAGTGTGACCAGTGTGAGAAATCCTTCAGCCAAAGCTCTAACCTCACTTGACACCAGAGAGTTCACAATGGATTGGACCTTATGAGTATGTTAAGTGTGAGGAAGCCATAAGCCAAAGGACTTACCTGCTTGCTTACAAAACTCACACAGGAGAATCAACTCAGATGTGCAGAAAATGTCGTATTTCCTCCTTCAGTAAAACAACACTCAAGGACATGCCTCTTGAAGGCATCATCTGCCTGAACTGAACCTCCTACATCAACATAAAATTCAGGGATGTGGGAGGTGCATAGCACACCTTAACCAACCCAGCCCTTTTTTTTTTGGCCACACCATGAGGCCAGAGGGATCTCAGTTCCCCAACCAGGGATCGAATACCTTCTCCCTGCTGTGGAAGTGTGGGGTCTAACTGCTGGACCCCCAGGGAAGTCCCAGTTAACCTACCCAGTGCCCTTGCCAGGTTTCTGTGGTATCATCTCTACCACCTAGCAGGTGCCCAGACTGTGCATCATTCACCCACCCCAGTGTGTTGGGAACAGGAAATTGCAGTGTTCCCCCATTCCCTTGGGGACTTCCTGAGAGGCTGGAATATTTTCTTTTCTGATTAATTTGGACAGGGACTTGACACAGCTGTGATCCAAAGGACTCCATCTGAGTTCTGCTGGTGACCTGAAAAGATGGAGTACCTTTTGGCGGGGGGGATATTGTTGGTTTCACATGGCTTTCATGTTGGAATATCCAGCCTCCAAAGCACTGACCCAGGAGCAGCCTGCCTCCAATGTTCTGGTTTTCTGTTATAACAAAGGCCTTATGGTTTCAGTCACCTTTAATCTTGAGGGTTCTATTCACTTTATGGGGTAGTTTGAAAACAAGTAGATTCTGCCCAAATACAAGAAGCAGATTTCATGGGACGCTAACCCTTGTGTACCTCATGGGGGTGGTGGGAGCTGGAATGATAGCAGTTCTCATGGCAGTTTGGGCCTGCTTTGCCTTGCTTTGAGCCAGAATGCTAGAATTTTTTGTGACAGAGTATATCCTAAGGAGGGAGAGTGTGACAACCTCAAGTACTTCTGGAAAAAGCATGAAATTCTGTCTTCTCCACAGGAGATACTGCTCAGCACTGGTGAGGGAAGTCTGTTCCCTGGGTCCTAGAGGGGAGCCATGTGCCCTGATGGCCACAATTCTGTATATCTGGGAGTGCGTGTCACTGGTTGAAAGATTACAGGGGGAATTATAGTCATTCAGAGAGCATGGGAGACTACAGCAGATTGGTTGGAATGCTCGTCTTTTAAAGGGGCATCCACAGTGCTCCAGGGGCCATGGCTGTGAAGGATGAGCAGCTGCACAAATTCTCAGAACCCTCAGAATTGTATGTCTTGTGTAGCTGAGGGCCTCGTCAGAAAATATCTAATGGTCTTAGGGATTCCTATAGCTTCTCTGGGCTGTACACCCAAAGGCCATTGCTGCTCAGACAGGAAAACAACAAGTTGATGGAAGATCTCTTAGTCCAATGACGTGGTTTTTGTGACCCAGCCTGTAAATGGTCTTCACTGCTCACCAATGTTTGCTACTATTGAGGCAAGGTGCTGATCTCAGGGCATTACAAGGGATATGGTGGTGTCAACAGAGGTTTGCTAGCTTTATTTTTCTAAAAGAGTAAGAATTCTTGTTTGTTAAAGCTTTTTAGGTATAGTTAATAAACAATTGTGTCCATATTTGAACTGTACCATTTGATAAATTTTGACATTCATATAAACCTATGAAACCATCAAACAATCATTGTAATTAACTTATGCATTACACAATATTTACCTCACGTCTTTTAATAATCTCTGTCTGCCCTCCCCGGCCTTCCAGGCAAACACTGATTTACTTTATAATAACATACTCTGCATTTTCTATAACTTCTTATGAATGGAATTACATAAAACGGTTAGTCTTTTTTCCCCTTGGTGTCCTCCTCATGCAGTGTGTTTATTTTGAGATTCATCAGTGGTTCTGATGTGGGTAGTTCATTTTTATGTTGTTGAGGAGTATGATGTTCTTTGCATATACCAATATTTGTTTATTCTTCCATTTGTTTTTTGGATATATGAATAGTTTCTGGTTTTTGGCTCTATCAAGCAAAATTGCTATGGACATCTCAGTATAATTCTTCAATATGGATATATTTCATTTCTCTTGTCTAATACCTTAGAGTGTGATGCCTGAGTTATAGGATAATAAATATATAACTTTTCAAGAAACATCAAACTGTGAACTAAAACTTGTTTCCTTTTGTATTTCTGTCAGCAGTGACAGACTGGTTCTTCCATATCTTTGCCAACAGTTGGGTATGGCTGGACATTTTAAGTTTTGGCCCTTTTAATAAATGTGTATAACAATATCTCACTGTAGTTTTAGCCCCACTTCCCTGATGTTTCATGATGTTAAGCATTTTTCTTTTGCTCATTTGCCACCTTTATGTCTATTAAAATGTTGATATATTTTGCCTGTTTTTCAAAAATAAGTTTTGGCTATTTTTGTTTTCATTAGCCAGTAAGAAGATAGCGAAACAATAAAGACTTATGTTGGAACTTTGTTCATTCTTCTTTACTAAGGAGTAATTGTTTTTACTATTCTGGAATACTGGAAGATATCTCCCCCAACTTTTTTTTTTTTTTTGTACAATTACCTCATATTACTTACAGTTAATTTTAACTTTTGTCTGAATTTTGAATATATTCTCCATTACTTTAAGTCAAAATATTCAATAATAAAATAAACAAAGGGAAGTTCCCTGGTGCTCCAGTGGTTAGGACTCTGGGCTTTCTCTATTGTGGCCCAGGTTCAATCCCTGGTCGGGGAACTGAGATCCTGCAAGCTGCCCAGAAACAACAACAACAAAACAAAACAGAACAGAACCCCAAACAAAACAAAAAATAACCCCAGAACAGTAAGGCAAGCCACGGTTTGTAGTGTTGCCAGTGTCTCTGGTGTCCCTCTGAAAAGAAGCATGGGGGCGCTTATGGACTGAAGTGTATGCCCCAAAATTCATGTGTCGAAGTCTTAACATCCAGTACCTCAGAATGTCCTTGTACCTGGAAGTAGTCTTTAAAAAAGCTTAAATAAAGCCACGAGGGTGGATCCTAATCCAATGTGACTGGGGTCCTTAAAAAAGAAAGAAGGTAGGAAAATGAGGAAGGTAGGACAGACACACAGAGGGAAGACCGCGTGAAGACAGAGAGAGAAGACGGCCATCTACAAGCCAAGGAGCGCCATCCCAGAGGAGTCGATGCTGTTAACTCCTTGATCTCAGACTTCTAGCCTCCATATCTGTGAGAAAATAAATTCCTGTTTAAGCTTCCCAGTTTCAGGCACTTTGTTATGGCAACTTTTGCAAACTATTAGAGGGGCCATCAGCATCCCGGAAGGAGAGGGTCTGAGGCACCCCAGGGAGTAGGGAGGCTGAGGACACTCAGAGGAGCCAGAGGGAACTGGGAGGGGCTCCCCTGGGGTGGAAACAGGCCCGGAGGGAAGGCGGGGACCCTGGGTTAGACTCCTTGAGATGCTGGGCTGTGGGCTTGATTCTGGGATCCCCACGCATCAAGGGAGGGGTCACAACAAAAGATGCTCCCTTTAAGTCCCTGCCCCAGTATGAAGTGGGGAGAGGGAGCAGACTTGCCTTGGGGGTTGCTGGACGATGGTTAAAAGCTCCTGGGGGTGGGCAGTGGGGGCAGTGGAGGCAAGTGGAGCAGTGAAAGTCCAGGGAGTTACTCAGCAGGGTGACTGTTCACAACTAAAGAAAAGACGCAGAGTTTCACACAATCGAAAGGCCACTCAAATAGGGGACCCCAAACAGGATTCGCAGAGAGCCTCCAAGTGCGGGTTTCCCGCGGAGGCACAATCTTGTTCCTTACACATATCCTGCTCTCTCTGGGAAACATGAACCACATTCCAGATGGTGGCATGAGATCTGGAGTCTCTGCCTGAACCAGGAATTTACCACGTACTGTATCACTTACCATCATCTATATGAGTGCATTATAAGGGCTTCCCTGGTGGCTCAGTAGTTAAGAATCCACCTGCCAGAGCGAGAGACACCGGTTCCATCCCTCATCCGGGAAGATCCCATACGCCGCGGAGCAACTGAGCCCTTGAGCCACAACTATTGAGCCTGTGCTCTAGAGCCCGGGAGCGCCAACGAGAGAAGCCAGGTCAACGAGAAGCCTGTGCACCACAACCAGAGCGTAGCCCCTGCTCCCTGCAACCAGAGAATGAAGAGCCGTCACAGTCATAAACAAACAATGAGGGAAAGCCGAAAACATTATAAAATTTAAAAAAAGAAAAAAGTGCACTATACAAATGTCCCTAGCTCTGCAATGTGAAGAGACAACATGCTGTTTCCAGAGGGCACCTGGCAGAGCAGAGAGAAGACAGGAACATAGTCTGAAATCACACTACAAAGATTCAGTTTCATAACTATATCAAAACTCCAACAACTTTAATCTTGAAGAGTCCACTAAATAATCAAAGAAACAGATATGGTATGACTGACATCCAGGATCTTGTCCTGAACTCAGTGAGAAACATTTCCTCATCATTTGCCAGGAATAAATTCACAGGAAGAGTCTGAATATTGGAACACACTCCAGATGGCACATCATCCTCCTATGTTCATTTTTGTGGAAGTTTAACACAAGGTTAGTACGCACATTTAAAAAATGATCTGTGACCAGACTATGGGTCAGGGAGCTAGTGAGGAAATATACAGTGCACAGCATGAGAGAGTGACCAAATGGACACATCAGAATGGAAGAAGAGAGAGAATTGTTTTCGAAACCACAAATAATGAAGAGGAGAAGGAAGTGGCGTAATTCTCCTAGTGTTACAGATGTGACTTTTGAGTATGGAAAGCTTACAGAAGCTTACAAAATAATTTCTTCAAGCTATAGAAAATTCATCGGAAAGGATGGAGGAGAGGGCAGAGCTATGAAGAGAAAGGAAAATCTAAATTCAAGAAAATCCGAATTCAGAGACAGATGAGACAGTAGGAAACATCTTCAACAATGACAATTAAGGCTGACATAACCACAGGTTGGGAATTGAATGGAAGTTCACTTTCTAACAAAACTGTAATGAGATAGATTTCAAAAGAGAGGAATCAGAATAAAATTCCAATGAAGGTTTGTTTTTCTAAGCTAGTAAGCTTAGTCTGTCAGCCCTGACATCAAGAGAGTGAGTAGGAGCAGTGTGCAAGAGCAGTGTGTGAGAGCAGTGGATTCACGAAGAAAATATTTTCAGAGAGTAGTGGCAGAAACTACAGCCTGATACTGCCGTGTTCCATGCTGGGTGTTACTCTCTGAATCTCAGTCCATTTGGGCTATAAGCCTGGCACCACCAACCCCATCAGGACATCCGAAGTTCGATTCCTGTATAGAAGAGATGGCAGAGCTACATGCTAGGGATCTGAATATAAGTGACTAGAACCCTCCTTCACCTTCCTTCTACAATCATGAGCTTATGTCCTAAAACTCTTCTTAGAGTCAAAGGACATGCATGATAATTAGTTAACAATCAGTTTTCTTCATTTAGATTTCAATCTTGATTATTTTAATGGTTCTGCCTACTGTGAAGAGTTAGGAATAAGCAGTGAGATTTCCCCCCTCACCCCAACACCCCACAATCTAAAGGAGGAGAATGTAGACTGTGAGTGGCTCACATACGACATTGGGTGTTCCCATCACACGTCTGCCCAGCAATCTATGGCTGCAGTAATGTAAGCACCTCCACTCATCTCACAGGTCCCTGGCATGCTTACACGCACCAGAGTGTGTGGTCTGTGTTTGCCACACGTCTTCTCTCTTGTGGATGTGGTATGCACAGGTCTGGTTCCAGGCAGTGAGAAGCATCAGCATTCCATACCTGAATAGGCTGGTGTCTCCAGAGCGTTCATGGAGCACCCTCAAGTTGTGCTGAGGTGTGTATCACACATCCAACCCACTGTGTTCCACAGAAGTGTGCTGCGGATTTCTGAGCGTGACGTGGTGTCACCAGCTATGGCACCATGTGGCATACGAGGTGGAAGCAGAGGACACACGGCACTTACTGGTTTGTCATCATCACAACACTGTCCCTCTGGAAAAGACCTCAGGCAATATCTACTGTACTAACGGGGAAATAAGGGGGAAGGGTGAACAGATTAAACAGAACAGAAAGTTGAGATGTAATTGACATACATTATATTCAGGTGTACAATGTGATGATTAAATATTTGTATATGACAGTCATTTTGTGAATTTAGTGAAATCCCACATTTTGTTGACTGGGATTCCAGTAGCAACTGGCCTAACTCTGGTGCATGTGTTCATTGGTGAAGCTGAGTTAGTAGAAATTTCAAAAGCCTGTATCCCTGAACATTTAGAATATTTTAAGCATGCAGAGAACATCATGAGAAACACTGGGCTGGAAGAAGCACAGGCTGGAATCAAGATTGCCGGGAGAAATATCAGTAATGTCAGATATGCAGATGACACCACCCTTATGGCAGAAAGTGAAGAGGAACTAAAAAGCCTCTTGATGAAAGTGAAAGTGGAGAGTGAAAAGGTTGGCCTAAAGCTCAACATTCAGAAAATTAAGATGATGGCATCTGGTCCCATCACTTCATGGCAAATAAATGGGGAAACAGTGGAAATAGTGTCAGACTTTATTTTTGGGAGCTCCAAAATCACTCCAGATGGTGACTGCAGCCATGAAATTAAAAGACGCTTACTCCTTGGAAGGAAAGTTATGACCAACCTAGATAGCATATTCAAAAGCAGAGACATTACTTTGCCAACAAAGGTCCGTCTAGTCAAGGATATGGTTTTTCCTGTGGTCATGTATGGATGTGAGCACCGAAGAATTGATGCTTTTGAACTGTGGTGTTGGAGAAGACTCTTGAGAGTCCCTTGGACTGCAAGGAGATCCAACCAGTTCATTCTAAAGGAGATCAGCCCTGGGTGTTCTTTGGAAGGAATGATGCTAAAGCTGAAATTCCAGTACTTTGGCCATCTCATGAGAAGAGTTGACTCATTGGAAAAGACTCTGATGCTGGGAAGGGTTGGGGCAGGAGGAGAAGGGGACGACAGAGGATGAGATTGCTGGATGGCATCACCGACTCGATGGACATGAGTTTGAGTGAACTCCTGGAGATGGTGATGGACAGGGAGGCCAGGCATGCTGCCATTCATGGGGTCGCAAAGAGTCGGACAAGACTGAGCGACTGAACTGAACTGAACTGAAGCATCCTGTATCAAGAGGGATTGCCCAGACTGTCTTTGATGATCCTGAAAAGAATTATGAGAAAATAATTGCTAGCCTTCAAACTGAAGCTGAAAAGGCTGATTTACAGTTTAAAAAGCTAAAAGTATGAAGACTGTGTGCCAAACTATTAAAGTTATGAATTCTTATATTTTTAGAATGCATGCTGAAGAGGTTATACACTGGTATATCTGGGATTATAAAGTAAATATAACCCGTTAATCTGCTGATGCTAAGTCGCTTTAGTCATGTCTGACTCTGTGCGACGCCATAGACGGCAGCCCACCAGGCTCCCCCGTCCCTGGGATTCTCCAGGCAAGAACACTGGAGTGGGTTGCCATTTCCTTCTCCGATGCAGGAAAGTGGAAAGTGAAAGTGAAGTCGCTCAGTCGTGTCCGACTCTTAGCTACCCCATGCACTGCAGCCCACCAGGCTTCTCCATCCATGGGATTTTCCAGGCAAGAGTACTGGAGTGGGGTGCCATTGCCTTCTCCAATGAAGATAAAGAACACCATGAAAATGATACATCATGCTTTTTTCCCAGTAAGCGGCCTGAGGTGACCCCTAAAAATGGTGCGCTATTCACTTGACCCAGAAAACCCCACAAAATCATGCAAACCAAGAGGTTCAAATCTTCGTGTTCACTTTAAGAACACTCGTAAAACTGCCCAGGCCATAAAGGGTATGCATATCCTAAAAGCCACCAAGTAGCTGCAGGATGTCGCTTTAACGAAGCAATGTGTGCCATTCTGTCTTACAGTGGTGGAGTTGGTAGGTGTGCAAAGGCCAAACAGTGGGGCTGGATGCAGGGTCGGTGGCCCAAAAGAGTGCTGAATTTTTACTACACATGCTCAAAAATGCGGAGAGTCGTGCTGAACTTAAGGGCTTAGATGTAGATTCTCTGGTCATTGAGCACATCCAAGTGAACAAAGCCCCCAAGATGCGGCGCAGGACTTACAGAGCTCATGGTCGGATCAACCCCTACATGAGCTCTCTCTGCCACATCGAGATGATCCTTACTGAAAAAGAACAGATTGTTCCTAAACCAGAAGAGGAGGTTGCACAGGAGAAAAAGACATCCCAGAAGAAACTGAAGAAACAAACACTTATGGCCCAGGAATAAATGCCGCAAAAAATAAATGCAAATAAAAGTGAAAAAAAGAAAATGATACATCATGATGAAGACTGGGAAAGTGTTCATGGGGTTTCATAGCAAAGTATTTATGGATATATGTGAAAAGAGCCATTATAAAAGGTAGAATATGTGTGTATAATTTTATACACATATAAACGGAAAGATAAACGGAAATAGGCAGGAGAAAATCTGGTTTCAGGGATGCAATCATGTATGGAAATACCAAAATATGTTTTATTTTTTCAAATTTATTTATTTAAATTGGATAATTACTTATCAATATTGTAATGGGTTTTGCCATACATCAGTACAAAGTGTACATTTTAAATATGTACAGTTCCAGCTAATCTTAGGCTGTTCAGTCACTAAGTCATACCCAACTCTTTGTGACTCCGTGGACGGCAGCATGCCAGGGTCCTCTGTCCTCTACTGTCTTCTGGAGTTTGCTCACACACACACACATGCCTATTTTTCCATGCTTTGCAGCTTGCAGGATCTTAATTCCCTGAGCAAACACTGAATCCAGGCCTACAGCAGTGAAACTGCCAAGTCCTAATCACTGCACTGCCAGAAAATTCCCAAAGTTAATATAAATCAAACTATTTTTAAAAAGCAAGTATTTAAAACATGACACTTTCTAATCACTTGACTCTTTTGTTATTATCTGGGTTTTTTTTTTTTTGAGGTTATTTGTGGCTACTGTATCAGCATGCTGGAAATAACTAATAATGTGCTACTGAAATAGCTTACCAACTTGATGTTCAGTGACACCATTTTGGCAGTTTGAAATTGACCATGACAATATGTATATACCATGACAGGAATATTTACACGAGAGAAATTAACACAAAGACTACAAACCTGGGACTTATTTAATGTATTACTGAATATTTAGTCTTAAGAATGTAGTAGAGAATGTGTTAATGCAGATTAAATATAAAAGTATATGGTGCATGTGGACTTCAGGTTGTGCACAGGGCAAAAAATTGAGGACAAATAGTTTCCTTCTAGTATTCAAAAACAACCGTACCATAAGATAAAGAAGTCACATTGCTGAAGGAAGAGTGGAATTCCAACATATGTCTTTGTTTCTACACTGTCTTATTTGTTAAAATAATAAATAAACACATAAAAAGAAAGTAGTCAAAAGTTATAAGTAGTCTTTTTACCAAAGAAAATAAACAGAGGGCAAATAAATGCATGAAAAAATGCCCAAC
Organism: Bos indicus x Bos taurus; assembly: GCF_003369695.1. Classification (NCBI taxonomy): domain Eukaryota; kingdom Metazoa; phylum Chordata; class Mammalia; order Artiodactyla; family Bovidae; genus Bos; species Bos indicus x Bos taurus. Next base: position 691,776 of record NC_040093.1, read on the forward strand.
ATCATGAATTCTTAGGAAAATGGAAATAAAACCAAAGAGCTACAACCACACACTCATTTTAAGACCTAAAATTTTAAAAGATCAACTATATCAAGCATTGGCTATGTTGTACAGGAACTGCAATTCTCATACACAGTTGGTAGAAAGACAAAAAGGAACGAACGCTTTAGATCAGAGGTAGGCAGATGTTAAAATGTTAAACATCTACCTACACAAGTAACAGTCTGGGAAATACTACATATTCATACAAAGAACGAATTCAAGTATTTAAAGCAGTTTTATTTGTAATACTCCAAACCTTGAAATAACCCAATGTCCATACACAGATGAATGGATAAATAAGGTGGTTATCCAAAGAATAGAAGACTACTCAGCAATTAAAAAAAAAAAAAGAACTACTCTTATAAGCATCATTGTTGAATCACAAAATAATCATGCAGCATGAAGTAAATCAGTTTTTTACAAAAAGGATATACATCTTATGGTGCCTATTTAAAATTACAGAAATAACAAACTAACCTATTATAGAGGAAAATAAGTAAATGAATCAATGATTATCTGTAGGGCTGAGGAGAGTAGGGAATGAAATTCCAAAAGGGCATGAGGTAAATATGTGAGTTAAATTAACTTTAATGATTGTGATGATGGTTTCACAGCTTTACAGAAATGTCAAAGTTTATCAAATCTTACCCATTAGGTAAGTGCACTTTGTAGTATGTCAGTTACACAATCCGTGTTGTTCAAGGGTTACCTTACCGTTTGCTAAATCTTAATAAAGCCTTAAAAAGTGGTTCCAAATAAAAGCCTAGATGTCCCACTTCTCCTGGTTAATTAGGTTGGGAACCCCGTATGGTCTCTACCATCTCTCTCCTTATGCCCTGGGAAGCAGCCTTGCCTCAGTGGCAGCAAATATTGGCAAGCAATATTGCCACTTGAATCAACAGAACTGCTGGCTGGGTCACAAAAGACATATCCTTGGACAACAGGATTGCCCTTCTATCTTTGTTTTCCTACCAGTAGAGCAGTGGCCTTGAGGGGACAGCACAGAAGTGCTATAGGAGCCCACAAATCTCACCTATAGGGAATACAGTTACAGAGGTCCCACGAATCTCTTACAGGGGTCCCAAGAATTTCTTACACATTGATCCCACAGTATATTGTCACTGGAACATTTGTGGATGAACTTTCAGAAGAGGCATATTCTGTCTAATTTACTGCAGTCTTCTCAACTCCCAAATAATTCAGTGTTTCTGCACCAATGAAACCAACCCCCTTTAAAACTGAGTTCCCCTGCCAATTTTATGGTTAACATCTCTACTCAAAATTGTATTCCTTTTCTTGTCCTGTCCCTGTTCCACCCAGGATTGAGGACTATCAAATAAAAGCAGGACCCCATGGGTCCTCCTGGGCACAAAAGTTCCTCCATGTCCCTTGTTTGTTAGTATTGATAGAAAAAGGCTTTAGTTTCCAAGGCGTTCTCTGAGTTCCAAAGAACAGATTCAAGCAGCTCCTAATTAAGGAAGTGGGGGAAAAGAGAAACAAAGGAAAAGCAGTCAAGAAAGAAGAGTAATGACAGCTTAAACAATGCTGCCATTGCTGCTGTTTAGTCTCTAAGTCCTGTCTAACTCTTTTGCGACCCCATGGACTGTAGCCCACCAGGCTCCACTGTCCATGAAATTCTCCAATCAGGAATACTGGAGTGGGTTGCCATTTCCTTCTCCAGGGGATCTTCCCGACCCAGGGATCAAACTCATATCTCCTGCTTGGCAGGTGGATTCTTTACCACTGAGCCCCCTGGGAAGCCCATCATAAACAACAGCCCAGCAATAAAACAGAGTCTTAGTTCCTCCTCAAGGGATACATAGAACAATCTGACACATACTTTTGAGCTGTTCTGTAGAAACCAAGACCCCCACCCAGGTGGAAGATAGTGACTACATGCTGACCATAAGCACACAGACCCCAGGCTGGTTGAAATTAGCAGGTTGATGATTAAGAAAACCCAAACATCACCCTGTTAACTCAATACAAGCAATCAGAAGAAAGTCCATGAGAAGCAACACTCAAACCAGATGTTTCCTTTAAAAACTCTTCCCTGAAATCCACTGGGGAGTTCAGGTATTTTGAACATTAGCTGCCCATTCTCCTTGCTTCTGTATGTGCGTGCTCAGTCCCTTCAGTCATGTCTGCCTCTTTGCAATTCTATGGACTGTATCCCACCAGGCTCCTCTGTCCATGGTATTCTCTGGGCAAGAGAATTTCCTCCTCCAGGGATCGAACCTGCGTCTTCTGCACTGCAGGTGGATTCTTTACCACTGAGCCACCTGGGATGCCCTGTCCTTGCTTAGTGCCCTGCAATAAATGCTATGCTTCATTTCACCACAACCTGGAGTCAGTAGACTGGCTGTGCTACACCTGGGCAAGTGGACTTGAGTTTGGCTGAGTAACACCAATAATGATTCTACCTGATTCTTATAGTCTAACAATAAATGACACTAGCCTATTAAACGGAGAAGGCAATGGCAACCCACTTCAGTACTCTTGCCTGGAAAATCCCATGGATGGATGAGCCTGGTAGGCTGCAGTCCATAGGGTCGCTAGGAGTCTATGACCGAGCGACTGAGCAACTTCACTTTCACTTTTCACTTTCATGCATTGGAGAAGGAAATGGCAACCCACTCCAGTGTTCTTGCCTGGAGAATCCCAGGGACGGGGGAGCCTGGTGGGCTGCCATCTATGGGATCGCACAGAGTCGGATACGACTGAAGTGACTTAGCAGCAGCAGCAGCAGCCTATTAAAATTTGCACATCATGGCACAAAACCTGGGGGAAAGCCCCCCCTCAGTGGGGCTAGGAAGTATGTAAACAAGGGAATAAAATTTTCATGTTGCTCACAGAAGCCCTGGGGGTCCTCAAAACAAAGGCCTCCTCTTTAGGGTGACTTCCGACCTCTCCAAAAATCCTGGCAGCATCCACCAATTAGGACCACAAGGCCCTGCAGTCTTTCTTGCAAGGCCTTGGGGAGCAATGCAAATTAGACCACAGCTGTACAAAGAGCTATTTATTTCTTGCCATAATAAGGTCCTAGAAAGCACAGCAAGTTTGGGATTCTCACAAAATCTGTTCTCTCCTACCTGCTCATCGACCATAATTCTGCTTCCAAACCCCTGTGGATGAGAGAATAGACCTGCCAAAATTAAAGTTGCAAGAGTGGGCCTTTACAAAAGATCACAATCCAGAGCAATGTGCAGCAAGCAGTTCCCAGGTTAGTAAATTAGAACCTGGAAAAATTCATTACAAGTATGACATAAGAACAATAATGTCCCTTGCTGGGAGCCAACACAGGAGATCCCACCCATGACAAGGTTATGTGGAGGAGATCTGACAGGCAAGGTGGATCAGGACTCCAGGGACTCCCTGGACCTGCTCGAGCATCTACCCCGAAACCAAAGTCTGTCTGTCTACTGTTTACTATTTATGCCTTTCACCAACTCTTCTGACATTAACAGGGGGCTATCCCCGACCACCTTTCTCTGAAAAAGATCAACTTAAGGCTCTAGTTAATAAGTCTTCTGGGCATGAAAGGAGTATTTCAATTCAAACTTCTGTTGGCATTCTAGCTTGCCTGGCATACCCTTGCAACTAACGCACATGATTGTTCACAACTTCCCAAACATGAAATGCACGGGAAGCCTAAAGCATTCTAAAAGTCCTAATGGGCATAGAGCCCTTTGAGGGGTGAAAAATTATTAGATAATACTGGTGAACGGCTTCATTGTTGAGCCAGTGCTTGCTGCCAAGTCTCCATATCCCTTACCCATTGTGTGCCTGGGAGTGCATTAGTTAATATAGTCAGAATGTAGAAAAACAAGTAGTAGCCTTGACAATAGCAACATAAGACCTTTGAGTTAATAAGTTCTTTCTTTGTTGTAACCCACTGCACCTTTGCTCCATAAGAATGTAACTTCATTTAGTACTTTCAGAGGGTGACACTGATTGGAAAAATAAAAAGAAAACACTTTAAAGGAAAAACAAGTTTTCTGGTTGACCAACCTTTATCAGAAAAGGGTCATAAAATGTTAATAGGCCTCCAAGCCAGAAGATAATGAAAAGACGCTTGTAAGTGGAAAGGTATGCAGAAAACATCCTTGTTTCGATAAGGGTTAAACAGATGTATTGTTGAGCTGACTCTGCATAACTCTACATCTTTCACTTCTGGAAATGTGTAACTCAAGGAATAAAAGCTCTTTTTGAAAATAAAGCTGCAGACCCTGTTCCACCTAAGCTTGATCTCTCCGTGTCGTTTTTTCTTTCTTTCTTTCTCTCTCTCTTCTTTTTTCAGGTTGATCCCCTGGAGTGCAGAGGCTCTCTGAGTTCACTTTCTGCCCGGGCTTCTAAGACCCAATCGAGAAAGTGCTCTGCGTTTTCACTCCATCGAGGGGGCGCCTGTGGCCTCCGTGAACAGAGCAAGTCCTGTGTCAGGGGCTTTACTGGCTTTCTGTGTAAACCAAGGAATATCAGCCTCTTTCTCTTTTCTTTATTTTCTCTCTCGCCAACACCGTTCATCCTGAGGGTATCCCTGGATCCTGCTGGGGCTGGACCCCAGTAGTCCCTGAAAAAGGTAGTTCTTCTTAGAAAGCTGAGTATAGGTCCTTTGGACTAAAACTGGGTCAGGACCATTCCCTGAAAAATCAGAAAGGAATGGTAATCTGGCTAAGGACCTGGGCTATTTATAACTTTCTCAAGCAAATGCGAGAACACAGAGGTCAGTTTTCCTGAGACTATTGGAGTGGTGACTGATCTAGAGAGGTGAAATGGCTTCAGTCAGAAACTGAGTGTGACATAAATCTAACAGCTCTGGGCAGGTTAGAAAGTACAATGCATTTCCTTAAAGTTGCAGATGTAACCGAAACTTATGAGGAATCTTGCATGATATATGCTTGAATTAGAGACGTTTAAATTCAGGTAAATGGCTCTCACACAGGCTCCTCCAGTGTTGTTATCCTGAATGAGGAAATAAAACATTCCCTGAACATTTAAGACTTTTCTCCAGTGTGAACTCTCTGGTGTCTAAGGAGGCTAGATTTCCAGCTAAAGGATTTCTCACAGTCACTGCACTCATAAGGCCTCTCACCAGTGTGACCTCTCTGGTGTTGAATGAGGCTATCACTTCGGCTAAAGGATTTAACACATTCGTTACACTCATATGGCTTTCCTCCAGTGTGGACTCTCTGATGTTGAATAAGGCTAGCATTTTGGCTAAAGGATTTCCCACGTTCGTTACACTCATATGGCTTTTCTCCAGAATGAATTCTCTGGTGGTGAATAAGGCCAGAGTGTTGTCTAAAAGATTTCCTACATTCACTGCACTCATAAGGTCTTGTGCCAGAATGAATTCTCTGATGTTGAATGAGCTCAGATTTTTGGATAAAGGATTTTCCACATTCAGTGCACTCAAAAGGTCTTTCTCCAGTGTGAACTCTCTGATGTTCAATGAAGACAAATTTGCGACTAAAGGATCTTCCACAAACACTGCACTCATATGGTCTTTCACCAGTATGAACACTCCAGTGTTGAATGAGGTTAGACAACTTTCTAAAGGACTTTCCACATTCACGGCACACATAAGGCCTTTCTCCACTGTGAATTCTCTGGTATTGAATGAGGTCATATTTGTAGCTAAAAGATTTCCCACATTCATCGCATTCATAAGGCCTTTCCCCAGTGTGAACTCTGGTGCCATAAAAGGCTAGAGATGTGTCTAGAAGTCTTCCCACATTTGGTGCATTCATGAGGTCTTTCTTTAGTGTGAACTCTCTGGTGTTCAATGAGCTTGGATTTGTAGCAAAATAATTTCCTACATTCATCACACTTAGAATGAATTCCTCCAGTAAGTTGTCTCTGTCAGTGAATGAGTTTGGATTTGTGACTGAAGACTTTTCTGCATTCACAAGTCCTTTCTCCAGTGTGAATTCTCTGGTGTTTTGTAAGACCAAAGTTGTGGGTAAATAATTTTCTGCATTCTCTGCATCCAGAAGGCTTTGTACCACAGTGAATTCTCTGGTGTTTAACAAGGCCAGAGATTTGGCTAAAGAATTTCCCACATTCACCACACTCATATGGCCTTTGTCCAGTGTGAATTTGCTGGTGCTGAACAAGTCTGTAGTTGCAGTTGAAGCCTTTACTACATTTGTTACACTGATAAAGTCTTTCTTTAGAGCAGACACTTTGATCTTGAACAAGATTGTGGTTGTGGCTGTCAACTTTTTCACACTCACCCCACTTGTAATGACTTTTTTCACTGTGAAAGGCCTGCCCACTCTTCCTGCCACTCTGATTCCTCATTGTTGATTGTTGCCTGGTGCTGGAGAAGGCCCAAGGTGGCTGGGCAGTCCTCCCCAACTCCCGTTTATGACAAAGGAAGTTTGCTGAGCTTAGGGTTTAGGAATAATTAAGAATAGCTAGAAGCTTTTTTAGGAGATAGTGAGCTTAGGATACTAGGGGCAAGCAGGATTTAGAAAGATAAGAAATAAACTGAGGGATGTGGTATGCAACCCAGATATAAGCATGAATTACAATGTAATTCTGGTTGAAGGGCAACAATGATTTATGAAGATAATAAATCTGGGTCAGGGGGAGCTGAAAATGTCAAACCTCTGACCTAATGCTTTTATCAAAGTATAAAAGAAAACCTGATGCTTGAAATAAACATGCAGTCCCACACCTTGAGTCAGAGGCTGCATCATTCTCCGCCGACACCGCTCATCTCTTCAGGCTGATTCCCTGGCTGCTGGAGCTGGACTCCGGCAGCCGAGGATCTGGATGTAGTCACTCCACCAGGGAGACGGCAAGCAGGATGGGATTCATTAGGTGGCCTGCTAGACTCCTGACTCCCAGACCCATCTCTGCGCTTCTGGAGGCAACAGGTGTTAAGGCTGCTTGGGGAGTCCATTGCTCAGAGCACTACACACAGCTCAGTGCTGGCATCCACAGCACATCTGACAAGAAAGCGGAGGAAGTCAGGAGAGCCTGTGGTCCAGCTGTGGGAAAGACAATGCTAATTCATGGGAAAACGGGAAAACAGGACATCTCAGAACACGAGGAAGGGTGTGAAGGTCTTACCCAGGGATGCTACAAGTGCAAAGTTTTCCAGCATCACACTGTAGTACAGGAGTCTCTGAGCCTCATCCAGGAGCCCTCACTCCTCCTGGGAGAAGTCAATGGCCACATCCTCAAATTTCATACCCTGTCATAATGGAGATAGTTCATTCCACCATCAGCTTCTCTCCTAGGATTCCAAGTTCACTGTGCCACGTTCCCCCTACCCTGTCCCCTCCCTGTCCCCCTCCCCAATTTATCCTCTGCTCACTTTACTTCTCAAGAATTCAGGGGAGATATCCTTGATGCCATTAGAGTCACTCTCCTTATAGTCTCACTGATACTGTATTTTCCCACATCAACAGGCAGATGAGCAGAGAGATGACATCTGACCTCTGGGTCTGGGATGTAGGGCACATGACCTCGTCAATAAGGTGAGTGTAACGAACATAGGTTAGGGAGATAGGCTAGTCACAGGGAGGGTGTAATGATCTGACACTGGTCCTTCCTTCACCCTTATATCCCCACAACAGGGTCCTGGGGCCATTAGTTCACACTACCTCTTCATATGCACATCATTCTTTGTTTTTTGTTTTGTTTTTAATCAGTGTAGGAAATTTTATTATTCAAGATTCCAGGCTCCTGGCCCACCTTGCAAGCAGGATTTTTTTTTTTTTTTTCCTTTCTTTAAAAAAAAAAAAAGTTTTAGTTAACTTATCTATTTTAATTGGAGGCTAATTACTTTACAATATTGTAGTGGTTTTTGCCATACATTGACATGAATCAGTCATGAGTGTACATGTGTTCCCCATCCTGAACCCCCTTCCCACCTCCCTCCCCAGCACATCATTCCTTGAACCACACTTTGCTCCCACAGCTGTATGCTGCAACTTCAAAGGTCACACAGCCTTGCCATCATGGGGATAGTTCATTTCATGACCAGCTTTCTCCATCGGATTCTAATTTCACTACCTTCCCAGCCCATCACCTGCTTAGCCTGTCCCTTCCCCGTGATGGTGAAGATTTCCAAGCTGAGGTGGCACTGATACCCACTATCTCATCATGGTCCTACTGATCACTGTGTCAACCCTCAACAACAGGCAGATGGGCAGATAGATGTCACCTAAGCTCTGGATTTGGCACATGGAGCCTCACTCTTTTCAGGCAATTCCCTGTGTGTTCCCCAGATTTTCTCCCAGACATCACCAAAAATGGGCTCTCACCCTTCACTCTTAGGCCAATACCAAGGCCCTGGAGCCACGAGATCAAGTTCGCTCTCCATGTGTACAGCACTCTCCCCACCACAACTCTCTCACAACTGCACTCCCATAGCCGCAGGCCCCTCCTGCTTTATGCCATAATCATCTCCTTGGCATCTCCGTTCGTAACTCAGCATATGTGATCTATACAATGCTTGCCAAGTTCAAACATGATCAAGTTCTACCTGAGACAGTAAAGGTCCCCACTGACAAAGACAGCCTAGGATCCTACTGTGAAAGCCTCCTTCCTTGACTGCCCCTTGCTTCAACCTCATCTACTGAGAACCACATCAGCTCTCAGATACCCATGGCCGCCTCCACTTGTGTTGCATTTGATGAACCCTCACCAGTCACAGCTTTCCTCTCACCACCTAACCCTGATTCAAGGCCCAGCACCTGCCCTTTGCACCATCTGTGAGTTTTCCAGATGACTATTTGTGTCTCAGATCTGATCTGGTAGCCAGACTAGAACACCCCAAGTCCCACCAAGGGTTACCACAAAATCCTGGTGAGTTGGTAGAGCACCAGCTTCTTTGAAATACTCCTGATGATGCCTCTGCATCCAGCTCACATCCACTGATCCCTCAGAGACCTTGGTTGCATGCCAAACCATTTGCCCTCACAACCCTCTCTGTGACCACCTCCCTCACCTGTGCAGCAACACGCACCTCCCATAACCAGGGGTTCAAGCAAGAAATCCAGTCCTCAGACCTTCCCTCTTCTTCCTGGGCTATTATTACCATTATCATCCTGACCAGGATTTCCTATAATCTACAACTCCTCCCTTGTCTACACACTCTCTACTACCTTTTGGATAAGCCTGCATCCCAAACTCCTCCTCAGAGTTCCATATGCCCACAAACTGTCCTCTGAAACATCTCATACCCTTAAGAGGCCAAGAATAAAACTTCTGATATCCCCAATGAAGATAACCATGTCTATGGACTTCCCCATCTCAGTTGGTGGAGGCTTCAGATGCAAAAACCAAACTTTCACTTGACCCATGACTCCTACCTCTCCTCTCAACCTCAAAATCAGAAAATCCAAGTTGCCATACCTAAAACCCCAATCCAGAAGCCAGCCACTTCTCCCACGGCCACCACCCTAGTCCAGCAACCAGTAGCCTCACCCAGACTATAGCAGTATTCTTCTTGCCCTTCTGATCACCACCCTGAGGCCAGTACTGTTCTCAATGCTGCAGCAACACAGAGCGTGTTGCGACCTGGGGCAGATCACCTGTCTCCACTGCTCCAAATCTCTCAATGCTCCCAACACCTTCAGAAAGTATCAGTCGTTCGGTCATGTCCTACTCTTTACAACCCCATGGACTATAGCCCATCAGGCTCCTCTGTCCATGGAATTCTCCCGGCAAGAATACTGGAGTGGGTTGCCATTTCCTACCCAAAGGGATCTTCTCGACCCAGGGATCTTCCCGACCCAGGGTTCCAATCCCCGGTCTTCTGCATTGCAGGCCAGATTTCTTTACTGTCTGAGCCACCACCTCCAGAGGAGACATCCAGTTCTCACAAGGCAGTTCCAGAACTACCTCCTGCTCCGCTGCTCCCAGTCCCATGAGAAAGAAAAGATACCTGCAGATCCCTGAACCGTCTCTACGCCTCTTCCAGGACTTTGTACTTTCTAGTACTTATGCCTAAGCTGGTACTTTCCTTATCTCATTCGACTGGTCGCCAACAATGGAAACCACTCTATATAACTCTAGGCCTGGAATGTGTTCATGGTCCCCAAGCCCAAGGCCCAGAAGAGCAGCAGATCAATACCAGGATGCTAATAGCGTTCAGAGACCATAAGAGTGGGGTAAGGACTAAGGAGAGCCTGAAATAAACTGCAGGAAGAATTATCACTAAGTGATTCCACGGTACAGAAATCTGTGGGAAAAGGGAGGTCATTTGAGAATTGGAGACAACCACGGCCAGCATCCTTAGCTCAGGACGCTTAGTACCCTTGGCGAGCCCAGGACCCAGATGAGCTTGAAGTGTCTGAGCCCCCACACTGTCTGTCAGACACAAGGCTCCAGCCACGACGGGCCCAACATCCTGGACCCTGGAGTCTGGGCTGCAGGCACTTGGGGATTTAGTGTCTGGTGTGGCGAGGGTGGTGGGAGGACGAACGTTTCGTTTACCTGTGATGGGTCCCTTAGCGTCGCCACCACCGCCATCGGACTCTGTATGGAGCAGAGTCTATAAGGAGCAGAGATCTGGATCTCTGCCTGTTTTGGGTCACCCCAAGGTACGCCGCCTGGTGGCTCAGCTGGTAAAGAATCCGGCCCGCAACGTGGGAACTTAAGAGACAGAATCCAACACCGCAAAAAAGAGTTAACAAAATCTTTCCACTCCTCAAAGCCTGTTCCAACTGGCCCTCCCTTGGTTGCTCTCTTTCTTGAGACCATTCACTTCAGTTCAGTCACTCAGTCGTGTCCGACTCTTTGCGACCCCATGAATCGCAGCACGCCAGGCCTCCCTGTCCATCACCAACTCCCGGAGTTCACTCAGACTCACATCCATCGAGTCAGTGATGCCATCCAGCCATCTCATCCTCTGTCATCCCCTTCTCCTCCTGCCCCCAATCCCTCCCAGCATCAGAGTCTTTTCCAATGAGTCAACTCTTCGCATGAGGTGGCCAAAGTACTGGAGTTTCAGCTTTAGCATCATTCCTTCCAAAGAAATCCTAAGGCTGAGCTCCTTCAGAATGGACTGGTTGGATCTCTTTGCAGTCCAAGGAACTCTCAAGAGTCTTCTCCAACACCACAGTTCAAAAGCATCAAGTCTTTGGCGCTCAGCTTTCTTCACAGTCCAACTCTCACATCCATACATGACCACAGGAAAAACCATAGCCTTGACTAGACGGACCTTTGTTGGCAAAGTAATGTCTCTGCTTTTCAATGTGCTATCTAGGTTGGTCATAACTTTTCTTCCAAGGAGTAATCGTCTTTTAATTTCATGGCTGCAGTCACCATCTGGAGTGATTTTGGAGCTGCCAAAAATAAAGTCTGACACTGTTTCCACTGTTTCCCCATCTATTTCCCATGAAGTGATGGGATCAGATGTCATGATCTTCGTTTTCTGAATGTTTAGTTTTAAGCCAACTTTTTCACTCTCCACTTTCACTTTCATCAAGAGGCTTTTTAGTTCCTCTTCACTTTCTGCCATAAGGGTGGTGTCATCTGCATATCTGAGGTTATTGATATTTCTCCCAGCAATCTTGATTCCAGCTTGTGCTTCTTCCAGCCCAGTGTTTCTCATGATGTACTCTGCATATAAGTTAAATAAGCAGGGTGACAATATACAGCCTTGACGTACTCCTTTCCCTATTTGGAACCAGTCTGTTGTTCCATGTCCAGTTCTAACTGTTGCTTCCTGACCTGCATACAAATTTCTCAAGAGGCAGGTCAGGTGGTCTGGTATTCCCATCTCTTTCAGAATTTTGCACAGTTTATTGTGATCCCCACAGTCAAAGGCTTTGGCATAGTCAATAAAGCAGAAATAGATGTTTTTCTGGAACTCTCTTGCTTTTTTGATGATCCAGCGGATGCTGGCAATTTGGTCTCTGGTTCCTCTGCCTTTTCTAAAACCAGCTTGAACAACTGGAAGTTCAGGGTTCACGTATTGCTGAAGCCTGGCTTGGAGAATTTTGAGCCTTACTTTACTAGCCTGTGAGATGAGTGCAATTGTCTAGTAGTTTGAGCATTCTTTGGCATTGCCTTTCTTTGGGATTGGAATGAACACTAATCTTTTCCAGTCCTGTGGCCACTGCTGAGTTTTCCAAATTTGCTGGCATATTGAGTGCAGCACTTTCACAGCATCATCTTTCAGGATTTGAAATAGCTCAACTGGAATTCCATCACCTCCACTAGCTTTGTTCATAGTGATGCTTTCTAAGGCTCACTTGACTTCACATTCCAGGATGTCTGGCTCTAGGTCAATGATCACACCATCGTGATTATCTGGTCGTGAAGATCTTTTTTTGTACAGTTCTTCTGTGTATTCTTGCCACCTCTTCTTAATATCTTCTGCTTCTGTTAGGTCCATACCATTTCTGTCCTTTATCAAGCCCATCTTTGCATGAAATGTTCCCTTGGTATCTCTAATTTTCTTGAAGAGATCTCTAGTCTTTCCCATTCTGTTGTTTTCCTCTATTTCTTTGCATTGATCGCTGAGGAAGGCTTTCTTATGTCTTCTTGGGACCATTAGTACTTATTATCTTACTCCTCTTATTTGGACCCTGTTTCTTCAATCTCTTTCAAAGGTTTCAAGATCGGATTTGGGCCATCTCTTGAGACCAGGTCAAGACCATTCTTGAGAGCCTCACCTCGACACCAGAAAAAGGGGACCCTGGGCCCTAGTACAAGCCTCTGTTTCAGACCCAGAGCTCTGGCCCCGACCCAGCACGAAGTAGCCAGAGAGATACAGCGCCCTTTTCCCCCATCTTTTTATGACTTCAGGGTCTGGAGTGAAGGAGTCCTCGGGCCTAGAAAAGAAGATAACGACCTCAAGGGCCCTTGCTGAACTACCTGACTTCGGGGATGACAAAACTGAATTTTAAGTCCCACCCCGATACTCTGGGCAGATTGCATCAGCCCGGGACCCTCCACCTCCTGGACCCCCCACCCCCTGCCTCTGTTCATCCACAAACTGCCATCTCAGCTAAAGATTACCCAGAATGCCCCACCTGACTAAATCTTCCCGTATAGCTTCTGCAAAACCTCCCCTTAAATATGAAGCCTCCCTGATCCCTCACGTGCTCAGCCTGGTCGTTAGACCTACAGTCGCCCCTCCTTGTCTGAATAAAGGTAACCTGTTTTCGTTGAAGTCGTCTTCCTTTCTTCATTGCCTCGGCTTGAATTATACCTTACAGCCTGGGCTGCGGTCACTGGGGGATTTAGTCTGGTGTGGCGAGGGCGGTGATTCCTCGGAGGACGAACGTTTCGTTTACCTGGGGTGGGTCCCTCAGCATCGCCACCACTGGAGCGGAGCGGAGTCTGTAAGGCGGGGAGATCTGGATCTCTGCCTGTTTTGGGTCGCCCTGAGGTATGCCACCTGGTGGCTCAGCTGGTAAAGAATCCAGCCTGCAATGTGGGAGACCTGGGTTCCATCCTTGGGTTGGGAAGATCCCCTGGAGAAGGGAACGGCTATCCACTCCAGTATTCTGGCCTGGAGAATTCCATGGACTATAGAGTCCATGGGGTCGCAGAGTCGGATACGACTGAACGACTTTCACTTTCACGAGGTGTGCCGCCGCCAAGTCTTGGACCGGCCTCTGTGGAAGCCTCCAGCTCCTTCTTTTTTAGGATCCCTGGCTCTGAAACTCTAAGCTGGCAATCTGACCTGCGTGAGTGCGTGCTTAGTTGCTTCAGTCGTGTCCGACTCTCTGCGACCCTATGGGCCATGGCCTGCAGGCTCCTCTGTCCATGGGATTCCCCAGGAAAGAATAATGAAGTGGATTATCATTTCCTTTTCCAAATCTGACCTCAAACAATCCAAAACGACCGCCACAAGGAGGACGCCGGAAGTCCCGCCCCCACGCCAAGCACACGCAGGGAAATACTTCAGTCCTGGGCTTTAATTGGCTCAACTCCGCCACCTTCCGGCACATTGCCCTCTGGTTACTGTAGTTTCCACGTCTGTGCAAGCTAGAGTTAGGGAAACCTGACTGGCAGCCACCTAAGCGAGGAAAAGTTCTCCGCAGCACGGAGAAATATGGCCATTAGTTTGTAATAACTTTAAAAGAAGTTCACCCTATAAAAACATTGTCATGAGACTTCGCTGGCGGTCCAGTGGTTAAGACTCCATGCTTTCGCTACAGGGGTCATAGGTTTTGTAGAAGCTGTGTCTGCAGAAACTCCCAGACTTCCCCAGCGCCCAGCTGTAAAGAATCCGTCCGCAAATGCGGGGACGCGGATTCGATCCATGGTTCTGGAAGATCCCACATGCAGCGGAGCAACTAAGCTTGGGCACCACAACTTCTGAGCCCGTACTGTAGAACCCACTCACGTAACTAGAGAAAACATAGTCGCAGCAAGGAAAACCTAGCACAGACAAAATAATAAATAAAATAAATACACACAGAAACTCCCCAAATGTGCTAATCTGGACTCACAGCAGAGTCTCCACCTCAGCCGAATGCACAGGAGGTGACCAGCGGGAGCCCACCTTTGTATTGCTGAACTCTACCTATAACCACTGGGATTGGAGCTGCTGGAGGCCCTGCACTCTTTCTGTTTATAATTTCCGTACCTGTATGGTGCCAAGTGGAAAAGGCAATGGCAACCCACTCCAGTACTCTTGCCTGGAAAATCCCATGGACGGAGGAGCCTGGTGGGCTGCAGTCCATGGGGTCGCTAAGAGTCGGGCACGACTGAGTGACTTCACTTTCACTTTTCACTTTCATGCATTGGAGAAGGAAATGGCCACCCACTCCAGTGTTCTTGCCTGGAGAATCCCAGGGACGGGGGAGCCTGGTGGGCTGTCGTCTGTGGGGTCGCACAGAGTCGGACACGACTGAAGTGACTTAGCAGCATGGTGCCAAGTGGAGTCGGACAGGCAACTGGTTTGTCAAGGAGACGTGTGGACTGCGCATTTAACCTGCAAAACCTAACCGTGTTGCCTAAGTAGAGGAGGGAGAGAAAAAGTCTTTTTTGGAAAAAAATTTTTTTATTTATCTTACTTGCTGACTCCAATAAACTGTACTCAGAGAACAGGTATTAAAATCAGACTAGTCACAATACTAAGCATTTCGGAAGACGTGGACATCCAAGATTTTTTATAATGCTAATGATGCGGTAATGGATAAAAATCTATTTGAAAATGTTTGCCTCCAGGAATCGGAGAAATACTTGTGTTTTCCCTTTACTCTTACGCTGCTACCGTACTCAACACTATTTTTTTCTTATTGAAGTATAGTTGATTTACCATATTATATTAGTTTCAGGTGTGACTCAATACAATGGTGATGCAATATTTTTATAGATTATATTTCATTTAAAGTTATCACAAAACAGTGGCTATATTTTCCTATGCTGTACAATATATCCTGGTTGCTTATTTATTTTTCACATGGTAGTTTGATCTATGCATCTTTTCCCCTATCTTTTTCCTCCCTCTTTCCCTCTTCCCACTATAAGCACTAGTTTCCTCTCTATAAGTCTTTTTTGTCATATACATTCTCTTAATTCAGTTTTAGACTCCGCACATGATTGATAGCAGAGTATCTTTCGCTGATTTATTTCACTAAGCATAACACTCTCTAGGCCCATCCATATTGTTGTAAATGGCAGAAACTCATTCTTTTTATGGCTGAATATTTCATATATATATATGGGCTTCCATATATATATGGGCTTCCCAAATGGCTCCACAGGTAAAGAATGAGCCTGCAGTTCAGGAGACACAGGAGACATGGGTTTGATCCTTGGGTCAGGAAGATCCACTGCAGTAGGAAATGGCAACCCACTCCAGTATCGTTGCCTGGGAAATCCCATGGACAGAGGAGCCTGATGGGCTACAGTCCATGGAGTTGCAGAGAGTCCAACACACACACACACACACACACACACACACACGTATACATACAACAGGCTTCCTTGGTGCCTCAGCAGTAAAGAATCCACCTGCAATGCAGAAGATGTGGGTTCAATCCCTGGGTCAGGATGATCCTCTGGAGAAGGAAATGCCAACCCACTCCAGTATTTTTGCCTGGAAAATCCCATGGACAGTGAAGCCTGCTGGGCTATGGTCCATGGGGTTGCAAAACATCTGATAAGACTGAGTGACCAAACAACAACAAATATATCCCATGTCTTCTTTATCCATTCATGTGTTGATGACACTTAGGAGGCTTCCATGTCTTGATTATCGTAAACAGTGTTGCTATGAAAACTGGTGTGCCTGTATCTTTTTTTTTTTTCATTTACTCTTATTTTTGGCTGTGCTGGGTCTTCGTTGCTTCTTGCAGGCTTTCTCTCATTGCAGAGAATGGGGTCTACCTTCTAGCTGAGGTGCCCAGGCTTCTCACTGTGGTGGCTTCTCTTGTTGCAGAGCACAGACTCTAGAGTGCTGGCTCCGTAATTGTGGTGCACCGAGTTAATTGCCCTGTGGCATGTGGGATCTCCCCAGATCAGGAGTTGAACCAGTGTCCTTTGCATTGCAAGGCAGATTCTTAACCACTAAACCACTAGGGAAATCACAGGTGTTTTTTTCGAGTAACCACACTCAACACTTCTGATACCACAAGTGTGATTTGTTTTCTCACACCAACCAGTTCTCTGTGACGCCACCTGGGTGTCTTTCTGACACTAACTTTACCTAGTGCAAATCCCTCAGGTCAAGATCTCAGTCCCACAAGACTGGCTCGCACTTCAGAGGCCAGTTGCAGTGGTTCCCCCATTACCCACAAATTCTGTCCGATTTGGTTGCAAATCAGTTTCCTCTGATCACTCTCCTTGGATTTGATTATTTGCTAGAACAGTTCCCAGAAGTCAGGGAAACGCTTACTTAACCAGTTTACTATATTGTAAGTGAAAGTGAAAGTGAAGTCGCTCAGTCGTGTCCAACTCTTTGTGACCCCATGGACTGTAGCCCACCAGGTTCCTCTGACCATGGGATTTCCCAGGCAAGAATACTGGAGTGGGTTGCCATTTCCTTCTCCAGGGAATTTTCCCGACCCAGGGATCAAACCTGGGTCTCTGGCATTGTGGAAGGGAAATGCCAAACGATACAGATGAACTTTCAGATGAAGAGGTACAGAGAGATTGGGAAGGGTCTTTGAGCTCAGGAGCTTCTATCCCTGTAGAGTTGGGACCTGCCACCCTCCTGGCAAGAACACATGGATGTGTTCTTTAGCTGGGAAGAACTCCAAGTCCTGAACTTAAAAGGCAGGATTCATGATTAACTCCAGTCCCTCTCCACTTCGAGAAGGATGGTGGAGTGGAGCTAAATGTTTCAAGTTTCTAATCATGGTTTGCTCTTTCCAGTGATGAGCCCCCATCCTGAAGCCATCCAGGAACCCACCAAGCATCACCTCACTAAGAGATGAAAAGATACTCCTTTCATCCTAGAAATTTCAAAGCATTAATTGCTTCTGTATCGGAAGCCAGAGTCTAAAACCAAAGAGCAGAACAGAAGATGCTCCTTGTGTTTTTATCTCTTAGGAAAATACGAGAGGTTTCAGAGCTCTGTTCTGGGGAACTGGGCAGACTCCAATACATGTATTTTTGCTATGTTTCATAGCCCACCTCCCAGAGGTCTTTCCAAAGAAAAGCCTTCTTTAATACCAAGATTTTCAAGAATATTCACAGTAGCAAAACACCTGGAAACAGCCCAAGCAAGAAGATGGATAGGACTTCCCTGGTGGTGCAGTGGATAAGAACCTGCCTGCCAATGCAGGGAACACAGGTTCTATCTCTGGTCCAAGAAGAGCTCACATGCCAAGGGAAAACTAAACCTGTGCGCCACAACTACTGAGCCTGTGCTCCGCAGCAAGAGAGGCCAACACGGTGAGAAGCCTTTGCACCACAAGGAAAATGCTCCCGCTTAATGAACCTAGAAAGCCCATGTGCAGAAACCAAAACCTAGCACAACCAAAAAATAGATAATTTAAGAAAATAGTTATTCTTTAAAAAAAAAAGTTATTCTAAAACTTGCCTTCAGAGATGGCAATGCTTTTTATTTTTTAAAGGAGGGCTTCTCTACATTTATCTGGAGCATCTCCACATTATCTGCACTCAGGTAGTTCTCCCTTCTGTGGAAGCATCAAGGGAATCAGAGAGGTGTCAGATTTACCCAGCAGAACGCCCCATTCCAGAATTCAGGCATTTCTACGTGGCACCTTCCAGTTTCTCAGTGAAACTGAACCCTAATTTCCTACTGGATACCAGTTCACAAATGTATTCCAAGTAACTGGCATGTATGCCTTTGCCTTGGCTGTACACAGAATCCACTTTTTCCAAAGTGAACTTTCAAACTGATTCTGTGAGTAAGCGCGCTCACACCCGCAAGCTCCATCTACTGGAAGAAATGAATGGAACACGTTGGACTTTTCTGGCATTTGTTAATAAAACTGCATCCTGCAACTTTCAGCACCAGTTTTATTTAGGTCCAGTTTACCTATCAAATTTTAAGCCACTGAATTTAAGAAATGACTATATATTTTTTAAATATAAAGGGTTCCTTTCTTTGGTTAGGCTTCTTTTCTGAGTTTCCATCTCTGCTCACCTTTTTTAGGTGCCTGTGGCTGCACTAGAGGTAAAGGGCGTGAGTGGAGGACAGGAGAGCGGGCAGGGAAAGTCTGACAGGACCACTGCGAGCCGGTGTTTTTGTCCTGGGCTTGGAACTCACTGTCTTCTCACATAAGGCACATGTCTAAAGTTTAAAGAATAAACACCAATATAACACATCCATTCATTTGTGAGACATTCATTGGTTATTTGAAATGCTCCAGACACTTTTCTAGGCAACCAAGGTACTTAAGTGAACAAAATGGAGAAATCCCCTGCCCTCCATAAACTTGCATTTTAGGAGAGTGAAACAATAAACGGAAAATACAATTAGAAAATTCTACTTAACATTTTTTAAATTTTTTTCTTTTTCTATTTTTTTATTTGTACTTTTTTTGGGCTGCATTGTGCAGTATTTGGGATCTTAGTTCCCTGACCAGGGATGGAACCCATGCCCTCTAGTGGAAGCACAGAGTCCAAACCACTGGACTGTCAGGAAAGCCAACACTTTTTTTCTTTTTTCTGTTAATTATTTTTATAAAGTATATTCTAAATGGAGAAATACTATGGAAATCTACATATTCACATACATATTTATATCCATCACTTTGGGACCGTAACCAAGGCAGCTTAATTTAGTGTGGAGCACTTTTGAGGGTAGTTTTCTGGTGAAACCTAAGATGGCGGTGGTAGGTGGAGGACTGGCGGAAGCATCTCTGGCAGAGGGAACACTCATAGGGCTTCTCTCCCGTGTGGGTTCTCTCGTGAGTCCGAAGGTTGGTTTTGTGGGTGAAGGCCATTTCACATGTGCTGCACACAAAGGGCTTCTCTCCTGTATGAATCCTCTGATGCACATGGAGGTCTGATGCCTGGAAGAAGCCTTTGCCACACTCGGCACAAATATATGTTCTCTCATTATTGTGTCTTTTCTGGTGAACTCTGAACCGAGAGGAATACCTGAAGGTCTTGGGACATCTCTCACATCTGTATACTTCTGGGGCTCTGAGGGATCTTTCCTGGGGTTCCCCACGTGCAGAAGTCCCCTCAGAGCTCTGGAGGGTAGAAACAGGCTCAGGGGTGACCTGGTCTCGTTCCACTTCCATGAGGACATCTTGAGAGGAGGGTCCTTTCAGGGATCCATCCTGGGGCCTGGAGGGGCCTGGGCCTGCTCCTCTTCTGGAGTTCCATGGATTCTCCAGAGAAACACCTCCTTCTTCCAGCCTCAGATGATTCTCTTCTTGGACAATGATTAGGGAAGGTATCTGATTGCTTGGACTAGTAATACTGTCACTTTTCACAGAAATGTTGCCATCATTTTCTTTACCTTCATTTCCTGTAGGGGGCAAAAAAGTGACTCAGTGAAGTTGCACCCAAGAAAGAGCCCACATGGGCCACCCCTCTGGGACCTGGGCTCTGCCCACTCACTTTGTCCTGTTTCCAGGGACGTATCTTGAGGAGTCCAGGAGAGTGTCCCCGCATTCTCTCTTGTTGGGGTTCCTGCCGGTAACTGTTTTGTCAAGTGAATGATGACTTGTCTTAAAGGCATATTCTCACAAAAGAGGGCTTCCCGTCCCTGCATGTGAACATGGACCTGCGAATGGAGCCTGGTTACTGTCTGTAATAACTCTTCTTTCTCTACTTCCAGGCAACTCCAACAGACTGCTTATTTCTGACACGCCCACGCCCCTCACCCTGTGCTTAGAACCCTACTTACCAAGCCGGGCACCTCCATGCCGTCATCTGTCAGGTCCTCCATGAGTTTCTCCAGGTTTCTGCCACTAGCTTTCCATTTCTCCTGTAAAGTGGACCTGTCACTGCAGTTCCCACTGATCATAAATTGTTCCAGGACCAGATGAGAAATTATTTCATCCTTGCTGTGTTTTTCTGGCTGCAGCCATGAGTGAAATAAATGATAGAGTCTTTGCAGTTCGTGTCTTGCACTTAAATTATTGCTGTCTCGAAGTAAGTTGAGCTGCGTGCTGGGGAACTCAGGGATCCCCTCTTCCTCCTGGATGGCAGATCCTTGGGTGGGTGAATTTTCTGGCCCAGGACCCCTCCTGGATGGTTCACCTTCAAAGGAGATTCTGAGGTCTGAAGACATTCTTCACAAGAATTCTCAAAGAGCTGCAACTTGAGGGATTCAGTTCCCACTGATTTGTTTCTCAGGTAATCTCTTTCAACAACAGGTGGATGTTTAAGGACTGCAAAGCTAGAGACAGAAGAAATATGTAGTTAAATACAACACTGTCATAGTTGAAAAGAAACAATCAAAATCCAGGTTCAACTGAGTTCATGGACCAATTCTGCTAGACATTTAATGAATAAATTAATGGAGAAAATGGCAACATTATTAGTAATCCCAGAAATGTAAAATAAAACTACAACAAGCTACAAAATCACTACCTCCCAGAAGCACTAGAATAAAATAGTTAACTGTGGCATGGATTGGAGGACCTGGAGTGACCTCTCAATCACTGCTGGTGAGAACTCACATTGGAAATGCTTTGATTAGTATGTAATAAATCTGTATTTATGCATTCCCTGTGACTCATCAGTTTTACTTCTCTGCCTGTACTCAACAGAAAAAATATATTCATGTGCATCACAGACATATACAAGAATGTTTATATCAACATAATTCATAATATTTCCATGCTGTAAATAATCTAAGTGTCCAGCATTAAATGGGACAGATTACAGTTAGTTGATGTCAAGGCATATTTGATAGACTGAGAAGAAATGAACTTCTTTATGCAACAACATAGAATAACCACAAAACACAGTGTTAAGTGAAATAATTCAGGCACTAAACTATGCATTTTTTTTCTTCTCATTCATGTTCATTGAAAAACATTTAAGTATTATCAATATTATTTAGGATGTTGATTACATTCTTGGAAACACTGGTAGATCCTGGAATAAGTACTTATGGAGGACTCCATCCCAGTTTGCCTGGGACTAAAGAGCGGGTTCCTGGGATACTGAACTTCCAGTTTTAGTGAGCGACAGTCTACCTGTTGATCTCGGAGGGAGTTATACAGGAATGTTTCTCTGCCAAAATCCACCAAACCATATACTCTCACTTTTCTTTCTTTCTTTTTTTTTTTTTAATGTGCATTACTGTTCAATAAAAACATTCAACTTAACTTAAAATAATAAGGGGGGGGGTGGGCTTCCCTGGTGGTACAGTGGATAAGAACCCCCTGTCAATGCAGGGGACACGGGTTCGATCCATGGTCCAGGAAGATTCTACATGCCACGGAGCAATGAAGCCTGGGTACCATGACTACTGAGCCTGTGTGCTGCAACTACTGAAGGCTGTGAGCCTAGAGCCTGTCTTCCGCCACAGAATAACCCACCACAATGAGAAGCCCGTGCACCGCAACTAGAGAAAGCCCACACAGAGCAACAAAGACCCAGTGCAACCAAAAACTAAAAATAAACAAATAAATAAATAGTTTTAAAAAAGATTTAAACAGTGAATGGGGGACCTTCCTTGGTAGTCCAGTGACTAAGGCTCAACACTCTCAATGCAGGGTGTCTGGGTTCCATCCCTGGTCAGGGAACAAGATCCTCCTGCTGGGTTCCATCCCTGGTCAGGGAACAAGATCCTCCTGAATACCACAACTAAGACCCAGTGTGGCCAAAAAAGAAAGCAAAACAATTATTTTAAAATAATAGAAGTGAAGTGAAGTCGCTCAGTCATGTTTGACTCTTTGCGACCCCATGGACTGTAGCTTACCAGGCTCCTCTGTCCATGGAATTTTCCAGGCAAAATACTGGAGTGGATTGCCATTTCCTTCTCCAGGGGATCTTCCCAACCCAGGGATCGAACCCAGGTCTCCTGCATTGTAGACAGACGCTTTGTAATCTGAGCCACCAGGTAAGTCCTAAAATAATAAATGGAGTCTTAAATAATAATTGGGATTGACTGAACTGAATGAAGGCAATGATCCAGTATCAATACAAAGATATTCCTTCAGTCATTACAAGAAAACAAACTATTACCAAAAAAAGGACAATAAAGTGAATGAAATAGGCAGGCTGGAATCCATCCACATGATCATCTTGTGTTGGAAACTCCTACAGCAGACACAAGAGTCTGCAGACCCAGCCCGCTACACCCTGTGTCAGCTCGATGATACATTCCTTCAAAAATTTTCCCTTTACTTTCACCTCTCTCTTTTTCCATCAACAATTATCCTTCCTTATGAAAAATATTTGTCCTTGCTTCACCGATATTATCAAAGTAATCATTTTATATTGCTCTGTCTCTAATGCCTGTCCTTTTCCATTGGAGTGTAAGATTCCGAGGTGAAGCTTGCATTGCTCAATACTGATTTGTAACTGTAAAACATACGATCTGGGCAACCATAGTCACAGGCTTCCCTGGTGGCTCAGAGGTAAAGAAACTGCCTGCCAAGCTGGAGACTCAAATTTGATCCCAGGGTCAACAAGATCCTGTGGAGAAGGGCATGGCAACCCACTCCAGTATTCTTGCCTGAGAAATTCCATGGAGAGAGGAGCCTGGCGAGCTATATAGTCCATGGGGTCGCAGAGAGTCAGACATGACTGAATGACTAAATGACAAGAACTATAGGCACACCCCTTGGGATGTCAAACAAAAGATTTAATCCTCTTACTATATTATTGTTCTGATGTTTTCTTTTATTTTTCTATACGATTGACATTTCAAAGACTATTCATTTATTTTTTTGGCTCCGCCATGGGTTTTGGAATTGAACCTATGCCTTCAGCAGTAAAAGTGCAGAGTGTTAACCACTGGACTACCAGGGAAGTCTCTGGATTTGAGGGTTTTTTTTTTTTTTTGTAAAGTAAATTCATGCCACAAGATCGGAAAGTGGGGGTGTTTGTTGGGATTAATATGTGGGCTTCCAAATACCTAATTAATTTCTGTTAACTGATATCATGCTTTGTGTCAACCTAACCTAGTGATCTGATCAGATTAGCCACCCTGATCTCATCAATGAATGAGGCAAAGATAATTCTAGGAAAAACCCTATAGGAGAACACTAAACACATCTCTGCCCTCCCCCTAATCAGGGCTTCTGGCTCAGTGATAAAGGATCTGCCTGCCAATGCAGGAGACAGAAGAGATTTGGGTTCTATCCTTGGGTTGGGAAGATCCCCTGGAGAAGAAAATGGTGACCCACTCCAATATTCTTGTTTGGAGAATTCCATGGACAGAGGAACCTGGTAAGCTACAGACGACTAGGTCTCAAAAGAGCTGGATAGGACTCAGTGTGTCTAAACAACAACGATCCACTTATCACACGTTTTCAGTCAGCCTTTTTAAAATGCTAATCTGCTCAGGTCAGACTCCACTGCTCCACTTAAAATTCCCTCTGTGGCTCCCCTTGCTCTCAGTGAAAAGCACCAAGTCCTTCCTGGTTCCACCAGGCTCTGCCTCTGCTTGTCCTTACCCTCCCTCCCCACCTTAGGTGTAGCAGCTGCTTATCTGTATCCACGTACATGGGTTTCCATTGTTTTTTTTGTTTTTGTTTTTTTTTGGTGTAATAACCCTGGGACTCTGTATGAGTTCTCTCTCTCTCTCTTTTTTTTTTTTTTTGCCATGTGGCATGTGGGATCTTAGTTCCCCAACCAGGGATCAAACCCACACTCCATGCATTGGAAGCTTCGAGTCTTTACTACTGGGTGGCCAGAGAAGTCCCATGTGATCTCTTGTGGACTTCTCCAGGCATACACAGACCACATGGTCACATTTGCAGACATGCACTCAGTTTCACACAAGGAAGGCTGCAGAGCAGCATTATGGCTACGACTTGGGATTCGAAACTGTCATATTTAGACAATTGTTGGAATACGAAATTGTCGTATTTTCATCACAAGACAAAGAAAGGTAATGATGTACGCTGATGGATGCTAACTAGACTTACTGTGGTGATTATTTCCCAACGCATGCAAATATCATGTCATATGTAGTATGTCTGAAACTAATACAATATATATGGCAATTATATCTCAAGAGAAAACAAAACACAACAACCCTTCCCCCACCCCATATTACCCGTGTTTTTAATCTGGAGCCTGGCATTTCCAAGCTGTGTGACCCCCATACATGATGCCATCAGGCCTCCATCCTTGTCATGGGGGTTCTGATTTCTAAGGACACCCAGCTCAGAATTGCCACAAGAGCCAACATAATTACTACATGTGAAGCACACGGAGTATTCACTGGCACATGGCAAGCACAAAGTAAAAGTCTGCTAAGTAACTGACACACACCCTTTCACTTTCAGCCCTACCCTCACCTCAATTGGCCAGGAACCTCCACTTCATCCGGACCTCCAGGGGGCTTCCCTGAGAGTTCAGCAGTAGAGAATTTGCCTGCCAATACAAGAGCCTTGGGTTTGATCTGAGTCACAAGGATCCTCTGGAGAAGGAAACGGCAACCCACTCCAGTATTCTTGCCTGGAGAACCCCAGAGACAGAGGAACCTGGCAGGCTACAGTCATGGGGTCGCAAAGAGTTGGACATGATTTAGTGACTGAAAAAAATTAAAAACCATGCCAGACACAGATTTTCCTAGGAGAAGTTGGCCTCAGTGGGGCCAGATTTTGAACAGCCTGATCCTTGTTCCGACAGACTATCCCCCATGCCTGGGAGGCATCCATGTCTTTGTATCTAGGAATTTTCTCCCCAGAGTTTTGCGTACAAACACAGGGCAGCGTACAAACACACACACACACACACACACACACACACACACACACAGACGAAATGGCAAAATCTCCTTTTGTTCAGGAAACTCACCTCCCCCAGAAGACTGAACTCCACGCTGCGAGACCCTGAGCTGAAGGCTGACAACTCTTCCCTGTGTGACTCCCCTTCTCAACTGAGTTCATCTGATGTGCCCTCCCAAGGCTCCTCCCTTTTATAGGATCAAGGGACAGTAATGCATTTAAAGGCCTGATTGGATGGTGTGCCTGTTGATGGGATCTTCACTGGAAGCTTCATTAGCGGCATCTCTCAGCTTTCCAGTACAGTATTACATACCAGCCCTTGGCCTGGGGCAATAGGCCACAGTCCAACACATATTTCTGCAGTGAAATGCAACAACACTTGCACTGAAGAGGGGATAGAAAGTATAATCTCAGGTGTGTTCTGGTCAGGTTCTGTCATCATTATTGTTTAGTCTCCAAGTCGTGTCTGACTGTTTTGTGACCCCGTGGACTGTACCCCGCCATGCTCTTCTGCTTTGGGATTTCTCAGGCAAGAATACTGGAGTGGGTTGCCATTTCCTTCTCCAGGGCATCTTCCCAACCCAGGAATCGAACCCTGGTCTCGTGCATTGGCACGTGGATTCTTTACCAGTGAGCCACCTGGGAAGTCCCATAGTTTTGTCACAAATGAGTCTTATACAAACTTAACACCTTCCGATTTTCCAAAATTTGTGGATTCCAAGTGAAGCAGGGAATAAGGCTAATATTCCCTCCTTCTGGGAATTCCCTGGGGGTCCAGTAGTTAAGACTTGGCACTTGCACTGGTGAGGGCCACAAGAAGTAAGATACAGCAAGCTGTGAGGCTGCCCCAAAACAAAAACAGGCAAAGAAAAAGTCTCTCCTCCTGTGCTGGTGAGTCAGACGGTGCCCCTAGGATCCCAAAGGAACGGTTCCCAGTCCAGCAAAAGAATCACAGGACTGGAAACAAAGGTCATTTAGTGGGAAGGGAAAATCAGTGCTTATTTTAGGTAAAGAAAGTTTGATGGACTTGTGGGGAGTGAGGAGAGGGAAGGGGTTTAAATAGGGACTGGTGCCTGGTCTGAAAATCTGGTGGGGGTGTGTTGTGTGCTCACTCCGGGGGAAGGCCGGAGGAAGGGATTTCAGGAAAACCCAGCACTTTTTTCTGACTAGTGGAGTGAGTGACCCCCTGGAAGATGAGAGGAGAGTTAGGGAAGCAGACGGAGAGCTTTCTGAGAGAAGGGATTTTTGGAGTAGTCCTAATATTATCTTCTTTCAAGTTATATCCAGAATCCATTACTCCTCCAGCCCCATTATCCCTCCCTCGGATTAATGAGGTCAGCTCCTGACTGACTTTCTTTTTTGTTGTCGGGGAAGGGGTGGGTGGGGGTGCTGTTACGCAGCTTGTGGGATGTTAGTTCCCCAACCAGGGACTGAACCCAGGGTCATAGCAGGGAAAGCTGGAGTCCTAACCTTTGGGCCTCCAGGGAATACTGCTCCCCCCCCCCCCCCCCCCCGCCCCCCCACCACCACGAGTCTTTCTATTCCTGAAGCAGTCATCAGAGGGACACTTTTAAAAAACGTTTTTTAAAAATTTATTTGTTTTTCCACACCACGGGACATGCAGGATCTTAGTTCTCCAACCAGGGATCAGTCCCGACCCCCCTGCTCAGAATCTTAACCTCTGGACTGACTGCCAGGGATTAAGTCCGGAGCTGTTGTTATGTCTGGACATGTCCGTTGCCTGTGGAAGCTCCCAGTGGCTCAGACTGCCTCTTGTAAAGAACGTCTCCACTTCCCTGAGCCTCGCAGTTCTATACAATTCCATAAAAATGAATGATCAGCAATGTGGAATTAACACAAAAACAAAGCCACACAAAATGCAAGCTCGTTTATATGATCAGATTCAACGGACCTAAAATACCTGTCAACTCACCCTTAGCATTTATACGCTGTTTCTGGGCTTGCCTCGCCCCAGGCAGGAGAGTGTGGCAACACCACAGTGTAGAAACCGGTGTGCTGACCACGGCCCAGAGGCCCTGCTGACCCAGCTCTGGGGTCCTGGGCATCTCAGCTCTTGCCCCTTTGCTTCCTCCGCACCGCCCTCGTTGATGCTGCTGTTCCCAGAACCCCAAGGCTTCACCCTCATTTTATCCCCCTTCCCTCTGTCTCTGGGGGAAGAACCCTGGAGTTCTCTTCGAATCTCTCCAGGTCTTTTTTCAAACATCTGCTTCTCAGTAAGAACTGACCTGGACCCGTTTTCTACAGCTCAGCGCGTCCCCACCCCCTCCCTAGTCAGTCTCTATTTACCCTCTCAGCTTTTCCTCCACAGCACTGATCTCCATCAAACACTATATTCTCCTTACTTGTCTTGTTTATTGCCTGTCAGTCCCCATTGATAGAAACTTTTTTTCTGTTTTGTTCGGCTCTGTTATCTCCAGTGATTCACACAGAGCTGGCATTTGGCAGGTCTCATTAATGATATGTCAGTTTGAAATGAATATTCCAGGTGTGAGAGAGTGTGGCCTTGTTGCAGGAAGACGGACCCCTTCCAGGGCCCGAAACTGGGCTGTTGTCTAACACTTGGAAATGAATTGTCCGAGGAGACACATGTGCTGACAAAGCAAGAGATTTTATTGGGAAAGGCCACCCGGGTGGAGAGCAGTAGGGTAAGGGAACCCAGGAGAGCTGCTCTGCTACGTGCCTCGCAGTCTCAGGGTTTATGGTGATGGGATTAGTTTCCGGTGGTCTTTGGCCAATCATTCTAGTTCAGAGACTTTCCTGGTGGCGCACGCATCGCTCAGCCAAGATGGATGCTAGCGAGAGGGATTCTGGGAAGTGGACGGACACACGGTGTCTCCTTTAGACCTTTCCCCAACTCTTCTGGTTGGTGTTGGCTTATTAGTTCCGTATTCCTTTTCAGGATCTCCTGTCATAAAACAACTCATGCAAATGGTTACTATGGTGCCTGGCCAGTGTGGGCGGTTTCCATCAGTGTGCTTCCCCTAATAGCCTGACCTAGGTGGCCGCTGCAGGAAAGGCAGAGTCAGACTCATGGACTTGGTTTATGGAATGGGGACCTCAAGACAGTTTCAGGTGCGGAAGAGATGGTCATCTTGGGAGGGCTGCTGATCACACCCCAAAACTTCAGAGAGAAACACAGATGACAGCAACTAGCAGAGTCCTGTTGGGAACTGAGGTCACCTCAGACTTGTCCGGGTAAGAGTCCTAAGCTGCAGGGAGGAGGAGTTAGAGCAGAGCAATTTCTGGGGAACTTCCTGCTGGTCCAGTGGTTAAGAATCCACATGCCAGTGCAAGGGACACGGGTTCCATCCCTGACCAGGGAATTAACTTTCCACATGCCCTGGAGCAACTAAGTCCACAGGCTGCAACCACTGAAGCATGGGCGCTCAAGACCTATGTGCCGCAACTGAGACCCGACACAGCCAAGTAGTTTTAAAACGTTCAGAAGGAAAGAAAAGTGGCTTCACGCTCATTTCAGCAGCACATGAGCTCATTTCAGCATGGCCCCTGGGCAAGGATAACATGCACATTTGGGAAGCATTCCATATGTTGTGCCCTTCCCCACTGTCATGAAACCTTTTGCTAATTCACAGATACACACACACACACACACACACACAAGCGATTTCAGTTACATGGCGTTGGGATACTCCATGACTTCCTGTATAGACTTTGAAGAGAGGTCAGGCTGATGAACTGTCCTGGCTTTTCAGGCCAGGCCCTCTCATCCCACAGACTTTGAGGATGCCAGCTCAGAAGACGCCTCTACCCTGGCCAAGTTAAGGTTAAAACAGATGAATCTGGTGGCCTATTGTGGTGAAAGCTGGACTCCCTGCCCTGCCCTGCCTAGTCATTTCACATACATGTGTCCTCCAAGGCCTGAACTTGGTCTTTCCTCCACACACACACACAGAGCAACTCATACATCCAGGGGGAAATAACTAGACACGGAAGAAGAATGGAAGCCTCACAAAAGTCATAGTAAGTAACATATGCTATACGGAATGAAGAACTGGAAGAAAAGTATAAAGAAATGAAATTAAGAGGAAAAAGTAAGCCAGAAGTTGAGGAGAGAAAAAGCCACAAGACCAAGAATATATGCTTTTTAAAAATAGGAAAAACGTTGGTTATAGACAACATTGATAAAGAAAGGACTGAATAGAATACAAAGGAGGATGCATGGGTGTGTGTGTGTGTCCTGTCGCTCAGTCGTGTACAACCCCATGGACTGTAGCCTGCCAGGCTCCTCTGTCCATGAGATTGCCCAGGCAAGAATATTGGAGCGGGTTGCCATTTAGTCCTCCAGGGGATCTTCCCTAAACTAGGGATCAAACCGACATCTCCTGTGTCTCCTATGTTGGCTGGTGCGTTCTTAACTGCTGCACCGCCTGGGAAGCCCGCATGGGATGGGGGTATTTAAAGAATGAATCAGTGAGTCCGACAGAGAAGGCGATGGCACCCACTCCAGTGCTCTTGCCTGGAAAATCCCATGAGCGGGGAGCCTGGTGGGCTGCAGTCCATGGGGTCACTAAGTCGGACACGACTGAGCGACCTCACTTTCACTTTCATGCATTGGAGAAGAAAATGGCAACCCACTCCAGTGTTCTTGCCTGGAGAATCCCAGGGACGGGGGAGCCTGGTGGGCTGCCGTCTACGGGGTCGCATAGAGTCGGACACGACTGAAGCGACTTAGCAGCAGCAGCAGCAGCAGGAGACTGAACTAGAAAGCATAAAAGAACAAAGTTTGTGATCCACCTGGGGGGAGGGATTTTCTCTGCTTTATGCCTCCAAAACAGTGGCTAACACTTATTACTATTAACTAGTTGTGGTACTGAACCCACCCTCTAAGCCCTCTAGACTGCTGCAGCTACTGAAGCCTGCTCAGCCTGGAGCCTGTGCTCTGCAAGAGAAACCACTGCAATGAGCTCACGCACTGCAACTGGAGTAGCCCCGCTGTCCACAACTAGAGAAAGGCCGTGCACAGCAACCAAGACACAGCACAGACGAAAATAGATACGTAAATAAATACTAGCTGTGGGGTACATAAAGAAAATGGAAGTAGACGCGCCAAGATCTGGATCCCTCCCCAAGAGAGCGGAAAATACGTGCTGATCAGGCAGGAGACGTGGGACTGTGTGGGTGAGGGCAGGGTTCGGCAGTCTAAGTCAGGTGTGGACATGATCCTGAAGTTGCTGGACTCTGAAGCATGTGGGAGGAGATGGCCGAAGTTCAGGGATGAGGCAGGCTGATACCCGTGGGAGAGTCAGGGAACAAGATCGAGGCACAGATGACCCGGCCGGGGGTACCATGAGGATGTTATGTGAGGCTGTGTGTACAAAGGCTGGTAGGAGTGGGGAAAAGGCCAGAAAGCAAGAAAGCAAGAGTCCTGGGAAGTCTCTGGAGGACCAGTGGTTGGGACTCTGAGCTCTCACTGCTGAGGGAATGGGTTCAATTCCTGGTCAGGGAACTAAAATCTCTCTCTCTTTCACACACACACACACAAAAGGCAAGACTCCTCATCAGCAAATGGTGCAGCTCATTGAACTTGAGGATGCGGCAGTGTTTTTCGCATCTCCCAATGTGTGAATGCTCAGTTGTGTCTGACTCTTTGCAACCCCATGGACTGCAGCCTGCCAGGCTCCTCTGTCCTTGGGATTGCCCAGGTTGCCATTTCCTCCTCCAAGGGATCTTTCTGACTTAGGGACTGAACCCGCATCTCCTGCATTGGCAGGCGGATTCTTTACCATTGAGCCACCTGCGAAGCCTTCTTCCGTCTCCCAGTGGCCCTTAGTCTGGAGCCATTTAGTCTAGCTCAGAGATTGTTACCAACTCAGCTTGTTGGATTTTCCTAACCAATAGAAATCAATAAAAACCCAGATGAGAAATTCAGGCAAGGCTTTATTGGAACTCGTGCCACAGAACAACAGAGCAAGCGCAAAGAGCAGGCGTCCTTGCTGGCTTCTGGAGGAGGGGCGAGCAGGTCCGTTAAATTCGGCGAGGGCAGGGGCAGATCAGAGGGTCTGCCTGCCCCTCTGTGGAGGTACTGTGTGCAGGGATCATGTGTAGTACTTTTTGTAATTTTGCTTTTGCTCCCGTCAGGCAGGCACCTCAAAGGTGGCCGTTGGCTTTGGGAGTTTCATATTTTATTGTTTATAATTTGCCTCAACTGCCCATGCATGGAGTTATTTTTAGTCTCTTAAAGCGTCTTTGTATCTGCTGTTCAAGGAGACGTTTGTCCAGGTACAAGCACTGCAGCAAAGGGTCTCAGGTCCTACATCCCAGCCTGTCTCCAGGTGAGGAGGAAATCTTCAGTTATATCACCCAGGGTGGCCCCTCAGAAGTGGGCAGCTGAGGGCCAGATCCCAGGCCTCCATTTTCGTGTCAGATGTGAGCATCCACTCTCAGCAGGCTTTTAGTCTGCGGCAGTTGTGGATCCACACGACGCACACACCCATACTCACTGTAACGCTTTGAAACTGATGTTTCCCCCTTGTGTCAGTAGTTCATTTCTTCGTATTGATGGGGAGTATCCCACTGATAAATATAACACTTTCTTAACCATCCATCTGTAGATGGACATTTCTTTTTCCTACCTAGTTGTAGGTTTTGAAGAACAAAGTTCCTGGAAATGCAAGAATTGCTGTTTAGTCACTAACTTAGGTTTGCCTCTTTGGGGACCCCGTGGACTGTAGCCTGCCAGGCTCCTCTGCCCATGGGATTCTCCAGGCAGACGAATTCTTTCACTGGGGCACTAGGAAGCCCAAATGTGCGAATTCATACAAGTATTTCTGTGGACACAGCGTTTCCATTTCTCTTGTAATTACAGTGAGGAATAAGTGGATGATTAACTTTATCGACTGCCAGTGTTTCAAGATTTTTACTACTTTGCGTTCCTACCAGCAATGTATGAGAGTTCTGCTTTTCTTTGTATCTTCAACACCTGGCTATTGTCAGTCTTTTAATGCTACCCATGAAAATGAGTGTGCAGAGGGGCCTGACTGTGGTTATCACTCATATTTCCTTAAACAATAATACTGACACTATTTTCATGTGCTACAATTCATATAGAACCCTCCTGCAAAGCAGGAGACACAGATTTGATCCCTGGGCCGGGAAGATCCTCTGGAAAAGGAAATAGCAACCCACTCCAGTATTTTTGCCTGGGAAATCCCATGGACAGAGGAGCCTGGCTAGCTACATTTATGGGGTTGCCAAAGAGTCGGACCTGAGTGACTAAACAACACATATAACAGTATTGACCTACAAAGACTGAATGGCACGTTCATTTGAGTTACATGAGGTATAGGGGCCTCAATGGACGGGATCAATGTATTGTAATCCACCATAAGATGCTTTCCCTCCCAGGATACTTAACATCTACGGTGGTGTCTCAGATGTAAACAAAATTGGTTACTTCTCACTTTATGCTAATGAGCCTCATTTTTATATAAAAGATTATTTTTTGTTATGTCTTCCACATGATTTCTGGTCTTTTCTCATGTAATTGACCAAACTGTGTGACTTTTGCCTACTAATTCCTTTTGCTATTTTGTGCTTAAAGTTATTTGGAAAAGATCATGTAACACTTATGAGGATACATCTGACACAAATATTTTCCTTCCCATCTGTGTAAGTATGAAATGAATTAATATTGTTGTGAATCCTTTCAGTGACCTTTGGCTCACTTACAGCAGCATCTGTTTTCACTCTCTGGATCTTTCCTCCTGGCTGTCTGATTTCCATAGCGCTATTTTAGCCCGTGCCAGAAGGTGGCACTCGTGGTAAAGAACTTGCCCGCCAATGCAGGACACAGAAGAGTTGCAGGGTCAATCCCTGGATTGGGAAGATTCCATGGGGAAAAGCACCTGCCACCTCCAACATTCTTGCATGGAGAATTCCATGGACATAGGAACCTGGTGGGCTACAGCCCACAGGGTCGCAAAGAGCGGGACATGACTGAAGTGACTTAGCACACACAGATGCCTGCATACAGCTGCATGATTGTAGCTTGTGAAACATGCCCTTCAAGACCCAGCCCTGAAATAGGCAACTATTTTCTTCCCAAAACATCAGCATTAATTATATTTGTGATTACAGTATTTACCAAATATAGACAATTGATGTGAGAAAGAGAGAGATACAGTCTTCGGTAACTCCTAGTCTATATGCATTGGATAACTTCAGAAATTAGTGCCTAGAATTTGCTCCTCTGTTAAGCGGGTGGTAGTATTGAGAATGTCTAGAGCTAAAAACACTTTAAATTGTAACTACGCTCCCTCTGATTGCTTTTAAATGTACTGAAATCCCCCAACCACTTATAGAACCCCAATTATTCTGAATTATGGTGGATTACTCACGGCTTTTCCCTCAGCAAGAACACAGACACAAACTATCAAAGGGTTCTTACTGAAAACAGTTTGGTTCTGACTCCAAAATAAAATGCTAGAAATTACATCTCAACTTCCTTTTTGTTTTACTTCTCAACTTTTAATATGCATTTTTCTACTTTGCCTGCATTGCACAGCATTCAGGATCTTAATTCCCCAACCAAAGATGGAACCTGTCCCCTTCAATGGAGGTGTGGAGCTCTAACCACTAGACTGCCAGGGAATTCCCAATAAGCATTCTTTCTGACCTCTTATGTGAAAAACGTTTTCAAAGTTTGGTTTTTTGTTTTTTCCTCAACAATTGCCTGTACTTGAAGTATCTTGCATGCTCTGCTTTTTTCTTCTTGAATAATTGAGATAGTGAACTGAATAATTTAACTGAGTGTCACTAATATTAACTGAATAAGTGTCATTAATATATCAATAGATGGTCTTTTGTTTCCAATGAAAATTTTGGTTTCAGGGGTGTTTTAAGTGTGTATCAAAACATCAAAATATACACCTTAAACACACGCAGTGTGTATGTTCAGTCAATTATACTTTTATGAAACAAATATTCAAAACTTGTCACTTCCTAATAATTTTACTATGTTTTACTATTATCTGAGTCCTACAGATTATTGTAGTCCCTGGAGTTAGAATCATGGACTTCTAGCAACTCTTCCCAACTCCATGTTCAGTGAAACCATGTTGGCAGTTTGATATTGGCTAAAGTGAGAGTATTTATATAAAGGAAATTGGCAAACACTACAAACCAAGACTTAATTATGTTTTTGAAAGCCTAGGCTTAAGAATATATAAACAATGCAGATTAAACTTATAAAAGTATATGGTGTATGTGGTAATTACATTGTACAGAATGCATAAAAATTAAGGAACAAAAATGAGCTGATTATTTATTAATAAAAAGGTAAATAATCACAACATAAAAAAGTAAAATGAGGGGGAAAAAAAGTAAAACAAGTATAGATATAAACAGATATTTCACCAAGAAGATATACAGATGGCAAATAAACACATTAAAAAAAATGTTCAACACCATGAATCCTTATGGGATGTAACTAAAATTAGTGTTTCCTTACTAAAAGGGTAAATTCAAAAGACTGACCGTATCAAGTACTGGCAAAAATGTGGAGGCATTTTACATAAACCTTGTGGGTATATAAAAGCAAACAATGATTTAAGGTCACCATTTAGCTGTTTTGTAAGTTAAACATTCACCTATTCTGACTCAGGTATTACACTCTGGGTTATTAACACAAGACAAGTGAAAATACATACATACAGAATTACACAAAACTGTTCTATCAGCTTTACTTAGAAGAGTCAAAACTGGGAGTAACCCAAATTCCCTTAACCAGATGAATGAATAAACAAATGGAATAAGTATAGAAAAGATACTTAGTTCAGCAATAAAAAGAATGAACTATTTTTATATAAATAATTGAAGAATCTCAAAATAATTATGAACCATGAATAAAATCAGAAAAAAGTAAACACTTTAAGAATAAAATCATATATAATTCTAGAACACACAAAACAATCTATTGGAAGGTAAATCAATGATGGCCATAACTTACATTATTGTGATTATGATGAGGTTTTCTTGGTTTACATGTAAACTTTAAATTGCATACTTCAAATAGACACAGAATATTGCATGATGACTAGAATAAAAATGTATAAAATGGTTCAAAGGCAAAATATAAATATCCCACTCTCCAGAAAATCCGGCTTGGCCATCCTATATTGCCTCTCTTTCCTGATGACCTTGGAGGGGCAGCCTTACCTTAGTGGTAGCAAATACTGATAAGTAATAGATTCCTTCTCACCTGAGTTAACAGGAAGGCTGGCTAGTCACAGAGCCACACTGTGGACTAAGGGTTCTCCTTTCTCTCTCTGTTTGTTTCTCTGCCTGTGGCAAGGGGCTTTGGCTGAACACCTCAGAGAGGCTATAGGAATCCAGAAAACCAATAGCTTATTTTCTTTGACAATGACCTCAGCCACAAAAGACACACATGCCTGGAGGCTGGCAATTTCTGGGCATCTGTGCACACTGATACTGCACAGTCACTGGCGCATCTGTTGATACAACTGGAGAAAGGGCACACTCCACCTACTTCACTGCAGTGTCCTCTGCTCCAGGGTACTTTACCAAGAGGGTTCCCCCCAGCCCTGTAGTCTTACAGTGGCACTATCTAGTGAACTCTGGGGATCAGGGATGTGGGTCTTTCATAGGTTAACTGCTAAGCATTATGTGATATTCACTATGAATAACAATTCATGTTCCCAGAAGTACTAGAGGTTGTCACAACTTCCTGGCTTCCCAGGGTGTTTTCTGAGCCCACAAAAACAAAACAACAACAAAAAAAACCCCTAATACACAGTCCACAAATCAGGAACCCAAAGCTCTGCAGTCTTTCCTAGGAGACTTTGGCTAACAATGTATTTACATTGTGCCAAAACTAGAAAGAGAGCTCTATTTTTCATTCATACTGACATGTGAAGCAAACAGTGTACCTGACCCCCATGAAATCTGTGCCACCCTCAATGCTGGTAGAGCCTAGCTGTCTTCAGATCACCTCACACAGTGAATAGAACCCCCAGACCAAAAGGGGCTTAATATTAATGCCTTTATTATTGCAAAGTGCAAAGTAACATGAGGCATGCAATTCCCAGCTTGGTTCCTCCAGTTCCTCCACACTTGGAGGTTGAGAAAATCCAATTGAAGTGTCACTAGAAACTAACATGTCCCTGAAAGTGCAGGCCTTTCTGTCAAGTCACCAAAAGAATTCAGACTGGGTTCACTGGGCCCAAACTGAATGAGGTTCACACCCTACTGTGGAAATGAGAAGGGAAAGAGGATGCCATAAGAGCTAAGACTACTCATTATTTCTATCCCCTAAGGGGATGGGACAGAGGTCAGCTTACCTAAGCATGCTGGGAGGTAATTTTTGTACACTGTGGACCTGCCAGGTGATAGAGATGAAAAGGAATTCTGCCACAGAACTGGCAGTGACATAAAGCTGGTGAGGGTCCTGGGAGGTAAGAAACTATAACACAACTCCTAAGACATTCTCACATACCTGGAACTTTAGGGGAATGCCCCTACTGAAGATTTTCTGATATAAGAGCTTTAATTCAGGTAGATGGCTCCCTCACAACCTCTTTCCTCCAGTGTAATTATACTAGAAGTAACTGTATCTGCTGGCACATCTAAGGCCTTTCACTAGGGTGAAGTCTCTAGTATTAAATGAGGCCATATTAGCAGCTAACAGACTGCCCACATTCACTGCACTCTTAAGATATATTTCATTGTGAACTCTCTAATGCTGAATGAGGCTGGAACTTTGGCTAAAGGATTTTCCACTGTCCCCAGACTCATGAGATCTTTCTCCAGGGTGAATTTTCTGGTGTTCATTGAGGTTAGATTTGCAATTAAAAGATTTCCCACGTTCTTTTCTCTGATGAGGCCGTTCTCCAGTGTGACCTTTTCGGTGGTAAATGAGGCTAAATTTTCGGCTAAAAGATTTCCCACATTCATGACATTCATAAGGCCTCTCTCCAGTATGAATTCTCTGATGTTGAATGAGGATGGATCTTTGAGTAAAAGATTGTCCACATTCTGCACAATCATAAGGCCTTTCTCCAGAGTGAACTCTCAGGTGGTTAATGAGGTTAGATTTGCAGCTAAAGGATTTTGTACATTCCTGACACTCGTAAGGCCTCTCTCCAGTGTGAACTCTCAGGTGGATAATGAGGTTAGATTTGCAGCTAAATGATTTTCCACATTCCCTACACTCATAAGGCCTTTCTCCTGTGTGGATTTTCTGATGTGAACTGAGGCTAGAGCTTTGCTTAAAGGATTTCCCACATTTACTGCACTCATAAGGTCTTTCTCCTGTATGAAGTCTCCTGTGATGAATGAGGGTGGAGCTTCGGCTAAAGGATTTTCCACATTCACCACACTGATGAAGCCGTTCTCCACTGTGACCTTTCTGATGTTGAACAAGGTTGGATCTTTGACTAAAAGATTTTCCACATTCTTTGTACTCATAAGGTTTTTCTCCAGTGTGAACTTTCCTGTGGGTCTTCAGGCTGTTGCTTCGGGTAAAGGATTTTCCACATTCATGGCATTCATAAGGCCGTTCTCCAGTGTGGACTTTCTGGTGCTGAATGAGGTTCCACCTTCGGGTGGAGGTTCTTCCACATTTGCTGCACTCGTAAAGCCCTTCTCTAGTGAGGACTTGTTGGTCCTCAACAAGTGTGTCTGTGCAGTTGAGGATTTTTTTGCCTTCTCCCCAGTTCTGATGCCTTTCCCCACTGTGAAAGACAGCCTCACACTCATTACTGTTGTTTGAGTTCTCATTAGTGTGAGTGACCGGTTGATGGAAAAATCCCATGCTGGCTAAGTCGTCTTTCCTTATTCCCTCAGAGAAAAAGGATTCCCCTGACAGATGGGTTCTGCAGCTCTTTATAATCAAGGCTGTGTCCACAGAAGTTCTGATGGGTATTTCTCTAATGTGTTGTCCCTGGTATTGCTGAAGGTTGGCAGCAATATAGAATTGATTCCCACACGTGTACGGTTTCTGCTCAAGATGTGCTTCCTGATGCTCAGGCAAGTGAAAATTATCTCTCAAGACTGGGCCACACTTCTCAAAGGGCTGGCCCTTCTGGGGACATGAATCTGCCTTGAGAGTCTTGATCTGTGACACTCCTTCTACAGAAATGCTTTTTTCAGAAGGTGCTCCCTTATCTTCTGCTCCATGCCAACAGCCTGAAATTAAAGAAGTGATGATGAAGTACACATTAACCTTTTTGAGAAGGCATCACAAAAGTAACTTGATACATCAAAGAATCAGTCCATGAAACTGTTTTCAGGAAAAGGAAGTTGGGGTCACCTTAAAAAAGCAACTTCTGTACACCACTCAGTCTCTAAGGTCACAGAACGGTACAGGCCTCAATAGGCACCGGACACAAAGAGAGGCCCAGGGGAAGGGCACGTGCTACGGATCATTCTCTGTCAATGGCCTTATTTTGGGGCCATGACACCTGGCATGTGGGATGCAGGATTGAATCAGTGCCCCCTGTAATGGAAGCACAGGGTCTTAACCACTGGACCACCAGGGAAGGCATGTCGATAGCTTTTAGCAGGATTATACCTGCTCATGACATGTGATGCTGTGCAGAAGTCTATTTCAGGTCCAGAAAAATCTGACTGGAACAAAGGTTAACAGGTGTTTAAGGATTATTACATAGGTGCATACTTTAGAACACTACAAAGGGGTAAAGCGCTGAGGAGGGAACAGTGTGAGGAATGAGTAAGGTAAGCAGTCCAGAGAGGTAGACAGTAGCTCTCAGCTGCAGTCAGAATAAAAACGACTAATAGAAATGACAACTCAGTAAAGTGTCAAAAATGGAGAAGGAAAGATGGAGGTGAGCTTGGCCACTGGCAATGGCACCAAAACAGAAGTAAAACAAGAGAGATTCTTGATACAACTTCAACCAAGCCCTGAAGTCATGTCCTCTCCCATCTGCTATTCATCTGGGTCAGGTGCCCTCTGGGCCCATCTTGTGGAGAGTGGAATCATATGCATCCTGGGAAGCACAAAAGACTCTTCCCCTAGCCCCAGCTGAGCTATCGTATGAGAGCTGGATGATACAACTCCAAAGGGAAGGACAGGACAAGTCAGCAGCCAATACTCGCCAAAAAAACTCAGGACACAACAGATCACAGAAAGCATATTTCAAATATTACAAATAGTACCTATGGACACAACAAAAGAGTGTCAGAGTAGTAAAGATGGCAGAGTAGTAAGATGCAGGAGTAAGTAAGCAGGAAGATGGCAGAGTAGTAAAACCAGGTGTTTTCCCACCTAGACAACAACTACAGTGGTAGAATCAGTCTGATGTAACCACTTTGTAATGCAAAATTGCTTTATGTCATATGGTGCTCTTACTATTACTCTGACATTAAAAAAAAAAAAGCATGCAAAGACACTAAAAGAAACCTACAGGGGAATATATTTGATGATAATCAGTGCAAAATTAATCAATAAAATACTAGCAAACTGTATTCAGCAGCACAATAAAAAGATGGTATGCCACAAACAACTGGGAGTTACGTCTAGAATGCCAGGATGACTCAACATACAAAGTTTGATCAATGTAATATATCACTTTAACAGAAAGGAAAAAAATGTTACCATCTCAGTCAATGTACTAAACACATCTGACAAAATTTAACACCCTTTTATGATGAAAATACTCAACTATGAAACTATGAATAGAAGGAAACTAGCCTAACATAACAGAAGCAAAAAATTAAAAACCCACAGCAAATATCAAACTCAATAGTAAAAGACTGAAAACTATTTTTCCAAGATCACAAATAAGAAAATGCCAGCTTCCAACACTACTATTCAACGTACTATTAGAAATTCTAGACAGACCAATTAGGCAAGAAAGACAAAAGTCATCCAAAAGAGAAAAGAAGGAAGAAATCACCACATCTCATGAAATCTTAAAGATTCCACCACAAAACTGTTAGAATAAATTAAGTTAGCAAAGAAAGAGAATATAAAATGGAAAAAAAAATCAGTTATATTTCTATACACTAACAAGCAACAGGAAACTAAGAAAACAATTCCACAAATAAAAGTATTTGTCAAAAGAATAAATTACCAAATTTAACCAAGGAGGTAAGATTTGTTCATTAAAAATTACAAAACATAGCTAAAAGAATTACAGACAATAAATGGAAAAACTTCTATGTTCATGGATTGGAACACTTAATATTGAAGATGTCAAAACTATCCAAAAAAAAAAAAAACCAAACTATTCACAACATCTACATGTTCAATGCAATCCTATCAAAAATCCAGTGAGAATTTCTGTGGTAATAGAAAAATTCTTCCTAAAATTCATATGGAATCTCAAGGGACATGAAGTAGCCAAAACAAACTTGAAAAAAGAACAAAGTTGGAGGAGTCACACATTTAAATATCAAATACCACTGTAAAGCTACAGTAATCAAAACAGCGTGATACTGGAATCCAGGCAGACATATAGACCAATGAAAGAGAATAAAGAGCTAAAAAATAAGCTTGCTCACATAAGTTCAAACAGTTTTCAAAAAGAAGGCCAATACCATTCGAAAAGGAAAAACAGACTTTTCAACACATGATGCCGGGAAAATTGAATATCCACATGCATGAGAATGAAGTTGCATGGTACATAAATTAATTCAAAATGGATCAAAGATCTAACTTAACGGTGACAACCACAAAACTCTTAAAAGAAAACATAATGGAAAAGCTTCAAGACAACTGCATTTAGCAATGATTTCTTACATATGACATCAAAAGCACAAGCAACAAAAGAAAAACAAACTGGACTTCATCAAAATGAAAAATTTTGGTTCATCAACGATGCGATGAACATAACGAGGCAACTCATAGAATGGGAGAAAATATTTGCAAATCACATACCCAATGAAGGGTTAACACTCAAAGAGAGAATTCCTAAAACAACAACAAAAATCAATCAACTTGATTAAAAAATTCTCAAAAGACTTTTTGAAGAGACATTTCTCCAAAGAAGATAAGTAAACAATAAGCCCATGAAAAGATGCTCAACATCATTAGTCATTAGAAAAATGCAAATCAAAACACAATGAGATACCACTTCAAACTAATAATGATTATTACTCAAAAAAAGAAAAAAGAAGTGTATGCAAGAAGAGGAGAAATTGGTACCTTTGTGCAGCTGCTATGGAAAACACTATGGTGATTTTTCAAAAAATTAGAAAAAAAAAACCCATCACAGATACAGAAATTCTTGTTGTGGGTATGTGTATACCTAAAAGAATTGAAGCAAGGACACTAAAAGAAATCTGCACACCTATGCCATAACACCATGATTCACGAGAAACAAAAGGCAGAAGCACCCAACTGTCCACTGATGGAATACTGAGTAAACAAAAATCTGTACATACAATATTATTTAGTCATAAAAACGAAAGAAATTCTGACACATGCTACAACATTGACAAACCTCTACCATATTATGCTAAGTAAGCCAACATCAAAGGAGAACTACTGTCTGATTCTACCTACGTGAAACACTCAGTCAAATTCATAGATACAGAAAGTAGAATGGTGGCTGTCAATGGATGGAAGAAGTTAGTGATTAATGGGTATGGAGTTTCAGTTGGATGATGAAAAAATTCTATGGATGCAGGACTGTGATGGCTGCACAATGAGAAGGGACTAAATGCCATTTAGTCCATTAGGCAAATGTTTTGTATATTTTGCAACAACAAAAATAAAGTAAAAAAAAAACAAAAAAACACCTAACCAAAGGATCTGTAAGAGGTACTTACATTTGTGTAAACAGTGACTATGTAAGTGACTACACTTCCAACACAGTCAGAAACAAATGTGAGCTATAGGAATGAAGGGTGTTATACTAGGGTGCTATGGTGCTGGAGAGTCACCCAGCGAGGCAGACGGCAAGACATGGGGGTCCTTTAGGCTGACAAAACAACAGTGATACCAAACTCTTCCCTGGGAGGCTTTGGGGCAGTAGGTGCTGTGGTGACACGGATGAGAAGGAGGCGAGCACTCAGCCCAGCCCTTGTAAACACAGCACAAATCCAGGC
The DNA here is from genome assembly GCF_003369695.1 of Bos indicus x Bos taurus. NCBI lineage: Eukaryota > Metazoa > Chordata > Mammalia > Artiodactyla > Bovidae > Bos > Bos indicus x Bos taurus. The sequence goes on from NC_040093.1 coordinate 734,156, forward strand.
AACCAGGGACACACCTGCCCCTGGAGAAAAGAGAAGCAGAGCTTGGCCCAGGGCACAGGGGCAGGTAGAAGAGCTTACCCAGTGAGGATGTAAGTGCAAAGTTCTCCAGCATCACATCGTGGTACAGGCATCTCTGAGCCTCATCAAGGAGAGCCCATTCCTCCCAGGAGAAGTACACAGCCACATCCTCAAAGGTCACACTGCCCTGCCAGGACACAGACAGATGAGACCATCAACTGCCTCTCTCCTGAAGACCCACAAGCCACCTCCTCGCACAGCTACGCCATCTCCATCTTCCTCCTAAGAGCTCAGAAGAGATTCCCGACCTTGGTGCCATAGCTGCCTGCTCTCTCCTCACTCTCCCACTAACTGCTCTGTTCATGCTGCTGTCCACTCTGCAACCAGTGGAGCCTGTAAAGACCCAGAAGAAATCACCTCCCTCATCTGATCCACACCTCCCACTGCCTTCAGAAAAGATGCTCAACTTCACAGACAGTCATTCCAGGTCTGACTGCTGCTCCCCACAGCCAGTTTATTTTGCCAGGAAGGAAGACCTGCAATTCCCTGAACCAGCTTAGTCTTACCTCCAAGCACTTCCTGTTTTTGTGACAAGCTTCCACATCTCCTTCTATTGGTGGCCTGAAATGGGAACCCTTTCATATAACACTTAAACTGGACTCAGGACCCTGAGCTAGGATTTCCCAAGATCTCCATACCCAAGGGCTGGGAAAATGCCAGGTGACAAGTTTCATGACAACCCAAATTTGGAGAAAATTTGAGGGCTTTCCTGGTGGCTCAGACAGTAAAGAATCTGCCTCTGATGCGGAAGACCTGGTTTCGATCCCCGGGTCGGGAAGATCCCCCGGAGAACGGAATGGCAACCCATTTCGATATTCCTGCCTGGAGAATTCCATGGACAGAGGAGCCTGTCGGGCTACAGTCCATGGGGTCGCAAAGGGTCGGACACGACTGAGCGACTAACACAGTGTTGCGACCAATGAGGGTAACCTCCACTTACCCGATTAGGTTCTAAAAGCATCTCTGCAGCCATGGAAACCTGTGGGAAGAGGAAGGTCTTAGAGGGATGTGATCCTAGCAATTTTCCAGGGGCTCAGGCCTCCACTGCACACCTGGCGGCACCCGAACCAAGTACCTGGGGCCGAGCGTCTAACCTCTGTACTGACTTTCAGCAGCTGTGTGTCCTGTTCCCTGCAGACATCAAATGGGCTCCCGGGTTCCCGGTCCTCCCGCCTCAGTCGGACCTTCAAGCCTCTGCACCTGGGGGTCCCTCAGCCTGTCACCCTCTCCCATGCGCCATCACACTGTCCGTCAGACACAGGGCCCCACACACGACCGCCTCACCGCCTGTATCCCGGGGCCGGGGCTGCGGGCACGTGAGGATGCTTCCCACACTCTGAGCTTTAGTGTCCGGTGGGTCGAGAGCGATGCGGGCCCGAAGGGCAGCGTTTACCTGAAGCAGGTCGCTCAGGGCAACCGCCGCAACGAAGCCGCTGGGCCTGGTAAATCCTGGCCCGGACTGACCCGGCAGCAGCGTCTCCAGGCCGCCCCGCAGGCGGCGACGTGCCCGACTTTAGAACCGCCTCCAGTCACTGGGTAAAAGCCTCTTCTCGCGCCTTCTGTTACTTCAAGCCCGAGTCTACACACTCGGCCTTAGGACCCAGGTAACAACCGAAAAGACCGCAACGAAGACACCGGAAGTCCCGCCTCACCATGTCCCAGAAATGCTGAAACTCTGGGCGCTCATTGGATAATCTTAGCTGCCTCTCAACGCGTGGCTTTCTGGGTAATGGAGTTCCCGCTGCCACACAGGCTGGCTGGAGGGGCGTGTTTGCTTGAATCTCCCCTGGAAAGGCATCAAGCAATCTCCTGGGCGGCTGAGAGCAGACCGCCCTGTTTTTCTAGGTCGGGGATAGGCTTCGCTTCCTCTTAAAGGGGCGAAGGCCAATTTCTGCAGAGACCGAAGTGCATTTCGAAAGCCTTAATGAGATCGATAGTGATCTCTTTAAGTGCTTAGATAATTCAGATTCCATGGGGTCGCCTCTAGTGAACATACAATGGTAGATACAAGAGTCCTTGAAATGCATGCAGACTGAGGAGTTTAAATCATTTTTGTGAGCTTTAATGAGTTTTGGCTGGGACTTCAAAGGGGGGAAAAAAAAATCACCTGGACCATAGCAGACAGGATAGAGAAGGCCTACCGGATGTCTCTGAGGAAGGTGGACATCGTGGGACCCGGGCTTCTCCTTCTTATTAGTCAATGTGCAGAACTCTGAGAAACACCTTCTGATCCATAAAACATTCAACTATTATAGCTGAAAAACATAACACTGTTTTACACAGGCACATAATTTTTTTGTAATAAAGAGTTAACAGTCATGTACGAAATGCCACATAAGCTATTTTCTGTTAAAAATCTATTAGAGAGGGCTTCCCAGATGGTTCAGTGGTAAAAAAAAATCCTCCTGTCAATGCAGGACACATCGGTTCAATCTGTGGTTCAGGAAGATCCCACATGTTGGAAAAGCAACTAACCCTGTGCGCTACAGCTATTGAGTCTCTGCTCTAGAGCCCAGGATTGAGTGCACTCGCTGCAACTACTGAAGCCTGAGCGCCCTAGAGCTGGTGCGCAGCAACAGGAAAAACCGCTGCAATGAGAAGCCCCTGCACTGCTATGAAGAGTACCCCAGCTCCCTTGATGCAATTAGAGAAAGGCCTGGGCAGCAGCGAAGACCCAGCACACCCCAAAATAAATAAAAGATGTTTGCTCCTTGGAAGAAAAGCTATGACAAACTTAGACAGTGTATTAAAAAGCAGAGAAATCACTTTGCCAACAAAGGTCCATATAGTTAAAGCTATAGTTTTCCAGTAGTCATGTATGGATGTGAGAGTTGAAGCATAAAGAAAGCTGAATGCCTAAGAATTGATGCTTTCGAACTCTGGTGTTGGAGAAGACTCTTGAGAGTCCCTTCGACTGCAAGGAGATCAAACGAGTCAATCCTAAAGGAAATCAACCCTGAATATTCATTGGAAGGACTGATGCTGAAGCTGAAGCTCCAACACTTTGGCCACCTGATGCGAAGAGCCGACTCATTGGAAAAGACCCTGATGCTAGGAAAGAATGAAAACAAAAGGAGAAGGGAGCAACAAAGGATGAGATGGTTGAACGACATCGCTGAATAGACATGAGTTTGAGTAATCTGTGGGAGATACTGAAGGACAGGGATGCCTGGAGTGCTTCAGTCCATGGGGTCACGAAGAGTCAGACACAACTTAGCAACTGAATGACAACAATAAAAAGAGAACATAACTTAAAAAAAGAATCTATTAGAGGGACATGTGTGGGTTACAGATTAAGTGAGAAGGCTGTGTGCAGCTATTTAAATTTGCAGCTCATGATTCATTTATGTGATTTATTACACTTTGTATATGCTTAGTCACCTCTGACTCTTCGCCACCATTTGGACTGTAGCCCACCAGGCTCCTCTGTCCATGGAATTTTTCAGGCAAGAATACTGGAATGGGTTGCCATTTCCTTTTCCAGCGAATTTTCCTGACCCAGGGATCAAATCTGCATCTCCAGTACCTTCTGCACTGCAGGCAGATTCTTTACCAGCTGAGCCAAATGGGGAACCCTGATTATGGATTAACCACCCTAATTACTCATTTATTCCATAATCCCCTCAAATTGAATATATGATTATTTCCTTCGTCTGAATGTGACAAAGATTACAGCCTTGCAGCAATGATAGAATTTTACAAATAATTCATTAAAGACTCCACTTAACACATGTTCCCCAGCCAAAAATAAAACAAAACCAGTTGTGCACTTATAAACACCACCATCACATAGACCTCAGGAGTCTATGAAGTAGGAAATTTACCTTCTTCATTTTAAAACTCACCAGGGCCTGTGTCCTGAAGTTTTTAGAAGGTAGGCTATGAGGGTGTTTTTAATGAAGATAAAGTGAGAGAAATTCAGACAATATAACTGAGAAGAGAGAAGATGACAGGCTTCCTTGTCAGGAGCCGCGTTAGGCATTACTGACAAAATGGAGGCACGGCCCTCAGCCCCCTCTCCTCATTCCACAGGCACAGACCCAGGATTAAGGAGTTAGGCCTTGTAATTCTGACTTGTCTTTCCCTCTCCTCAACTGAGTTGACTGAAAAGGAATATTAAGGTGCTTATTGTTCTTGAGAAGAGAATGAGAAGGCACAAAGCCTTCTGCAGCTGGGCTCATAAAATAATTCATAAAGTTAATCATTGACATTTGTTCAAGGGCTTTTACAAAAGAGTGCTCCAGGATGAGCATATAGGCCGTAGCTTGAGGCCATGGGAGGGACTGCTATTTGAAGCCTATTTGTGAGGAGAATGTTTATGGCAAAGGAGTTTGGATTGAACCCGGGTCCCCCACATTGTAGACAGATGCTTAACCATCTGAGCCACCAGGGAAGTCTGAATTTAGGGCTTAGAAATAATTAAAACAGTTAGAAGTTAAAGATTTAAGGAATGTTGTAAAGTTAGCATATTTTACTATAGCTTATAGAAGTTAGGGCAAAGACTAACAGAGTTTAGCCAAGAAAATGCACTGGTCATAGCAAACACCCTCTTCCAACAACACAAGAGAAGACTCTACACATGGACATCACCAGATGGTCAACACCGAAACCAGACTGATTATATTCTTTGCAGCCAAAGATGGTGAAGCTCTATACAGTCAACAAAAACAAGACCAGGAGCTGACTGTGGCTCAGATAATGAACTCCTTATTGCCAAGTTCAGACTGAAATTGAAGAAAGTAGGGAAAACCACTTGACCATGGAGGTATGACCTAAATCAAATCCCTTATGATTATACAGTGGAAGTGAGAAATACATTTAAGGGAGTAGATCTGATAGATAGAGTGCCTGATGAACTATGGACTGAGGTTCATGACATTGTACAGGAGACAGGGATCAAGACCATCCCCATGGAAAAGAAATGCAAAAAAGCAAAATGGCTCTCTGGGGAGGCCTTACAAATAGCTGTGAAAAGAAGAGAAGCAAAAAGCAAAGGAGAAAAGGAAAGATATAAGCATCTGAATGCAGAGTTCCAAAGAATAGCAAGAAGAGATAAGAAAGCCTTTCTCAGCAATCAATGCAAAGAAATAGAGGAAAACAACAGAATGGGAAAGACTAGAGATCTCTTCAAGAAAATTAGAGATACCAAGGGAACATTTCATGCAAAGATGGGCTTGATAAAGGACAGAAATGGTATGGACCTAACAGAAGCAGAAGATTTTTTTTTTTTTTTTAGCCTGAAATCCAGATACTTTATTTAAAATTATTTTAAAAACACATATTAATAACTGTCAAAATTTCTGGCTATGGTACAATGACTAATTGATTTCAAGTTTTTATGTGCTTGCAGTTAATGGTTAGGCTGGTGACATTTTACTATACAAGCTATATTTGGAGTTCACTCTCATATCTCCCATGTAAGAAATAAAAAACAAATGAGAATGAACTGAAATAATACAGATTACATGTCATAACAAAAACATCTAGGAAGGGTGCTGGGAGGAGCAAATGATCTATGTTACAATGAAATATACAGTTGACCCTTGAATAATGTGGGGTTTAGGGGAGCCAACCCCCGAACAAACAGCGATTTTACAGTTAGCCCTCCATATCCATGCTTCCACATCTGCAGAGTCAATCAGCCACGGACGCGACAGCACTGTAGCAAGGACTCAGTGAAGGAAGTCTACATGTAAGTAGAACGGTGCAGTTCACATCTGGGTTGGTCTAAGGGGAACTGTATATATATGAGAATTATATATATGTTATATGTAATATATATTATTATATATAAGAGAATCATTATATAACATATATAACATAATATATATTATATATATCTTACTCTGCATTCTTTTTAGGGTTATTTCATTACTTTAAAAATATAAGGGAATTTAACAGTTTGCCCAGACTAGTTTAACTCAAACTTGGGATTATTGACAATTGGGCAGGATAATTCTTTGTTTGGGGCGGGAGGAGCTGTCCAATGCGTTGTAAGATGCTTATTAGCATCCCTGGCTTCTACTTAGCCCCACTATCAGAAGCAGAAGATATTAAGAAAAGGTGGCAAGAATACACAGAAGAACTGTACAAAAAAAAAGATCTTCACGACCCAGATAATCACGATGGTGTGATCACTGACCTAGAGCCAGACATCCTGGAATGGGAAGTCAAGTGGGCCTTAGAAAGCATCACTACAAACAAAGCTAGTGGAGGTGATGGAATTCCAGTTGAGCTATTTCAAATCCTGAAAGATGATGCTGTGAAAGTGCTGCACTCAATATGCCAACAAATTTGGAAAACTCAGCAGTGGCCAGAGGACCGGAAAAGGTCAGTTTTCATTCCAATCCCAAAGAAAGGCAATGCCAAAGAATGCTCAAACTACCGCACAATTGCACTCATCTCACACGCTAGTAAAATAATGCTCAAAATCCTCCAAGCCAGGCTTCAGCAATACGTGAACCGTGAACTTCCCAATGTTCAAGCTGGTTTTAGGAAAGGCAGAGGAACCAGAGACCAAATTGCCAACATCCACTGGATCATGGAAAAAGCAAAAGAGTTCCAGAAAAACATCTATTTCTGCTTTATTGACTATGCCAAAGCCTTTGACTGTGTGGATCACAATAACCTGTGGAAAATTCTGAAAGAGATGGGAATACCAGACTACCTGACCTGCCTCTTGAGAAATTTGTATGCAGGTCAGGAAGCAACAGTTAGAACTGGACATGGAACAACAGACTGGTTCCAAATAGGGAAAGGAGTACGTCAAGGCTGTATATTGTCACCCTGCTTATTTAACTTATATGCAGAGTACATCATGAGAAACGCTGGGCTGGAAGAAGCACAAGCTGGAATCAAGATTGCCAGGAGAAATATCAATAACCTCAGATATGCAGATGACACCACCCTTATGGCAGAAAGTGAAGAGGAACTAAAAAGCCTCTTGATGAAAATGAAAGAGGAGAGTGAAAAAGTTGGCTTAAAACTCAACATTTAGAAAATGAAGATCATGGCATCTGGTCCCATCCCTTCATGGGAAATAGATGGGGAAACAGTGGAAACAGTGTCAGACTTTATTTTTGGGGGCTCCAAAATCACTGCAGATGGTGACTGCAGCCATGAAATTAAAAGACGCTTACTCCTTGGAAGGAAAGTTATGACCAACCTAGATAGCATATTCAAAAGCAGAGACATTACTTTGCCAACAAAGGTCCGTCTAGTCAAGGCTATGGTTTTTCCAGTGGTCATGTATGGATGTGAGAGTTGGACTGTGAAGAAAGCTGAGCGCCGAAGAACTGATGCCTTTGAACTGTGGTGTTGGAGAAGACTCTTGAGAGTCCCTTGGACTGCAAGGAGATCCAACCAGTCCATTCTGAAGGAGATCAGCCCTGGGATTTCTTTGGAAGGAATGATGCTAAAGCTGAAACTCCAGTACTTCGCCACCTCATGCGAAGAGTTGACTCATTGGAAAAGACTCTGATGCTGGGAGGGATTGGGGTCAGGAGGAGAAGGGGATGACAGAGGATGAGATGGCTGGATGGCATCACTGACTCAATGGACGTGTCTGAGTGAACTCCGGGAGTTGGTGATGGACAGGGAGGCCTGGCATGCTGTGATTCATGGGGTCGCAAAGCATCGGACACGACTGAGTGACTGAACTGAACTGATAGAAGTTAAGAATTTTTAGAGACACTATAGCTAGAAGCCTTTTTAAGAGATAGTGAGCTCACGATGTTAGGGGCAAACAGGATTTAGGAAGATAAGTAGTAAACTGAGGAATGTAGCATGAGTTACAATGTAATCACAAGTTATATATACATTAGAGGAGGTAGATAATAGACGATAAGACTGATTCCGAGAGAATCACTGAAGCAGGAACTCTGTTTGGAGAGCAACAGTGATTTATGGAGACAACAAAACTGGGTCATTGGGAACTGAATATATCAAACCTCTGACCTGATGCTTTTGTAAAAGTATAAGAGAGAATCATAAGCTTGAAATAAACAGGCAGTCCAAAAGAGAAATGAGAGGCTGCCTCATTTCTCTTGCCGACACTGTTCATCTTTTCAGGGTGAATCCCTGGTTGCTGGAGTTGGACTCCTGCACTTCCTGAATGAGGTGGAATAGCATGATGACGTGTCTCTGGTTCCCTTAGTAAATATATTTTTCTGTTTGAATATGCTTGTGCCTGTATGTCTATCTCTCTGCCTACCATCTATGTATATCTATCTACCTATTTAAAATTTGCATGTATTAGGGAGCCTGACAATCTTGGCATCACTGAAGGTACTGATCATTGTGGCCCCTAAAGTCTTGCAGTACCTCGGAAGTAATAATGACTCATCATTTCTCCTGATCATAGAGGTCTGTGGAGATGAATCAATAAGAAATTTAGTGTCTCCATTCACAGAGAGTGGGGGTAAGTTGTCTATAGTCTATCTAATAGCCTTTGGAACAGTTAACTGATTTTGTAATACATGCTTTCTAAGAACCTGAAACTTATCTGAAATTAAGAGCTACCTAAAAACTTGGATTTGTTTCAAGGACAGTGACTGTTGATACAGAGTGTTCAGGTGGGCAAACGGGACATACACATCTAAGATAAAGGCTTGGGATTCCATGATCCCAGCTCCTTGCTGGGAAGTGATTATCACTCCACCTGTAATTGCAGTAACAATGACTGCAAAGAGAATAGAAGTTATCCGTGACAAACATTTGGACTTCTGTAAAGCACTAAAAGAGAATCACTAAAAATGACTAATACAGATATCCACCAGAAATGGTAGGAACAGATGCGGGAGAATAATTCCAGTGGGATGTGAGGAAAGGACCCTGAGATCTGACAGTGAGAGCGGGGAGCCCATCAAGACTCAATCCAGGGACTTACCTGGTAGTTCAGCAGCTAAGAAGTGGCCCAGGTTCAATACCTGATCAGAAAACCAGATCCCACATGCGACAACTAAGACCCCATGCAGCCAAATACATACGTACATGCAGGATTCCTTACGAGTCTGAAGTCTTTGTTTTAACATATGATTCCTCCTCACAGGTACTCATATTTCATAAACATTTTTAATGTGTAATTTCAATTCATACATACATGTCAGTGTACAGACATATACATGTAAACATACAAAACTAACACATATATTTTTATTTTAAAACTCACCAGTTCATGTGTATATATGAATGTGTATGATTACATGTATATACATGCACAAAAGTGAAGTCAAAGTGGTAGTCCCTCAGTCATATCTGACTCTGTGACCCCATAAACTGTATTCCGCCCACTCCTTTTCCCCAGGCAAGAATCTTGGAGTGAGTAGCCATTCTCTTCTCCAGGGTATCTTCCCAACCCAGGGATCGAACCCAGGTCTCCTCATTGCAGGCAGATTCTTTTCCATCTGAGCCATGAGGGAAGCCCATAGGTGTATGTATATGTATATATATATTTTTTCCTTCCTCTCACTCAGAAAAAGAAAGATAACCTCACTTAACATTCTGCTACTCTTTACTAAACAGTATCAGTACTTTCTGGACCTGCATCGATAGACAGAATGCGGCACAAACACATCCACAGCTGACAAGTGTCCCATCAAGAAGATACACCATAATTAATCCAATCAATTTCCCATTGACTGAAACAATTATATATTTTCCTCGTGTTATTTTTTCTTGATATTGACTCAAAGTCATGGGATGTAATGTACAGCATGGTGAGTATAATTAATAACAATGTATTGGGCTTCCCTGGCGGCAGAGTGGTAAAGGTTCTGCCTGCCAATCCAGGGGGCCAGGGTTCGATCCCTGGTCCAGGAAGACTCATCATGCTGCCAAGCCTTTGCACCACAACTACTGAAACCTGTGCTCAGAAACAAGAGAAGCCACAGCAGTGAGAAACCTGTGCACCGAAACTAGAGAGTAGCCCTTGCTCACTGCAACTAGAGAAAGTCTATGTAAAGCAACGAAGACCCAGTGCAGCCAATAAAAAAAAAAAAAGTATTGTGTATTTGAAAGTGCTTAGAGAGTAGATCTTAAACTTTCTTAGTACAAGGAAAAAGTTGTGGGGACTTCTCTGGTAGTCCAGAGGTTAAGGCTCTGCACTCCCCATGCAGGGGCCTGGGTTGACCCCTGGTTAAGGAACTAGATCTTACATGCCACAACCAAGAGTTCAAATGCTGTAACTAAAGATCACACACGTCACGAGTAAGACCCGACGCAGCCAAATAAATAAATGAATAAAAAAGAAAAAAGTGTAAACATATACCATGATATACATGAACTAGACATATTGTGATCATTGTGCAATACATTCAAATATAAAAAATCACAAGCTGGAATCAAGACTTCTGGGAGAAATATCAATAACCTTAGACATGCAGATGATATCACTCTAATGGCAGAAAGTGAAGAGGAACTAAAGAGCCTCTTGATGAGGGTGAAAGAGAAGCATGAAAAAGCTGGCATGAAACTCAGCATTCAAAAAAACTAAGATCATGGATGGCACCAATCCCATCACTTCATGGCAAACAGAAGGGGAAGAAGTGGAAGCAGTGACCAATTTTATTTTCTTGGGGTCCAAAATCACTGTGGATGGTGACTGCAGCCATGAAATTAAAAGATGCTTGCTCCCTGGAAGAAAAGCTATGACAAACCCAGACAGCATGTTAAAAAGCAGAGACATCATTTTGCCAACAAAGGCCCTTATAGTCAAAGCTATGGTTTTTCCAGGAGTCACATACAGATGTGAGAGCTGGACCCTAAAGAAGGCTGAGGGCTGAAGAACTGATGCTTTCAAATTGTGGTGCTGGAGAAGACTCTTAAGAATCCCTAGGACTGCCAGGAGATCAAACTAGTCAATCCTAAAGGAAACCAACTCTGAATACTCAATGGAAAGACTGATGCTTAAGTTGAAGCTCTAACACTTTGGCCACCTGATGCCAAGAGCTGACTCACTGGAAAAACCCTCATGCTGATAAAGACTGAAGGCAAAAGGAGAAGAGGTGGCAGAGGATGAGATGGTTAGCTAGCATCACCAAACTCAATGAACATGAATTTGAGCAAACTGTGGGAGATACTGGAGGACAGAGGAGCCTGGCATGCTGTAGTCCATGAGATCACAAAGAGTTGGACACAATTTGGCGGCTGAACAACAACAACAACGACGACAAATCTGGAATACATAAATCTCTAGAGACAGAATGCAGATTGTTGGTTGCCAGTGGGTAGGGTGGGTGTGCGAGTAATTGAGAGAAACTGTCTAATGGGTAAGAGGTTTTACTTTGGAGTGATGGAAGTGTTTTGAACTCTGTAGAGGTGGTTGTTCCACCACATTGTGCGTGCACCTAAAGCCACTGAATCTGAAACCAAGTGGGACTCTAGGGCTCCCAGACACAGAGGCCTTTCTGTCCCCCATTTCTTGTAGCCAAGACTCCAGCCATTATGATGTTCACTGAGTTCCAAAAGGTGGTTCCAAACAGTTGCTAATAAGGGAGGAGCCGCCAAGATTGAAGGCAACAAAAGAGGGTGGCAGAAGATAAGGTGATTAGATAGCATCACTGACTCAATGGACATGAGTTTCAGCAAACTCTGGGAGATAGTGAAGGACAGCAGAGCCTGGGGTGCTGCAGTCCATGGAGTCACGGAGAGTTGGCCAGAACTTAGTGACTGAAAAACAACAGCCAAGAAATCACCTGAGGCAAGATTAAGGGGATCAGAGAAGCTCATCAAGATTAGGAGAAGGTAGAGTCAGGGAGTGGGGGATGGACATGTATACCTGTATTTAAAACGGAGAACCAACAAGGATCTACTGTAGAGCACAGGGAACTCTGCTCCAAGTTATGAGGCAGCCTGGATGGGAGGGGAGTTTGGGGTAGAATGGATACGTGTATGTGAATGACTAAGTCCTTTAACTGCTCACCAGAAACTGTCACAACATAGTTAATTGGCTATCAGTTCAGTTCAGTCGCTCAGTCGTTTGCGACTCTTTGCGACCCCATGGACTGCAGCATGCCAGGCGTCCCTGTCCATCACCAACTCCGGAAGGAGTTTGCTAAAACCTCATGTCCGTAGCGTCAGTGATGCCATCCAACCATCTCATCCTCTGTCATCCCCTTCTCCTCCTGCCTCCAATCTTTCCCAGCATCAGGGTCTTTTCCAATGAGTCATTAAAATATATATATGGAATCTAGAAAAATGTACTGGTGAATGTATCTGCAGGGCAGGAATAGAGAAGCAGATGTAGAAAACAGACTTGTGGACACAGCAGGGGAAGGAGAGAGTGGGACAAATTGAGAGAGAACTGAAACATATACATTATCATATGTAAAACGGATAGCCAGTGAGAAGTCGCTGTATAAGACAGGGATCTCAGCCCGGTGCTCCATGTAGCTTAGAGGGGTGAGGTGGGATGGGGAATGGGAGGAAGGCTCAAGAAGGAGGGGATATATATATATACTTATGGATGATCCAAGTCCTTGTACAGCAAAAACCAACACAACATTGTAAAGCCATTATCCACCAATTTAAAAAAATTTAGGAGACCCCACCATCTGAGACCCTGCCCACACCCTAGTTTTGTCAAAGACCCCAACTTGATTCACTGTTGGAAAAACCCTCATCAAGTTCTCTGGAGTTGAGACACATAGTTTTTCGAGAAAGAAGCCTATCCTTTTCTAATTCACCCAGAACTCTGTCTCCAGGATTTTTTTTTTTTTTTTTAATTTCTTTTTGGCAAGTATGAAGGAGCCTCCATACTCGTCTGAGAATAAAGTAACAACGTGGGAAACCCAGTTGAAACCAAGAAAGTAAAGCCCTGATGGATAACGAGGGCATCTTTTATTGAAAAAGTTGTATCGAAGTATATATATACTAAGTCACCCAGACTGATGAGAGTCATGGAACAAAAGTCAAAGTGGCCTTTCCTCTACATTTAAATAAACACATCCGAGCATTTAGGCTGAAACCTCACTCCAAGCCCCCAGGAGAAGAATATAACCGCCCTCGGCTACAAGGTTTTCCGTGACGGCTGCAACCTCCGGGTACTGGCGTGGAGCTGCCCCGGCCGCCCCGAGGTCCCAGCCCGGCGCACTCCGCCCGCTCCGAGCCCCTCCGCCCGCTCCGAGGGCGAACGCCCCAGACCCCCGCAGCCCAGGCTCACCTCGGCGCACGCCGCGCCCCGCGCCCTCCGGACCCCAGCGCCCTGCGACCAGCTGGAAAGGGAGGAAGACCTGGAGCAGGAGGGGCCCGAGGCCGAGGACCCAGCGCCCCCACCCCGGCGCAGCCATCGAGCAGGACCCTTGCGTCAACGCAGGGAGCCGCCACACGACGGTCGCGCGGGGAACGCAGACCCGAGAAACACAGCCGGGAGTGTGAGCTGGAGCCAAGTGCAGCAGCTGCAGCAGCCCCGGTGCTCCGCTCCTCCGCTGGCGCCCCAGGATTTGTTTTGACACCTGTGTATTTGTTAATTTGGTAACAAACTTTATTTTAGAAAGGTTAATTTAATATTATGTGAATTTTAATAAATTACCAAAAAAATTAGGAGATGCCTTGTGATAACCTATATGCCTCTTTTGTTCTCAAAAATGTGATAATCTGGTAACATTCGTGTGTGCTTGGGTGCTATGTGGCTCAGTCATGTTGGGCTCTTTGAGACCCTATAAACTGTAGCGCACCAGGCCCCTTGGTTCATGAGATTCTCCAGGCAAGAACACTGGAGCGGGGCGCCATTTCCTTTCCCGGGGGATCGACCCCATGTCTCCTACTTCCCCTGCAGTGCCACGCGGGTCCTTTACCACTAGTGCCGCAGTAATTCACTGGATGTTAAGTCATTTCATGGAGACGATTTTTCTTCCTCTGGTTTGCAACTTGCACACTGGGCTGATTTCCATCACTTATCTTGCTGTGCTGCGTAGTGAACCCATTTGAATTTATAAATCCTAAATTTTGAAAAAGTTATTTAATCTTTAAAAAAATTTTTTCTTTTTTATATTGGGTTCACTTCAGCTTCTCTAGTGGCTCAGACCATAAAGAATCTGCCTGCAATGCAGAAGGTTTCCATTTCTGGGTTGGGAGGATCCCCTGGAGAAGGAAATGGCAACCCACTCCAGTATGCTTGCCTGGGGAATTCCACTGATAGAGGAGCCTGGTGGGCTACAGTTCAGTGGGATTGAAAAAGAGTCGGACACGACTGAGTGACTCAGCATATATACAAGTCTGTCTAGAACAATCCTACTTATTTATTTTACTTTTTGGCCACACCACACAGCATCTTAGTTCCTCAATTAGGCATTGAACCCAAACTCCCTGTGGTGGAAGCCCAGAGCCCTAACCTCTGGGCCACAAGGGATTTCCCCTACGAATCCTGCATTTTGAAAAGCAATGAAAAATATGAAGTAAACAAGACTTTCAATACTCAAAAAATGAAGATCATGGCATCTGGTCCCATTAAATCATGGTAAATAGATGGGGAAACAATGGAAACGGTGATAGACTTTATTTTCTTGGCCTCCAAAATCACTGCAGATGGTGACTGCAGCCATGAAATTGAAAGATGCTTACTCCTTGGAAGAAAAGCGATGACCAATCTAGACAGTATATTAAAAAGCAGAGACATTACTTTGCCAACAAAGGTCCGTCTAGTCATAGCTATGGTTTTCCCAGTAGTCATGTATGGATGTGAGAGTTGGACCATAAAGAAAGCTGAGTGGCAGAGAGTTGATGCTTTTGAACTGTGGTGGTGAAGACTCTTGAGAGTCCCTTGGACTGCAAGGAGATCCAACCAGTCAATCCTAAAGGAAATCAGTCCTAAGTATTCATTGGAAGGACTGATGCTGAAGCTTAAGCTCCAAAACTTTGGCCACCTTATGCAAAGAACTGACTCACTGGAAAAGACCCTGATGCTGGGAAAGATTGAAGGCAGGAGGAGAAGGGGATGACAGAGGGTGAGATGGTTGGATGGCATCACTGACTCTATGGACATGAGTTTGAACAAGCTCCAGGAGTTGGTGATGGACAGGTAAGCCTGGTATGCTGCAGTCCATTGGGTCTAAAAGAGTCAGACAACTGAGCGACTGAACTGAAATGAACTGAAACAACTCTTAAGTGATAGAAACTAAAAGCAAATAAAGTGTATTTTTCTTGAGTGAAGATACATTCTTCAATCAAAAGAGCACTAATTTTTATTAAAGATATGTTTTTCAAACCTTCTCTAATGAATATTTTCAAACATATATGACACTACACAGAATAAAAAGATGCAGGCTCAACAACTGATTATCAGTGGAAGAGCATCAAGCCTGTCCATATAAGATGGCCCTCTCTATTTCTGAATTATTTCACAGCAAATGTCAAATGCATAATTTCATGCACACACAATTCAGTATGTATCTTCAAAACATAGATATCACTTGACTATGGGAACTGAATATTTTTATCACACATGCACAAGATATATAATTCACACTTATTAAATATTCAGAAAGGATACAGGTTTTCTAATTACTACATACAAATTTTATACTAGATTTTCTTTAAAAAGGTTCCAAACAGATTAGAGTACCCACAGATTATAATTCCAATTGTTCTTATGAAGAAAAACCAGATCATTTGTTAAGGTAACTTCCCATCATCTATTAGTTTTTGGCATTCCAGTGATATTCTTTCTCTTACCCTTCTAAAATTTTTCTAGTAAATGTGCATTTACACTAGAAATTTGATGAAATTCAAGTTCAGTTTATTTTCAAGGATAGTTCAGAAGCAGTGCCATATACTTTCTTGCTAGAGAAATTAAAATACATTTGTATATTATCAATTTATACATGGATATGTGTATATATGCATGTGCTCAGTTGTGTCTGACTCTGCAACCCCATGGACTGTAGTTCTCCAGGCTCCTCTATCCATGGGATTTCCCAGGCAAGAATACTGGAGTGGATTGCCACTTCTTACTCCAGGGGATCTTCCCATCCCACGGATCAAACTCTTGTGCCTTCTACATACATGTATATACAAAGCATAAAACATGCTACATGGGAAAAACAACAGTTGAGACAGTATGTAACAAAAGATGAGTGAACCTGAAGGTGTAGGCATGGAAAACATGAGAAAAGAGGCACAGAAAGGGAGATGGACAAAGCTAGTGGCAGAAGCTGAGCTCTCTGTATATTCATTCTACTAACTTTTGAGAGTTTGATATTGAAACTCCAACTAAAAATCTTAATGTATCTATAAAAAATTGTAATATATAGTGCAACTATATGTAACCTTGTTCTGTATTTTTCAAGTCTCCTGTAAATGTGTTATATCTTCATAATTTAAAAAATAAAAAGAATTAAATACAAGAGAGAGAAGGTGCCCTTTCCAGAGGTCAAGGAAAACTTCCTTGTCTCCATGTGCGCAGGAATGCTCCTTAAAAAAGGTCAAAAAGGTAGGGCTGAACCCCATAAGTGAGGGCGTGCATCCACAGGTCTCTGTAGTGGGATCCATCTTAACAAAAAGTTTTGCACCTATGTTGAGGGGGCGGTCCTAAGACTGGTCAGGTCTGAAAAAGGAAACAAGTTGATTGACCAAAAGTAAACGAAGACCTTTGGCAGTCTACAGTCCACGGGTCGAAAAGAGTAGGACATGGCAGCAAAAACACACAAAGACTCAGAAGGACTGTCCTATATCGTGGATTTAAATCACCTCTTGGTACACCTCCCTGGCTGTGTATTTCTGCCTTGCTTCTGACTCAAATAAATTGCTTCTCTATGTGCTCTTCCATACATTATGTTGTGTCTCTAATAATACATTTTATTCCTGTTTTTTTTTTAATAGATTTTGCCTCCTTGAAACATTCCTCATTTCAAAGGTGGGCGGTGGAGGGGGGGAGGTGGGGTGCAGGGAGGGGGAAGAACCAGGGACACTTGATTCTAGCCTGTAGCCCCTGGTAGTCTGGCTTTCATCCAGGCTACCCAGGCTCAATTCCTGGGCAGGGAAGTAAGATCTCTCTTCAGGACCGCGCACTGCTGTCTCCCTAAGATCATACTCTTTTCTGTAAAATAGTTTTGTTTTCTGGGGTCACAGCACACGTGTATCTTACATATTTAGGCAAGATGTTTTCTGAGAGAACTAGAGACAGATTTTCAACCTGGTTCTCCAACCCTGGCGATGCACAACGTCTTTCTCCTACCAGTTATATCATCTTTGAGTGTTTGTTTTTTTTTTTTTAATTTCTTGACTGTTCACCACAGCATGTGGGATCTTACCTCCTCCACCAGGGATCGAATCCATGCCTGCTGCAGTGGAAGTTCAGCACCCTACCCATTGAAACACCAGGGAAGCCCCTGTTTCATCTCTTTGTAATCCTCTCTCCCCTTTTCCCTGAACACACACCCTGAACCGGCTTCACTTGAACAGCTTCCCACCACCGGCACGTGAAGAGCAGTAAGATGAAGGTGATCTCCCAGACACTAAGCAGGCACCTGATGTCTGAATGGCAGGTGCTCATATATGCATTTCTTACGGTGGGAAAGGATATTGAGCTGAAGGAAGTCTGTAGTAATAAAGTCTTTGCCTTTCTCTCATCAACAGAGCCTGTTTATATTATTTTGCCATTTGGAGAAACCAGAGCCTTTCTGTCTCATCGACAGGCATTTAATTCATTTATAAAAGCAAATATTGCTACAGATTATGCAAAGGAATCCTGCTGTGGGAAATCGCAAACCACTCCGGTATCAGGAGATGCCAGAGTATCCCATGGATACATGCATGGAGAATCCCGTGGACTATGATCCATGGGGTTGCAAAGAGTGGAAAAAATTGAGCCACTAAACAACAATGCAAATTAATAATCAAGGAATTAAAAAAATTAAAATATAAAGTTGGCTTATCAGTTGATTATATTTTTAAATGCCTTGCTGTTGTTACTCAGCCTTCTAAACTTCTAAATCTTGCCAGGCAACACATTTTCTCTCTCTCACCCTTCCTCCCTTCCTCCTACTGCCCCCTATCTAGTGTGTGTATGTGTGAGTGTGCGTGTGTGTGCACGTGCACACACATTCAGTCGCCAAGTTGCATCCAACTCTTAGTGAACCCATAGACCATAGTCCACTAGGATTCTCGGTCCTTGGAATTTCCCAAGCAAGCATACTGGAGTGGGTTGCCATTTCCTTCTCCAGGGGATCTTCCCAACCCAGAGATGGAACCCTCCTTCTTTGCAGGTAGATTCTTTACCATTAGAGCCACCTGTGGCTTAAGGAAACTATTAATTCCCTCACCATGTCTGCTGCTGCTGCTGCTGCTGCTAAGTCGCTTCAATTGTGTCCGACTCTGTGCGACCCAATGGACGGCAGCCCACCAGGCTCCCCCGTCCCTGGGATTCTCCAGGCAAGAGCACTGGAGTGGGTTGCCATTTCCTTCTCCAATGCATGAAAGTGAAAAGTGAAAGGGAAGTCGCTCAGTCGTGTCCGACCCTCAGCGACCCCATGGATTGCAGCCTTCCAGGCTCCTCCGTCCATGGGATTTTCCAGGCAAGAGTACTGGAGTGGGGTGCCATTGCCTTCTCCGTCACCATGTCTACTGACCTGTTCTGTAATTTAGGTTCATTTTATGATTTGTCTTCAAAAGGATTCCTAAGTCTTTCCCTTGCCCTTTCTCTTGCTTTAATGTCCAGTTCTATGACTTAATTTTTGTTATATCTGATATTCCACATCCAAGGACCACACAGGTTTATTGCTACTGGAGTCAACATTTTTACTTGCCCAAAAATGAGATCTATTTTTATTTGAAAAATTTGACTGGATTACAGTTTAACACTGAAACTTCTCATGACCGATGTGTGAATGTTCATGAAGAGTCAGTTTCTGCCTGCTGAATATTGATGCTGAATGCCTTCTTTATTTCAGATACATAATTGATAATGTAATGGTAAGTACTGAAATAGATAACACAAAATAAATTCTTGTTTCTATAAATGTCTCGGAGAAGGCAATGGCACCCCACTCCAGTACTCTTGCTTGGAAAATCCCATGGATGGAGGAGCCTGGAAGGCTGCAGTCCATGGGGTCGCTGAGGGTCGGACTCGACTGAGCGACTTCCCTTTCACTTTTCACTTTCATGCATTGGAGAAGGAAATGGCAACCCACTCAAGTGTTCTTGCCTGGAGAATCCCAGGGACGCGGGAGCCTGGTGGGCTGCCGTCTATGGGGTTGCACAGAGTTGGACACGACTGAAGTGACTTAGCAGCCGCATAAATGTCTATTAAATTCCTTTAAATGAAAATTGAAGATTCTTAAGAAATGTCACTGAAGTAAAGTGGGTGATAAATTATACAAGTGTAAATATATAAAATCTGAGTATTCTCTGTTTAAATTTTGAACAATTTTAAATGTTCAGACCGTTATGAAAAACTATCAATTTTTAGGTTATTTATGGTTTGGTTAATTATGGCTTATGATAGGGAGGGTGAGAATGTAAAACTCCTATTAGAGGAATTTGACCAACAATAAAATTTGGGTAACTTAAAATATGCTATAGTTAAAAATAACAGAATATCATTTCAATTTAATTATATTTGTGATAATTTGTGAAACAAACATATTTGATAAACTTTCACTTTTTCTGACTATTGAGTCTTCATAGCTAGTATTTTTACATCAATTTTGCAACTGATAAATCTTAGTACTGAGTAATTATCAACAGTTTTTTACATTCCATGTTTTTACATACTTTGTTCTGGTTTAATTTTAGTTTCATTTTCTCAAAATAAAATGACCTGTCATCTGTGCCATATGTAGTCATTATTCCCTTCTTATCCATAAATATGTAAAATAGGCACGATTATTTGAGTTAGGGTATTTGCTGCCACTTATTTTTTGTTGTTGTTTTTTTTTTAGGTTTTTAAAGCTCTTAATGTGTCAGGCCAATGTTTACCTTCACTTTATCAATGAAGTTTCAAAAATCTTAATGTTATATATACCATTATTTTCCCAAGTATTTCACATTAACTTTATGTGTATATATGTTAGTGTGTGATTGTGTGTACATGTTTCTGTAAACATCCTGCTACATTTCAATGAACTAACAGATTTCTAATAAGTAAACGCTGTTGCTTTTATTTTGTGAGGGCTAATATCTGTTTTATCATTGTGAGGACTAATTTTCTTCATTACATCATTTAAACTTTTAACTTTTAAATATTACCTTGATATTACTGAAGAAATATGAGCTATGTTACCATTTGATTTACTTATGTACTAAAAATATGTATTTAGTATGTATTTAAATATGTATGTATGTAAATATGTATTTAAAATTGAATTGTTAGCAGTAGTCAGTTTCCTTTTTCAGTATCCAGTGTATCAGTTCAGTTCAGTTCAGTTGCTCAGTTGTGTTGACTCTTTGCAACCCTGTGGACTGCAGCACGCCAAGCTTCCCTGTCTATCACCAACTCCCGGAGCTTGCTCAGACTCATGTTCATTGAGTCAGTGGTGCAATCCAACCATCTTACCCTCTATTATCCCCTCCTCCTCCTGCCTTCAATCTTTCCCAGCATTAGGGTCTTTTCCAATGAGTCAGTTCTTTGCATCAGGTGGCCATAGTATTGGAGTTTCAGCTTCAGCATCAGTCCTTCCAATGAATATTCAGGACTGATTTCCTTTAGGATTGACTCCTTTGATCTCTTTGCAGTCCAAGGGACCCTCAAGAGTTTTCTGAAACACCACAGTTAAGAGTATCAGTTCATTGGTGCTAAGCTTTCTTTATGGTCCATCTCCCAGAACTTGCTCAGACTCATGTTCATTGAGTCAGTGATGCCATCTAACCATCTCATCCTCTGTCTTCTCCTTCTCCTCCTGCCTTCAATCTTTCCCAGGACAGGGTCTTTTCTAATGAGGCAGTTCTTCACATCAGGTGGTGAAAGCATTGGAGCTCCAGCTTCAGCATCAGTCCTTCCAATGAATATTCAGGACTGATTTCCTTTAGGATAGACTGGTTTGATCTTACAGTCCAAGGGAACTCTCAAGAGTCTTCTCCAACACCACAGTTCAAAAGCACTGATTCTTCAGGGCTCAGCTTTCTTTATAGTCTCTCACATGAGAGTCTTTATAACTCTAATATCCATACATGACTACCGGGCAAACCATAGCTTTGGCTAGATGGATTTTTGTCGGCAAAGTAATCTCTCTGCTTTTTAATATGGTGTCCAGGTTGGTCATCGCTTTTCTTCCAAGGAGCAAGCATCTTTTAATTTCATGGCTGCAGTCAACATCTGCAGTGATTTTGGGGCCCAAGAAAATAAAAGTCTGTCACTGTTTCCATTTAACAGAGTAAACAGTTAAAGATTTTAAAAGTTGTTTATCTGATTCCAAGATCCTGGTTATCAGAAGCTCTGATTGGCAGCTTTGAATGAATGGGTGAGTGGTATTCACTCAGTTGAGTCTGACTCTTTGTGAACCCATGGACTGCTGTGCACCAGGTTCCTCTGTTTATGGAACACTCCAGGCAAGAACACTGGAGTGGGTAGCCATTCCCTTCTCCAGGGGATCTTCCCAACCCAGGGATCAAACCCGTATGCCTGCATTGCAGGTGGATTGTTTACCATCTGGGCCACCAGGGAAGCCAACTGGCAGCTTGAGATTTCTTGACTAAAAGCCTAACTTAGATGATTATGTTTCAGACATTCTTTCAGTAATGAAGAAGTTCTCAGTGAAAATTTAAGAACTATTCTATTTGGTGCTTATTAAAAAAATATTTTGAATTAAAATTTTTTTTTCTCTCTCCTCAATTTGATTACCCTAAAGTGGTCTGTACTGGAAGAACAGGAGAAACTACTCATATTTCCATCTATCTTTGAGTTTTTAGAATAACTATATATATTTTTTAAAGATGATTTCCCTCTGGTCCAGTGGTTAAGACTCTGTGCTTCCAGTACAGGGGTAGGAGTTTGATACCTAAGTTTGATACCTAGTTGGGGAACTAAGATCCTGAGAGCCACGCGGAGTGGCCAAAAATATATATACATATACTGAAGGTGACTTTATACATCGATGAAATGATCTTCATTCAATTCATGGCTGTAGGAAGAAATGTCGTGTGAATGGTGCATTGTTTATTCAAATACTCCCTTATATGAACACTTGGATGGAGTCCACCAGAAGACCTTCATTAATAACCACATACTCTTAAATCCATTTAAAGTAAAATACTCTGACTTGAATAGGGGCATTATTATAGGGCTTCCATGGTGGCTCAGGGGTAAAGATTCTGTCTGCCAAATCATGAAACACGAGAGATTCGAGTTCAATCCCTGGGTCAGGAAGATCCCCTGCAGAAGGAACTGGTTCCTGCTCCAGTATTCTTGCCTGGGAAATCCCATGGACAGAGGAGCCTGGCGGGCTACAGTCCACAGGGTCCCAAAAGAGTCAGACATGATTTAGCAACTAAAGTAAGAAAATGTGCTACCAAAAGAAAGTCCTGTGCTCTGTTCAGCAGTAGATACAGCCAAGCAGAAGGAAGTGAGTGACACATTTGAGTTCACTTATCTTTCTAGGATTTCTTCATTTATTTCTATCTCAAATTAAAATCAATATCTCCTAGATATTTCAGATGTGAAAGTGAAGGACAAGCCAAGCAGGATATGGAAATTATCTTCCTCACTCAGACTGGAGCTGGGATCCTGGGGAACTCCTCTCTCCTCTGTCTTTATAACTTCACTTTGTTGACTGGACACAAGTTGAGACCCACAGATCAGACTGTCAACCAACTGGCCTTAGGCAACAACTTGGCTCTCTTTTTCAGAGAGGTCCCCCAGACGATGACAGCTTTTGGATGGAAATAATTACTTGATGATGATGGATGTAAACTTTTCTTCTATTTTCACAGAGTGGCCAGAGGGGTTTCTCTCAGCACTCCCTGTCTTCTGAGTGGCTTCCAGGCCATGACATTTTGCCCTAAAACAACTTTGTAGGTGGACTTCGGAATTCAGTCTCCAAAGTGCACTGATTTCTGTAGTTTCCTTTTCTGGATACTCTTGGTATACATCTGCATTCCTATTAGAGTAGGTGGCCCAAGAAACGCAAAACAGTAAGTGTAAAAACGATTATGGATATTGTTCCTCACTCACACCAGACAAATTTATCAGCTTCTTACATGCAGTTATATTACCTTCCACTGATGTTGTATGTTTGGGCTTCATGAGCTGGACTAATAGGAACATGGTCCTTACTCTACACAGGCACAAGCTACAGACTCTCACCCAGATTTTCCCATGAGGCCAGAGCCTCAGGTACCATCCTGATCCTAGTAAGCACCTTTGTCTTCTTTATTGTCCCTCTTCCATTGTGACCCTTTGCGATACACTGATTGTGAATCCAAATCGGTGGCTGATGGACACCACTGTGTTAACACCATCGTGTTTCCCTGCTTTCAGCGCCTTTGTGTTCATTAGCAGTGACATCGTGTCTCTAAGTTCTTCCTTGATCTCTACACGAGGGAAAAAAAGTTCCCTAATCTAGCTTACCAGCTATAACTATACTCGTTTCTTCTGTTAGGTCAATTGTCAATTTGTATTTTTAACTTTTTAAATTAGATAATTAACCTTGCAAATTATTCTGCTAGAATTACTGATATAATGGTAAATAAAAAAACTCTTGTTAAGTGAGCAAACAACTCTATACCCAAACTACAAATTACGTTTTAAGAAATAAACACATAACATATATATATTATGTGTATATATACACACACACACATACACACAGGCAAACTCAGATAGATGCGTCTATGTGTAGACAGAATTTTTAAAAAGTTACCATTGCATAAACATGGGTTTTTTTTCATAAGATAGAATAATCAGATCTTTCACTTTGTTAAACAAGAAACAACAGCCTCTAAGCAGAGTCATTCGTGTTAAAACCAAGACTTGACCTGTATCATAACTGCAGTTACAACCTTCCCCAGAAATGTAATCATACAGCGTTAGCAAGGAATTTTCTGGTCAGTATCAATGGGATCATCTGTCACGTGGACCCTCTCCATTCCTCAAAGGAAGATATGGTAACCTATCTAAAAAGAACTTTTCTCCAAAGAGAAATAACATGTGAAATAGTTCCTTTTCCTATTTATGACTTTTTTTAATTTATTTTTTTATTGAAGGATAATTGCTTTACAGAATCTTGTTGCTTTCTGTCAAACCTCAACCTGAATCAGTCATAGGTATACATATATCCTTTTGAATGTCCCTTTTGAACTTCCCTCAAATCTCCCTCCCCATGCCAGCCCTCTAGGCCAATACAGAGCCCCTTTGTTTCTTAGCCAAACAGCAAATTCCCCTTGGCTATCTATTTCACATATGCTACACATGGACACCACCAGATGGTCAACACCGAAATCAGATATTCTTCGCAGCCAAAGATGGAGAAGCTCTGTACAGTCAGCAAAAACAAGACTAGGAGCTGACTGTGGCTCAGATCATGAACTCCTTATTGTCAAATTCAGACTTAAACTGAAGAAAGTAGGGAAAACCACTAGACCATTTATATATGACCTAAATGAATCCCTTATGATTATACAGTGGAAGTGAGAAATAGATTTATGGGACTAGATCTGATAGACAGAGTGCCTGACGAACTATGGATGGAGGTTCGTGACATTGTATAGGAGACAGGGATCAAGACCATCCCCATGGAAAAGAAATGCAAAAAAGCAAAATGGCTGGCTGAGGAGGCCTTACAGATAGCTGTGAAAAGAAGAGAAGCGAAAAGCAAAGGAGAAAAGGAAAGATATAAGCATCTGAATGCAGAGTTCCAAAGAATAGCAAGGAGAGATAAGAAAGCCTTCCTCAGCGATCAATGCAAAGAAATAGAGGAAAACAACAGAATGGGGAAGACTAGAGATCTCTTCAAGAAAATTAGAGATACATTTCATCCAAAGATGGGTTTGATAAAGGACAGAAATGGTATGGACCTAACAGAAGCAGAAGATATTAAGAAGAGGTGGCAAGAATACACAGAAGAACTGTACAAACAAGATCTTCGCGACCCAGATAATCATGATGGTGTGATCACTCATCTAGAGCCAGACATCCCGGAATGTGAAGTCAAGTGGGCCTTAGAAAGCATCACTACAAACAAAGCTAGTGGAGGTGATGGAATTCCAGTTGAGCTATTTCAAATCCTGAAAGATGATGCTGTGAAAGTGCTGCACTCAATATGCCAGCAAATTTGGAAAACTCAGCAGTGGCCACCGGACTGGAAAAGGTCAGTTTTCATTCCAATCCCAAAGAAAGGCAATGCCAAAGAATGCTCAAATGACCGCACAATTGCACTCATCTCACATGCTAGTAAAATAATGCTTAAAATTCTCCAAGCCAGGCTTCAGCAATATGTGAACTTCCAGACGTTCAAGCTGGTTTTAGAAAAGGCAAAGGAACCAGAGATCAAATTGCCAACATTCGCTGGATCATGGAAAAAGCAAGAGAGTTCCAGAAAAACATCTGCTTTATTGACTATGCCAAAACCTTTGACTCTGTGGATCACAATAACCTGTGGAAAATTCTGAAAGAGATGGGAATACCAGACCCCGTGACCTGCCTCTTGAGAAACCTATATGCAGGTCAGGAAGCAACAGTTAGAACTGGACATGGAACAACAGACTGGCTCCAAATAGGAAAAGGAGTACATCAAGGCTGTATATTGTCACCCTGCTTATTTAACTTATATGCAGAGTACATCATGAGAAACGCTGGGCTGGAAGAAGCACAAGCTGGAATCAAGATTGCTAGGAGAAATATCAATAACCTCAGATATGCAAATGACACCACCCTTACGGCAGAAAGTGAAGAGGAACTAAAAAGCCTCTTGATGAAAGTGAAAGAGGAGAGTGAAAAAGTTGGCTTAAAGCTCAACATTCAGAAAACTAATATCATGGCATCTGGTCCCATCACTTCATGGGAAATAGATGGGGAAACAGTGGAAACAGTGTCAGACTTTATTTTGGGGGGCTCCAAAATCACTGCAGATGGTGATTGCAGCCATGAAATTAAAAGACGCTTACTCCTTGGAAGGAAAGTTATGACCAACCTAGATAGCATATTCAAAAGCAGAGGCATTACTTTGCCAACAAGGGTCTGTCTAGTCAAGGCTATGGTTTTTCCTGTGGTCATGTATGGATGTGAGAGTTGGACTGTGAAGAAAGCTGAGCCCCGAAGAATGGATGCTTTTGAACTGTGGTGTTGGAGAAGACTCTTGAGAGTCCCTTGGACTGCAAGATCCAACCAGTCCATCCTAAAGGACATCAGTCCTGGGTGTTCATTGAAAGGACTGATGCTGAAGGTGAAACTCCAGTACTTTGGCCACCTCATGCGAAGAGTTGACTCATTGGAAAAGACTCTGATGCTGGGAAGGGTTGGGGCAGGAGGAGAAGGGGACGACAGAGGATGAAATGGGTGGATGACATCACCGTTTCGATGGACATGAGTTTGGGTAAACTCCGAGAGTTGGTGATGGAAAGGGAGGCCTGGTTTGCTGCGAATCATGGGGTCGCAAAGAGTCGGACACGACTGAGCGACTGAACTTAACTGAATGTAAGTTTCCTTGTTATTCATTTCATCCATCTCACCATCTCCTCCCCTCTTCCCATGTCCACAAGTTTTATGATGTCTTTGTGCTGCCTTAAAGAAACATTTCTGTTTCTGTGGCACTTTGGAGCTCCTCTGAACTTGCTTGACTGACACTTTCAGATTCATGAATCATTTAATAAAGCCATTTAGAAATTTTATTTATTTATTTTTGGGTCCACGGTTCTTCCTTGCTGTGCCTAGGCTTTCTTTAGTTTAGTTGCTGCGGGGCGGCAGAGGGGTAGGGGGTGGTGTAACACTCTAGTTGTGGGGTGAGGGCTGCTTATTGTAGTGGCTTCTTTTGTTATGGTGCACAGGCCCTAGGTTGGAAGTCTTCAGTAGCTACTGTACAGGGGCTCAGTTGCCCCCGGCACATGGAATCTTATCAGACCAGCAAGGGAACCCATGTCCCCTGCCCTGGGAGGTGGATTCTTGACCATTGCACCACCAGGGAAGTCCAAATCGTTTAGATTTTTAACACATACTCAGTTGAATTTTGTTTTTCAACAACTTTCTATTTTCTAGATGTACAGAGAGTAGTACTCCTTAATAATAGCAAAGGTGATATTTCATGAGAAACTGCCAACCGTATATTAAAAAAAGAATGTGCATGTATAAAAGATTTGCGTTTCTTAAGATACAGTAATTTCATGTTTAGTGGATAAAACGATGTTTCTGAGTTCTGCACAATCACTGACTAAGAGGAAGGCGAGGCCCAGATCCCACCACGTCCATCTTCGTCAGAGCTGCCCAATATGCCTCCTCTATCTTGTATCCTATGGTACAAATGATTTTTTTTTCCTTTAAAGTCCCAGACAAAACTCACTAAGTTCACAAAAATGACTTAAACGCCTCAGTCTGAGTACAATTAAAGGACAGTATGATAGTATATCATCGCTGTCATCTATCAGGGCATGTTCACTATAGACAGCTGCATGGAATCTAAATTATTATCCAAACACTTTGAGATCAATAGCTTTGAAGGCTTTCTAAATGCTCTTCGAATTCCCCAGAAATTGTCCTTAGCCCCTTGAAGAGGAAACGAAGCTTCTAGCCTACCTGGAAGAACAGGGAGGTCAGTTTTGAGCAGCCTAGAGGATTGCCTGACCCTGGGAGATTCGAGCAGAATCTCTCAGGCTGCAGGCTGGCGCCTGCCCGAACTCCATTATCCAGAAAGCTAAGCGTTGAGCAGCAGCGGAGCGCACCCAATGAACATCCAGAATTCCGACATTTCCGGCGGGTGGGTGGGCTCACTGGGTGAAGGCGGGACTTCCTGTGTCTCCATAGCGGTTCTTTGAGCGGTTCTCGAGGTCCGAAGGATCGGGGTTGAGGTGACAGAGGAGGCGGGAGAAGACGCTTTGTCCCCAGGGACTGGAGGCGGTCCTACAGTCGGGCACATCGCTACCTACAGGGCGGCCTGGAGACGTTGGTGCTGGGTTAGCGCCTCTCCGCGCACTGAGTCCGATGGCGGCGGCGGCGGCGCTGAGGGACACTCCTCAGGTAAACGCTGATCCGTCCGGCCCTCATCGGCTTCATCCTAACAGACGCTAAAGCCCCGAACCTGCTCAGGTGCCCGCAGCTCAGACCCGGGTATCCAGGACAGCGATGCGGTGGTGGGTGGGGCCTTCTATTTGACAGATAGTACGGTGGCGCCTGGTACAGGGCGATGGCGGAGGGATGCGCAGGCGCAGAGATGTGGCGGTCCGACTGAGGCAGGAGAATTCGGGGAAACTGGGGTCCATCTGATGGCTGCAGGGAACAGTGTGTGTATGCTGTCGCATCTGCAGTGGCGGACTGAGGAGTTGTACCTTCCTTTTTGAGGCCTTTGAAGCCATGGAAAATTAAAAAAAGTTTTTTTTAATTGGAGGATAATTGCTTTACAGAATTTTGTTGTTTTCTGTCAAACCTCAGCATGAATCAGCCATAGATATACACCTGATATGAAGAACTGACTCATTTGAAAAGACCCTGATGCTGGGAAAGACTGAAGGCGGGAGGAGAAGGGGACGACAGAGGATGAGATGGTTGGATGGCATCACCGACTCGATGGACATGGGTTTGGGTGGACTCCGGGAGTTGGTGATGGACAGGGAAGCCTGGTGTGCTGCAGTCCATGGGGTCGCAAAGAGTCGGATATGACTGAGCGACTGAACTGAATTAAACTGATACATATATTCGGTCCCCTTTGAACCTCCCTCTCCATCCCACCTCTCCAGGTTGATACAGAGCCCCTGTTTGAGTTTCCTGAGTCATACAGCAAATTTGGAGCCATAGAAAATTGTAAGGCAAAGAAACGTGACGTGTTAGGTTTGGCAAAATCACCAAAGTCTGTTCAATGAAAGAACTAATTGTAGGGATGCTGAGGACACTGAAGCAGATGGAGTTTAGGTTTTTTTTCCAAGGACACACAATTGCTGAGAGTGAATAGAGGTTAGACACTCGTGGAACCTGGTTCAGATGCCACCAGGTGTGCAGGGAAGGTCTCAGTCCCTGGAAAATTGCCAGGATCACATCCCTCTAAGACTTAGCACTTCCCACAGGTTTCCATGGCTGCGAAGGTGCTTTTCGAATATAATCGGGTAAGTGGAGATTACCCTCACTAGTGCAACCCTGTGTTAGTTGCTCAGTCGTGTTTGCAACCCCATGGACTATAGCCTGCCAGGCTCCTCTGTCCATGGATTTCTCCAGGCAAGAATACTGGAGTGGATGCCATTCTCTTCTCCAGGGGATCTTCCCAACCTGGGGATCAAACCCAAGTCTCCTGCATGAGAGGCAGATTCTTTACCATCTGAGCCACCAGGGAAGCCTTCTAATTTTCTCCAAATTTGGGTTGTTATGAAACGTGTCACCTGGCATTTTCCCAGCGCTTGGGTGTGCGGACCTTGGAGAATCCTAGCTCAGTCCTAAGTCCAGTCTAAGTGTTATATGAAAGGGTTCCCCTTTCAGGCCACCAATAGAAAGAGATGTGGAAGCTTGTCACAAAAACAGGAAGTGCTTGGAGGTGAGGCTAAGTTGGTTCAGGGAATTGCAGGTCTCCTTCCTTCCTGGCAAGAATAAACTGGCTGTGGGGAGCAGCAGTCAGACCTGGAATGACTGTCTGTGAAATCAGGCATCTATTCTGGAGGCAGTGGGAGGTGTGGATCAGATGACTGATCTGATCAATCAGGGCGGTGACTTCTTCTGGGTCTTTACAGGCTCCACTGATTGCAGAGTGGACAGCAGTGTGAACAGAGCAGTTAGTGGGAGAGTGAGGAGAGAGCAGGCAGCTATGGCACCAAGGTCGGAAATCTCTTCTGAGCTCTTAGGAGGAAGATGGAGATGGCGTAGATGTGCGAGGAGGTGGCTTGTGGGTCTTCAGGAGTGAGGCAGTTGATGGTCTCATCTGTCTGTGTCCTGGCAGGGCAGTGTGACCTTTGAGGATGTGGCTGTGTACTTCTCCTGGGAGGAATGGGCTCTCCTTGATGAGGCTCAGAGATGCCTGTACCACGATGTGATGCTGGAGAACTTTGCACTTACATCCTCACTGGGTAAGCTCTTCTACCTGCCCCTGTGCCCTGGGCCAAGCTCTGCTTCTCTTTTCTCCAGGGGCAGGTGTATCCCTAGTGGCCTGGATTTGTGCTGTGTTTACAAGGGCTGGGCTGAGCGCTCGCCTCCTTCTCATCCGTGTCACCACAGCACCTACTGCCCCAAAGCCTCCCAGGGAAGAGTTTGGTATCACTGTTGTTTTGTCAGCCTAAAGGACCCCCATGTCTTGCCGTCTGCCTCGCTGGGTGACTCTCCAGCACCATAGCACCCTAGTATAACACCCTTCATTCCTATAGCTCACATTTGTTTCTGACTGTGTTGGAAGTGTAGTCACTTACATAGTCACTGCTTACACAAATGTTATTGACAGACCCTTAGTTAAGGTTCTTTTTGCTTTATTTCACTTGGGACATGTACACAAAACATTTACCAGTTTCTTTTTTTTTTTTTTTTTGCCACGCTGCTGCCCTCAAAATCTTAGTTCCCCAACCGCAGCATGCCTTGACCACTGGACCACCAGGGAATTCCCACAGATATTTAATTTGTATCCTCTTCATTTGCTGAATTCATTGATTCTAGAAGTGTTGTGGTGCAATCTTCACAATTTCGTGACCTGTGGATGCCTTTTGTCTTTTTTCTTAAGGCTCCGTGTAGAACTTCCAATACTATGATGAATACTAGTGGTAGAAGCTGGCATCATTTTCTTGTTTCTGATCTTGGAGTATTTCTGACGTTTGGAGGACAGACTCCTTATTGCCCATCCTGACTTCTAGAAGCTATTCTTGGAACCTGTACAAGGTCCCCACCCCAAAGGCTCAGAGGTAGGGAGTGGAAGGATGAATACTATTACCATGCTAAGAGCTGAAAGGGACAAAATTAAAGCAGTTGAGCATTGCAAAAGAGTTGCATTAGACTAATTCTACTGGTGTCGTTGTCCAGAAGAGAAATCAGATTCCTGGTTCTTACTACTGTGCTATCTTCCCTTCAGCTATGGCCTTAGGAATTTTTTGGTAATATTTAATAGCATTCTGGCAGTCTCCTGTGTTCTGAGTTGTCTGGTCCTGTTTTGGCTACTGACTTGTCCTGTCATTCCCTTATGATTTTAGTTCTCTTGGGTACATGCAGATCTTCAGGTGGGGCTACAGAAGAAGTCCCCTGAGCTTCACAGAATGGACATGACTCCATTCTCAACAAGATGGGCTCATAGCAGGCCTGACCCAGATGAATGGAAGTTGACAGAGGACATGACTTCAGGTCTTGGTTGAAATCATACCAGGAACCTATCCTGTTTTACTTCTGTATTGGTGCCATTGCCAGTAGCCACACCTCACTCCTTTCCCTTCTCAATTCTCGACACTTTGGGGACTTGTCATTTCTATTAGTCATTTCCACTCTGATTCCAGCTGAGAGCTATTCTCCACCTCTCTACGCTGCTCACCTCACTCATTCCTCACACTGTTCCCTACTCAGACTTTGTCGTGTTCTAAAGAGTGCAGGTAGCTAATAATCCTTAAATACTGTGACCTTTGTTCCAGTCAGATTTTTCTGGGACTGGACTGGACTTCTGCACAGCATCACATGTCATCAGCAGATATAATCCTGCTAAAATCTATTGACAGATCTTCCTCAGTGGTCCAGTGGTTAAGACTCTGTGGTTGCACTGCAGAGGGCACTGTTTCAATCCCTGTTTGGGGAACTCTCATCCCACATGCCAGGTGGCATGGCCGCAAAAAATGAAAAGCTGCTGACAGAAAAATGAGTTACAGCACAAACCTTTCTGATAGGCCTTTCCTCATGTCCTGTGCCCAGTGAGACCTGCACCATTCCGTGACCTTAGGGACTCAGTGGTGCACAGCAGTTGCTTCCTCAAGCTGAGTTTTCCTGAAAGCAATTTCATGAGCTGATCCTTTGATGTGTTGAGTTACATTTGTGATGGTTTTGCCTCTTCTCAATAAGGTTAACATGTACTTCACCATCACTTCTTTAATTTCAGGCTATTGGCATGGAGTAGAAGATAAGGAAGCACCTTCTGAACAAAGCATTTGTATAGGAGTGTCACAGATCAGGACTCTCAAGGTAGATTCATCTCCCCACAAGGGCCAGCCCTTTGAGATGTGTGGCCCAGTCTTGAGAGACATTTTGCACTTTCCTGAGCACCAGGAAACACATCTTGGGCAGAAACCATACACATGTGGAAATCGATTCTATATCTCTGCCAACCTTCAGCAATACCAGGAGCAACACATTGGAGAGATACCCATCAGAAGTTCTGTGGACACAGCCTTGATTATAAACAGCTGCACAACCCATGTGTCAGGGAAACCCACTGTCTATGGGGAGATTGGGAACGACTTCTTAGTCAATGTGGGATTTTTCCATCACACTGAGGAGAAGCCAAACAATAGTAATGAGTGTGAAGCTGTCTCTCACAATGGAAAAAGGCATGAGAACTGGGGAGAAGGCAACAAAGCCCTCAACTGCACAGACACACTTGTTGAGGACCAACGAGTCCTCACTAGAGAAGGGCTTTATGAGTGCAGCAAATGTGGAAAAGCCTGTACTCGAAGATGTAACCTCATTCAGCACCAGAAAGTCCACACTGGAGAAAGGCCTTATGAATGCCATGAATGTGGAAAATTGTTTACCTACCTCTCCAGTTTCATTATACACCAGAGGGTTCACAGTGGAGAAAGACCTTATGAATGCAGCGAATGTGGGAAATCTTTTAGCCAAAGCTATAGCCTCAACAGCCATAGGAAAGTTCACACAGGAGAAAAACCTTATGAGTGCAGGGAATGTGGGAAGTCTTTTAGTCAAAGATCTAATCTCATTCAGCATCAGAGAGTTCACACTGGAGAAAGGCCTTATGAGTGCAGTGAATGTGGGAAATCTTTTAGCCAAAACTTTAGCCTCATTTACCACCGGAGAGTTCACACTGGAGAAAGGCCTCATCAGTGCAGTGAATGTGGAAAATCCTTTAGCCGAAGCTCTAGCCTCATTCACCACAGAAGACTTCATACTGGAGAGAGGCCTTATGAGTGCAGTAAATGCGGGAAATCCTTTAAGCAAAGCTCCAGCTTTAGCTCACATCGGAAAGTCCACACAGGAGAAAGGCCTTATGAGTGTGGGGACTGCGGAAAATCATTTAGCCATAGCTCCAACCTCAAGAATCACTGGAGGGTTCACACTGGAGAAAGGCCTGTTGAGTGCAGTGAATGTGGGAAATCATTTAGCTGTAAATCTAACCTTGTTAAACACCTGAGAGTTCACACTGGAGAAAGGCCTTATGAGTGTGGGGAATGTGGAAAATCATTTAGCCAAAGTTCCAGCCTCATTCAGCACCAGAGAGTTCACATTGGAAAAAGGTCCTGAGTGCAGTGAATGTTGGAAAAAACTTTTCAGCTACAAATATGACCTCATTCAACCCCAGAGATGTCACACCAGTGAAAGGCCTTAGATATGCTGGGATGTGCAGTTTCCTTCTAGTATATTTACACTGGAAAAGTTGTGACTGGGCCATCTAATGCATCTGAAAATCTGCACTGGCGAGATTCCCCTTAAGTTTCAGGTATGTAGGAATCTTTAAGAAGCTGTGCTTCACTTTATTAGGGGCTTCCCTTGTGGCTCAATTGCCTGCCAGGCGCTTTCCAGCTTTATGTCACTGCCAGTTTCATTTCTATCACCTGGCAGGTCCACCCAGTGTGGAAACTACCTCCCAGTATGCTCAGGGAAGCTGACTTCTGTCCCATCCCTTTCTGTGGAGGGAAGTAGTGAGTAGTCTTAGCTCTTATGGCATCCTCATTCCTTGCTCATTTCTAAAGTAGGGCATGGACCTCACTCAATTTGGGCCCAGTGGACCCAGTTTCAGTTCTGTTGGTGACTTGCCAGCCAGGACTACATTTTCAGGGACATGTTAGTTTCTGGTGACACTTCTGATTTCCCCAGCTTCCAAGTCACCAAGCTGAGAACTTCATGCCTTGTATTCTTTTGCATTTTGCAATAATAAAGGCGTTAATGTTTCAGCCCTCTTTGGTCTGGGACTTCTATTCACTTTATATGAGGTGATTGGAAGAAAACGGGGCTCTAGCAGCATTAATGATGGCACAGCTTTCATGGGGGTCCTGTGCTTTGTGTGCCTCACCTCAGTATGATTGAAGAATGTAGCTCTCTTTGTGGGGTTGGCCTAATGTAAATACATTGTTGCTCAAGGTCTCCTCAGAAAGACCGCAAGGCTCTGGGGTCCTGATTTGTGGACTGTATCAGGGTTTTTTTTTGTGGGCTCAGAAAACATCTGAGGAGTCATGAAGTTGTGACAACCTCCAGTGCTTCTGGAAACATGAATTGTTATTCACAGTGAATGATCACATAATGCTCAGCAGTTAACCTATAAAAGAACCACATGTCCTGACCCCCAGAATTCACTAGATGGTTCCACTGTAAGACTACAGGGCTGGAGGGAACCATGTTCGTCAAGTAACCCTGGAGCGGAGGAGACTGCAGTGAGGTAGGTGGAGTGTGTCCTAACATTGCATCAGCAGATGCTCCAGTGACTGTGACTGTGCAGTATCAGTGTGCACAGATGCTTGAACATCTAGAATGTTCAGCCAAAGGCCATTGCCACAGAGGCAGATAAACAGAGAAAGATCCCTTCATCCACAGTGTGGTTCTGTGATCAGCCAGCATTCCTGTTAACTCAGGTGGGAAGAAATCTATTCTCATCAGGATTTGCTGCCACTAAGACAAGGGTGCTTCTCCAAGGTCATCAGAAAAGAGAGGCAATATAGGATTGTGAGACGTGAGGAGTTTTCATTTTGGTTTTGGTTGTTCTTTGAGGCTTCCAGGATCATAGTTCCCTCACCAGTGACCGAACCCTGGGCCATGACAGTGAAAGTGCCAATTCCTAGCCACTGGACCACTAGGGATTTCTCAACATCTGATTTCCTAAAAAGTGTGACAGACCTAGGTTTTTTGAGTCATTTTGTAAATTTTTATTCAGGTGTAGTTGACATTGATATAGTGTATCTATTTGAAGTGCAGAATCTAAATATTTTGAGATTCTTAAGTGATAATATATAAGTAGTTCATTCTTTATTGCTGAGTAGTATCGTTTCTATAGTTACATTGTTTGTTCATCCATTCATCTGGTTATGGTCATTTGGGTTATTTCTACTGTGGGTTATTGTAAATAAAGGTGCTAGAACGTTTATATGTAAGTCTGTATGTATGGATGGATTTTCAGTTACACTGTGTTAGTAATTCAAAGTATAAAGCCTGAGTCATAGAATAGGTGAATGTTTAACTTATGAAACTGACAAACTACGATCTACATTTATAGATTGTTTTTACATACCCACCAGGAGCATGTAAAATGCTTCCACATTCTGGCCAATACTTGGTATGGTCAGTCTTTTGAATTTCCTTAAATTTTTAATTTAAGGAAGTAGTCGTTTTAATTACATCTCCCTAAGGAATCATACGGAGAAGGCAATGGCACCCCACTCCAGTACTCTTGCCTGGAAAATTCCATGGATGGAGGAGCCTGGTAGGCTGCAGTCCATGGGGTCACAAAGAGTCGGACACGACTGAATGACTTCGCTTTCACTTTTCACTTTCATGCATTGGAGAAGGAAATGGCAACCCACTCCAGTGTTCTTGCCTGGAGAATCCCAGGGACGGGGAGCCTGGTGGGCTGGGGTCGCACAGAGTCGTACACGACTGAAGCGACTTAGCAGCAGCAAAGAATTATGATGTTGATCTTTCTTTTTCCACATGGTTTATTTGCCATCTGTATGTCTTCTTGGTAAAATATCTGTTTATATCTTTCACCTATTTTTCTTTTCATTAACAAATAAATAGCTCCTTTTTATCCTCATTTTTTGTGTGTGCTATATACAATGTAATTACCACATGTACCATGTAGTTTAAATTTAATCTGCACTATCCACATATTTTTAAATCTAGACTTTCAATAATATAACGAAGTCCAGGCTTGTAGTGTTTTCCAGTTTTCCGAATACAAATATTCTTAGCATGGCCAATTTCAAACTAACAACATGGTGTCACTGAACATGGAATTGGGAAAAGTTGATAGAGGTACATCATTCCAACTCAATCATACTGATCCAGTAGCAACAAATGATACAAATGATAATGAGACTTGATAACAGCAGAATCTAACACAACACCGTAAAGCAATTATCCTTCAACTAAAATATTTTAACCATCCCTCCCCCCCCCCAAAATAGTAAAATTACTATGAAGTGACAAGTTCTGAACATTTGTGTAAGGTGTAACCCCTGGGTGGAGGAAATGGCAACCCACTCCAGTATTCTTGCCTGAAAAATCCCGTGGACAGAGGAGTCTGGCAGGCTACCATCCAGGGGCTTGTAAAGAGTTGGGTACGACTGAACACACACATAAAGTATACCTGACTGAATATACAGAGTGCATGTATTTAGGATGTACATTTTTATATTTTAATACATACTTTTACCCAGAAAATCATTATTTTCATTGGAAACAAAAGATAATCTATAATGCCCTAACTCAGTTAATTTAAAGACTTCAATACTTTAAAACATAAACAGAGCAAGAAAGATATTTAAAATAAAGGCAATTCTTGAGGAGGGGGGAAACAACAACTGAACTCTGAGGATGTTTTCCTCAGAAAGGATCAAAAGAATGCACATTAATTAAAATTGAGATGCAGGAATCCCCTGGTGGTCCAGGGGCTGGGGTGCCATGCTCCCATGTAGAGGACCCAGGTTGGACCCCTGAACAGGGAACTAGATCCCATATGCCACAACTGAGACCAAGCACTGCCAATAAAATTAGTTAATTTAAAAAAAATGAGATGCAGTTTCCAGCAGTTTATTTTGGAGTCAAAACTTTACTCTTTTCAGTGTGAATGCTCTGGAAGTTTGTGTCTTTGCTCTTTGTTGACAGAAAATTAATGAGTAAACCATAATTTATAATGATTAGAGCTCTGTGTTTGGGAATTTCAATAAATTTGAAAACAAAGGAGCATACTTACAGTTTGTTATGCTCTAGCATTCTCAGTATTATCATCTGTATTTAAGAGGAGCAAATTTTATCCCGTAATTTGTAGTTATCCAGTACATTTAAACTAGGACTGTTTTCTGTCACATTTCAGGTTCCATATTTCATACATTCTATAACAACATGTCCGTAGCACTAAAGTTTTGGGAAGAAAATAGCTGCCCATTTTTCACAGTTCCAGGGTTAGACTTTTTTTCCTGACCACACTGTGACCCCTGCTTTGGGAGCTTGCAAACTTAATCACTGAACCACCAATTTTTGCAGGCATCTGGCAGGGGCTAAAACAGCACTATGGGAATGAATCAAACATCCAGGAGGTCAAATCGATGGAGTGAGAAAAGAAGTATGTAAAAGAAAAGACGTATGTAATTAAGTGAATCTGAATGTTTCTGGAAGGATCTACAGCCATAAATGTGTTTTCTTTCAGATTTATACAAGTGGGTTGGAAACTGTTTGTGTTAAATCTATCCTCATATCTATTTTTTTTTAAACTTTACAATATTGTATTAGTTTTGCCAAATATCGAAATGAATCCGCCACAGGTATACCTGTGTTCCCCATCCTGAACCCTCCTCCCTCCTCCCTCCCCATACCCTCCCTCTGGGTCGTCCCAGTGCACCAGCCCCAAGCATCCAGTATCGTGCATCGAACCTGGACTGGCGACTCGCTTCATACATGATATTATACATGTTTCAATGCCATTCTCCCTCCTCATATCTATTCTTGCCTGGAGAATTCCATGGATAGAAGAGCCTGGCAGGTATAGTCCATAGGGTTACAAAGAGTTGGACACAACTGAGTGACTTAACACTTTCACATGTATGTACATGAACAGGAAATAACTAGTCAGCAAAATAGTAATAATTTAATTAATTAAATGAGAAAATAGAAAGGCCAGAAGTAATTTTGAAGATGTATCAAAAAGATATGTTGGGACTTGCCTGTTGGTCCATGGTTAGAATCTGCCTTCAATGTAGAGGATGTAGGTTCGATTCGTGGGAGGGGAACTAAGATCCTACATGCCGTGGCACAACTACGCCCCCACCCACCTCAACTATAGTGCTGCAAACTAGAGCCCACACGTGCTCTGGAGCCTGAATCCCCCAAGGAAGATCCCGTGTGCCACAACAGAACCCAACACAGCCAAGATTGAATGTTTTTTCAAGATATATGTTTAACATACAAATCATGTTCATTAACTTGAAGTGAGAAGTAACCAATTTTGTTTACATCTGAGACACTATCATAGATAGATATTAAGTGTCCTAGGAGGAACAGCGTCTCATGGTGACTTAGCATCGTGACCAGCATCTCCCTGGTTCCATCCACTGAGATCCCTATAGCTCACTCATAATTGAAATGAACGTGCTATTCAGTCTTCATATGCCTATTTCAAGAGCCTCTCCTTCACCTACATAGGAACTCAGTACACTACACCTTTACTTAGTTGTCCATGGGATACCTCAAAGGTTCAGGTATCACATACAACCTCACTGGACAAGAACTTTATTGGACCCATCTGTGCTCAGGCACCCAAGTATGGAGCTTCATTGACGACATACCCTTGTGAGGGGATTTGCAAGACACTTGTGCAAGACATACATTCATCGTTGTGCTTACAGACAACAGATGGGCTACGGCCCCACACATTTCAGCGTCATGCCAGCACAGTAAATTTCTTAGCTCCATCCAGTGTTTGTACAGGCTACTCTATTGCTGATGTGATTAAAGGGCAACTTCTGATTTTGTCAGTTTCCATCAGTCTCAGAGCGGCCAAACCTATTGGATCTTTCTGACTTTTAGAGGCAATATATTCTGCATTGACGACTAAGGCTTATTTATGCAGTCACTCAAAAATCATCCCACTTTTGGGGACTTTATGAGAGAAAAGTCCTAGTCAGTTCAGATGGCCAACCATTCAACAGATACTTTTTTTTGGCTGTGCCACACAGCATGCAGGATCTTCATTCCTTGGACCAGGGATCAAACCTGTGCTCCCTGCATTGAGTACATGGAGTCTTAACCACTGGACCGTGAGGAAAATTCCTAATAGGCACTTATTTTGGTGCCTCCTGGAGACTCCTTGGTCGAAGCTCTGCACACACCTATGCTCTGTAGTCTCTGGGCCCATGATGGCAGTGAGCTACCCAGGGTCTTCTGGTACAAAGTGTTGTCTGTTTCAACGTCATGACATGCCATGTGAGCAACAACTGCTGGATGCTTACTCAACCCTCTTGTAAAGGAAGACTTTCCCAGGACCTGAGCCTGTGACACTCTGTATCCAGTTACCTTATTTCCTCGGTTATTAAAGCAACACAACACCCAGGAAACTCAGTGGGACAGCAAGGCCTTGATACATGACAGAGCTGTTCCTGAATCTCTGGTGTTTCTCACTTGCAGGAAGAGGTGGCCTTGGTCCTCAGTCTCTTGTCAAAGGTCACAGTACTGAAGGACAGCAGTCCTCTCCTTGATGCTTGGCTACTTGGGCATACACTTGGGATCGACCATAAGACTCTTGGGGGAGTCCTTTGGACTGCAAAGAGATCAAACCAGTCAATCCTAAAGGAAATGAACCCTGAATATTCACTGGAAGGGCTGATGCTGAAGCTCCAATACTTTGGCCATTTGATGCAAAGAGCTGACTCACTGGAAAAGACCCTCATGCTGGGAAAGATTGAAGACAAGAGGAGAATGGGGGGTGCAGAGGATGAGATGGTTAGATGGCATCACCAACTCAATGAATATGAATTTGAGCAAACTGGGAGAAAGTGGAGGACAGAGGAAGCTGGCATGGGGTGGCAAAGAGTGGAAAATGACTTGGTGACTGAACAAGTTAACAATGGGAGATCGCACACTTTATTTACAGTAATGCCACCAGTACACGTGTACATGTGATGGAGCTCTCTGGAGGGCTCCATTCAGAAAATTTTGGATACAGTTCCTCAGTCATGTCTGACAGATAGTCTGTCAGATATTAGATGCAGATGTTATTTGGATTTTCTTAACTGGATGCTATTGTTTGGGTGTCATGATCTGGACTAGTGGGTACACGATCTCTGTCCTTCACAGGCACAAGCAGCAGGTCCAACACACTCACAGCAACAGAATTTCCCCAGACCTTCCCATGACGCCAGAGCCACACACGTCATCCTGGTCCTGGTGAGCTTCTTCGACTTTTAACTCTGTCTTCCATTTCTACTCTATCTGTTGCAATGATTGTAAATCCAGGCCAGTGACTGATGGACTCTGTGTTACTAGCTTCCTTCATGTTTCCCAGCTTCCAGCTCCTTTGTGCAGTGACACTTGTTTCTCTAAGTTCTTTGTCTTCTGCACCAGAGAAAAATGCTTTTCCTACTTTTGTTAAACATCTGTAAGTTTTCTCTCATTTTGGCATTTGGATCACTTTTTTTTTTTTTTTTTTGCTTTTTAAAATTCATTTTTATTCTTTTAAAATAGGTGACTATCATGTGCAATAAGTCACCTATTTTAAAAGAATAAAAATTAATTTTTTAATTATTAATTCTGCTACATCCTGGGGTAAAATGATAAGTATATCCCTGCCTTCAATTGCTAAGAGAAAAACTTAAGTTTAGATAATTAACCTAATTATGCTTCATCATCTAGTAGGATGTCCTGGCAAAATGGAAAGAAACATTAAACCGAGAGATACAATTTGTTACCATGTGCTTGTTTGCACCACAGGGACACGATCTGCTTTGCTCCCCCACCAGACACCTCCTGTTCAGGAATGCTTATGAAATGAAGGGAATTCATCCAGGTAGGCCACTGGCTCATAATAGCTACAAGCCTGCAAGCCCTTACTGGCATTTTTACTTCTAGTCCCCATGCCCATATCAATGGCCAGAGAGGTCATGGCCAAAGTGACATGGCAGATGTGGTTAAGCAGCCAAGTGACTATTTCATTCTCATATAGCAAAATATACTAGCTTCTCATGTGATACTCAAATGTGTCCTGCTTCTGTGTGAAAGCAAACTGAACATCAAGAGCCACACATCCTCCACATGGCTGAACACCCCTGGAGGCAATGTCTCTCTTTCTTCATCATCACAGCACCAAACACCAAGCAACCAGAGGCCACCCCTATAGCATGAAGTCCAAAACTATTCAAAGCAAGCAATCCTAGTTGTTTACCCCACTCTGCCAGGCCTTTCCCACAGAACCGCAACACAGACAGTGTTCTGAACACTCCCCACTCGTGCCTTGTCTCGTGACTACCCTGATAACTTTCCCATGTGTTTCCAGGATTTGTGAGCATCACTGTTTTCCTTTTTTCTTGTAGCCACACCTGACTGACCATTTTCATAAATAATACAAATCACTTTCATAGCTACTCCCTTTATTAAACGTCTGGAGGTTTGTACCATCCAGAAAATACAATCTTAACAATTCTGTGGAAAATTCACCTTTTTTTATTTTTAATTACAGTAGATTTACAATATTATATTAGTTTCAGGTGTACAGCACAGTGATTCAGTATTTTACAGATTATACTCTACCAAATGTTATTATACAATGATGACTATAATTCTTTATCTGATACAACATAAATTTGTTGCTGTTTTATAAATTTTTAATTTCTTAATCCCATACACATAATTTGTCCCATCACACTTCTGTCTCTCCTCTGATAACTATTAGTTTGTTTTCTGTACCTGTGTAGTTGCTAAGTCATGTCCAGCTCTTTGAGACCCCATGGACTGTAGCCTGCCAGGCTCCCCTGTCCATGGGATTCTCCAGGCAAGAATACTGGAGCGGGTTGCCATTTCCTCCTCCAGAGGGTCATCCTGACCCAGGATTGAACCCACATCTCCTGCATTGGCAGGCAGGTTCTTTATCAGTGAGCCACCAGTTAAACCCCTAAACCTGAGGTTTTTTTTTTTTTTTTGCTTGTTTCTGTTTTGCATGTGTATTCTTTTGTATTGTTTTTAAGTTGCACATAAGAGATATCATACAGTATCATACAAGTCTCTTCTCCACTCTTGGCTGCCCTAAACCCAGTGCAATGCTGTGGCATGGAGGTGCTGGAACAGAGCATTACCAGGTAGATAACGGGATCATTCATTTACAGGAAAACCATGAATGCTGCTTTCCAGTGGATAGTCATGACC
The DNA here is from genome assembly GCF_003369695.1 of Bos indicus x Bos taurus. NCBI lineage: Eukaryota > Metazoa > Chordata > Mammalia > Artiodactyla > Bovidae > Bos > Bos indicus x Bos taurus. The sequence goes on from NC_040093.1 coordinate 776,541, forward strand.
ACTGAGCATGGAGTGCAGTGTATGAGCAAGACTCTTGAGGAGCGGGGCAGGGACAGAGGATGGATTAGGTATTCTTTGAGTTCCCAAAGCTGGGATGGAAGGGAAAGAGGATCACAGTGACCAGACTCCCCTTGTCCTGAAAACAGGCAACCTGATACTGAATCCCAAATATCTGTCCATTGCTGGGAGAGAAAACACACCCTCTGTGCCTCAAATCCCTCCCTAGAAATGGTCCATTTGCTGCCTGGTGACTGTAGTTATGTCCTCCCACGCTGTTACTATCCCAACTCTAACGCTAGTGCTCTCCTCATTAGCTGCATTCGTGAGGCCCCTTCTCCAGTGTGAACTCTCTGATAACCAAATAGATCTGATCTTACTATTAAGATTCCCCACATTCACTGCACTCAAAAGGCCTTTCTCCAGTGCGAATTCTCTGATGATTAAGAAGACTGGACTTATTAATAAAAGATTTCCTGCATTCACTGCACTCATAAAGTTTTTCTCAATGGTGAACTCTCTGATGATACTGAAGGCCATAGCTAGCAGTAAAAGATTTCCCACATTCACTGCACTCATAAGGTTTTTCTCCACTGTGAACTCTCTGGTGATACCGAAGGCTAGAGCTAGCAGTAAAAGATTTCCCACATTCACTGCACTCATAAGGTTTTTCTCCACTGTGAACTCTCTGGTGATACCGAAGGCCATAGCTAGCAGTAAAAGATTTCCCACATTCACTGCACTCATAAGGCCTTTCTCCATTGTGAACTCTCTGATGACGAAGAAGGCTCGAACTGCTAGTAAAACATTTTCCACATTCACTGCACTTATAAGGCCTTTCTTCAGTGTGAACTCTCTGATGATTGCGAAGACTCAACCTAACAATGAAAGATTTCCCACATTCACTGCACTCATGAGGCCTTTCTCCACTGTGAATTCTCTGATGATACCAAAGGCTAGAGCTAGCAGTAAAAGATTTCCCACATTCACTGCACTCATAGGGCTTTTCTCCAGTGTGGATTTTCCTACTGGAACTGAGGTGGTGCATTTGATTAAAGGATGTCTCATAGTCACTGCCTTTATACAGCTCTTCTCTGTTGTGAACTTTCTGATGATATCGGATGCCAGCCAGAGTTATAAAAGATTTCCCACATACATTACAGGTATAAGGCCTTTCTCCTTTGTGAATTCTCTGATGTCTATGGAAATTGGAGTTGTTGATAAAAGATTTCCCACATTCATTGCACTTATAAGGCCTTTCTCCAGTGTGAATTCTTTGATGTACATAGAAAGAGGATTGATGGGTAAAACATTTTCCACATTGAGTGCATTCATATGGCCTTTCTCCGGTATGAATTCTCTGATGTCCAATGAAACGGTTCTTATAGATAAAAGATTTATCACATTCCTTGCACTGATAAGGCCTTTCTCCAGTGTGGATTCGCCTATGAATCCTGAGATACTTTCTTTGGCCAAAGGATTTCCCACATTCAGTGCACTCAGAAGACCTTCCTCTAATGTGACCTTTCTGGTGCTGAACATGGTTACTTTGGTGAGTGCCGCCTGTGAACTCACAAGACTGTTCACTAGTGAGGATTCTCTCATCTTGAACAAGTATGTCTGTGCGGCTGGAAGCTTTCTTGCCTTCTCCCGAGCTCTGATGACTTTTTCCACTGTGAAAAACAACTTCACACTCCTTACTGTTGTTTTGTTGATTCCTGGTGTTTTTGGCCTGTGGCTGAACTCCCAGGTTGGCCACGAATTCCTTCCCAATCTCATTGTATGGGGAGAGACTTCCTGATGCATGAATTGTGCAGCTCTTCAAAAATGAGAGTTTCCCCATAATATATTGTAAAAGAGTCTCTCTCGTGTGCTGCTTTTGGTGCTGCTGAATGTCTGCAGTGAAACAGAACTGTTTTCCATGTGCCCCACATGTGTTTGCTTTCTGTCCACTATTTGTTCCCTGCTCTTCAGTCAAGTGCAAAATGTTTCTCAAGACCAGGATGCATATCTTACAGGGCTGGACCTTCTCAGCAGATGAATCTGTCCTGGGACTCCCAATCTGTGACACTCCTGCAGATTTGCTCTGTTCAAAAGGTGTCTCTTCATCCCCAACTCCAGGCCAAGAACCTGAAAACAATAGTGAAGTCCATATTGAGTTTAGTACAGGGAAATGCCACCGTTAAAACTGTACATTTGACACTTGAAAGAACAGGTCCACAAGACTGTGTTCAGGAAGTGGAGTTAGGGTCAGACTGAGGAAGCAGCTGCTCTGTGTTACAGGGCTTTAAGGTTACAGAACAGAGGAGGTCTCAGCAAACACAGGACACAAGGACTGGGTATGGAGCAAGGGTGAAACGCCTTTTCTACAGTTCACTCTTATCAATAGCTTCTGCCTGGACCACAACTGCTGGTGACCTTTTCTCTGCAGAACTGTATGTCCAGGCCTCAGAAAATCTGACTGGAACAGGTACCTGGTGTTTAAGGAATATTAAGGGATCCTCCTGTGTTTCAGGACATAAACAGTGTCAGAAAATACTCTGGAGGAAACACTGTGAAGACCAATGAAATAAATGGTTTAGAGAGGTGGTAGGAAATTAATCCCAGGCTGGAGTCAGAATAAAAATGAGAAGTAGGACTTCCCTGGTGCCACAGTGGGTAAGAATCCACCTGCCAATGGAGGGGACATGGATTCGAGGCTGGGTCTACAACGATTTCACATGCTGTGGAGCAACCAATACCATGCACAGCTACTGAGTCTGTGTGCTACAACTACTGAAGCTTGCAGGCCTAGAGCCCATGCTCTGCAATGAGAGAAGCTACCACAATGAGAAGCCCGCATACCACAACAAAGAGTAGCCCCCACTCGCCACAACTATAGAAAGCCCTTGCAAAGCAATGAAGATCCAACCAAAAATAAAATAAATGGATAAATAAATAATGAGAAGTAGAACAAAGTGTAAGTTGCTAGTGTCAAGAATGGAGAAAAGACTATAGAAATGACTTGTGGCCACTGGCAATCACACTAAAAGCACTAGTCAAACATGATAGGTTCCTGGAATGACTTGAACACACACCTGACATGAAGCTATCCCAGCTGCCATTCAACTTGGCCAGACTACCTGAGAGTGCTTTGTGCTGAGACCAGAGTCATGTCCATCCTGCGAATCATGAAGGACTGTCCACTCTCAGTTCAACAACTACATGGAAGGCAAATGATACAACTCTTAATAGAAGAGCAGGTCAGGTGAGTGGCCAACACCAGCCCAGAAGAACTCAGCACACAAAAAGGGACAATATTTAAACACTGCAAAAAGCAGCTCTGATGGAACCACGTGAAAGGATGTGCAGAAGATGGATACAAAATGTTAGGATTCCATCTCCTAGCCTTAACAATAACTGTGCTGACAGAATCCAATGGTAGCTCTTGGAACTCGAATCTATTGAAGATCTGCAGTTTCCCAAGTTAAATTTATTTTAGGCAAGTTCAGTTCTTAGCCTCTGGAGCTGTCCATTCCCCAACCCAAAGTCCCATGGCAGGCTACTATGTACATGTTTCTAGAGCAGACTGCACATACTTTTCATGAGCCAGCATGGAAAGTAAGGACCTAGTTAGTCCTCCAAATGTCAGTGCTCTATAGTCTGACTGCTGTTCCTGAATGTATGTGAGTAATACAGAGGTGTACACCCACTGCTGTAAATGGTACCACCGATACACAAATCTCCTCCCCCTCTGGCTGAAGATTTTAAGGGCCAGCATCTCACCTCCTGCTCTTCATTTTTCTGCTTTTCCCTTTTAAGAGTGAGACATCTGAGGACTAAGGCAATCAAAAGCAAACACTGGGCTTCCCTGGTGACTCAGTGGTAAAGAATCTGCCTGTCAATGCAGGAGACACAGATTTAACCTCCTGTCTGGAAAGATCCCACATGTTTTGGAACAACTATGTGCATGTGCCACAACTACTGAGCCTGTGCTCTAGAGCCTGGGAGCCACAACTACTGAGCCCATGTGCCACAATTACTGAAGCTCACGTACCCTTGAGCCCATGCTCTGCAACAAAAGAAGCCAGAGCAATGAGAAGCCCATGCACTACTAGAGCATAGCACCTGCTCACAACAACTAGAGAAAAGTATGTATCAACAAGGACCCCGCACAGACAATAAATGAATAATAATTAAAAATATCATAAAAGACAACCGCTTATATTGTGGAATTTAAGTCATGGTGCACCCCCAAGGAAAGGCACACTGAAAAGCCTGTCAGTTTACATCTCATATCAATATACAGGAAAGAGACACTCTAAAAACATCAAAAACAAAACAAAAAAATAAATAAATAAAATAAAATAAAAAATAAAAACATCAAAAACAAGAACCCCCCACCCCACAAACCCTGGTTAATGGCAAGCACAGTATCTTCAGAGTTACAACCATAAGATGCCAATGTTCAGTTTTCAACAACAAAAACTCACAAGGCATACAAAGAAGGAAAGGACAATAACAATCAACAGCTGCTGTACCTTATGAAAAGGTACAAAAAGAATAGATGGTAACCATACTTAGTTGTTCACTCATGTCCAACTCTTTGCAACCCTATGTCCATGGGGATTCTCCAGGCAAGAATACTGGAGTGGGTTGCCACACTCTCCTCCAGGGAATCTTTTCAACCCAGGGATCGAACCCAGGTCTCCCACATTGCAGGTGGATTCTTTACTGTCTGGGCCACCAGTAGAGCCCATAGTGACTAGAAAAAGATTTGTCTGAAAAAGATGCTCAAACTGGTAAACAAATGAACCAAAAGAAATTTTTAAAAGCTGCCTCAACAAAATGGAACTAACAATAAAAGATACAGCAAGTTGTTTTGCTTTGTTTTTTTGTTTTTGTTTTTTTTTGATAGTAAGTATTTAAAGAAAAAAGAAATTTGGGAGCTGAAAAGTACAATTGCTGAAGTGAAAAAAAAAATCACTAGAGAAATCCAATGCAGAAAAACATCCCAGATTTGAGGCAAGATATGAATGTAAACATCCAAGAATATAAATGAACTTCAAGCAGAATAAACGAGAAGACCCACATCATGGCACATTATAATCAAACTGCTGAAACAGAGAATCTTGAAATCAGTGAGAGAAGTGACTCATCACAGACAAGGGGTCCCAAACAATATCATTAGCAGATTTCTTATGGGAAACCTGAGAAGACCAGAAGACAGTGGGCTGATATGTTCAGATGGCTGAAGGAAAAAAACCTGCCAACCAAGATTCTTTCAAAAATGAAGGAGAAATTAGCATATTTAGGTAAATTAGAAATTAGTATATCTAGGTAAATAAAAGATGAGGAAGTTCAAGAAATGTTAAAGGGAGTCCTTCAGGTTGAACCGAAAAGACACTAATGAGTAAAATGATACAGATAAAGCTGTATAGAAGCAGAAAAAAAATTTTTTTTTGGCCTGCCAGCACGGCTCTCAGTATTTTAGTTCCAGACCATGGACTGAACCCAGGCCCATGGCAGTGAGACTGCAGAGTCCTAACCACTGGACCACTAGGGAATTCCCAGAAATTTTTTTAATGTTACTGATGGTAAACTGGTATAAATTAAAATTAGTATACTCTAGCTTTAGGATATTAAATGTAATCCCCATGGTAAATACAAAAAAATAAAGAAGAAGTTTTATTATGCACACAAAGGAAATGAAAAGGGAATTAAGATATTTCACTACCCCCCCCCCCAAAATCAACTAAATACAAAAGGAGAAAATAACAAAAAGTAAGGAATGACAAAGCTCCAAGGCGTATATAGAAAACAAAGAGCAAGATGAAAAAAATAACCTTTCATCAAAAACTGCTCTAAAGTGAATAGATTAACCTCTCAGAGCAAAACACAGACTGGCAGAATAGATTCAAAAAAACGATCCAGGAAACTCCCTGGCAGTCCAGTGGTTAGGATTCAGCAGTTTCACTGCCGAGGGCACGGGTTCAATCCCTGGTCACAGGAGGAAGAATTCACAGGCTGTGTGGCACAATCCAAGACGACAACAACAACTGTGTGCTGTCAACAAAACACAAGTTGAAACTGAAAGGTAGGTAAAGATATTTCATGCAAACAGTAACAAAAAGCACACAGGAGTAGCTATAAATCATACCAAACAGTAAGGATTTTAAATCTAAAGACTACGAAGGACATATATTTTGGGAAGATTCAATGTAAGATGATGCAATAAGTATAAATAGTCACGCACTCAATAGTAGATCACTGAAATACATGAAGCAAAAACTGACAATCAAGAGGAGAAACAGACAGTTCTACCTTAATATTTGGAAATTTCCATACTCTACTCTGGATAGGAACAATAGATTTAATTAGATAAAGTTATACCAACTATCCTCTCTAACCACAACAGAATGAAGATCCATAACATAACATATGGAAAACTGAAATATCTACAAAATTCTGGAAATAAATAGGTTCAAGAAAATAATCACAAGGGAAATCAGAGAATATTTAATAGACCAATGTAAACAAAACACCACATACTAAAACTACAGGATGCAGCAAAGGCAGTACTAAGGAGAACATTTACAGCAATAAATGCTTATATTAAAAAAATAAATTTTATCATAATGTTTACAACTTGATGAACTACAAAAAAAAAAACCCACACACATTAAATAGACAAAGCATTCTGAAAAAGAAAATGATAAAGATCAGACAAATAAAATAGCCAGAACATTCTGTTCTTCTTAATAAGTGCTCAACTCCAGCCCTCTCTACACATGGCTGTCCCACCTAATGGGAGGAAAATAAATTGAAAGTAACTTGTGAAGTTCATAGTCCAGACACACAAGCTCATTAAAAGACTGATAAGTAAACATACTATGAATCCTTCCAGTACTGTGGAGGCTTCCCTTCTCCACATCTTACCAACACATGAATAAAGGCCTATTTATAGTGGTTCCTCTTACTCCATACATCATGCCAGTTATCAAGAAAAAATCACACAGCATACTAAATAGTGAAAAGCAATCTGAAGAGACAAAGGAAACTTCAAAACCAGAATCAGCTATCACAAAGATGTTGTAATTATCACACTGGAAATACGAAGCGAGTATGATATATATGCTGATTAATGTTTGGTAGAGTTGGGAGTTTGTGATGGACAAGAAGTCTGGCATGCTGCAGTCCACAGGGTCGCAAAGAGTTGGACGTTTGAGAAATGGAAATTCAAAGAAAGAACTCAAAATTCTAGAAGTCAAAAAGACTATAACAGACATGAAGAATGAATATGATGCGCTTATTGATACACTGGACACAGCTGAGGAAAGCATCTCTGTGCTTGATGTGTAGAAACTTCCAAAACTGAAAAGCACAGAGAAAAATGAAAGAAAGAAATGCAAATCAAAACTACAATGAGGTACCACCTCACACCAGGCAGAATGCCATTATTAAGAAGTCTACAGGGGCTTCCCTGGTGGTCCAATGGCTAAGACTCCATGCTCCCTTGCTTACCAAAAAAAAAAAAAAAAAAACCAGAAAAGAAAACTTCATGCTCTCAATGCAGGGGGCCCAGATCCTATCCCTGGTCAGGGAATTAAGATTCCACAAGCTCGAGATAAGAGTTTGCATGTAGCACCTAAAAGCTCCCAGGTGTCCCAATTAAGACCCAGAATAGCCAAATACTTACATACACACATATTAAAAACAAAAGTCTACAAATAACAAATGGTGTTGGGCAGCCATTATGAAAAACAGTATAGATGTTCCTCAAAAAGTTAAAAGTAATGTTGCCATTATGATCCAGCAGTTTAACTCCTGGGCATATATCCAGTCAAAAATTTTAATTCAAAAAGATATAGACTCCTATGTTCACAGCAGTCAAGTCAGGCTCATGAGGATAAAAACAGAGAACACAAATTAATAATAACACAAACAAAAAATTCAAAATAAAACATCACTGCGGATACCATGGAGATTAAAAGAATAATAATGAAAAATATGAGTAATCTCTAACCCCATGAATTTGATCACCTAGATGCTGCTAAGCTGCTGCTAAGTCGCTTCAGTCGTGTCCGACTCTGTGCGACTGCAGCCCACTAGGCTCCCCCATCCCTGGGATTCTCCAGGCAAGAATACTGGAGTGGGTTGCCATTTCCTTCTCCATCTTGCATCTCCTAGATGCAAGGGATCAATTCCCTGAAAGATAGTCTACCAAAACCCACACAATAGATAATCTGAACAGGTCTGCGTCAATTAAAGAAAATGAATCAGGGGGCCGCACTGGGGTTCCAATGGTTAAGCTCTGTGCTTCCACTGCATGGGGCATGCATTCAATTCTTGGTCAGGGCCTAAGATTTTTCTTTTTTTTTTTTTTTAAGATTTTTCATGCTATGCAGTGTGGCCAAAATGAAAATTCTTCCAAACATGTAATGAGAGAATGTATTATACAATTCTCTACAATCTCTTTCAGAAGACAGAAACAAAGGAAACAGCTCCTAACTCATTATTTGAGGCCAGTATTACTTTAATACCAAACCAAAAACATTAAAAGAAAACTATAGAATTATATCTCTCATGAACACAGACACAAAAAATTTAACAACTTTTAAAAATCAATTAAAAAACTATATAAAAAGAATTATATACCATGACCAACTGGGCAATTGAAACTGGTTTAACATTTGAAAGTCAGTTAACATAACACCTATCAATACTTAAAATACATATTGATCGGTATCCAGTTATATAAGTTCTTATATTTTGGAATATTTACCCCTTAAATATATGGCTTGCAAATATTTTCTCCCATTAGGTAGGTTACCCTTTGATTTTGTTGATAGTTTCTTTTGCTGTTTAGAAGCTTTTTAATTAGGAAAAGATATACTCATTGGGAAGGAAGGAAAATTGTCTTCACTCTCAAATGACATGATCAGGTACGTTAGAAACCCCAAATATAGACACCCTGCCAAAAATATCCTAGAACAAAAGTAATTACAGGCCACTCTTGCCTTCTGAGATGGCCCACATTCTGGGTGTATCTCTCTAAATACGCCTTCTTTCACTAAAAAACAACAAAGTTTTCAGGATACAAAGTTACAATATAAAAACCAATCACTGACCTACATACCAGCCCCACAAAAAACTGAAATTTGAGGCTAAAAACTAAATACCATGTACATTAGTACAAAAAAAGAGAAAAAGTGATATTTAGTTATAAATCTACCAAGACATGTACAAAAGGCAAAAGCTTCAAACTGTTGGATTTGGGCATGATTTCTTGTCTATGACAACAAAAGCCCAGGCAACAAAAGAATAAATGAGATCCTGAACCTTAAAAAAAAAAAAAGAACATTTTGTTTGTTTGTTTCATACCTTTAACTTAATGTCATCTGTCAATTATACCTCAAAAAGGTATAGGGGAAAAGGAAAAAACTGACCTATTGTACATCACAGGGAACTATAAACATAGTAAAAAGGCAACCACAGAGTACAACAAGGAATTAATATCCAGAATATATGGATGAAGTCTAGAACTCAACAACTAAAAAAAACCAATCTGATGAAAAAAATAGGAAAAGGACCTGAATAGATATTTTTGAAAGATATACACAGGAATTCCCTGACAGTAGAGTGGTTAAGACTCTACATATTCACAGCCATTAGGCCCAGGTTCAATCCCTGGTCGGAGAACTAAGATCCCAGAAGTCAACATGGCTTGGACCAAAAAAAAAAAAGATATACAAATGGCCAATAAGCACACCATAAGGGAAATGCAATGGAAATGGTAAAGATATACCACTACACATCCATTAGATGGTAGTCATCAAAAGACAAAAAATAAAGCTGCAGGCACGTATGTAGGAAAACTACATACATGTAGGAACCTCGGAAAAGGTTGTGGGAAGAATAGCTCACCATCTGTTTAGTAGTGCCCATGTCAGTGACAACACTCTTCTGTACAGACAGGCAAAATAAATATCAGATACATGGTAACCATGGTCCACATGTAAGAAAGACAGAGCTGTCCCTGGGGAAAAGAAGGCAGAGCCTAGCTCAAGAGGATAGAGGAGGGAGTGGGGCCTTACCCAGCATGCATACAAGTGCAAAGTTTTCCAACATGACATCAAGGTACAGTTGTATCTGAGCCTCATCAAGAAGACACCATTCTTCCTGGGAGAAGTACACGGCCACATCCTCAAAGGTCACATGGCTCTGGTGTAACAGGGACAAATAAAATCATGAACAGTCTCACACTTTCCATCTTCTCACACATCTCCTCTACTGTCCAACCTGATGGAGTCTCCTGATACCTGGGGAAGAAAAACTCCCTCCTCTGATCTGAACTTCCTGTTGCCTCTGGAACACACAGGCATTTAATTTCAAGCTGAAATTCTGCTCTTCCCTGTTGTTTATTCCCACCAGAAAAAAAAAGACCCCCACTTACCTTAACCAGCTTAGCCTTACCTCAAAGCACTTCAACATACTGGTATGGGTTTCAATGTTCCATAATTCCTCCATAGAACCAGTGTGCACTCACTACCCCAGGCACAGGGTTGCCAAGGTCCCCAAACCGAAATGTTGGGAGAATGGCAGGTTAAGAGCCCCAAGACCCTCCTCAAATACAGAAAATGTGTGCGTGAGAGTGTGAACAAGTAAGGGACTGGGACAACCTCCATTTACTAAATGTTCTTCTGCAGCTGTGGGAATCTGTGGGAACATGCAGACCACAGAGGAAAGTGACCAGGGCAGTGCTCCAAGGACTCAGGACTTGCCAGGGCAGCTGCCTGGTACCATAGCCCGATAACCTCAGGCTGACTGGCTAACATCTACTGCATGACTTCATCCTCACTACTACCTTTTATCAGCTGTGAGCTCTGAGAAGCCATACTTTCCATTGCTCAAGTCCTCATCAACCCCTACAGACTTTTCTTCCACTGAACAGGCCTTGGAGAGCTTTTATTTATTTATTTATTTATTTTGGAGAACTTTTAAAAGCCCACAGATCATATGCTTCCTTTACTCAAAACTCTCCAGCGTTCCCAGTGCCCTGAGAAGAAAGGTACAACCTCTCATCTGCCATTCCACGTGCAGCCTGGCCTCAAACTTTGTTTTTTGAAGAAACACGATGGACTCCAGGTTCCCCAATGTTCCTGGTTCAGTTGCATCTCCAAGCCTCACCCACACCACATTACACCTGTGGTCAGAAACAGGGACACCACCCCTGAAGGCCTCACTGCGGTTGGGCCAGGCACATGAGATAAAGTGTGAAAAATGGGACACTTCCTGCCATATAGGTAAACAAAAAAGATGCCACAGCGATCAGCGACTGCAGCCCTCCAGTGTGAGCCAGTGAGCCCTAGGAATTCAGGAAGGAGAATACTTGCCATTTAGCAGTCAGCAGACTACAGTCACTCCTATGCTGAGTCCCGAGAAACTCAGGATATGAAAACACAGGATACTGGCACCAGATAGCCGAGGTGCATATCAAAGGAGTTGTGGAGCCCTATATCGAGATGATAGGACAATATCTCCATGATTAGCCAAGCTCCAGGGCAACCATTGTCATGTTCATTCTGTTCCTAACCAGCCAGCTCCAGCCTCCATATGACATAATACACAGAATCCTGACTATTGACCTAACATCACCCCTCTCCACAGGAATTTTCTTTTCCTTGAGGCTATAAAAATAGTCGGCAAGCCCTTGAGCCACCCGCTGTTCTAACAGTCTCCTGGTGGCTCTCCCTGGTCAGTTAGGGAGTCCGCCCTCTGTCTTTGCAGCACCCCTTTCTACCTCTCCGCTTTGTTCTCAATAAATTCGCTCTAGTCTAAAATGCCTTATGTCTGGAAATTCTTTTTCAACTACAGCTCAGACTGCCACGACAGAAATGATTTCAGTGAGCCCAGACTCACATCTTTCCATACACAGAAAAGTGCTTAATTCCTTAACTTGGGTTATCTGACTTTCCTTAACAATAATCTATTGATGTTCAAACACCTGCCCTTTGTTGCAAAACTTATATATACGCTGGCTTTGTTAGGGGAAGCACACTGAAACCGCCTGCCCTGGCCAGGTAACATAGTAACTATTTGCATGCGTTGTTTTACAACAGGAGGTCCTGGTAAGGAACACTGGAACTAATAAGCCACCACCAACACAGAGAGTTCTGGAAAGGTAAAAAAGTGACACCAGGTGTCCCAACACCTTCCAGAATCATCCTCACTGGCATCCATCTTGGCTGAACAAGGTGTGCACCACCTGGAAGGGCTCTTGAGTCAGAAAGATTGGCTAAAGACAACCAAAGCTAATCCCGTCCCCATAAAACTCCAGACTGCAACCCACGTGGCAGAGCAGTTCTCCTGGGTTCCCTTACCCTACTGCTGTCCGACCCAGAGCCCCTTCCCAGTAAAATCTCTTGCTTTGCCAGCACAAGTGTCTCCTCGAACAATTCACTTCCCAGTGTTAGAGCCCACTTTCGGGTCCTGGAGGGGGTCCCCCTTCCTGTAACAGTTTCTCCCTTCACCTCCCAGGGTTCCTTGAGATGTTTCTTGGGCTGGAAATCCTAAAAATCCCCACGGAATAAAACACAACTCAACTTCTGAGTTGCACGTTTTTTAAGGCCACAAACGACGTGAGCAGGAAGCTGCTCACCTGGGGTGTTCTCATTCTGGTGGGGAAACGGGCAGCGGAGAACCCAGAACTCACTGCACTTACCTGACCGGGGTCCTTCAGGGCAGGCACCGCCATCAGAGCTTCTTTCCACAGAGCGGTGCGGCGACCCTCCACTGGTCAGGTCGGACTTGGCGCGGACACACCCTGCAGGCGGCAGTGTCCCCAGCTCTTACGCCGTCCCCTATGCAGTGCCTTCGAAGACGCCCCTTGCGCTCTCTCGGCCTGCAACAGGCCTCCCAACACCGCACGCTCAGACCTTCCGTCCGGCTCCACAGACTTGAGAGGAATCAAAATGTCCGCCAGGAAGACACCTGAAGCCCCTCCCCGGAAACGCTCCTTTTCTGTATTTTCATTGGATAAACGTCACTGCTCCGTAACGCAACACTTCTGGGTAATGTAGTTCTAAGGCCTCAAGGAAGCATGGTCCACACCTGAAACACTGGGGCAGAAAAAGCCAAGATGAATTGCCAGGAGAGCTGAGAAGTGACCTCTAGGGCTGGAGAAGGAATTCATCCTTCCTAAGGGAGAGGGGGAACCATTAGAACATGTAGCCTTTTTGTCGTTAGGCACAGATTTGATTGCGTTGAAACTGTGGATCTGGTCAGAAACTCTGCAGTGAGATGTTGCGAGGTAGGTGAGGGGCCAAAGGCGGAAGTGGAGGTTTTGTTCGTACTGCACAAGGTTTTAGACTTCGCCATTGGCGGGGAATAACCATGCGGAATCCGACCTGGTCGCCCTACTGTCACCCTCGGGTCCCTGCAGAGGCTCCGATGGCAGCAGTTGAGCTGACGCCCCCACCACAGGTAAATGCTGCGTGCTCAGGGTTCTCCCCTGCCTGTGTCAGCACCATAATATGAATGCCTCGAGTGAGAGGCGCCTGCTCACATTGCTTTATTTTGCACCATTGGTCCAGGACAGTGAGGCCTTCAGGAATGGTGTCCCTATTTCTGAGCACCACTGTGCTGTGTGGGTGAGGCTTGGAGATGGAACTGCAGCAGGAACATCTGGAATCCTGAGTCCATCCTGCTTCTGCAAGTCACATTTGAGGCCAGGCTGCACATGGAGTGGCAGATGAGAGGTTGTACTTTTTTTCTCAGGGCCATGGGAGTGGAGGAGAGTTTTGAGTAGAGGAAGAACAAAGTCTAAGTTAGGTGTTTAAAAACTCTGGAAAACCTGTGCAGTGGAAGAAAAGTCTATAAGAGGTGATGAGGAATTTGAGGGAGAGGGAAGTGGCTTTTTCAAGGTCACAACTGATAAGCAATAGCACTGAGGACAGAGGCATAGAGGAGATGTTAGCCAGTCGACCTGAGGTTGTTGTCAGAATCTTGGCTCTGGGCACCAATGCCAAACAGGAATACTGAGTTATGGCAGTGTCAGCTACAAATTGGCACTTGCAAGAGCATTTGGTGGGCTTCACTGGTGGTGCTAGTGTTAAAGAACCTGCTGGCCAATGCAGGAGATGCAAGGGACAAACGTTTGGTCCCTGGGTGAGAAAGATTCCCTAGAGGAGGAAATGGCAACCCATTCAAGTATTCTTGGCCAGAAAATCCCATGGACAGAAAAGTCTGGCAGACTACGGTCCATAGGATCACAAAGAATCAGACACGACTGTAGAGACTTAGCTTGCATGCACAAGAGCATTTGCCAGCGATTGAACAGCAACAACAAAAGCATTTGCCTTCTGCCTCTGCAGAGACTGGACCCTGTGCTTCTCTAACGGCCCAGCTTCAACACCCCCTGAGGGGAATTCAGGGTAGACAGTGAGGCACTTTGTGCTCCAGGGAAACTGGTGGAACAGGTCTTTTAGATAGCTGGATATTTTGTGGAACTGATTTCATGATCCCAATCCTAGCATCTCTTCATATCTAGAAAAACACTAAATCCCTTCATGGTGATGTCAGTTCCTCATGACTAGCAGAAAACCTTTCTTAAGTGCCAGATTGTATGGAACTCACCCTTCACCAAAATCTTATATATTGACCTTCTGCCACTGCCTTTTTGGAGCATTCTCTCAGGGCTATTTGAAGCGCTGTTTCCAAGGCTGCAGTCCTCATTTTGCCCCAAATAAAGTTTAACGTGTGACTCTCAACATTGTGCATCTTTTTAGTTCATGGAGGAGAAAGAGTGGCTTTATTACTTTTCCAGGCAAAAGGGGAACACAGTACCTAGCACTTAAAGAACTGTGTACCCCTGCTTCCTGGTGAGTAGAGAAAGGTTATGTAGCCAGATGGACTTCCCAGGAGGCACAGTGGTAAAGAATCCACCTGCCAATGCAGGGGATGCAAGAGACACAGGTTCAATCCCTGGGTTGGGAAGATCCCCTGGAGAAGGAAATAGCAACCCATTCCAGTATTCTTGACTGGAAAATCCATGGACAAAGGGGCCTAACATGCTATAGTCCATGAGGTCACAAGGAGTCGGATGTGATTGAGCACGCACGCATGTAGTCAGGCAGATATATGTAGTAAGGATCAAGGCAGTAACAGTCTTGTATTCTTTCTTCCACAAAGTTTCAAAAGGGTAGTAGGGTTGCTGACAGGATTAGGATGTGTATAGGATCTTAGGTGATCCAGTCTCCTAATCTTGATGAGATTCTCTGGTTCTTTAATCTTGTTTCAAGTGGGTTCTTTGCTGTTCCTCTTTTGATTAGCAACTGTTCTGTTATATGGAAATGAGAGAAGGTCATGGAGACTGGAGTCTTGACTATAAGAAATGGAGGACAAAAAGGCCTCTGTGCCCAGGAGTCCCACAGGGCCCTTCTCAGCATCAAGGTTACCTGGCTCTGGTGTCAGGCAGCGGTCCCGGCAAGTCCTAGTCCCTGGAGCATGACCCTGGTCACTTTCTTCCATGGCTTGCCTGTTCCCACAGACTCCCAGGAGTGGAGAAACACCTTTGATAGGTGGAGGGTGTCCCAGTACCTCACTTGTTCTCACCCCCATGCACACATTCTCTATATTTGAGAAGGGTCTTGGGGCTCTTCACCTGGCATTCTCCCAGACCCTTGGAGAACCACATGATAAGGGTCTCGATTGAGTGCAGGCCAGGTTGTTGCCATTTCCACCACCACTGGAAGGAAGTGTGGAATCACTACCAGTATATCCCATTTTAAGGTGACAGTTAGCTGGTTTAGGTAAGTGCAGGTCTCTCTTTCTTGCTCTTTTTTTTTTTTTTCCTGGTGGAAGAAAAACAGCAGGGAAGAGCAGGATTTACGCTTGAAATGATTACCTGTGTATTCTGGAGGCATTGGGAGCTAAAGCTCAGAGGAGGGATGTTTCTCACCCCAGGTTTTAAGAAGCTCCATCTGGTAAGCATCCTGGAATGTGAAGTCAAGTGGGCCTTAGAAAGCATCACTATGAACAAAGCTAGTGGAGGTGATGGAATTCCAGTTGAGCTATTTCAAATCCTGAAAGATGATGCTGTGAAAGTGCTGCACTCAATATGCCAGCAAATTTGGAAAACTCAGCAGTGGCCACAGGACTGGAAAAGGTTAGTTTTCATTCCAATCCCAAAGAAAGGCAATGCCAAAGAATGCTCAAACTACCGCACAATTGCACTCATCTCACACGCTAGTAAAGTAATGCTCAAAATTCTCCAAGCCAGGCTTCAGCAATATGTGAACCGTGAACTTCCCGATGTTCAAGCTGGTTTTAGAAAAGGCAGAGGAACCAGAGATCAAATTGCCAACATCCGCTGGATCATGGAAAAAGCGAGAGAGTTCCAGAAAAACATCTATTTCTGCTTTATTGACTATGCCAAAGCCTTTGACTGTGTGGATCACAATAAACTGTGGAAAATTCTTCAAGAGATGGGAATACCAGACCACCTGACCTGCCTCTTGAGAAATTTGAATGCATGTCAGGAAGCAACAGAACTGGACATGGAACAACAGACTGGTTCCAAATAGGAAAAGGAGTACACCAAGGCTGCATATTGTCACCCTGTTTATTTAACTTTTATGCAGAGTACATCATGAGAAACTCTGGGCTGGAAGAAGCACAAGCTGGAATCAAGATTGCTGAGAGAAATATCAATAAACTCAGATATGCAGATGACACCACCCTTATGGCAGAAAGTGAAGAGGAACTCAAAAGCCTCTTGATGAAAGTGAAAGAGGAGAGTGAAAAAGTTGGCTTAGAACTCAACATTCAGAAAACGAAGATCATGGCATCTGGTCCCATCACTTCATGGGAAATAGATGGGGAAACAGTGGAAATGGTGTCAGGCTTTATTTTGGGGGGCTCCAAAAATCACTGCAGATGGTGACTGCAGCCATGAAATTAAAAGACGCTTACTCCTTGAAAGGAAAGTTATGACCAACCTAGATAGCATATTCAAAAGCAGAGACATTACTTTGCCAACAAAGGTCCGTCTAGTCAAGGCTATGGTTTTTCCAGTGGTCATGTATGGATGTGAGAATTGGACTGTGAAGAAGGCTGAGCGCCAAAGAATTGATGCTTTTGAACTGTGGTGTTGGAGAAGACTCTTGAGAGTCCCTTGGACTGCAAAGAGATCCAACAAATCCATTCTGAAGGAGATCAGCCCTCGGATTTCTTTGGAAGGAATGATGCTAAAGCTGAAACTCCAGTGTTTTGGCCACCTCATGCGAAGAGTTGACTCATTGGAAAAGACTCTGATGCTGGGAGGGATTGGGGGCAGGAGGAGAAGGGGACAACAGAGGATGAGATGGCTGGTTGGCATCACCGACTCAATGGACGTGAGTCTGAGTGAACTCTGGGAGATGGTGATGGACAGGGAGGCCTGGCGTGCTGCAATTCATGGGGTCGGGAAGGGTCGTACACTACTGAGCGCCTGAACTGAACTGATCTGCTAGGGCAGTAGAGGAGATGTACTGGAAGATGGAAGGTGGATTTTCAGAAGTGAGACTGTTCATGGTTTTATTTGTTCCTGTTATGTCAGAGCAGTGTGACCTTTGAGAATGGGCCATGTACTTCTCCTGGGAAGAATGGTGTCTTCTTGATGAGGCTTAGAAACACCTGTACCTTGATGTCATTCTGGAAAAACTTACACTTGTGTATATGTTGCATACAATCTGCACACCTACCTCTGTCCTCTGAGCTGGGCTCTGCCTTTCTCCTTTTCCCCAAGGGCGGTTCCATCCTTCTCACATCTGGACCATGGGCACCACTTTCTTAAAGAGCTGACTTATGTACTGGGGTTAGTATGGCTATGGAGTTGCATCCCTACTGAGAGGGTAACAGGCAGCCAGGGAGCTCCAAATGGAGGAAATAGGCTGCAAGTGTCAGACATTTTTTATCTCTTTTAAGCGGCAGGAGGAAGCAAACCAGTGTTATATATTTTCCACTTCTCTATACAAATTTGAAAAAAGGTTTCTTAAAATTCTGTGTTGCCAGAATGACACCTGGTTCCACCTGAACTTAACTTTTCTCAAACCTTGAGCTAAGCAATGCACTTTTCTTATGGAAATGTTTGTCTTAAGCTCTGTTAATGTACTGTGTATTTACCCTAGACTCTGTCTTCAAGTCGGTTCCCCAAAGGCTCTGAACCGACTTGACAAAGCATCATGCTATACTCATACGTTGTTCTCCTAACCTATGTTAGTGAAACTTATATATGTATGGAAATCTGCCTTTCTTCAAGATTCATACCCATCGTTCTGTGGCCCGGGATGACTCACCTGGTGCCTGCATTATCTCAAAACTCATGTTATGGGTGAGGGGCCTGGTGGCATTCTCTGAGTTTTGAGACATTTCCTTTCTTTAGTTAGCAGGCTGCTAGTAACTATATAGATTAGATCAGATCTGGAAACTACAACAGAAGGGTAAGACCCGCTCTGGACAGGGGAATCCTGAAGATCACATAGCCCTGGGATTTCTTTGGAAGGAATGATGCTAAAGCTGAAACTCCAGTACTTTGGCCACCTCATGCGAAGAGTTGACTCATTGGAAAAGACTCTGATGCTGGGAGGGATTGGGGGCAGGAGGAGAAGGGGACAACAGAGGATGAGATGGCTGGATAGCATCACTAACTCGATGGACGTGAGTCTGGGTGAACTCCGGGAGTTGGTGATGGACAGGGAGTCCTGGCGTGCTGCGATTCATGGGGTCGCGGAAGCGACTGAACTGAACTGAACTGAAGAGAAAACATACTCTAATCTAATCACCCCTGCCTCCGGACAGGTCATAAATTCTTTCTGTATCTATGGGAGTGTAACCGCAGGCTTATGGATTATTAACTGTTTGAACACCTAACACTTGATAACACTTGAATAATGGGGTTATTGTGATTGTATTTATCCTTCCTTTGTTTTATGTAAGTTTCAAGGAAACTGGGGTGGTGTATTTGGTGGTGTGATCTTCTTTTCCTTGTTCTTAAGGATGGTCTTAGTCTCTCGAGGGTCAGCAGGGTCCCTCTGTGCAGTCCTCTCAGGGTTTTTGGGTCTGCGTGGTATGTTCTCTTCACTCTCGTATGATGGATGCAAGGGACAATACCTGCAACTTTAACTGCAGTAGGGGTAGTTAGAATAACATAAGGGTCCTTTCACCAAGGGGCTAGCAAATCATGTTTCCAATCTTTGGCCCATTCTTGATCACCAAGCGTAAATTCATGAATCTCTTCCTCAAGGGGGAACGGCACCCTTTCTTGTACAAACTTAGTTACTCGATTTATTACCTTACTCAGTTCCATCTGCTGTGAAATCCTATTCCCCCTTCAGATCAGATCAGTCACTCAGTCGTGTCTGACTCTTCGCGACCCCATGAATCGCAGCACGCCAGGCCTCCCTGTCCATCACCAACTCCCGGAGTTCACTCAGACTCACGTCCATCGAGTCAGTGATGCCATCCAGCCATCTCATCCTCTGTCATCCCCTTCTCCTCCTGCCCCCAATCCCTCCCAGCATCAGAGTCTTTTCCAATGAGTCAACTCTTCGCATGAGGTGGCCAAAACACTGGAGTTTCAGCTTTAGCATCATTCCTTCCAAAGAACACCCAGGACTGATCTCCTTCAGAATGGACTGGTTGGATCTCCTTGCAGTCCAAGGGACTCTCAAGAGTCTTCTCCAACACCACAGTTCAAAAGCATCAATTCTTTGGCGCTCAGCCTTCTTCACAGTCCAACTCTCACATCCATACATGACCACAGGAAAAACCATAGCCTTGACTAGACGGACCTTTGTTGGCAAAGTAATGTCTCTGCTTTTGAATATGCTATCTAGGTTGGTCATAATTTTCCTTCCAAGGAGTAAGCGTCTTTTAATTTCATGGCTGCAGTCACCATCTGTAGTGATTTTGGAGCCCCCAAAAATAAAGTCTGACACTGTTTCCACTGTTTCCCCATCTATTTCCCATGAAGTGATGGGACCAGATGCCATGATCTTCGTTTTCTGAATGTTGAGCTTTAAGCCAACTTTTTCAGTCTCCTCTTTCACTTTCATCAAGAGGCTTTTGAGTTCCTCTTCACTTTCTGCCATAAGGGTGGTATCATCTGCATATCTGAGGTTATTGATATTTCTCTCAGCAATCTTGATTCCAGCTTGTGTTTCTTCCAGCCCAGCGTTTCTCATGATGTACTCCGCATATAACTTAAATGAACAGGGTGACAATATACAGCCTTGACATACTCCTTTTCCTATTTGGAACCAGTCTGTTGTTCCATGTCCAGTTCTAACTGTTGCTTCCTGACATGCGTACAAATTTCTCAAGAGGCAGGTCAGGTGGTCTGGTATTCCCATCTCTTGAAGAATTTTCCACAGTTTATTGTGATCCACACAGTCAAAGGCTTTGGCATAGTCAATAAAGCAGAAATAGATGTTTTTCTGGAACTCTCTCGCTTTTTCCATGATCCAGCGGATGTTGGCAATTTGATCTCTGGTTCCTCTGCCTTTTCTAAAACCAGCTTGAACATCGGGAAGTTCACGGTTCACATATTGCAGAAGCCTGGCTTGGAGAATTTTGAGCATTACTTTACTAGCGTGTGAGATGAGTGCAATTGTGCGGTAGTTTGAGCATTCTTTGGCATTGCCTTTCTTTGGGATTGGAATGAAAACTAACCTTTTCCAGTCCTGTGGCCACTGCTGAGTTTTCCAAATTTGCTGGCATATTGAGTGCAGCACTTTCACAGCATCATCTTTCAGGATTTGGAATAGCTCAACTGGAATTCTGTCACCTCCACTAGCTTTGTTCATAGTGATGCTTTTTAAGGCCCACTTGACTTCCCATTCCAGGATGTCTGGCTCTAGGTCAGTGATCACACCATCGTGATTATCTGGGTTAGGGGCGGCGGCTGGGAGGATCAACCCCATGTCCAAGGAGCCGTGGCTTCGGGCACGCAGGAGGGCCTAGAGGAGCTATCCCACGTTGAAGGTCAGGAAGGGCGGTGGTGAGGAGATACCCCTCTTCCAAGGTAAGGAGCAATGGCTGTGCTTTGCTGGAGTAGCCGTGAAGAGATACCCCACGCCCAAGGTAAGAGAAACCCAAGTAAGATGGTAGGTGTTGCAAGAGGGCATCAGAGGGCAAACACACTGAAGCCATACTCACAGAAAACTAGTCAATCTGATCACACTAGGACCACAGCCTTGCCTGACTCAATGAAACTAAGCCATGCCCATGGGGCAACCCAAGATGGGCGGGTCATGGTGGAGAGATCTAACAGAATGTGGTCCACTGGAGAATGGAATGGCAAACCACTTCAGTATTCTTGCCTTGAGAACCCCATGAACAGTGTGAACCCCATGAACAGTATTCCCCCTTACCTGAGGCAAATTTGTTGACACCTGTTTTATTATGGGAGAGGGCCTCCCATACACAATTTCCTACGGAGAAGAGCCATGGGACTGTGGGGTCATCCCACTGAGTCTGAGCAGAGCCGTCAGAAGCAAGTCCACCCAGGAGCAGTCAGTCTCTATGATCCACTTGGAGAGTCTCTTTAATGTCCGGTTGGTTCATTCTACCATCTCAGAACTCTGGGCCTATAGACAGTGTGCAGTTTCCATTTGATGTTCAAAATTTTGCTTACTTGTTGTATTAAATCAGCTACAAAAGCCGGGTCATTGTCTGAACCAATGCTGGTAGGAAGTTCAAATCTGGAAACTATTTCCCTAAGCAGGCACCAGGCTACTTCTGATGCTCTTTCAGTCCAGGTAGGAAAAGCTTCTACCCATCCTGAGAACGTACAGACCATGACCAGCAGGTAATGGTAGTGTCGGTGAGGTTTCATCTCAGTGAAGTCCACTCCAGGTGTTCAAAGGACAGCGTGCCTTTCAGCTGAATCCCCGGAGGTTTCTGTCTGAATACCCGAGAGGCAGCGTTAACCTGTGAGCGGGCAGCATGGCCTAGGCGGGTCGCTTGGTGTATTTGGCTTACCAGAGTGGGTGCCAGCTCCTCCAGTACCAATAATTTGCCACTTGGCAATTCCCACCATCCCTTTTCAGCCTTGATGGCCCCTTCCGCTTTGGCTAACCTGACAGCCATTGTCCTTGTTTTATCAGGTGAGTGCCATCAGTATACAGGACCCAACTAGGGTGTGGAACCTTGTGTCCTTTAAAACGAACCCCAGATACCTGACCTCCTCCTTGCAGATCTGGGCCTTCTTCTTCGACACCCGGGAACCTGCTTCCATCAGCAGCTGGGGCAGTGCTTTTGTCCCTTCCCAGCAGTTTCCCTTGGTCTCGGCGGCCAGCAGCAGATCATCCCCGTATTGTAGGAGCCAACATCCATATTCTTCTGGATGGAATGAGTTCAGGTCAGAAGCCAAGGCTTCCCCAAAGATGGCTGGGGAGTTCTTAAACCCTTGTGGGGGAGTCCAGATGAGCTGTTGCTTGGTGCCCCCAACTGGATCTTCGCATTCAAAGGCAAAGAAGGGCTGTGACACTGGGGCGAGGCGTACGTAGAAGAAGGCATCCTTGAGATCTAGGCGAGTATAAACTTTAGTCCTCGGCGGGAGGAGGCTAAGTAAGGTATAGGGGTTTGGAACAGTGGGGTGTAAAGTCACAGTAGCCTGGTTGACTAGTCTGAAATCCTGTACAGGCCTATAGTCCTGTCCTCCTTCCTTTTTGACTGGCAGGATCAGCATATTCCAAGACGACTGGCTCTAATAGAATGCCTGCTTGTTTCAATCTATTGATGTGGGGCAGTATGCTGGCCCAGGCCTCTATCTGTATCGGGTTCTGGCATTTTCTGACCAGGATGGTGTCTGGTTTGATTTCTACTATCACTGGGGCTTGATGTTTAGCCAGCCTGGAGGGAGGAGGTGGGGATTGTCTTCCGCCCAGACCTCAGGGAATAATTGAATTAGCTCGCTCTCATGCTCTTCTGGCCCACCAGTTCTTCCTTCAGAGGCTCATGCAACCTCCACTTATCTTGGGGTGATATTGAGAGAGAGAGAGCAAATAAGTCACAGTGTCCATCCGGAAGGTGGGCCTCTCCTCAGGGGAGAAAGTCACTTGTGCTCCTAGTTCGGAGAGCAAGTCTCTTCCCAACAGGGGTACTGGGCACTCAGGACTTGGTGCCCCATCTGACATTTTCTGGGCTGGCAAAAAGATTTAGTCATGTCTTCTCCCGATACCCAGTTACAGCGGTAGTCTTTTTGGACAGTGGTGCCACAGGTTTTGTTACTATCGACAGTTCTGCTTCTGTATCCACCATGGAGTCAATGTTTCGGTCCCCCACTTTTAAGGTTACCATGGGTTCTCGGGGACCTGATATCTCTGAGCCCCGGCAGCCCTATTTAATTTCCAAGTCAGCAAGCCCCACCACTGCGGGAGCTTCCTCTTCCTTCCTTGCCTTAGAGCATTCATTCTTCCAGTAGCCAAAAGCTTGGCACCAGGCACACTGGTTTGGCTGTAACGGGACCCGAGACCTCCGTTGGGACCGGTTGAAGGACTGTCCTGTCCCTGGGGCAGATGAGGTTTTCTGGAGAGCCCGAGATAGACTTTCCCAGAGCAGCAGCTAGCACTGCAAATCTCTTGTCTGTTCTCTTTCGTTCCCTCCGGCTCTCTGGCAGAGCGCAGTCTCTGCTTAATTCCAACGTCTCCCTCCCCTTCTTGTCAGTACTCACCAGGAGAGGCGGGTATAGCTTGGGCGGTTTGGCTGGAGCCGGATCCTGGAAGTGTTGGCCAGAGGCTTCTGTCACCGGGATCGGAGCCTGCCGAGGTGGCGGCTCTACGACCTCGGGGAGAGCTGGCGGAGGAGCAGCGGCTGCTGCAGGACTTCACCTGGCCCTGGATGGGGCATTAAGGCGGCCTCCGGTCCTGGTGGAGCACTGGAAGGCAGGCGCATCATTATCCAGTATGGGGAAGGGGTCAGGTCGTCCCCGTCCAAATCCTGTAGAATTTCCTTTTTTATTATCAAGTTTTGTGCCATTAATATTTTTCCCTTTCCCTTCTGGATACAGAACCTTGTCCAAGTAGGAGGGCCTTGAGCTAACCCGAGCCGTGAGTCAATATATGGATGTTGATCCAAGTGTCCTGGCTGTCCTGTGACTACTGTATAGGCTGCTTCCACTATTTGTAAGTTCATGGTGTTCTCTGGTGGCCGTCCTACTCCCACAGGGGGCCATTCAACCCCACAGAGTATGTGGAGGTGGTTAGGCTTCATCTTCACCTCATAGTCTCCTCCAAATCCCTTCTTTAAATTTTTAATCATGCGCTCCAATACAGTTGCCTTAGATTCACTTCCTCCCATCCTGCTTACCTTCACAGACCTTCTTCTACTTTTCCTTTTCGTTCTGTCTACGAAGTTCTCAGTACCCTATGCACTTCCGATATTTCCACTCAATGACACTTAAATTGCCATTCTGCCTCCTTCCTAATTGGGGTGAGAAGGGCCTTACCTGCCAGATCCCAGAAGGAGAAGGGGGATAGGCATGCCTTCACATGCCGGTCAGGACAGCCGAACCAGAATACCACCACGTGATCCAAGACTGTTTCTCCCTTAAAGTCCGTTCTGCCTTGGTGGGCTTGATCAGGTGCGGATGTAAACACAGATGGGTTAAATATCCCATGTCCCAGGCCATCTCTGGGAAAGTCAATTCATACTCACTTATTTATCCCCCTCCTTCTAGCCTAACAATTCCAAGGGGATCAAGAATTTCACAGCAGACGGGACACGTCCTGGGGGAGGGCAGAATACGAGCATACAAGGACCAGTTTCCTATCCTAAAAATCCCCTGGCGATCGCTGGTAATAATTTTCCCTGAGACAGCGTGGACGCAACTCCTAGATGACCTTCACAAATTTCCTTCCTAAACCTAGCACGCTCGTCGACCTATGTACCAAGCGATCGCTGCTTCCTGCCTATTCCAGGCCCCTGTGGGTCCGTGCCCCTTCTAGTCCCGCCCAGGGGGGTGATCAGGCCCCCTCTTCCACCCTGCCAGGTGGGTTCCTCCTCACCTGGGCGCTCAGTTCCCTTGATGCCATTCACTACCTGCCAAAGAGAAGAAACGGGGCGTTGAAAGGCTGAATTCTTCTAGAGGGGCGAGGGGCCTTCCCTCCTCTAGGAGATTCAAGCCACAAAGCCTCAGGGTGGCCTCAAATGAGACCTGTCTCCTCAAAGTGAGGAGTTTCCCAGCCCATGCACCAAATGTTGTAGCCACGCATTCCGGGAAAGAAACTCACTCAGAAGGACAATGCAGATAGTGGAGTGCAGTTTATTACACCGGTGGGTCCATAGCAGACTCTCCTCTTAGCCAAGGACCCCGACCAGCATTTGCAAAAGTCTTTTATACCCCATGTGTTCGTGTCTGAACCCACCACTCCAAATTCCTTGAGACTCACATAAACCAAGGAAAATACAATCCCAATAACCCCATGATTCACGTGCTATGTGCTCATGTGCTCAAACAGTCAAACAGTTAGCCAATAATCAATAAACCTGAGGTTACACTCTGACAGATACAGAAAAATTTATGGCCTGTCTGGAGGAAGGGGTGATTAGTGCATGTTTTCTCTTAGGCGATGAGTAACCTAGATACGATCTTCAAGGTTCCCCTGTCTGGAGGGGGTCTTATCCTTCTGTTGTTGTTTCCTTAGGCACTAAACACAGAGTTCAGAGCCCATTGGAAAGGTGGCCGAGCGTGATCAGCATGAACAGGCCTAAGATGGAGTCCAGGCCCTGTGAATTCCTTCTTCATTAGTAGTTTGCATCCTGTCTTGTTTTCATGTTTACAGTGAACAGAATTTTTTTATTTTGTCAGTCATATTAAAGAACCAACTTTTGGGAGGCTTTGTTGATTTTTCTCTGTTGATTTTTAAGTATTTTTTTTCTTCTTCCTGTGGATTTAGTTTTCTCCTATTGTGATTTCATAAGGTAGAAGCACAGCTAATTGATTTTAGGTCTTTTCTGATATCTGCATTCAGTGCTATAAATTGCTAGAATGCTAGATTTCTAATTTAAAAAATAGATATGCAACAAGTGACTAAGGTTTACTGTATAGCACAGGGAACTATAGTCAATAGCTTGTAATAACTTATAATGGAAAACAATTGCAAAATAATGTATGTATAGATCTATAACTGAATCATCTTGCTGCATGCTTGAAACATTGTAAGTCAACTGTACTTACAATGTTTTTGGGAATTCACTGCTGGTCCAGTGGTTAAATTATATATATATTAAGAAAAAAGAAGAAAAAAATAGATAAATTGCCTTATCAACACTGCTGTCACTGTATTCACATATTTTGAAGTGTTGAAATACTTAAAAATTTATCTCAAAGTTTCTTCTTTGGGGAATTCCTCTTTGACTCATGTTTTATTTGAAAGTATATTGTTTAATTCTCAGTATTTTGGGATTTTTTCCAGCTATCTTTGTGTTACTGATTTCTAGTGTTAATTCCTCTGTGCTCTGAGAAAAGACATTCCATGATTTCTGTTGTTTCAAAGTTGTTAAAGTTACGTTTTCTGGGTTAGGATGTGGTCTGTCTTGTGAATGTTATATATGGCAGCATGAGAAGACTATGTGTTGTTTTTGGATGGAGTAAACTAGTAGTCTATAGGTGTCCATATATCCAGTTATATCAAACACAACTGAGCAACTGAACTGAAATCCACTATCATGTAACACTGCGGCTTCCTGGGTGATTTGAATACCTTATAATTTTTAAAACTCCTAATTGCTTTCTCTCTTCCTTTTTATTATTTTTCTCAATTGTCCCTCTGCTTCCACAGAGGATTGGTTCCAGGAGACCCTGCCTATACTGAAATCATTGGATGCTAAAGTCCCATAGTCAGCTCTCTGATTCTGAAGTTTTTGCATTTATGATTCTTCCAAGTATAGATCCTATAGTCATCTGTATTTATTGAAAAATATCCATGTTAAAAAAACCCCATGTATGAGTGGATCCAAGCAGTTCTAACCCAGTTAGATCCAGAATTAACTGTACTGTATGATTATTCTAGGAGAAGGCAATGGCGCCCCACTCCAGTATTCTTGCCTGGAAAATCCCATGGATGGAGGAGCCTGGTGGGCTGCAGTCCATGGGATCGATAAGAGTCGGACACGACTGAGCGACTTCACTTTCACTTTTCACTTTCATGCACTGGAGAAGGAAATGGCAACCCACTCCAGTGTTCTTGCCTGGAGAATCCCAGGGACGGGGGAGCCTGGTGGGCTGCGGTCTATGGGGTCGCACAGAGTCGGACATGACTGAAGCGACTTAGCAGCAGTAGCAGCATGATTATTCTAACATGTTGAATATTTAAAATAATATCAACAACACCAAACTTAGATACAGACAAACAATTGATGCTTGCCAAAGAGGGGGAAGGTCCATTTATAAAATAAGTGAAGGGTGTGAGAAATCATAGATTTCTACTTATAAGATGAATGAATTTTTTAATGTAATGCACAGCATGATGACTCATTAACAAAACTGTATCTTATATTTAATTAATTAATTATTTATTTAGATGAGTTGCTTGTGGGATCTAGTTCCCTGACAAAGGATCGAATCCTCATCCTCTGTAGTGTAAGTGTAGAGTCCTAACCACTGGACTGCCAGGAAAGTCCAAAAACCATACTGTATATTCAGAAGTTTCTAAGAGAGTGGTTCTTAAAAGTTGTCATCATGGGAAAAAAGTTGTAACTCTGGTAACTAAAGTTAATTTGTTAGTTAGTGCAGTGTATATGCCATGCTTAGTCCCTCAGTTGTGTCCAACTCTTTGTGACCCGAAGGACAGTAGCCTGCCAGGCTCCTCTGTCCATGGAATTCTCCAGGCAAGAATACTGGAGTAGGTAGCCATTCCCTTCTCCAGTAGATCTTCCTGACATAGGGGTTGAACCCAGGTCTCTTGCATTGCAGGCAGATTCTTTACCATCTGAGCCACCAGGGAAGCCAAGATCAAATCATGTTATACAGTTTGAAGATACACAGTGTTCCATTGCAGTTATATGTCAGTGAAATTTTTTAATTCTCTGAGGCTCTTACTTTCTCCATGAAACCCAGATTTTTAAAACAAAGTATTTATTTTTATTTATTTTGGCTGCACAGGGTCTTAGTTGAAATATGTGGGATCTAGTTCCCTGACCAGGCAGGGATTGACCCCAGGCCCCCTGCATTGGGAACATGGAGTCTTAGCCATTGGACCACCAGGGAAGTCTGAAACCCAGATTTTTAATTGATGTCATTTTTCATCTGTCTAAAGGATTTCCTCTACTATATTCCCACCATTTTTCTGTGTCTAAGAAAGTATTTCACCATCACTCTTAAAGATTAATGTTACGGATATTAAACTCTAGATTGGGGATGTCCACCCTCCCCAAACCGCATCATAATCACCACACCCACTGTACTTTAAATATTTTAACTCCATACCATTCTTATTTGCCTGATTTCTGAGGAGAATTCAAATGTCATTGTTTTTGTTGCTTCTCTAAAAGCCATTTATTCCTGTGGCTTCCTTGAGGATTCTTTTTTATTTCCTGCATTTGAATGTGATATACTTACCTGTAGTTTTTTTTATTTCAATCTGTCTGGTGGTTTGTGAGCTTTGTGGATCTATGGGTTGGTATCTAACATTAATTGGATTAAAATTTCTTCATCATTATTGCCTCAATAATTTCTTCTATTCTTTTTTCTTTTTCTCTTTGACATGTTTCCATATGTGTATGTTAAACCTTTTGCAGTTTTCCCACAGGTCTTGAATGTTCTGGTGTTCTTCAGTTTATTTTCTATCATTTTTTTGTTTGCTTTTTAGTTTTGGAAGTTTCTACTAAGAGAAAATCAAGCTTAAACATCCTTTTCTCGGTTGTGTTCAGCCTATGAATAATATGTGCATCACAGTCATTCTTCATTTCAGTTACAGTGTACTTGACTGTAGCTTTGTTTTTTGGTTCCTCTGTTAGAATTCTCACTTCTCAACTTACATTGTCCTTCTGGTATGGTATGCTGTTTTCTTTATTCTTTAGCAGAGGTTAATTAGCTTATTCATAATTATTTCATATTCCCAATGTGATCATCTTAACCTCCATGTGATATCTGATTCTGGTTATGAATCTTTATCTCTTCAAACTCTGTTTTGTGGGACACTGCAGATATTCAGTAGGCTCAATAGTTGCAAAAGTGTTAGATAAATTAGACTCTGTTAGTACAATTATTCGGAGAAGGCAATGGCAACCCACTCCAGTACTCTTGCCTGGAAAATCCCATGGATGGAGGAGCCTGGTAGGCTGCAGTCCATGGGGTCGCTAGGAGTCGGATACGACTGAGCGACTTCACTTTCACTTTACTTTCATGCATTGGAGAAGGAAATGGCAACCCACTCCAGTGTTCTTGCCTGGAGAATCCCAGGGATGGGGGAGCCTGGTGGGCTGCGGTCTCTGGGGTCGCACAGAGTTGGACACGACTGAAGCGACTTAGCAGCAGCAGCAGCAGTACAATTATTAATACGTTTTGGTGGAGATAGATTCCTAAAATTCCTAAATTCTATCCACTGTCCATCCCTTTCCCTGGATCCACTGGATTTTTTTAGTGTAATATTTAAATGCCATATATTGTGTTACTGAGTTCCTCTGGGCCAGTGTTACCATTCACCCATCTTGACTGAGTTAGAAGTTGTATAGTTTGTGTCCTGTGTAGTCTTTCAGCTTGCAATGGAGAGTCCTTGGGGCTTCATGGTATGGACATCATTCTGGTCTCAACATAAAGTGCTCAGAGGTACCCTGGGGAAATAAACGGCAGCTGGGTGAGGGCTTGATATCAGGTCTGTGTTCATACCAGAAAGAATGTCTTTCTTCCTTTGGACAAGTGTCATGGTGCCATCGTCAGTGGCTACAAATCATTTCTCTCATCTTTGTCTATTCTTGACCTTTTGTCAATTTGTCATTTCTACTACTTCCCAGTTTTCCCAGTTTCACTGCAGCCTACGATTCTTGCAGGTGCTTCCTCAATTTGACTCCAAGCCTATTTCCGAACATACTCTTGGGCAGTGGTTCTTTCACGTGTCCGACATGGATTTGTGATGTCATCCTTCCCTCCAAAAAAGTCAACAAGGACTTCTTTACCACTTCTTTGTTTTCAGGTTCTTGGCATGGAGTTCAGGATAAGGAGACACATTTTGAACAGAGCGAATTGCAGAAGGAGTCTCACAGATGAGGACATCCAGCACAGGTTTGTCTCCTGAGAAGGTCCAGCTCTGTAAGATGTGCATTCTAGTCTTGAGAGACATTTTGCATTTGGCTGAAGAACAAGGAACAAACAGCAGGCAGGAAACTGCTGTATGTGTATGTGGGTCATGTGGGAAATAATTCTGTTTCACCGCCAACATTCAGCAGCACCAGAAGCAGCCTGTTGGGGAGAAATCCTGCCAATATGGTATGGGCAGACCCACATTTAAATATATATATTTATTTATTTATTTGGCTGTGCTGGGTCTTAGTTATGACACTTCGTATCTTTTAGTTGAAGCACATTTTACCAAAGCTGGGAGCTCAGTAGCCATAGGAAAATCCACACTGCAGAAAAGCCCTATCAGTTCAAGGAATATGATAAATCTTTTACCAGTGAGTACTCTTTCATTGAACATCAGAGAACTCATACTGGAGAAAGGCCTTATGAGTGTAAAGTATGTGGGAAATCATACACTTTTCTGCCTGGTTTTCATTATCATCAGGGTATTTACAGGGGAGAAAGGCTATATAAGCCTGGAGAACTTAGGACATCCTTTACCAAATCCACCACCTCAGTTCCCATAGGAAAATCCATCTTGGATAAATTTACGAGTGCAGTGAATGTGGGAAATGTCTTATTGGTAGTTCAAATCTTCATTGTCATCAGAGAGTTCACACTGGAGAAAGACCTTATGAATGCAGTGAATGCAGGAAATCTTTTATTAGTAAATCCAGTCTCTTTGTTCATCAGAGATTTCACATTGGAGAAAGAACCTTATGAATATCCCAAATATGGCTGGCTGTGACTTTGAAGGAGTTTAAGGCTGTTCAGTTCAGTTCAGTCACTCAGTCGTGTTCTGCTCTTTGTGACCCCATGAATTGCAGCACGCCAGGCCTCCCTGTCCATCACCAACTCCTGGAGTCCACCCAAACCCACGTCCATGGAGTCAGTGATGCCATCCAACCATCTCATCCTCTGTCATTCCCTTCTCCTCCTGCCCTCAATCTTTCCCAGCATCAAGGTCTTTTCCAATGAGTCAGCTCTTCGCATCAGGTGGCCAAAATATTGGAATTTCAGCTTCAACATCAGTCCTTCCAATGAACACCCAGGACTGATGTCCTTTAGGATGGACTGGTTGTTAGAAGATGCAAAGAATCTCTGCATCAAATGGACCCTTTCTAGAGAGGAAGCACAGAGACATAGTATCATCTGTTTGTGATCTCGGCGATCTTGGCACAATGGATATGGACCTGGGATTCAGTGTTGCCTGGTTCAGGATTTGAGGAGTCTGGTCATTTCAGTCCTCTGCTGCCTCTCCCCACCGCTAAGTTTGGGGACTAAAAGAACACCTCCATCTTAACGCTTCAGCACTCCCACTCCCCACCGCATAAGCCCTGCCTGTACCATAGCCAAACCAATGCTGTGAGGGACTTACACAAGTGCTCACTACTGCCAGACCTTCATGAGAGTGGTCCCTCTACACTGCATGTATACACTGACTTCTACCCCTCAGCGCAAGGACTCTGTCTCCTGTGTCCTGACCATGAATTACACACATCTTCCTGCCTTACCACCAGGGACTCCAGCTTCATTTCCACCCATGCATGTCACCCTCCTGCTTGGGAAGTTCCTCACAGGGACAGCAGCACTAAGCCAGGCATTCCAGACTGGGTCATTGGTATCACCCCAGACTTCTTCACCACCATATGCAATGTTTGGTTTCTAAGGTCCTTTCCATCTTCATATACAGACTTCAGCATATTCCTAGTTGTTGCTGAGTAGTCTCTCAGTCATGTCCAACTCTTTGTGACCCATGGACTGCAGCACACCAGGCTTCCCTGTCCTCCACCATCTCCTTGAGCTTGCTCAAACTCATGTCCATTAAGTCGGTGATGCCATCCAATCATCTTGTCCTCTGTCATCCCCTTCTCCTCCTGCCTTCAATCTTTCCCAGCATCAGAGTCTTTTCTAATGATTTGGCTCTTCACATAAGGTGGCCAGAGTATTAGAACTTAAGGTTCAGCATCAGTCCTTCCAATGAATATTCAGGACTGATTCTTTTAAGATTGACTGGTTTGATTAGCATGTCCCTATTACTCCATTATTTAGTTGACCCACTGATGGTTCTAGTTAATGTGAGGGACAATGAAGGAATAAGAGCATCCACTGTGGTTCCCACATGGACTGGTTCCCAGGTTCTTCCTCCTGTCCTCGTTACTGATCTTCTCACTGCTCCTCCCATCCCCACACCCTTCCATAAATGTAAGAATGCAAGTCACCAAATGATTGTTAAGCAACAAGTACTTGCCTGCCCATTTTGGGACCCACACTAGACCAAGCTATCTTTTTTCTTTATTTTTAATATTTACTTTTAATTGGAGGATAATCGCTTTACAATGTTTTGCTCGTTCTGCCATATAACAATGTGAATCATCCACAAGTATAAATATGTCCCCTCCCTCTTGAATCTGCATTCCATCCGCACACCCAGTTCCACCCCTCTAAATTGTCACAAAGCACTGGGTTGAGCCCCCAGTTCTATACAGAACTTTCCCAATAGCTATCTGTTTTATGTATGGTAGAGGATGTTTCAGTCCTATTCGCTCCATTTTTCATACCCTCTCCTTCCTCCAGTGTTTCCATAAATTTCTGTCTGTGTCTCTATTCCTGTATATACATTAATATATGACATTAATGTATATGTATATGCATTAAAGTATTTACATGTATACATTATATGCATTAATATATGACATTTTTTTCCTGACTTCACTCTGTACAATGGGCTCTAGGTTCATCCACCTCACTAGAACTGACTTGAATTGATTCCTTATTACGGCTGAGTAATATTCCATTGTATACGTGTACCACAACTTCTTTATCCATTCATCTGTCAGTGGACATATAGTTTGCATCCATGTCCTAGCTATTGTAAATAGTATGCAATGAACACAGGGGTCCATGTTTCTGTTTGAATTATGGTTTTCTCAGGCTCTATGGTGGGAATATACATGGATATCACCATTATGCAGAACAGAATGGAGATTTCTTAAAAAGCTAACAACTACCATATGACCCAGAAATCCAGCCTATCTTAAACTCTAAGACTGAATGCATGCTGACACCTCCAATGAAGACTGTAAGATAGCAGTATGAAATCATTATGATTTTAATTGCATTTCTCAGGATTTCTGATGTTGAGTGTTGCTGGTTTTTAATGTCTCTTTTCCTGTGTGTCTTGTTTGGGTATCTTTCTGTTCCTATCTTTTTGCCTACTTTTATTTTGTGGGATTTCCCCATTTTCCCTTTTTGTGACAAATAGGCGAGCAGGGAAACAACAAAGATATCCGTGATATTTCACTTATTCTTCAATAATGTGAGTGTTTCCTGCATGGAATTTGAATTTGGAATACTGAGAGAACATGTTCTCATGTTTTCCTCAATTTCTTTACTACGCATAATGCAATAATCAAATACATTATATACATTTAAGATAAATGTATACTATTAACATAAGCTACCTCAATCTTAAGTGCATTCATTCAGTTACAAAGTAAATCCTTTTTTATATTATAGCATTTGCCAATTTCCATGAGTGTAAATACTTCCATAGCCAATGTCAGACTGCAAACATAATGTCACTGAACATGGAGTTGGGAAGCATTGCCAGTAGTGCACCACTGTATACTTTCCCCTCTTACAGGTTCAGTAGCCAAAAATAACTTTTAAGAATGCTACCATAGTTGAATGACCATATGGTGACAGGTTTTGCATATTTTAAAACTCGTTTTATGGTTGTGCAGTAGACTTAAATTTTACGTATTTAATAAGTAAATGTCAATATTCTGATACTTTGTGTATACCCCTCAAACCAGTTTCTACCTGCCATTTTAATTCATCCTCAACATTAAAATTACTGATGTAAGAGCACATTCCACTTTTTACAATATGTAATTTTATTTATTTGTGATGGTGCTGGGTCTTCATTGTTGCACAGGCTTCTTCTAGTTGTGGAGAGTGAGGGGTACTCTCTGGTTGTGGTGCACGGGCATCTCATTGCAGTGTGCTAGAGCAGGGCTCTAGGGCACTAGGGCTTCAAGAGTTTTTGCATATGTGCTTAGTAGTTTTGGGTCCCAGGCTCTAGACCATAGGCTCAATAGCTGTGACCTGTGGTATTTCCTGGACCAAGGATTGAACCCTTGTCTCCTGCATTGGCAGGTGCAGTCTTTACCACTGAGCCACGAGGGAAGCCCACTACTTTTGTGATGACTGTTTTCAAATGTTTATATAAATGGCATGACTACTGCATCCTACCCCTTTGTGAGATCATTTATCATATCATGTATTTTGTGTGTGTGTTTTGGTAACATCATGGCATCTGGATTGTGAGCAGTTCAAGAAACAGAATGTCCCAGTCCTAGGTTCTATGTGGTGGACTGGTTGGAGGCACAGTGGGACAGACAGAAAAGTTGCAGGAGCCTGAACCCTGTTTAGTAGGAGTTTGCTTGCTCACTCCTGGCCCTTGAGCCTGGCAGAGTGAGGTCTGCTTTATCAGCTGCTGGTTTCCAGGGAGCAGGTTCACATACACCCCAGCCAAGGAGAAGACATGCTCTGGCTCCACTGACTCCATGCCCCAACGTGTTGCTGGATCTGGTGCAGTCAAGACCAGGGTAAGGACTCGATTTTTGGGTGCAAAGGGCAGAGCCCAGGTTGGGCTGCGGTGGCGATTGTTGGCAGTTACTCCATGGGTGCATGAGGAGCAGCCCACATTTCTGACAGCTGCTGAGCCACAGTTTACCCACCCCAGCATACCTACAGAGAAACCACCCTGGCCCTGCCTCCTCCCTGTGGAACTGTGCCAGGCAGGGCTGGAGTGGCAGAAACTGGAGACACTGATCAGCTGTGAGAGACAAAGGGGTCTAGTCTTAAAGTCAGGATAACATATTAATAATCGTTCAGCCTGAATAGCAAATACAGAGCCCAGAGACAAGGACGAAGACATCACAAGGTCCAGGAGAGACACATCACCGTGGTCAGACACAGCAGGCAGGATGTGGCGGTAGGCTTTTTTTTTTTTTTACTGGGGAGGATAGGGAGGTTACTTGCTTTAGAGGGAATTGAGGTGAGGCTGGCTCGTCAGTTGACAGGGAAACCAGGAAAAAAGCAGGCCACTTACAGTCTCTGAGCAACTCAATGTGAAGTAGTTACTATCTAATGACAAAAACAAGGACTATCTGGGGCTAGAGCAAGAAGGTAGGTATTGATATATGAGGCTTTATTATTAAGTGAAAGTTCAGGCAGGCGAGTAGGGTATAGGTGAATCAGACTGGTGGGGCAGGGGATGTACAAAGAGGAAGAATACAGCCATTTTGGGTGTCCTGATTATCCATCATTGTTTCTCACTTAGTTGCACACCATCACTGACTATGCAGGCACGACAGCCTTTTCTGGGGGACGAAAATAAGTGTTTTCTCTCTTGTTCAGCTGTAGCAGGCCTGCCCAGTATCAACTTTCAACATTCCCAGTCAGAATCCTGTAGTCTTTTTTTTCTTTTCCCTGACCATAATTTACAGATGACTTGAGCACTTCAGGTTGCATGCATTTCAAGAGCAATAAGATAATGTTTTCTTACTTCCAGTTACCAATGGCTGTCAGCTACATTATCCCTACACTTCAGAGATCAGTATCATTAAAGACTTAAATTCTCTGAAGCACCCTCCCCCTATTTCGTCATCGACTCCCCATCTCTTTAATGAGGACGGAGGCCCCCGACACGTGATTTCCCAGCGCTCCTCGCGGTGCTGCTTGGCTTTCCTCCTCGCACTTCCAGTGTGGCGCCATGCCTTGAGGCCTTGGCACTACATTACCCAGAAGAACTTGCGCCAAGGTGAGGTAGCTGCTAAGTCGCTTCAGTCGTGTCCGACGCTGCGCGACTCCATAGACGGCAGCTCACCAGGCTCCCCTGTCCCTGGCATTCTCCAGGCAAGAACACTGGAGTGGGTTGAGCCCTTGAAAATTCAGAAGATGCGCGTTTCCTGGATCCGGCAGTGTGACTTCCGGCGCGTTTATTTCGACGTTGTGTTTGTTGTTGAGACCGTGGGGCTGGTGAAAAGCTCACGAGTGAGGAGTTTGCTGGGCAGTGAGGGGCCTTAGGCGGAAGCGGAGTCTTCGTGCACACTGCACAGGGTCTGTGCTTAGTGTCACCTGCGGCGAGTTATCGTGCGGAAACCGACCTGGTCGCTCTACTTTGGAGGCTCCGCTCCGCCCACAGGCTCGGATGGCGGCGGCTTCGCTGCCGGTGCCACCTCAGGTAAACGCTCTGCCCTGCGCCCTTTCCCGTCCAAATATGAATGCCCCGTGCGAGAGCGCCTGCTCAGGCCGCTGTATCTCAGGGCCCTCTCCCACGACAGGCGGCCTTCGGGGTGGTGTCCTTATTTCCGAGGACCTGTGTAATGTGTGAGTGAGGCTTTGAGATGCAACTGAAGAAGGAATGTTGGGGAACCTGAGGTCCGTCCAGCTTCTGTGAGGAACAACGTTTGCGGGCAGGCTTCACCTGGAGTGGCAGATGAGAGGTTGTCATTTCCTGCTTGGACCTTCTGGAAGCGGTGAAGAGTTTTGAGCACAGGACGGACGTCATCTGAATTGGGGTTTTTAAAATTAGGCTTCGAAACTGTTTAGTGAAAGAAAAGTCTGTTGGTTTGTGATGATTAATTTGAGGCAGAGGGAATTTCTGGCTTTTCCTTGCTCACAACTCATAAAGAGGTAGTACTAAGGACGGAGTCACGAAGGAGACCTTAGCCAGCCACCGTGCCATTACCAGGGCTCTGGTCCCAGGCAGAAGTCCTGGGAAAGTTTGAGCCCCTGGAACATCACCCAGGTCACCTTCCTCCGTGGTCTGCCCGTTCCCACAGATTCCCAGGTCTGCAGAAGCACTTTTGGTAAATGGAGGTTGTCCCTGTCCCTCGATTATTCTCAAGCCCATACACGCATTCTTTGTATTTGACAAGGGTCTTAAGGCTCCTCACCTGCCATTCACCTAGACCCTTGGTTTGGGAACCCTGGAGAACCCCATGTTCAGGGTCCTGAATGCAGGCTGGGGTCTGTTGAGGTGGTTCCTATTTTCCATCATCAATGGAAGGAAGTGTGGAACTGGTCACTTTTAATGTGAGGCTGAACTGGTTTAGGTAAGTGCAGGGTTTTGTTTTTGTTTTTTTTCTCCTGGTGGGAATAAACAGTAGGGAAGAGCCGGATTTTGGCTTCAAAGGACTACCTGTGTTTTCCGGAGCCAATGGGAAGGTCAGATCAAAGGAGGGAGGTTTTTTTTTTTACTCCAGGTTTCAGGAGGCCCCATCTGACTGGGCAGTGGGGGAGATGTGCGAAGAAGTTGGATGGTGGTTTTCTGGGAGTGAGTTCGTTCACTGTTTTATTTCTCCCTATTGTACCAGGGCAGTGTGACCTTTGAGGATGTGGCCGTGTACTTCTCCTGGAATGAATGGTGTCTTCTTGATGAGGTTCAAATACGCCTGTACCTTGATGTCATGCTGGAGAACTTCGCACTTGTGTGCATGCTGGGTAAGGCCTACACACCCACCTCGCTCCTCTGAGCTAGGCTCTGCCTTTTTCCTTTTCCCCTGGGGTAGGTATGTCCTTCTCACATACGGACCATGGGCGCTACTTTCTCAAAATGCTGAGTTATGTCTGGGGTTAGTATAGCTAGGAAGAGTGCAACCTCAGCGCCAGAACACCTGTATCCCCAAATTTGCAGCTGAGGAATCAGGGTCAGTAGTCTTTTCGTTTTTTTGTTTTTATAATTTTATTAAAATATTCTGTTCAGTTCTCAACTTTATGTTAATTTTGCTGCACAGCATAGCTACTAAGTTTTTTTAATACACACACATACACACAGATATATATATATATATTCCTTATTCATTTCCCTTACAATTTATCACAGGTACTGAATATAGTTTCCTGTACTATGACATCAAGACCTTGTTTATCCATGCTATGTTTACTAGTTTGCGTCTGCCAATCCTATACTCCCAATCCTTCCCTCACTTACCTCCCTCCCACTTGGCAGACACAAGTTTGTTCTCTGTTCCTGAGTCTGTTTCTGTTTTCTGTATGTTTATATGTAGATATGTAGTGTCATATTTCAGATTCCATAAAGAAGTGAAATCAAATGGTATTTGTCTTTCTCTTTCTGACTTACATCATTTGCAAATATTTTATCCCAGTTTTTAGGTTGTCTTTTTTGGTTGCTTTTATTTTGTTTTTAGAATTTTTTTTTTTTTTTTTTTTAATTTTTTGATTGCATTGGGTCTTTGTTGCTGGGAGGATTTTCTCTACTTGTGGTGAGCAAGGTTTACAGGTTGGTTCAGTACTTGTGGCCTGAGAGTTTAGTTGCCCTGTGGCATGTGGAATCTTCCCTGACCAGGGATCTTACCTGTATCCCCTGCAGGTAGGTTGTTACCCACTGGACTGCCAGGGAATTCTTGATATGGATTCTGTTTATTGATTTTTGAATGTTACATTATCCTTGTGTACCTTGCAATAATCCCAGTTGATCATGGTATGTAATTTTTTTTTTTTACAGTTTTTGATTCAATTTACTGATATTTCATAGCATGTAGATCTTTTAGTTGAGGCATGTGAACTCTTAGATGCAGCATGTGATATCTAGTTCCCCGACCAGGGATGGAATCTGGGCCCCTTGCTTTGAGAGTTAGGAGTCTTAGCCAATGGACCACCAAGGATGTCCCTTCTCTTTCATTTTTTTCCCCTTTTCTTTCATTTTTGATATTATTAATTTGTGTACTGCCTCATTTTCACAGACTGACTAGAATCCTTTTTATATTATTGGCCATTTTAAATAACAAGGTTTTTTGGAGCTTTGTTGATTTTTCTATATAGTAGTTTCATAAGGTAAAAGCACAGATAATTGATTTTAGGTCTCCTTTTGCAATATGTTCATTCAATGCTATAAATTGCCTTATAAACACTGCTTTCACTTATTTTGAAAAGTGTTGTGTTTATTTGAAAATACTTAAAAAAGTTTTCTTCAGTTCAGTTCAGTCGCTCAGTCATGTCCGACTCTTTGCGACCCCATGAATCACAGCACGCCAGGCCTCTCTGTCCATCACCAACTCCAGGAGTTTACCCAGACTCATGTCCATTGAGTCGGTGATACCATCTCATCCTCTGTCGTCCCCTTCTCATCCTGCCTTCAGTCTTTCCCAGCATCAGGGTCTATTCAAATGAGTCAACTCTTCACATCAGGTGGCCAAAGTATTGGAGTTTCACCTTCAATATGAGTCCTTCCAATGAACACACAGGACTGATCTCCTTTAGGATGGACTGGTTGGATCTCCTTGCAGTCCAAGGGACTCTCAAGAGTCTTCTCCAACACCACAGTTCAAAAGCATTAATTCTTCAGTGCTCAGCTTTCTTTATAGTCCAACTCTCTCATCCATACATGACTACTGGAAAAACCATAGCCTTGACTAGACGGACCTTTGTTGGCAAAGTAATGTCTCTGCTTTTTAATATGCTGTCTAGGTTGATCATAACTTCCCTTCCAAGAAGTAAGCGTCTTTTAATTTCATGGCTACAGTCACCATCTGCAGTGATTTTGGAAAAATAAAGTCAGCCACTGTTGCCACTGTTTCCCCATCTGTTTGCCATGAAGTGATGGGACCAGGTGCCATGATCTTAGTTATCTGAATGTTGAGCTTTAAGCCAACTTTTTCACTCTCCTCTTTCACTCTCATCAAGAGGCTCTTTAGTTCTTCTTCGCTTTCTGCCATATGGGTGGTGTCATCTGCATATCTGAGATTATAGATATTTCTCCTGGAAATCTTGATTCCAGCTTGTGCTTCTTCCAGCCCAGCATTTCTCATGATGTACTCTGCATATAAGTTAAATAAGCAGGGTGACAATATACAGCCTTGACGTACTCCTTTTCCTGTTTGGAACCAGTCTGTTGTTCCATGTCCAGTTCTAACTAAAAGTTTTCTTAAGATTTCTTTTTGGGGACTTCTTCTTTGACCCATGTTTTATTTGAAATGTATAGTTTAATTCTCAAAATTTGGGGATTTTTTTTTTCAGCTATCTTTGTGTTACATATTTTTTCTTTTTGAAAGTCGCTCAGTCATGTCCAACTCTTTGCAGCCCCATGGACTACACAGTCCATGGAATTCTCCAGGCCAGAATACTGGAGTGGGTAGCCTTTCCCTTTTCCAGTGGATCTTCCCAACTGTGTTACTGATTTTTGTTATAATTCCGCTGCGCTCTGAGAAAAGACATTGTATGATTTCAGTTGTTTCAAATTTGTTAAGGTGTGTTTTCTGACCTAGGATGTGGTCTATCTTGTGAATGTTGTATGTCAGCATGAATAGACTACTGTGCTGATTTTGGATGGAGTATACTAGTAGTCTTTAGGTGTCCTTACATCCAGTTGATTGATGATGGCACTTTTCAGTTGAACAGCATCTTTACAGATTTTCTGTTTGCTGAATCTGGTCATTTCTGGTAGAGCAGTTTTGAATGAAGTCTCCAACTATTATAGTCTTCAGCTATTATATCTGTTTCTACTTGTAGGTCTGTTTTGCCTCACGTTTAAATATTCTGTTGTTAGGCACATAAATGTTAAGGATTATTTTGAAATTTGAAAAATTGACCCCTTTATCATTGTGTAATTCTCTTTATCCCTGATGACTTTGTTTATGTTAAGTCAGCTTTGATATTAATATAGTAACTTTTTTTTTTTTTTTAATCTTTTCCTCTTTTTTTTTTGGCTGTGAGACATGTAGGATCTTAGTTCCATGGCCAGGGATTGAATTTACACTCCCTGCATTGGCAGTGCACTGTCTTAACCACTTGGCTGTGAGAGCCACATCCAGTCCTTGTGTCCTGGGCATAGTGAGACCAGCTGCTTCATCAGTTTAATCCCAGTTCATGTCCTGAACACGATTCCATGGACTGCCTCTTTCATGTATCAGATGTACAGTTGTAATGATGTTATTCCCTCCAATAAAGTCAAACTGTTTGTTTTCAGGTTCTTGTCATGGAGTCCAGCATGCAGAGACATGTTCTGAACAGAATGTATTTGCAGAGGGAGCATCACAGATTAGTACTCTCAGGGCAGAATTGTCTCCTGAGAATACCCAGCCCTGTAAGATATGTGTCCCAGTCTTGAGAGACATTTTACATTTAGCTGAAGAGCAAGGAACAAATAGGGAGCAGAAAGAATACACGTGTGGGACATGTGGGAAACAATTCTATTTTACTGCCAATGTTCAGCAGCACACTGGAGTGAAATTCTGCCAGTGTCATATGGGAAGATCTGCATATTTGAAAAGCTGTACGATCCATGCAGCAAGGAATGTGTCTACCAACATGGAGATTGGGAATGACTTCCTGGCCAACATGGGAATTCAGAAACAAGCCACTAATACCAGGATGCCACGAAACAACAGTAAGGAGTATGATGCTGTTTTTCACAGTGGAAAAAGTCATCAGAGCTGGGGAGAAGACAAGATAGTCTCCAACCCCACAGACATACTTGTTCAGGATGAAGAAGCCCTCACTGGTGAAGGATTTTGTGAGTTCAGCAAATTTAGGGAAGCCTGCATCCAAAGAAATAGCCTTATTCAGCACGAGGAAGTTCGTGCCAGAGAAAGGTCTTATGAATGCAGCCATTCTGGAAAATTTTTTGCCCACAAATCTGGCTTCTTTGCAGGTCAGAGATTTAACTCTGGAGGAACACTATATGCCTGTCCTGAATGTGGAAAGTCATTTAGCCAAAGGAGGTACCTCAGAATCCATAGAAAAATCCACACTGGAGAAAAGCCTTATAAATGTAAGGAATGTGGTAAATCTTTCATCCAAAAGGGGCGGTTAATTGACCATCAGAGAGTTCACACTGGCGAACGGCCTTATGAGTGCAGTGAATGTGGAAAGTCTTTTGTTGCTCTCCGTGGCCTCCAGTATCATCAGAGAGTTCACAGTGGTGAGAGGCCCTATGGGTGCAGTGAATGTGGGAAATCTTTTATCGCTAAATCTGACCTCCATTATCATCAGCGAGTTCATTCTGGAGAAAGGCCTTATGAATGCAGTGAATGTGGGAAATGTTACATTGATAAGAGAGGTCTTCAGTATCATCAGAGAGTTCACAGTGGAGAAAGGCCCTATGAGTGCAGTGAATGTGGGAAATGTTTTATTTTTTCAAGTGGTCTCCGGTACCATCAGAGAGTTCACAGCGGAGAAAGGCCCTATCAGTGCAGTGAATGTGGGAAATCTTTTATTGTTAAGAGAGGCCTCCAGAATCATCAGAGTGTTCACAGTGGAGAAAGACCTTATGAGTGCATTGAATGTGGAAAATGTTTTATTGACAGGTCACGTCTTCATCGGCATCAGAGGGTTCACAGTGGAGAAAAGCCTTATGAGTGCAGAGAATGTGGGAAATGTTTTACTGATAGGTCAGGCCTTCATCGTCATCAGAGAGTTCACACTTCTGAAAGGGCTTAAATGTTGGTAATCCTTTAGCCAGAGACAGTTTCCACATATCCCTAGGAAAATCCACACTGGAGAAAAGTGTTTCGAGTGCAATGAATATAATAAATCTTTTTTCCAAAACTGGAACATAATTGTACATTACAGAGTTCATGGTGGAGAAAGGCCTTACGCCTGCACCAAATGTTGGAAATTCTTTAGCTGAAGGAAGTACCTCAGTACCCATAGCAAAATCCATAGTGGAGAAAAGCCTTATCAGTACAAGAAATATGATAAATCTTTTACCTGTAAGTACTGTTTCATTGGACATCAGAGAATTCATACTTTGCTGCTGCTGCTGCTGCTAAGTCGCTTCAGTCGTGTCCGACTCTGTGCGACCCCACAGACGGCAGCTCACCAGGCTCCTCTGTCCCTGGGATTCTCCAGGCAAGAATACTGGAGTGGGTTGCCGTTTACTTCTCCAATGCATGAAAGTGAAAAGTGAAAGTGAAGTCGCTCAGGCGTGCCCGACTCTTAGCGACCCCACGGACTGCAGCCTACCAGGCTTCTCCATCCATGGGATTTTCCAGGCAAGAGTAATGGAGTGGGGTGCCATTGCCTTCTCCATTCATACTTTAGAAAGGCCTTATTAGTGTAATGTATGTGGTGAGTCTTATATATTCTGTCTGGCTTCCATTATCATCAGGGCAGTCACAGAAGAGAAACACTGTATATGTGCAGTGAATATAGGACATCCTTTAACCAAGCCCACCAACTGAGTTCCTTTAGGAAAATCCAC
Organism: Bos indicus x Bos taurus; assembly: GCF_003369695.1. Taxonomy (NCBI): domain Eukaryota; kingdom Metazoa; phylum Chordata; class Mammalia; order Artiodactyla; family Bovidae; genus Bos; species Bos indicus x Bos taurus. The sequence goes on from NC_040093.1 coordinate 820,073, forward strand.
ACTAGAGAAAACCCTTCGGAGTGCAAGGAATGTGGTCAGTCATTTTCCTGAAAGTGCCACTTGATTAGCCATCAAGTAGCTCACACTAGAGAAAGGGCTTTATGGGTATCACAATACGGCTGGCAGTGAAATTGAGGGATTTGAGGTAGTAAGAAGGTGGGACGTACCTATGCCGCAAACGGACACTTTCTAGAGGAAACTGAAGCACAGAGATGCTGTATCATGTTTGTGATCTCTTTGCAATGGATACGGATCTGGGATTTAATTCCAGGTTACCTGTTTCAAGATTTAGGGAGTCTGGTCATTTTACCCCCTCCTGCTCCCTCCAGGTTTGGATACTGAGATAACACCTTGTCCGTCCTAACATTTCTGCACCCCTCATCCCCTGCCTGATGAGCCCTGCTTATACCCTAGCCTCACGCTGATTATCTTTTTTCTGAAAACCAACATTGATGACTTTCCTGTAGATTGTTCCATTTAGCTACTCAACCAAACCAGTGCTGTGATTCAGTTTTTATTATTGCTATTTGAGAAAGAAGGGGCGTCCATCTCAGAGAGGTAGAGGGCTTTTCATAAGGGCTCTCTCGTGAGAGTGGTTCCTCTTCACTGCACATATACGCTGGCGGCTTTGCTGCTGCTCAGAGCAGGGACTCTCCTGTGTTCCGACCACACCTGATGCCTGCATCACCACCAGGGGTTCCAGCTTCATTTCCACCTATGCGCAGTTCTTGCAAACACTCTCCCCTTGGGAAGTTCTTCACAGGACAGCAGCACTAAGCCAGAGACTCCAGCCCCGCTCGCTGGGTCACTGCATTTTACACTGGCATCACCACTTCAGGCTGTGCCTGTTGTCCCATTATGCAGTTGACCCACTCATGTTCTAGGCAGTGTGAGGAACACTGAAGAACTAAGTATCCTCTGTGGTCCTCACATAGCCTGGTCTCCAACGTTCTTCCTCTCAACCTCTGCGTGTCCTGCCACTGCTCCTCCTACCCCCACTCACTTTGAAAAATGCAAGTTGCCCAGTAATGATTGTTAATCAGTAAGAACTTGCCCCCCCCCCCCATCATTAGGAAGCAGAGTTGACGAACATTTCTAAAAAATATTTTTGTTTAGAAACTTTCTTTACAGTATGTTGGTTTCTTTCATACAGTGACATGAATCAGCCATAAGTATACATATGTATCCTTCCTCTTGACCACTCCCCCACTCCATCCTACCTCTCTAGGTTGTCAGAGAGCACTGAGTTGAGCTCCCTGTGTTGCACAGCAACTTCTCACTAGCTATTTTACACGTGGTAGTTGTATATTTCAATGATACTCTGAATTCCTCTCACCCTCTCCTTCACCTGCTGTGTCAATAAATCTCTTCTCTGTGTCTGTATTTCTGTTCTCTCCCTGCAAATAAGTTAATCAGTACCGTGTTTCTAGATTCCATATGTGTGCATAAGTAAACTATAATTTGTTGTCCTTTTTTGACTTTGTATAATGGGCTTTTAAGTTCATCCACCTCACTAGAACTGACACATTGATTACTTTTTATGGCTGCCTAATACTCTATACCGCAACTTCTTTATCCATTCATCTGACAGTGGGTATCTTGGTTCCTTCCATGTCCTAGCTATTTTAATATTGCTGCAGTGAACATTGGAACACATATGTTTTTGAATTATGGTTTTCTCAGGGTATATGGTGAGAGTGGAAATTGATATAAACATTATGGAGAACAGTATGTAGATTTCTTAAAAACTAGGAATAAAGCTACCATATGACCCAAAATTTGAACCTATGTTAAAATCTAAGACTGGATACATGCTGATACCTCCAATGATGACCATGTAACAGCAGTGTGAAATCATGATTTTAATTGCATTTGTCAGGATTCTTGAGGTTGAGTGTTGTTTCTTAATATCTCTTTACCTATGTGTCTTGTTTGGTTCTTATCTTTTGTCTTCTTTTATTTCCCCATTTTCTCTTTTTTTGATAAATAGGAGAGCAGGTAAACAAGAAAGACATCTGTGAGAGTTCACCCACTAGCCAGTAATGTCAATGACATCTGCACAGAATTTGGAATACTGAAAGAATATGTTCTCAGGTTTTCCTCAATTTCTTTAGTATGCATGATGTAATGACCAGATACATTATACACATTTAAGATAAATCTGAATTTTTAACATATGCTACTTCAGTCTTAAGTGCAGACATTAAGTTACAAAGTAAGTTAAGGCCTATTTTATAATGTTTGCCGATTTCTGTGGGTGTAAATACTCCCATAAACAGTGTCAGATTGCCAGCATAATGTCACTTAACCTGGAGTTGGGAACCTTTGCCAGTAGCCCACCATTGTGTAACTCCCCCTTTACAAGTTCAGTATTTCTACATATAATTTTAAGAATTTTACATTACTTGAATGCTTATAAAATGATAGGTTTTGGATATGTGTTTTAAACATTTCATGGATGTATAGTTGACTTAAAATAAATTTTACTTATTTAAAATGTGCGTTTTGATACTTATGTACACCCCTTGAAGCAGTGTCCTCCTACCATTTTTAATTCATCCTCAGCATTAAAATTACTGATGCAAGAGCATATTCTACTTTTTAAAATATATAATTGTATTTACCTACTTATTTTTGACTGTGCTAGATATTTATTCCTGTGCAGTCTTTTCTCTAGTTGCGGAGAGTGGTGGTTTCTCTTGTTGCACACTATGGGCTCCAGGTCATGGGCTTTGGTCATTGTTCCCAGGCTCTAGAGCGCAGGCTCACTAGTAGTGGTGCATGGGCTTAGTTGCTCTGGGGGTATGTGGGATCTTTCTAGACCAGGGATCAATCGAATCTGCGTCTCTTGCATTGGCAGGTGGGTTCTTTACCACTGAGCCTTGAGTGCAGCCTACCACTTTTGTGAGACTATTTTCAAATGTTTATATAAATGGAATGACTATTGGGTCCTTCCCCAATGTTATATCATCTATCTTACCATGCGCATTTTTTTGTGTTTTTGTAGCATCATGTACTTCTGTGTTTTTCAAATTTATAATCCCAGGTATGTCATTGAATACATAACTTCTTAGAATGCATTTGTAAACTAAGAGAGCCCTTATGTAACGCCAGTAACATTATTGCACATGAAAATATTCTAAATATTGCTGCATGTTAGCCCAACAGGGGACACAGTGTGACAGAGTTTGAATGCTGACCACCCTTCATTGCGGCCTGGATCTACAAACTCATGTACCACAGCACAAAGGGAAATGAGAAATAAGACCTTATTGGGAAAATACAGTGGGAATTGCAGACCCAGGGCCAGAGAAACACACAAACACTCCAGAGAGATGTTGGGACAGGCATGTGAGATGGATGCCCAAAGTTCTGGGCTTGTTACAATATGGATGAAAGATTGAGTTCAATGTTAAAGTAAAGACAGTTGAGAATTTATAGCCAAGAAGAAATGTTAGGGGACAGTGGATGGAAAAACACTGGCATGAAACACCATAAGGGCTGTTCTTTGCAAGCCAACTTGAGACTCTTGCCATAGAAATCAAATAGTAAGCATAGGAAATAGGTGTTTGATTAGATATCAATATGGGAGTTATACTTGCTAAGTTGTCTTTATCTCTTGTTAGGCTTCATCAAGCCTGTTAAATATCAACTTTCTGCATTCCCATTCAGGGTATTGTAGACTTTTTTCTTAAATGACTTCAACACTTCAAGCTGCATGCATTTCAAGAGCAATAGGATAATGTATGTTTACTTCCAGTTACCAACGGATGTAAAATAGGGTTGGCTTCAAGAAGTCTGAGATTAAGTCTATAATACTTCAGTGATCAGTAGCATTAAAGACTTAAAATGCTCTGAAGCACCCTATTTCCGTTCCCTCATGGGGCCCCCATCCTCTTTAGAATTGTGGAACCACTCTCCTCCACCTCAGGTGATTTCTCTGCGATCCTCTTGGTGCCAGGGGGGTGGGGGGGTGGGGGCTTTTTTTCTTGGGGCTTCCAGAGTGGGGCGCAATTGCTCAAGGCGTTGGCACTACATTACCCAGAAGATTTTGCGCTGAGGCCTTCAGCCAATGAAAATCCAAAGGCGATGCATTTCCTAGAGGCGGAACATCCGGTAGTGGGACTTCCGGTGTTTCGGTGGCTGACATTTTGGTCGCTACTGAGACTGTGGAGCTAGGCAGAAACTCCGGAGTGTGTTGTTGGAGAGGGAGATGAGGGGCTGAGGCGTAGTTGGAAGCTTTGTTCGTACCACGCAGGGTTGCAGACGTCGCCGTAGGCCGAGAATAACCGTGCCGAGTCCGACTCGGTTGTTCGAGTGTTGTCGCTCCGCCCACAGGCTACGATGGCGGCGGCTGCGCTGTCGGCCCCACATCAGGTAAACGCTTCGTGCTCCGGCTTCTCCCCTGCCCATTTCCTTACTGAAATACTGATGCCCAGAGTTAGAAGCCTGCTCAGGTCGCTTTATTTCAGGCCCCTGGTTCAGAACATGCAGGCCTTCCGAGGTGGTGTCTTTATTTCTGAAGACAAGTGTAATGTGTGGGTGAGGCTTGGATGCAGCTGAAGCAGGATCGTTGGGGGAATCTGTAGTCCATACTGTTTCTGTGAGGAGCTAAGTTTGAGGCCAGGCTGCAGCTCGAGTACTAGATGAGAAGTTGTATTGTACCTTTCTTCTTAGGGCCTTGGGAGCCGACACGATCTAGTCGAGCTTTTAAAAGTTCTCCAAAGACTGTTGAGTGGAAGAAAAGTCTGTAGCGGGTGATGAGTACTTTGAGCAGAGGGAAGTTGCGGCTTTTTCACGGTAGCATCTGGTAAACACGGAGGAGAGGTTAGCCAGTCAGCTGAGGCTCCCTGGCCCTGGTACCAGGCAGTGGCCCTGGCATGTCCTGAGTCCCTGGAGCACCGCCCTGGTCACTCTCCTCCGTGGCCTTCGTGTTCCCGCAGATTCCCAGGGCTGCAGAAGCACTTTTAGTAAATGGAAGTTGTTCCAGTCCCTCACTTGTTATCACTCCCAGGCGCTAATTCTCTGTATTTGAGTAAGGTCTTGGGGGCTCTTTACCTGCCATCCTACCAGTTTTTTGGTTTGGGGACCTTGGGAACCCCATGCCTGGGTTATTGAGTGCAGGCCTGTTCTATGGAGGAAGTATGGCACATTACTCCTGGAACCCGTGTCAGTCCATGGAAGTGCTTTGAGGTGAAGCTGAGCTGGTTTAGGTAAGTGCAGGTCTCCTTATTTTCTGGTGGGAATAAGCAGCAGGGAAGAGCAGGATTTCAGCTTCAGATGACTGCCTGTGTATTCTGGGGGCAATGGAAAGTTCAGATCAGAGGAGGGAGATTTGCTTCCCGTTGTTTCTAGGGGGTTACATCTTACTGGGCTGGGAGATATGTGGCAAAATAGATGGTGGCTTTTCAGGAGTGAGACTGTTCATGGTTTTATTTGTTCGTGTTATACCAGGGCAGTGTGACCTTTGAGGATGTGGCCATGTACTTCTCCTGGGAGGAATGGTGTCTTCTTGATGAGGCTCAGATACAGCTGTACCTGGATGTCATGCTGGAGAACTTTGCGCTTGTATGCATGCTGGGTAAGGCCTGCACACCCACCTCTATCCTCTGAGCCAGGCTCTCTTTCTCCTTTCCCCCAAGAACAGTTCTTTACTCCTCACATCACCGCTTTCTGCAAGTGCTGAGTTATGTGCTGTGGTTAGTGTGTCTATGGAGAGTGCATCCCTACTCCTTAGTGCCGAACACCTGTAGTCCCAGATTACAGCTGAGGATTCAGGGTCAGTGGTCTTTTTGTTTTGTATTTAATTTTATTGAGTTATTGTTGATTTACAATTTTGATTCCTGTTGTACATTAGATTCTGCTAGTTATCCATTTTAAATACAGCGGTACATGTCAGTCACAAACTCTCTAACCATCCGTGCCCTTCTCCTTTCCCTTCTGGCAACAGCAAGTTCATTGTCTAAATCCTTGAGTCTGGTTCTGTTTCCTAAATAAGTGTGTATGTATCAGTTTCTTGGTTTTTTTTTAAATTTCATTTAAGCGATATTATATTTATCTTTCTTGCCTGAGGTCCTTTCTCAGTGACCTGGTTTAAAGAAGCCCTTCCCCAACACATACACACATTAGGCACTCTCTGGGATGTTATCCTGTTCCTAAAAGCACCTTTGAGGTGTCCTGGTTTGTTTGCTTACATGTTTATGATCTACCAAGAGTGCTTTTATACCTGCTTCACAGCTGTGTTCACAGCCTGGGAAAGAGTGCCTACTGTATAGAAGGTGCTCAGTGTAATCCGGCACATTAACTGGTTGAATCATTCCAGTAAAGAGAAATATGATGTTTCTTCCCACAGAATACTTTGTTTTGGTTGGTTTGAATCTATTCTAGTTTTCCTAAGTTTTTATTTTGTAATGGGTTATAGCCGATTAACAATGTTTGATAGTTTCAGGTGAACAGGGAAAGGACTGGGCCATCCACGTACAGGTATCTGTTATCCCCCAAACTTCCCTCCCATCCGGGCTGCCTCATAACATTGAGCAGAGGTCCATGTGCTGTATAGTAGGCCCTCGTTGGTTATTCATTTTAAATACAGGAGTGTGCACATGTCCACCCCAAATGCCCTAACTATCCCTTCTTCTAGTCCTTCCTCCTGGCAGCCATTCGCTGACTCTCTTTCTGTTTTGCAACTTCATTTGTGTCGTTTCTTTTAGATTCTCCATATAAGGTGTGTCATAACTATTTCTCCTTCTCTTTCTGACTTAACTTCTCTCAGTATTGACAATCTCTAGGTCCATCCATGTTGTTGCAAATGGCATTATTTCATTTGTTTTAGTGGCTGAGAACTATTCCATGGTATATAAGCACCACATCTTCTTCATCTATTCATCTGTCGACAGACATTTAGGTTGCCTCCATTTCTTGGCTATTGTAAACATTACTGCAAGGAATATTGGGGTGCATGTATCCCAAACTATGTTTTTCTCTGTAGACATGCCCAGGAATGGGATGGGTGGATCATAAGGTAACTCTTATTTCAAGGAGCCTCTGTAGTGTTTTCCATAGTGGCTGTACCAATTTACGTTCTCACCCACAGTGTAAGAGGTTTCCTTTTTCTCTGCGTCCTCTCCCAAATTTGTTATTTGTAGACTTTAAAAAAATTAGTTAATGAATTTACTTATTTTAATTTTGGCCACCCTGGGTCTTCGTTGCTTTGCTGGGTCTTTTCTCTAGTTGTGGAGAGAGGGGTCTCCTCTCTAACTGCGGTGTCTTCTCTTGTTGCGGACCATGGGCTGTAGCCCCGCAGGCGTCAGTAGTTGTGGCTTGTGGGCTCTAGAGCACAGAGCTAGTAGTTGTGGTGCACAGGCCTAGTTGCTCCGTGGCACGTGGGATTTTCCTGGATCATGGATTGAACCAGTATCCCTTGTATTGCAAGGTGGATTCTTAACCACTGGACTATAAGGAAAAACCATATTTGTGGACATTTACTGATGGCCATTCTGTCCGGTATGATGTGGTACCTCATTGTATAATAGTTTTGGTTTGCATTTCTTTGATGATTAGTGATGATGGGTACCTTTTCATGTGCCTATTGGCCATCTGAATTTTTTTTTCTTTGGAGAAATGTCTAAAAAACCCAACCCAGAAGAAAGGTCTTTTGGGTTGTTTTTTTTTTTTGTTATCAATTGTACTCCTCTTTATATATTTTGGAAATTAAGCCCTTGTTACTCACATTATTTGCAGTAGTTTGTCTTTTTGTTTTGTTTATGGTTTACTTTGCTGTGCAAAAGCTTTTGTTTGATTTTGTTGTTGATCACTCAGTTCAGTTCAGTTCAGTTCAGTCGCTCAGTTGTGTCCGACTCTTTGCGACCCCATGAATCGCAGCACGCCAGGCCTCCCTGTCCATCACCAACTCCCGGAGTTCACTCAGACTCACGTCCATCGAGTCAGTGATGCCATCCAGCCATCTCATCCTCTGTCGTCCCCTTCTCCTCCTGCCCCCAATCCCTCCCAGCATCAGAGTCTTTTCCAGTGAGTCAACTCTTCGCATGAGGTGACTGGAGTTTCAGCTTTAGCATCATTCCTTCCAAAGAAATCCCAGGGCTGATCTTCAGAATGGACTGGTTGGATCTCCTTGCAGTCCAAGGGACTCTCAAGAGTCTTCTCCAACAGCACAGTTCAGAAGCATCAATTCTTCAGCGCTCAGCCTTCTTCACAGTCTAACTCTCACATCCATACATGACCACAGGAAAAACCATAGCCTTGACTAGATGGACCTTTGTTGATCATTCAGTCGTGTCCAATTGTTTGCGACCCCATGAACTGCATGCTAGGCTTCCCTGTCCTTCACCATCTCCTGGAGTTTGCTTATGTCCAGTGACTTAATGGTACCATCCAACCATCTCATCCTCTGTTACTCTCTTCTCCTCCTGCCCTCATTCTTTCTCAGGATCAGGGTCTTTTCCAGTGAGTTGGCTTTTCGCATCAGGTGGTGAGCGCATTGGAGCTTCAGCTTCAGCATCAGTCCTTCCAATGAATATTCAGGGTTGATTCCTTTTAGGATTGACTAGTTTGATCTTTTTGCTGTCTACGGGACTCTCAAGAGTCTTCTCCAGTGCCACAGTTTGAAAGCATCAAGTCTTAAGTGCTAAGCCTTCCTTATGGTCCAAGTCTCACATCCATACATGACTGTGGGAACATCCATACATGACTGTGTTTGATCAGGTCCCTTTTGTTTTTGCTGATATTTCTCTTGCCTTGAGAAACTGTCAAGGTCAGTAGTCTTCCATCAGCCTGATTTATTTCTCCTTGTTTGCCGTCTTTTTGGCCAAGTGACTTTCCAAGTGAATGGTACCGAAGTTTTACTCCATTCCTATACCTGACATTTTTTTGTGTGTGCCTGACTCTGCAACAGTGTTGTCACTGACATGGTTACTACTGAAACAGACCATGAGATGTTTCTGCAAGATCTTTTTTCAAGGTTCCAATTTCTTTATATCCATGCCAGCATCTGTTATTTTCTGTTCTTTTGTTTTGGTCTCCCCAAGGGGCATGCAGGGTGTTATTCCCCTGAGAAGTGATAGCCAGGGATTGAATATCTGCCACCTGTATTGGCAGTATGCACTCTTTTTTTTTTTTTTTTTTAATATTAGGGAATTGGAGGTGTGAGTGCAAGGTTTTTCTATTTGTGTTTTGTTTTTTATTTATAGTATTTATTCATTTGGCTGCCCTGGGTCTTAGTTGTGGCACTTCAGGTCGTCGCTCTTCAGTCTTCGTTGCAGCATGTGGCATCTTTAGTTACAGCACGTGAACTCTTAGTTGTGGCGTGTGGGATCTAGTTCCCTGACCTGGGATGGAACCCGGGGCCTCTGCACTGGGAGCCTGGAGTTTCAGCAACTGGACCACCAGGGAAGTCCTTGTTGTTTTCTTTTTTTTTAATCATTGCCGTCCTAATGGATGTGAAATGGTATATTTTCCCATTCTGGTTACATTCCCTCATGGTGTGCTTATTGGTCATTTGTATATCTTTAAAAAATATCTACCCAAGTCCTTTTTTAATTTGTTAATCTGGTTGGCTTTTTAGTTGTTGTTGAATTACAAATTTATCCATAGATTGTGAATATCAGTCCTTTACAATTTATTTATTGGGTTGCGCTGGGTCTTCGTTGCTGTGCACAGGCTTCTCTTTAGGGTGGCTTCTCTTTTGTCACGTGAAAGAGGCTCTCTCAGTCTCCAGTGCACAGGCCTCAGTGGTTGCAGCACCAGGGCGCCAGAGTTGCCGTGGGGGCTCTTGGATGTGTGGGCTTCAGTAGTTGTGGCACACAGGCTTATTTACTTACGTGTGGAATCTTCCCAGACCAAGGCGCGAACCTGTGTCCCCTGCATCGGCAGGTGGATTCTTATCCACGGTGCTATCAGAGAAGTCTGATATTAATCCGTTTTTGTATTTGTGTTTTGGAAATGCTTTCTCCCAACCTATGGTTTCTTTTTTACTGTGTTTATAGTGTCCTTTGATGTACAAAACTTTATTTTTTTCTCTTTTCCGCACAGCTTTCTTGAGGTACTATTGACACATGATACTGTATAAGTTAAAGGTTTGCAACCACAATTGTTCCTTTTTATGAGGCCCAGTTTGTCTTGTTTGTTTTTCCTACGAATTCGTAATCTTATCTCCTAAGTTTAGATCTTTGGTATGCTTTGAGTGAATTTTTGTGTATGGTGTTAGATAAGGTTTATTTTCATTGTTGTACATGTGGGTATCCAGTTTTCCTAGCATTGTTTGTTGAGAAGACTGTCTTTATTGAATGGTAATGGTCCTCTTGTTAGTAAGTATTGGATTTTGTATTTGAGGGTTGATGTTTAGACTCATTAGTCTCTGTTTTATTCCGTTAGAATATATATCTGTTTTTATGTCAGTAGCATACTGTTTTGCTTTCTCTAGCTTTGTAAGAATTTCAGATTCATGTGTTGTGGTCCTTAAACTTTGTTCTTTTTAAATAAAATGTTTATTTGTTTAGCTGTGTATTTATTTTGGCTGCGTTGGGTCTTAGTTGCATCATGTGGGATTTTTGCCTCATGTGGAATCTTTTGTTGCAGCATATGGGCTCTTTACTTGTGGATCACAGGTTCAGTAGTTGTGGCTTTTGGGCTTAGTTGTTCCAGGGCATGTGAAATCTTAGTCCCCCAGATAGGAATCTAATCCAAGTCCCCTGCATTGCCAGGAGGATTCTTAACCATTGAACCCCCAGCATTAACATCTGGAAGTTCACAGTTCACGCACTGTTGAAGCCTGGCTTAGAGAATTTTGAGCATTACTTGCTAGCGTGTGAGATGAGTGCATTTGTGTGGTAGTTTGAGCATTCTTTGGCATTGCCTTTCTTCGGGATTGGAATGAAAACTGATCTTTTCCAGTCCTGTGGCCACTGCTGAGTTTTCTAAATTTGTTGGCATATTGAATGCAGCACTTTCGCAGCATCATCTTTTATGATTTGAAATAGGTCAGCTAGAATTCTGTCGCCTCCACTAGCTTTGTTCGTAGTGATGCTTCCTAAGGCCCACTTGACTTCACATTCCAGGATGTCTGGTTCTAGGTGAGTGATCACACCATCATGGTTATCTGGGTCATGAAAATCTTTTTTGTACAGTTCTGTGTTTTCTTGCCACTTCTGTTTAATATCTTCTGCTGCTTTTAGGTTTATACCATTTCTGTCCTTTATTGAGCCCATCTTTGCATGAAATATTCCCTTGGTATCTTTAATTTTCTTGAAGAGATCTCTAGTCTTTCCCATTCTGTTGTTTTCCTCTATTTCTTTGCATTGATCACTGAGGAAGGCTTTCTTATCTCTCTGTGCTGTTCTTTGGAATGCTGCATTCAAATGGTTTTGTCTTTCCTTTTCTCCTTTGCCTTTAGCATCTCTTCTTTTTTCAGCTCTTTGTAAGGCCTCCTCAGACAACCATTTTGCTTTTGTACATTTCTTTTTCTTGGAGATGGTCTTGATCACTGCCTCCTGTACAGTGTCACAAACCTCTATCCATAGTTCTTCAGGCACTCTGTCTATCAGATCCAATCCCTTGAATCTATTTGTTACTTCCACTATATAATCATAAGGGATTTGATTTAGGTCATACCTGAATGGTCTAGTGGTTCATTTCCAAGGCAGACCATTCAATATCACAGTAATCCAAGCTTATGCCCCAATCAGTAATGCTGAAGAAGCTGAATTTGAATGGTTCCATGAAGACCTACAAGATCTTCTAGAACTAACACCCAAAAAAGGTGTCCTTTTCATTATAGGGGACTGGAATGCAAAAGTAGGAAGTCAAGAGATATCTGGAGTAACAGGCAAATTTGGCTTTGGAGTACAAAATGAAGCAGGGCAAAGGCTAACAGAGGTTTGCCAAGAGAACGCACTGGTCATAGCAAACACCCTGTTCCAACAATACAAGAGACGACTCTACACGTGGGCATCACCAGATGGTCAGTACTGAAATCAGATTGATTATATTTTCTGCAGCCAAAGATGGAGAAGCTCTATACAGCCAGCAAAAACAAGACCAGGAGCTGACTGTGGCTCAGGTCATGAACTCCTTATTGCCAAATTCAGACTGAAATTGCAGAAAGTAGGGAAAACCACTAGACCATTCAAGTATAACCTAAATCAGTTTATTTATATTCTCTTAATAACTTCCTGGGTATTTGATTGGGATTACATTGAATTGATCTGGAGAAGGAAATGGAAACCCACTCCAGTACCCTTGCCTGGAAAATCCCATGGACGCAGAAGCCTGGTAGGCTACAGTCTGTGGGGTCACAAAGAGTCGGACACGACTGAGTGACTTCACTTTCGCTTTCACTTTCACATTGAATTGATAGGTGAAGGTGGGCATAACTGACATCTTGACAAAAGTGGAATGTGAAATATCTTTGACACTTTTGGAATGTGAAATATCTTTCCATTTATTTAGTTCTTTGATTTCTTCATCAGAGTTTTTATCATTTCCCTCATGTAGATTTGTACGTGTCTTTTAGATTATAACTATTTCTTCCTTTCTCTCTCCATTCTTTCAAGGGGTGTTAATGTACATGGTATTGTGTTTTGGGGGGACTTCTCAGGTGGTGCTAGTGGTAAAGAACCTGCCTGCCAGTGCAGGAGATGTTAGAGATTCTGGGATAATCCCCTGGAGAAGGAAATGGCAACCCACTCCAGTATTGCCTGGAGAATCCCATGGGCAGACGAGCCTGGCAGTTTATGGCCCATAGGGTAACAAAGAAGTCAGATACGACTGAAGTAACTTAGCACATTGTGTTTTTAATTTCAAACTTCACTTGTTTATTGTTGATGTATAGGAAAGTAATAATTGACTTTTGTATACTATTCTTGTATCCTGAAACCTTGCTGTAATTGCTTTTGAATTCCAGGATTTGTGTGTGTGTGTATTTTGTTTTTATATAGCTGGTTATGCCATCTGAGAATGAAGGCAGTATTATTCTTTCACTCCCTATCAGTATAACTTTTATATAACTCTGTTTTCTCATTGCATTAGTATGACTTACAAAGTCATACTTGAATTCTTCATCTTAGTAGGAAGGTTTTTAGTTTTTGTCTAGGAAATATGATGATACCAGTAGGGTTTTATTTTGATTGTGAAGTTAAAGAATTTTTCTATTTTTAGATAGCTAGGAGAGGGAGATTTTGATCATGAATGGGTATTGGATTTGGCCAGATCCTTTGTTTTTTTGTGTTTTTTTTTTTTGCATCCCTTGATGAGATCCTGTATTGGTGGGTGCTTTTGTTTGTTTTTTGGACATGCCACAGCTTGCAGTGTCTTAGTTCCCTGACTGGGGATTGAACCCCAGCTGAAGCAGTGACAGTGCTGAGTCCTAAGCACTAGACTACTAGGGAATTCCTGCATGTTCATATTTAAAGTGGGGTTTTTGGAGGGAATATGTACTTGACTCCTCTTTCTGAATTCACTCTTGATAATATCTTTTTTCATTGGTGTATTGAGACTATCAATGTTTAATATAGTCATATAGTTAAATAAATATCTAATGAAGTTGTTACCATTTTCTACCATTGCCTTTCTTCTTTTTCCTATGTTTGTTGTCCAGTCTTTTTCATTTGTTAATGGAGAATTTTGCATGATTGCATCTTCTCTTCTCTGTTAGCGTATCATGCGTACTTTTTTCCTTTCATTTTTCTTTAATGTAATTGCGCTGGAGTTTGCACTATGTATTTACATCTGATTGTAGTCCACTTTCATATGACCCTGTATGGCTCCCTTGGTAGTTTGAATGCTTTATAGTTTTAAAAAATTCCTAATTGCTTTCTCTGCTCCATTTGATAATTGTTCTCATTTGTTTTAATGTTATGTAAACATACATATATGGGTGTTTTAAGAAAATGCGTAATGGGGTACACAGTTGCTGTTGTTCTTTAGAATACATATGTATGGGAAGCAGCTATATGAAAAGATGCTCAGTATCATAAATGGTTGGGAAAATGCAAATCAGAAGCACAATGAGATACCACCTCATACATGTTACAATGTCTGTTATAAAAAGGACAAAAAAATAAATGTTGGTAAACTGGTAGAGAAAACGGACGCCTTGTGCACTGTTGGTAAAAGCGAAAGTGTTAGTCACTCAGTCAGGTCTGACTCTGCGACACCATGGACTGTAGCCCTCCAGGCTCCTCTACCCATGGAATCCTCCAGGCCCGACTGCTGGAGTGGGCAGCCTTTCCCTTCTCCAGGGGCTCTTCCCAACCCTGGAGTTAAACCCGGGTCTCCTGCGTTGCAGGCAGATTCTTTACTTTCTGTGGGTAGGAATGTACTTTATTGCAACCACTGTAGTAAAGATTATGGAGACTGATTACAGAATTAAAAAAGGAACTTACATATCATCCATCAAGTCCACCTTTGTGTATTTATGCAGAGGGAGTAAAATCATCGTTTCAAAAAGGTATCTGTGCCTTATGTCTATTGTAGCTTATTTATAATATTCAAGAGATGGAAACAACCTAAGTGTCCATTGATAGATGAGTGGATGACAAAAATGAAATATATATGGGATATTATTCAGTATTATATAACCATAAAAAAGATGCCTGTACTGCCATTTGCAGTAGCATAAATTGACCTGGAGAGCATTATGCTAAGTGAAATAAATCAGGGAAAGACAAATCCAGTTGTCCCACTGTGTCCACTGAGGATTGGATCCAGGATCCTCTAAGTATACTGAAGTCTAGAGGCCCATAGTCAGTCCTCTGATTCTGAAGTTTTCCCATTTGTGGATTCATCCAACTACACAGAGCATATAATTCTGTGTGTATTTATTGAAAAGTGTTCCTGTAAAAGTGGACCCAAGCATTCAGAACTCAGGTTGTTCCACATTTACCTGTACTGGATGGTTATGCTTACATGTTGAATCTTTAAAACAATAACACCAACACCAAACAGATACAGACAAAGGATTAGTGACTGCTAGACCAGAGCAAGGTGGGCAGATAAAATGAATGAAAAATGTCAGAAGTTACACACTTCTAATTATGAGGTGAGTAAGTCCTGGGGATGTAAGGCATAGCATAGTGACTCTAATTAACATGACTGTGTTGAATATTTAGAAAGTTCCCAAAGAGGGCATCCCTGGTGGTCTCCTGGTTAAGAATCCACCTGGCAATGCAGGAGACGGGGGTTTGATCCCTGGTACAGCATTGCTGCACACGTGCTGTGGAGCAGCTAAGCCCGTGCGCAGCAACTACTGAGTCTGCCTGTTGCAACTGCTGAAGCACTCCTGCCTTAGACCTTGTGCTCTGCCACAGAAGTAACTATTGCAGTAAGAAGCCCATCCAACACAACTAGAGACTAGCCCCTGCTTGCCGAAACGAGAGAAAGCCGGAGACCAGCAACAACCACCAAGTGATCATAAAAGGGTAAATAAGTAAAAAGAAATATCAAAAGAGTAGATCTTAAAAGTGCTCATCACAAGAAAAAAAAATCACAGTCAGATTTTCTGAGGCTTGGAGATCTGCTTCCTTACAGTGTCACAGGTTGAGGAGATGTGTTCCTGGTAAAAGCCATTGACAGAGGAGTGAATTGTAGAAGACGCCTTTCTCCGTGGGCCACATCCAGTCCTTCTGTCCTGCGCTTGGTGAGAGCAGCTGCTTCTCAGTTTTATCCCAACTCCATTTCCTGAACACAGTCCTGTAGAGTGATTCTTTCATGTGTCAGATATAGAATTGTGATGGTGTTCCCTTCCTCCAGTAAAGTCAACGTGAACTTCACTGTCACTTCTTTGTTTTCAGGTACTTGGCGTGGAGTTCAGGATGAGGAGACACCTTCTGAACAGAGTGAATCTGTAGAAGGAGTGTCAGATTAGGACTCCCAGGGCAGGTTTGTCTCCTGAGAAGGTCCAGCTTTGTAAGATGTGCATCCCAGTTTTGAGAGACATTTTGCACTTGGCTGAAGAGCAAGGAACAAATAGTGGGCAGAAAGCATACACATGTGGGTCATGTGGGAAACAGTTCTGTTTCACTGCAGACATTCAGCAGCACCAGAAGCAGCACATTGGAGAGAACCCCTTATGCTGTATCATGGAGAGACCCTCATTTTTGAAGAACTGTACAGTTCTTGCATCAGGGAATCTCTCTACCTTCATGGAACTTGGGAATGAATTCATGGCAAATATGGGAGCTCAGCCACAGGCCACTAATACCAGGAAGAAACTGAACAATAGTAAGGAATGTGAAGCTATTTTTCACAGTGGGAAAAGTCATCAGAGCTGGGGAGAAGGCAAGATAGCCTCCAGCCACGCAGACATACTTGTTCAGGATGGGCGAGTCCTCACTAGTGAAGGGTTTTGTAAGTTCAATACATGTGAGAAAGGCAGCACCCAAAGAAATACCCTCATTCATCATCAGAAAGTTCATGCTAGAGAAAGGCGTTATGAATGCAGCCATTGTGGAAAATTATTTAGCCATAAATCCCGTTTCCTTGCACATCAGAGATTTAACTGTGGAGGGATGCTTTATGACTGCAGTGAATGTGGAAAATCCTTTAGCCAAAGGAAATACCTCATTGCCCAGAGAAAAATCCACACTGGAGAAAAGCCTTATGAGTGCGAGGAATGTAATAAATCTTTTATCCAAAAGTGGAACTTAATGGAACATCAGAGAGTTCACACTGGAGAAAAGCCTTATCAGTGCAACCAACGTGGAAAATTTTTTGCCCGCAAATCCGATTTCCTTGCACATGAAAGACTTCACACTGGAGAAAACCCTTATGAGTGCAGCAAATGTGGCAAAGCTCTTACTACTAGCTCTGGTCTATTATCATCTGAGAGTTCACACTGGAGAAAGGCCTTATGAGTGCAGTGAATGTGGAAAGTCATTCACTACTTGGTCCATCCTTTCTAATCATCGGAGAGTTCACAGTGGAGAAAGACCTTTCGAGTGCAGTTCCTGTGGGAAATTCTTTAACTGGAATGAACAGCTAAGTGTGCATATGAATGTTCACACTGGAGAAAAGCCTTATGAGTGCAATAAATGTGGGAAGTCTTTTACAAGTAGATCGAACCTTTGTAATCACTGGCGAGTTCACAATGAAGTAAGGGATTTTGAAGGCAGTGAATGTGGGGAATTCTTTCGCCAAAAGGCACGTCTCAATGCCCATAAGTTTCATGCTGGAGAACAGGCTTATGAGTGTAATAAATGTGAGAAATCTTTAACTGCTAGGCTGAACCACCAGTGTCCCCAGAGAGTTGACACTGGAGAAAAGCCTTTTAATTGCAATGAATGTGGAAAATGTTTTACTAGTAGCTCGAGTCTTTTTCGTCATCAGAGAGTTCACAGTGGAGAAAGGCCTTATGAATGCAGTGAATGGGGGAAATCTTTTATTGCTAGGTTGAGCCTTCGTGATCATCAGAGAGTTCACATGGGAGAAAGGCCCTATAAGTGCAGTGAATGTGGAAAATGTTTTACTAGTAGTTTGAGCCTTCTTCGTCATCAGAGTTCACAGTGGAGAAAGGCCTTATGAGTGCAGTGAATGTGGGAAATCTTTTGTTGCTGTGAATGGCCTCTGGTATCATCAGAGAGTTCACAGTGGAGAACAACCTTATGAGTGCAGTGAATGTGGGAAATCTTTTACTGCTGGGTGGAGCCTTCATGATCATCAGAGAGTTCACACTGGAGAAAGGCCTTATAAGTGCAGTCAATGTGGGAAGCATTTTATTAGTTGCTCGAGCCTTCTTCGTCATCACAGAGTTCACACTTAAGAAAGGCCTTATAAGTACAGTGAATGTGGCCAGTCTTTTACTAGTCAAACCAGTCTCTGTGATCATCACAAACTTCACACTGGAGAAAGGCCTTTTGTGTGCAGTGAATGTGGGAAAGCCTTTAAGCAAAGGCAGCTCCTCCGCACACATTGGAAAATCCACCCTGGAGAAGAGCCTTATGAGTGCAAGGAATGCAGTAAATCTTTCAACCGAAGTTGCTGCTTGATTAAACATCAGCGAGGTCACACTGAAGAAAGGGCTTTATAAATACTGCAAGTATGGCTGGCAATGATGTCAAAGAAATTTGAGGTGGTGACAGAGTGGGCAGAACCTATGAAGCAAATGGACCCTTTCCTAGAGCAGAAACTGAGGCACAGAGATGCCGTGTCATCTGTTTATGATCCCCGTTGAAGGGATAAGGATCTGAGATTGAATGCCACGTTGCCTGGTTCAGGCATTTGGAGAATCTGGTGACTTCATTCCTCCCCTGCTCTATGCATGCCCACCAGGTTTGAGGACTGAAAGAACACCTTGTCCATCCTGACACTTCTGCTCCCTCTGCCCCCACCCCATGAGCTGTGCTTACATCCCAACCCATGCTGATGGTCAGGATTATCTTTTCTTTGGAATCAGCATTGATTACTTTTCTGTGGATGACTCCATTTATCTACCCATCCAAACCAATGCTATGACTCAGTTTTTATCATTGTCCTTTGAGAAAGAAGAGCTGTCCAGCTCAGAGAGGCAGAGGGATTTCCACAGGAGCTCACTACTGCCACACCTTTCATGAGAGTGGTTACACTGCACATGTCCACTGGCTTTTCTTTTGCCGCTCAGAGCAGGGACTCCAGTTCCCATATCCTGACCATGAGCTCTGCATACCTGACAGCTCCATTACCACAAGGGGATGCAGCCTCATTTCCATGTGTGCACATCTCCCACTAACACCCTCCCACTTGGGAAGTTCTTCACAGAAGAGCAGTGCTAAGCTAGGGACTCTGGATCAACTCATTGGCATTTCCCCAGATCTGACACTGGCCTCACCGCTCTCTGCAGTGATTGGTTTCCCAGGTCCTGTTCATCATCTTTACATACCCACCTCAAGATGTCCCTGTTCCCATTACGTGGTTGACCTGCTCACTGTTTTGGGCAGTGTGAGGGACACTGAAGGCCTGAGAATGTCCAGTGTGGCCCTCACATGGTGTAGTCTCTAAAGCTCTTCTTCCTTTACCCCTTTACTCATCTCCTCACTTTTCCTTCTACCCTTCCAGAAACATGTTACCTAGCAAAATAATGATTATTTATTAGTGTGAGTTTGTCCTCACTTTCTGAGACCCACACTTGATCAACCTGGCTTTAAAACTAACAGGAATGCAAGGTGACCCCTCCCACGAAGACCAAAACCTCTGTATTAAAAAATTGTGATGATTTTAATTACATTTTTCTCAGATTATTTATTTACTTAACTGTGCCATGTGGCATGTGGGATCTTAGTTCCCCCAACCAGCAATCTAAATGTCTTGTGATGTGGACACGGGGAGTCCTAGCCACTGGACTGCTGGTGATTCTCTTTTTCAGGATTCTTGATGTTTTTGTTTTTCACATGTCTGTCTTTTACCTGTGTGTCTTGTTTCATTAGATTTCTATTCGTACTTTTGCCAACTTCTGTTTTGTGAGATTAGGCTATTTTCTCTTATTTTGACATTAGAAAAGCAAGGAAATAACGAAGACGTGTTAGATTTCACTCATTCATGAATGTGAGTGGCTTTTTTTCCTGCATGGAATTATAATTCAGAATACTGAAAGTTTGTGTTCTCTATTTTTATACAATGTATAATATAATGGCCTTATACATGATACATGTTTTGGATAAGTTTCTTTTATTAATATGTTACCTTCAGATATAATTACACAGTAAATCAATCCCTGTTTTGTAGTGCTTGCCAATTTCCCTGGTGAAAATATTCACACCATTACCAGTGTCAAATTGTGAACGTAATGTCACTGAAATGGAGTTGGGAAGCATTGCCTGTAACCCACCATTGTATGCTTTGCCCCTTACAGGCCCAGTAGCTGCAAAATGTTTTAGGAGTGTACCTAGTAAACCATAGTACAGTGATTACGAATACATTTTTCTAATTTGTTTGAAAAATCACTTACTGGTTGTATAGTTGACTTAAATTTTGTATATGTACATTTAAACATTTTTGTGTACATCCTTAAAATCAGTTTCCTTCTGCCATGTTAAATTCATCTTCAACATTATAATTACTGATAAAGGGCCTACTCTAGTAATCACTGTTTTCAAATATATATGTAAATGGAATGACTGTGTTGGAGCCTTCCTGTATATTATCATCATTTATCATAATTACACACATTTTTGTTGGTGTATCATGATTTACCTAGTCATTTTTAAGTTTTGTAATCGCAGGTTTCACATCTTTTCGCATCATACATAACTTCTTAGAATGCTTTTCAAAAATGAAACCTTTTCGTAATGCCAGCAATGTATTACACGAGAATGTATTCTAAGTACCAGTGTTTATCCGCACAACCTGGGGGCAGTGTAACAAAAGGTCGAATGCTCACACCTTCGATGCAGCCTGGATCTGCTAACTCATGTACCATAGCACAAAGGATGTGGGACAGAAGGGAGACCTTGCTGGGGAAATACAGTGGGACGTGCTGACCCCGCACAGCAGGTGTGGGTACAGAATTCACAAGCGGTGAATTTTTGGGCAGCCAGGCATGTGATACTGATGCTCAAAATTGTGGTGTGTGGACCAGACACAGTCACACTGTTCTCATAGATCCCTTATGATCAGGTAAGTGCAGACGGGATTAGAAAGACAATCTCCCACGTCACTTCAAGTTTGATGCACTGATTGTGTTCAGATTAGGGACTGAGTCACAATTGTGTTACCAGCTAGAGATTCACATCTGTGAGCAGCTTTGTTTAGCAGAGAACTTCGGTTTGGGTTTTTGAAGCTTTATGGGAGGTGTCGTCATTCCTTGAGCCCTTAGCACTTGGACTAAAGTTTGTCAAGGTTCAGTCCCCAGAAGATGTGGGTAAGTTCTTGCTGATTATCTTGCTAAATAGCAATCATTTGGTGATTTATATTTTTCTGGTGGGTAGGAGGAGCAGTGGGGTGATGGGTGAGGGGATTAGGAGGAAGAGCCTTGGAGACAGGGAGAGGTCCACTTTGGACATTCGTAGTCTTTCAAGTGGGGAGAAGACAGTGGCACCCCACTCCAGTGCTCTTGCCTGGAAAATCCCATGGACGGAGGAGCCTGGTAGGCTGCAGTCCATGGGGTTGCTGAGAGTCGGACACGACTGAGCGACTTCACTTTCACTTTTTACTTTCATGCATTGGAGGAGGAAATGGCAACCCACTCCAGTGTTCTTGCCTGGAGAATCCCAGGGACGGGGGAGCCTGATGGGCTGCCGTCTATGGGGTTGCACAGAGTCGGACACGACTGAAGCAACTTAGCAGCAGCAGCAGTCTTTCAAGGTCCCTCACAGTGCTCAGAATAGTGACCGGGACAGTTTGGGCAAGATGTATCCTGAATTGGGTTCATGAAAAAGATGGGCAGAAGCTTGGAAAGAAATCACTGCATACTGCATGTGGTGGAGGCCATTGTCACATCTGGGGTGACACTGAAGACCATGGGTGGCTTGCTGGTTTGGTGCCCCTGTCACTTTGCACAGCATCACAAAAGGGAACGTGTTTGCAAGGAGATATGAACCGGGGAAGGTGGAGCTGGAGGCCCAGTGAAGATGTAGACACCAGAGTAGGTAGTTCGTGGTTGTGACACAGTTGATGGTGTGCATATTAGGAAGTGCAGAAGAGAAGCCAGTGCATCTGTTTGGTGTAGTGTAAGCACTCGTCAAAGGCCTGGCAGCTGTGTGTCCTTGTGGAAGCTATTCAGCTGAGATGCAGACCCGTCCCTCCACAAATTTGAAGAATAATTACAGATTCTGAGCCCAGGGAAGTTTGCATAGATAAATGGGATCATTCACATTAAAATTATGAATGTTTGTTCCCACTGAAAAGAAAGGTGTGTCCATTAGCATGGGGCTGTGGTATGACTAGGGCTGTTGTGGGGAGGGAGACAGGGTGTCGGGACATGTATGTGGTGGTCTTTGAGTCTCCAGTTGGATAGGGTGGACATGGGGTACAGAGACAAGACTTCAGTAAATGTGAAGAAATTATGATCTAAAGATTGGAACAGTCACTAGCTGAGGCCAGGGCAAGAAGGTAGTCCTTGACTGATTAGGCCTTATGATAAAGATGAAAAGTCAGCCGCGTGAGTAGGTATAGTTGAATCGGACTGGTTGGGCAGGCGATGTTCAGCGAGCAAGAGCACAGCCATTCACTGTGGCCGGATTACACATCGGTGTTTCTCAGTGAGTTGGGCACAGACCCTGCCGGCAAGAGAGCCTTTTCTGGATGTACAAAAGCAGTGCTTTCCCTCTTGCTCACCTGCACTAGGCGTGCCCAGTGTCTCCCTTCCAGATACCCAGTCAGGGTGCTTTTTTTTTTTTTTTTTTTTAAGGCAAGGCTTTGTTGGGACTTAAGCTGCAGCACCAGAGAATAAAAACATGTAACAGGTTCCTTTGCTTGGTCTCAGAGGGGCCCTTTCTGACATTTTTATTGTCCTTGAGCAAAGCTTGCAAAATGAATTCAAACTTTTTTTTTCCTTCTTTTTTTTGACTGGGAGAAGGGGCTTGCTGCATCGTATTTCCTGGAATACCCATTGAACCCCGCCGCATGGCAGCCGCAAACATAGTAAATCCTAGTCACTGAACCACCAGGGAGTTCCCCCAAATAGCTACCACTTCAGGCTGTATGCATTTCAAGAGCAATTGTTCAGTCTCTAAGTGGTGTCAAAGTTTTTGACCCCATGGACTGCGGCATGCCAGGCTTTCCTGTCCTTCACCATCTCCTGGAGCTTGCTCGAACTCATGTCCATCAAGTCGGTGATGCTATCCAACCATCTCATCCTCTGTCATCTCCTGCTTTCAATCTTTCTCAGCATCAGGAATCTTTTCCAGTGAGTTGACTTTTCGCATAAGGTGGCCAAAGTATTGGAGCTTCAGCTTCAGTATCAGTCCTTCCAGTGAATACTCAGGGTTGATTTCAAGATCAATAGGATAATGTTTGTTTGCTTCCAATTGCCAGCGGCGGATGTCAGCTTGGGTTGGCTTTAAGGAATGAGGCCATGTGCAGACACTTCAGTGGTCAATAGCATTAAAGACAAATGGTCTTAAGCCCTTCCTCTGGTCCAGAATCTTCCACCCGCCTAAGAAGGATGAAGCCCTTCCCCCACACAGGCAGTTTCTCAGTGCTCCTCCCCTCAGCAGTTTAGCTCTTCTTGTTGGTCTTCTAGTGTGGGGTGCCATTTCTTGAGACCGTGACACTACATTTTCCAGAAGACCATGTGTTATGACAGCGTTCAACCAATGAAAATGCAGAGTCTGGACATTCCTTGGAGGCCAAGTATCCGCAGTAGACGTCTGGTCTCTTCTTGGCAGGCATTTTGATTGCTGTAGAGATTGTGGAACTGGTTGAAAGTCTTTGTGTCTCATGTTCGTGCATGTCTGCTGTAGAGTAAAGTGACTCCGTTACATGTATATATATTCTTTTTCTTTTCTTTTCCCTTATGGTGCATCAGAAGATACACAATATAGTTCTCTGTGCTATAGAGTAGGACCTTCTGCTTTATTCATCCCATATATACTAGTTTGCACTCCCAATCTTTCCCTTGCTCAGCTGCCTCCCACTTGGAAATCTAAGTCTGTTCTCTGTGTCTGTGAGTCTGTTTCTTAGATGTATTCATTTATATGATATTTTAGATTCCATATATAAATGAAACATGGTGTTTTTCTTTCTATTTCTGACTTGCTTTACTTAGGATGATGATGTCTTAAGTCCATGCATGTTGCAGCAAATGGCATTATGTAATTGTTTTTATGAACTCAATAATGTTCTATAGTATACATGTACCCTATTGTCTTTATGCCTTCATCTGTTAATGGATATTTAGGTTATTTCCATGTTTTGGCTTTGAAATTTTTTCTTCCTGTTTTTTCTGCAGTTTTATAATGTCTTTTGATGTACAAAAGTTTTTTAGTTTTTTCTTTTTTTCCTCCAACTTTCTTGAGGTTCAGTTGACACATTATATGATGTAATTTAAGGTATAAAGTGGTAATTGTCCTTTTTTTTTCAAGTCCAGTTTGTCTATTTTTTATTTTGTCGATTTTGCCTTTATTGTCATAGGCAAGAATTTGTCTGAATTCAACATTTTGAAAGTTTTCCCTTTTTTTTCCCATAAGAATTTTGTAATTTTAGCTCTTACATTTTAGTCTTTGATATATTTAGAATGCCTTTTTGTATATGGTATAAGACTCTTAACTTCATTCTTGTACATGTGGCTATCCAGTTTTTCCAACATTATTTGGTAAAAAGCCTCTCTTTATTGAATGGTAAGGGTCTTACTGTCAGTAATTATTGGATCATATATATGAGGGTTGATATTTACAATCTGAAGTCTCCATTCTATTTCACTGGAGTGGATATATGTCTTTATGCTATTAGCATGCTGTTTTGATTACTATAACTTTGTAATATGGTGTGAAATAAGCCTTAGGTGCCTTTCATGAATCCCACTTGGTCATGATGTATAATCATGTTTATATAGTTTTCAAATCAATTTACTGACGCTTTGTGGTTTGCATTTATGTTCATCAGAGATACTAGCGTATACTTTTTCTTTACGTTTTTGGTTTGGTATTAGAGTAATGTTGGCCTCACAGAATTAGATAGGAAGCAGTCTCTCTGCTGCTGTCTTCTGAAAGGAGTTGTAGAGAATTGTATCTTCCTGAAATGTTTGTCATATTTCACCAGTTAACCAATCTGGGCCAATTACATTCTGTTTTGGAAGGTTATTCCTTATTGATTCAGTTACATTAACAGATGTATACATATTTAGATTGTGAATTGTTGTGTGGGTTGTGATAGACTGTATATTTCAAAAAATTAATCTATTTCATTTAGATTATCACATTTATGGTCTTGGAAATGCCCATATATTTCATTATGCGTTTAATGTGCATTGTCTCTATAGTGGTTTTTCCTCTTTCTTTTTTTCATTCTTTCTTCTTTTTTTGGCTGTGCTTCGAGGCATGTGAAATCTTCATTTCCAAAGCAGGGATCAAACTGTCCCCTGCAGTGGAAGTACAGAGGCTTTACCACTGGAACACTGAGGAAGTCCTCTTTTATTTTTGATACTAATAATTTATGCCCTGTCTTGTTTTTGTGATTAACCTGACTAGAATCTTTTTATTTTATTGGTCATTTTAAGGAACCAACTTTGGCTTTGTTGATTTTTATCTTGATTTTTAAAAATTATTTTTTCCTTTGGATTTTATTTTCTCTTTTTCTAGTTTCCTAAAGTGATTGCTTTTAGATCTTAATTATTTCTAACATATACATTCAGTGCTATAAATTGCCCTATAACCACTGCTTTCACCATATGCATATTATTTTGAGAAGTGCTGTGTTTATTTCAAGATAATTAAAATCTTACCTTGAGATTTCTTCTTTGATCCATGTTTCTTTGGGTTGTTTAATTTCTTCTCATTGTGCGATTTGCCAGTTATCTTTCTGTAACTGGTTCTAGTGTAATTCCACCATACTCTGAGAACAGACATTTTCTGATTTCTGTTGTTTCAGACTTGTTAAGGTGTGTTTTTTTGGCCCATGGTGTGCTCGTCTTGTAAATTTTCCATGTCAGCTTAAGATTATTCTGCTGTTGGATGGAGTAGACCAGTAGTCTGTAGAAGTCCATATATCCAGTTGGCTGTGCTGGGTCTTCATTGCTGTGCAGGCTTTCCTCTAGTTGCAGCAGGAGGGGGTACTCTCTAGCTGTGATGCACGGACTTCTCATTGCGGTGGCTTTTCTTGTTCAGAGTACAGGCTCTCAAGTGTTCAGGCTTCAGGAGTTGTGGCTCCTAGGCTCTAGAACACAGGCTGTGTAGTTGTGGCACACGGACTTAGTTGCACTGTGGCACGTGGGATCTTCCCAGACCAGGGATTGAACCTGTGTCTCCTGCGTTGGCTGATGGATTCTTTACCACTGAGCCACCAGGGAAGCCTCTGGTAGATATTAATATAGTTAATAGTACTTTTTATTGTTTTGAGTTCTGTTAATCTCTATCGTTTTTCTTTAATGCATATTCAGGTTTTATTTAAAGTGCATTTTGTTGTTTTAAATTTCATTTACTTAAAGATTTATTTTGGCTGTTTGGTCTTCTTTGTGGTGTACAGGCTCTGGAGTGTGCAGAGTTAGTAGTTGCGGAATGTGGGCTTAGTTGCTCTGTGGCATGTGGGATTTTAGGTTCCTGACCATGGATTGAAACAGTGTCCCCTGAATTGCAACGCTGATTCTTTACCACTGGACCCCCAGGGGAGTCCTAAAGCGGGTTTCTTAGACAACATATGGTTGAGTCCTGTTTCTGAATCCACCCTGATAATCTCTCTTTTAATTTGTACACTGAGACTATCAATATTTAGTATATTGATAAATACTTAACGTGTTTGTTACCATTTTCTAAAATTGCCCTTGTTCTGCATTCCTGTGTTAGTCTACCACTCCTTCTTTTTTGGTGTTAATTGAGCATTTTGTATGATTTTATTATCTCTCCTTTGTTAGCTTACCAGCTATATTTGCTTCTCTCCATTTTTAAATTTAGTGGTTCTAAATTTGTGTTATGTATTAACAACTGATTTAAGATCACTTCCATATAATCCTATATGATTTCATGGGTAGTTTGAATAAATATATATTTGTGTCTTGTGGAATCTCAGTTCCCCTACCAGGGATTGAACCTGGGCTTCTGGCAGTGAAAAATGTGGGATTGTAACCACTGGGCCACCAGGGAATTCCTATGTAATTTAAAAATATCCTGAGGTGAGGTTCCATGGTTGCCTACTGGATAGGATTCCATTTTTTCGTTACTGTGGACCAGTTCACCCCAGCTGTTATCTGTTAGATATGAAAAGATATTTTTCGAAAGGAGACATGCTAATGGGAACCTTGTACATAAAAAAATGCTCAATATTACAAATGGTAGGGGAAATGCAAGTCAAAATGACAGATACTACATCATACGTTATAATGTCTGTTATGAAAAACACAAGAAATAATGTTGGTAAAGATGTGGTGAAAAGGAACCCCTTGTGCATTTCGTGTTGATCCTTTGTTAAAATTCCAATCTCTCTGCTTATATTTTCCTTCTAGTTTCAATGCTGTCTGCCCTATCCATTCGTAGACATTAATTAGCTTATTAATCATAATTGTTTAAAATTATCAACATGATCATTCCAGTATATCTGTAGTATTTGATTGTAGTTTTGAAGCTTTGTCTCTTCAAGCTCTGTTTTATGGGACACTGCAGAGCTTCAGTAGGCTCAATAGTTGCAAAAGAGTTATATCAGTTAGATTCTGCCAGAGCAGTTATGTTTATGTGGGGAGATGAAGTCTTAAAAAGTTTGTACTCCATCCACCATACATCCTTTCCTCTGGTTCCAATAGAGATTATTTATTCATTTACTCATTTTAACTTCTTATTTTATATTATAGTTTGGTTGATTTACAACGTTGTGTTAGTTTCAGGACTTTTTTTAGTATTTAAAGATTATTTAAATGTTTTATTTGTAGTATTTGATGTCATGTATTGGGTACTGAGTTCCTCTGAGCCACTGTTACTGTTCTTTTGTCCTAACTCTGTTAGGACTTGCATCATTTTGACTCTTGTAACTGGGAATGGAGAGTCCTTGGGCCTTATGGAATGGACATGACTCTGGTCTCTGCAAAAGAGCTTGGAGATTCTCTGGGCCCAGATGAATGTCAAGTGGGGAGGGACTTGTTATAGGTCTTTGTTCGTCATACCAGGAACATATGACTTCCATCCTTTGACTAGTGTTGTGGTGCTATTGCCAGTGGCTACAAATGACTTCTCTCATCTTTCTCTATTCTGGACATTCTGCCAACCTGTCATTTCTACTACTTTACATTCTTAGTCTGACTCCAGCCTAGGATTCATCTCCTACCACCTGTGTAAACCTCATGTGGTCTTCACATTGTTTTCCCTCTGTTACTTGGTGGCAAAATTGTTTATGTCCTCAAACATGCATGTATGCTTTACTGTTTGTTGAACTCCAGCTGCATGTTGCAGCCAGATTTTCAGTGGCATGGATGAACAGTATACTTCTCCACAGTGTCACAGGTCACCAGAGGATGTAGTCCTGGTAAACCCATTGAGAGAGGAGTGCCTTTCACCTTGGGTCACATCCAATCCTTGTGTCCTGGACATGGAGTGAGCACCTGCTTCCTCAGTTTGACCCCGGCTTCATATGCTGGACGTGATTCCATGGACCTGTGTACGCTTTCTGCTCCCAGCTTGTCCCCACTGCTTCTTTCATGTGGCAAATATTACAGTTGTCGTGATATCATTCCCTCCAATAAAGTCAACCAGAACTTCACCATCACTTGTTTGTTTTCAGGTTCTTGGCGTGGAGTCCAGGATAAAGAGACACCATCTGAAGAAATCAAACCTGCAGGGGTGTTACAGTTTCGCACTCCCAGGGCAGGTTTGTCTCCTGAGAAGACCCAACCCTGTGCGATGTGCATCCCAGTCTTGAGAGACATTTTGCACTTGGCTGAAGAGCAAGGAACAAATGGGGAGCAGAAAGCATACACATGTGCGGCCTGTGGGAAGGAGTTCTATTTCACTGCTAACATTCAGCAGCACCAGAAGCAGCACGTTAGAGAGAATCCTTTCCTATGTAATACTGAGCGACCCTCATTTTTAAAGACCTGCACAGTTCACTCAGCAGGGAATTTCTCTACCTACATGGAGATTGGGAATGACTTCATGGCCAGCATGGGAGTTCAGCCACAGGCCACTAATACTGGGAAGAAACTGAACAATAGTACCGAGTGTGAGGTTGTTTTTCACAGTGGAGAAAGTCATCACAGTTTGGGAGAAGGTAAGATAGTTTCCAGCCACACAGACATTCTTGTAGAGCATGAGAGAGTCCTCATTAGTGAGGCAGTTTGTGAGGTAAACAAATGTGAGAAAGCTGGCACCCAAAGAAGTAACCTCATTCAGCATGTGCAAGTTCACACTGGAGAAAAGTCTTACCAATGCAGCCGATGTGAAGAATTTTTTAGCCACAAATCCCAAATCCTTTCACATCAGAGCTTTAATTGTGGAGGAATGCTTTATGATTGCAGTGAATGTGGGAAATCCTTTAGCCGAAGGAAATACCTCATTTCCCATAGGAGAATCCACACTGGAGAAAAACCTTATGAGTGCAAGGAATGTAATAAATCCTTCAGACGAAAGGGGAACTTAATTGAACATCAGAGAGTTCACACTAGAGAAAAACCTTATCAGTGCAAACAGTGTGGAAAATTTTTTGCCCGCAAATCCATTTTCCTTGCACACGAAAGAATTCACACTGGAGAAAACCCTTATGAGTGCAACAAATGTGGGAAAGCTCTTACTACTATCTCTAGTTTCTATTATCATCTGAGAGTTCACACGGGAGAACGGCCTTATGAGTGCAATGAATGTGGGAAATCTTTCACTACTTTGTCAACTCTTTCTAATCATCAGAGAGTTCACAGTGGAGAAAGACCTTTTAAGTGTAGTGAATGTGAAAAATTCTTTAGCCGAAAGGAACATCTCAGTGCCCATATGAATGTTCACACTGGAGAAAAGCCTTATGAGTGCAATAAATGTGGGAAATCTTTTACGAGTAGGTCAAACCTTTGTAATCATTGGAGAGTTCACATTGGAGAAAGGCCTTTTAAGTGCAGTGAATGTGGGAAATGTTTTACTAGTAGCTCAAGCTTTCTTCGTCATCAGCGAGTTCACACTGGAGAAAGGCCTTACGAATGCAGTGAATGTGGAAAATCTTTTGTTGCTTCGAGTGGCCTCCGGTATCATCAGAGAGTTCACAATGGAGAAAGACCTTATGAGTGCAGTGAATGTGGGAAAAATTTTACTGCTAGGTCGACCCTTCGTGATCATCAAAGAGTTCACACTGGAGAAAAGCCTTATAAGTGCAGTGAATGTGGTAAGTATTTTACTAGTAGGTCGAGCCTTCTACGTCATCAGAGAGTTCACACAGAAGAAAGGCCTTATGAGTGCAGTCAATGTGGACGATCTTTTACTACTCAGACATACCTCTATGATCATCACAGAGTTCACATTGGAAAAGGCCTATGAGTGCAATGAATGTTGGGAAAACCTTTAAGAAAAGACAGTTCCTCCTCATCCATTGGAAAATCCACATTGGATAAAAGCCTTTTGAGTGCAAGGAATGTGTTAAATCTTTCATCTGTTGGTGCCAGTTGATTAAACAACAGAATTCACACTAGAGAAAGGGCTTTGTGAATATTGCAGATATTGCTGACAGTGATGTTGAAGAAGTTTGAGGTGGTAACAGAGCATGAAGAACCTGTGCAGCAAATGGACTCTTTCTGAAGAGTAAACTGAGGCACAGAGACTGTATCATCTGTTTGTGATCTCCTTGGAATGAATAGGCATCTGGGATTCAATGCCAGGTTGCCAGGTTTAGGATTTAGGGAATCTGATCACTTCTCTCCTGCTCCCCACCCTCTTCTGCCCCCCAACACACCAGGTTTGAAGACTGAAAGAACACTTTGTCCATTGTGACCCCCCACCCTAGGAGCCCAGCTTATACCCCAGCCTCATGCTGATTGGACAGGATTGTCTTCTCTGCCATCCAGCATTGATGCCTTACATGTGAATGACCACATTATCTACCCAACTAAACCAATGCTTTGGTTCAATAATTATTATTTCCATTTGTGAAAGAAGGGGTGTCTAGTTCAGAGATTTAGAGGGACTTACACAGGAGCTCACTACTGCCACACCTTTCATGAGAGTAGTTGCTCTACGCTGCAAATGCTTCTCTTCTGCCCCTTAGAGCAGGGACTCCATTTCCTGTGTCCTGACCATGAGCTACACAGACCTGAAGCCTGGATTAACCCCAGGGACTCCAGCTTCATTTCCACCCATGCACATCTTTCACTAACAACCTCCCACTTGGAAGTTTCTCAGGGACAGCGGCATTAAGCCAGGGACTCTGGACTGGCTCATTGGTATTGCCCTAGGTTTGGAACTGGCTCTACCACCATAAGCAGTGATTGGTTTCCAAGGTTCTGTCTACCTTCTTTATGTAGCCACCTCAAGATGTCCTTGTTGCCCTGTTATATGATTGACCACTCGTTGTTCTGGGCAGTGGGAAAGACACTGAAGGCCTGAGAATGTCCAGTGTGTTCCTCACATGGCGTGGTCTCCAAGATTCTTCTTCCTTTACCCCTTTACCCATATTCTCACTTTTCCTCCCACCCCTCCAGAAAAATGTAGCTCAGAAGAATAATGGTTGTTTATTAATATGAACTTGCCCTCCCTCCCTGATAGCCTAACTTAAAAACTAGCCCTGAATGCAGACTGACCTCTTCCATGAAGACTAAAACCTCTGTGTAAAAAAATCATTATGATTTTAGTTGCCTTTTTTCTCAGGACTTTTCTTCCCCTTCACTGTGCCATGTGGCTGTGGGATCTTAGTTTCCCTGTCCAGGAATCTAAAATGTGCCCTATGATATGGACATATGGAATCTTAGCCACTAGACTGCTGGGGAATTCCCTTTCACTGGATTCTTAATGTTAATTTTTGTTTTTCATGTGTCTGTTTTTCGCCTGTGTGTTCTATTTGGGAAAATTTCTATTCATATTTTGGCCTACTTTTGTTTTCTGAGATTTGTGTGTTCTCTTTTTTTGACAAGAAGGAAAGCAAAGAAACATCAAAGACATCTGTTAGATTTCACTCATTCAGCAATAATGTGTGTGACTTTTTTTCTGCATGGAATCGTAATTCATAGTACTGAAAGTATATGTTCTAAAAGTTTATACTATGGGTAATATAATGGCCACATGCATTATACATGTTTTCAATAAATCTGTTTTATTCACATTTGTTACCTTAGTCTTAAGGCCAGACATTTAATTGCACAGTAAATCAAGCCCTGTTTTGTAGTGTTTGCCAGTTTCTTTGGTGTTAATATTCCCATCCTTGCCAGTGTCGAATCGTGAACATAATGTCACTGAAATGGAGTTGAAAAGAATTGCCGGTCGCCCACCATGTATTCTTTTCCCCCCTTAAAGGTCCAGTATCTGGAAAATATTGTAGGAATGTAGCTAATAAATCATACTAGAATGATTATTGATAGATTTTGCTGAATTGTTTTAAAAATCATTTCATTTAAATCGAGTTCATTTAAATTTTATGTATTTAAGATGTACATTGGACATACTTGTGTACATCCTTCAAACCAGTTTCCTCTTGCCATTTTAAATTTACCTTCAACATTATCGTTACTGATGCAAGAGTATAGTCTACTTCAGTAATGACTATTTTCAAATATATATATATATAAATGGAATGACTGACGGACTCTTCCTGTATCTTATACCATTTATCATATTTATACACATGATCACTTTTTGTGTTTGTGTATCAGGATTTACCTAGTCGTTCTTAATTTTTATAATCTCAGGTATCATGTTTTTCAATACGTAACTTCTTGGAGTGCATTTCTAAAATGAAGCTTTTTCATAACTCCAGTAACTAACACAAGAAAGGATTCTAAATATCAGTGTATATCAGCACAGCCTGGGACACAGTGTGACAGAGTTTGAATGCTCACACCCTTTGACGCAGCCTTGATCTACAAACTCATGTAGCATAGAACGAAGGACGTATGACAGAAGTGAGACCTTGTTGGAGAAATACAGTGGGACATGCTGACCCTGCACAGCAGTTGTGGGTACAGAATTCACAAACACTCCAGGGAGATTTGGGGCCGGGCATGTGATACAGATGGCCCACGTTGTGGTGTGTGGGCCTCACACACTCTCACAGTTCTTGTGGATCCCGTGTAATAAGGTGAGTGCAGACAGGCTTGCAAAGAACAAGTTCTGACGTCACCACAAGTTTGATGGTGCACTGATCGTGTTCATTTGAGGGACTGGGTCACAAGTGTTATACAGGTGAAGATTCACACCTGTGAACAGCTTTGTTTCACGAGAACTTGGCGTTGGGTTTTACAGGCATTATGGGAGGTGTCATTCTTCAGCCCTTAGCATTTGGACTAAAGTTTGTCAAGGATGGGTCCCCAGAAGATGTTGGCACTTTCCTTCTGGTTATCTTGATAACTAATAATCATTTGGTGATTTACATTTTTCTGCTGGGTAGGAGGAGCAGTGGGGTGATGAGTGAAGTGGTTAGGAAGAACAGCTGGTGCAGAACAAGAAGACCTTAGGATTAAGAGGGAAGGCCAGTCCTGTGTGTAGGATATAGTTGATTAAGACTTGGGCCAGGGGATGTTCAGAGAGCTAAAGAACAGCTTATTTGGATGGCCTGATTATACATGGGTATTTTTCACCAAGTTGGGCACAGTCACAAACCACAGGCAAGAAAGCCTTTCTGGGGGAACCACAAGTAGTGCTCTGCCCCTTGTCTACCCGCTCAGGCCTGCTCAGTATCTCTTCTGTATTCAGGGTCCTGGCTTCCCCCCACCCCGCCCTCAGACTAGGAAGAAAACGAATAACAGGTTCCCGTGCTGGCTCTTTGAGGGGCCCTGTCTGACGTTTTTAGTGTCCCTGGCCAAAGGTTACGAAATGACTTTTTCCCCTGGCTGCACAAAGGCATTTAC
Source organism: Bos indicus x Bos taurus (assembly GCF_003369695.1). NCBI lineage: Eukaryota > Metazoa > Chordata > Mammalia > Artiodactyla > Bovidae > Bos > Bos indicus x Bos taurus. The sequence continues at coordinate 853,662 of NC_040093.1, forward strand.
TAGATGTTATTTTTTGGACCAGCTCTTTAACCCAGACACATGGTGGGAAACACCAAGTCCTAATTACTGAACCACCAAGGAATTCCCCAAAATGGCTTTAACACTTCAGGCTGCATGCCTTTCAGAAGCATTAGGATAATATTCATTTGCTTCCAATTTCCACTGGATGTCAACTTGGGTTGACTTTTAGGTGTCTGAGACCATTTGCAAACACTTCAGTGATTGGTATCATTAAAGACAAATGTTCTTAAGCCCTTCCTCCTGCCCTGGATCCTCTGCCTGCCTAAGGATTGAGCACCTCTGTCACAACAGGTAGTTTTTCAGCTCTCCTACCTCAGTGGTTTTCCTTTTCATTCCTCCAGTGTTGTTGTTCAGTCACTCGGTCGTGTTCAAGTCTTTGCGACCCCATGGACTGCAGCACGCTAGGCTTCCTTGTCCTTCACCATCTGTCACATCCACTGAGTCGGTGATGCCATCCAACCATCTCATCCTCTCGTCCCCTTATCCTCCTGCCTTCAATCTTTCTCAGCATCAGGGTCTTTGTTAATTAGTCGATTCTTTGCATCAGGTGGCCAAAGTATTGGAGCTTCAGCATCAGTCCTTCTAATGAATATTTAGGATTGACTGGTTGGATCTCCTTGCGGTCCAAGGGACTCTCAAGAGTCTTCTCCAACACCACAGTTCAAAAGCATCAGTTCTTTGATGTTCAACCTTCTTTAGTGGTCCAACTCTCACATCCATACATGACTACTGGAAAAACCATAGCTTTGACTAAGTTTCTCCAAAGCATGTGGGATTAGTTCCCTGATCATGGATTGAACCAGTGTCCTCTGTATTGTAAGACAGATTCTTAACCACTGGGCCATCAGGTAAGTCCTAAAGTGGGTTTCTTGAAGACAACATACGGTTAAGTTCTGCTTCTGGATCCATTCTGAAATCTCTCTTTTAATTGATGTACTGAGACTATCCATGTTTAGTATATTGGTGTATACTTGGATTAATATTTAATACTGTATTGATAGTATACTTGGATTAATATCTAATATATTTCTTGCCATTTTCTAAAATTGCCCTTTGTTGAGGTCCTTTAATGGACTGGAACCTGGTGGTCCAGAGTCGACCGGTAAGAAAGTAAAGGAGAGAAAGAGGCTGCTATTCCTTGGTTTACGCAGAAAGCCAATAAAGCCCCTGCACAGGGCTTGCTCTGTTCACGAAGGCCTCAGGCACCCTCTCGATGGGGTGAAGGTGCAGAGCGCCTTCTCAAGAGGGTCTTAGAAGCCCGGGCAGTAAAGTGAACTCAGAGAGCCTCTGCGCTCCAGGGGATTAGCCTGAAAAAAGAGAGAGAGGGAGAGGGAGAGAGGGGGAGAAAGACACAGGGACCAGAGTTCTGATGGAGCAAAGGTGTTTTAATTAACATGGTGTGGATATATATACTATTTTACAAGGTAGTTATTCTCAGCAAAGATAAAGATTAAATTCCAGACTTACAAAAATAGGCGATCCATATTAAAGAGAGAGAGAGAGTTGTAAACAATCACTTTTACTGTATGGTTCACAAGAAGGAAGAGGGTACTTATCACCATATAGAAACACTAATGAAGGAAATGCCTGGATTCCTCAGCCCCCGGGAGAGGCTTGCCTCTCCTCTTAATTCCCGATTATTCAGGAATTATAAGGAACAGAGAATTCCTGACAGATCCGAAACAGCACACAGGAAGCCTCGTGTTAAATGCTTCCTGACAGTTCCCCCTATTTTATTATATTTGTAAAAAAGGTCTTGACCAAATGAGTTTTGTTAGTATTAACCAACCTTATAGAAAGGAGACGGTAAACAACAAATATAATTATCAAGATAATCACCAAAGTTACAGTTCCAGACCTGATACTGATAATTTGTTCAGCTAAAGTTTCCAAATTAGGGGAAGAGGGCAGATTTTTAGAAAAAGTTTTAAAGATTTTCTTTTGCAGTAATTGTACATTCAGAGAGGCATTATCATGTATATTTTGTAAATGAAATTTGATTTATTCCCAGTTACAGGCAGGTGCAGAGCACCTTCTCAAGAGGGTCTTAGAAGCCCGGGCAGGAAAGTGAACTCAGAGAGCCTCTGTGCTTCAGGGGGTCAGCCTGAAAAAGAGGGAGAAAGAAAGAAAGACACGGGGACCAGAGCTCTGATGGAGCAAAGGTGTTTTAACATGGTGTGGGCATATATACTGTCTTACAAGATAGTTATTCTCAGCAAAGATAAAGATTAAAATTCCAGACTTACAAAACATAGGCAATCCATATTAGAGAGAGAGTTGTAAACAATCACTTTTACTGTTTGGTTCACAAGAAGAAAGAGGGTACTTATCACCATAGTAGCTAGTAGCTCAGTCGTGTCCGACTCTTTGCGACCAGGCTCCTTCGTCCATGGGATTTTCCAGGCAAGAGTGCTGGAGTGGATTGCCATTTCCTTCTCCAGGGGATCTTCCCGACCCAGGAATCAAACCCGGGTCTCCCGCATTGCAGGCAGACGCTTTACCGTCTGAGCCACCAGGGAAGCCCCTACTTATCACCGTATAGAAACACTAATGAAGGAAATGCCTGGATTCCTCAGCCCCCGGGAGAGGCTTGCCTCTCCTGTTAATTCCTCAGGAATTAATAAGGAACAGAATTCCTGACAGATCCAAAGCAGCACACAGGAAGCCTCGTGTTCAGTGCTTCCTGACAGCACTTGTTCTGTTTTTTCGTTCTCATTTTCTGGCTGTGCTGGGTCTTGGCTGCTGCCTGGCCTGTCTGGTTGCAGAGAGAGCAGACTGCTCTCTAGTTGTGCGGGCTTCTCATTGCCGTGGCTTCCCTTGTGAAGCTTGGTTCTGTGGTGCGCTGACTTCAGTAGCTGCTGCCTTGGGGCTCTGAAGCACAGGCTCAGTGGTTGTGGTGCACGGACTTAGTTGCTCTGTGGCATGTGGGATCTTCTGGGATCAAGGATTGAACCCATGTCTCCTGCATTGACGGGCAGATTCTTTACCACTGAGCCACCAGGGAAAAAACCCTACCCTTATTCTCTGTTCCTTTGTTAATCTACCACTCTCTTTTTTGTGGTGTTAATCAAGCAGTTGTGTGATTTTATTTTCTCTCCTTTGTTAGCTCATCAGCTCTATTTGCTTCCATTTTTTAATTTAATTGTGCTAAAATTTGCATTATGTACTTATAAATGATATGAGTGCTTCCTTATGCTATATGGTTTCATGGGTAGTTTGAAAATATATATATTTCTATATAATGCACAGATACAATACATATATATACACGTATGACCCTGTGGTTTTTAATTGAAAATATTCATGTATAAGTGGACCCAAGTATTTTAGAACCCGTGTTCCAGGTTTACCTGTACTGAATGATTATGCTTACATGTTGAATCTTTAAACCAACACCACCACCACCAATCAGATACAGACAAAGGATTAGTGATTGCCAGATCAAGGTAAGGAGTGTAGATGAAATGAGTGAAGGATGTCAGAAGTTAAACACTTCTAGTTTATAAGGTAAATCCTGAGGGTGTAGTGCACAGCCTAGTGACTCTAGTTAACAAGACTCTGTTTTATATTTAGAAGTTTCCTGAGAGCATTCCTGGTGGTCTAGTTAAGAATCTGCCTGCCAACGCAGGAACAGGGGTTCGCTCCCTGGTGCAAGCAGATCCCATATGCTGTGGAGCAGCTAAGTTCATGCACTGCAACTGCGGAGTCTGCCTGTTGCAACTACTGAAGCATTCCTGCCTTAGAGCCTGTGCTCTGCAACAAGAAGACACTGCAGTAAGAAGCCCACACATTTCAACTAGAGAGTAGCCCCTGTCTGCTGAACCTAGAGAAAGCCTGAGATTGCAATGACGAACAAGAGAAGCCATAAATAAATAAAGAAAAGAAAAAAGAAATTGCCAAAGGAGTAGATCGTAAAAGTTCTCCTCACACACACACACACAAAATGCAGTCAGAGTTTCTGAGTTCTGGAAGTACACTTCCTTACCCTATCACAGGTCCAGGAAGTGTGTTCACCATTGACAGAGGAGTGAACTGTAGAAGCCGCCTTTCACCTCCAGCCACCTCCAGTCCTGTCCTGCGCTTGGTGAGATCAGATGCTTCTCAGTTTTACCGCAACTCATTTCCAGAACACAGTCCTGTGGAGTGGTTCTTTCACTTGTCAGAATTCATGGCTGAATCCAAGATTTTTAAAGTCTTCCCTGTTTTTCCCCCTAAGAATTGTGTAACTTCAGCTCTTACATTTTGACCTTTGATACATTTTGAATGCCTTTTTGTATGTGGTATTAGGTAGGACTCTAACTTCATTCTTGTACATGTGGCTATTCAGTTTTTACAACACTATTTGTTGATGAATCTATTGAATAGTAATGGTCAGTAATTATTGGATCATATATTATGAGGGTTGATCTTTATAATCTGAAGTCTATTTCACTGGAGTAGATATCTGTCTTTATGCTATTAGCATGCTGTTTTGGTTCCTATAACTTTTAATATGGTGTGAAATAAATGCTAGGTGCCTTTCATGAATCCCACATGGTCATGATATGTAATTCTGTTTGTATAATTTTTGAATCAGTTTACTGATGCTTTGTGATTTTGCCTTTATGTTCATGAGAGATATTGATGTATATTTTTTCTGCATGTTTTTGGTTTGGTATTAGAGTAATGTTGGCCTCACAGAATTAGTTAGGAAGCAGTCCTTCTGTTTCTGTCTTCTGAAAGGAATTGTAGAGAATTGTATATCTTCCTAAAATGTTTGTCATATTTCACCAGTTAACCAATCTGGGCAAGTTGCATTCTGTTTTGGAAGATTACTCCTTATTGATTCAGTTACTTTAACAGATGTATACCTATTTAGATTGTGTATTGTTGTGTGGGTTTTGGTAGACTGTATTTTTCAAAAAACTGGTCCATTTCATTTAGGTTATCACATTTATTGTCTTGGAGATGCCTGTATATTTCATTATACCATTTAATGTCCATTCCATGTGGTGGTTTTTCCTCTTTAATTCTTTCTCTTGGTCTCTCTTTTTTTTCTTTTGGCTGTACCTCCAGGCATGTGAGATGTTTGTTTCCAAACCAGGGATCAAACTGTCCCCAGTGGAAATACAGAGACTTTACCATTGGAACTGGGGAAGTCCTTTTTTATTTTTAATATTAGTAATTTATGTCTTGTCTTGTTTTTGTGATTACCCTAATGAGAATATTTTTTATTTTATTGGTCATTTTAAGGAACCAGTTTACTTTGTTTGTCTTTGTTATTTTTCTTTGTTGATTTATTAAATGATATCTTTTCTTCCTCCTTTGGATTTAATTTTCTCTTTTTTCTAGTTTTCTAAGGTGATTGCCTTTGGATTTTTTTTTAATATATGCATTCAGTACTATAAATTGCTGTATAACCATTGCTTTCACTGCATACACATATTTTGAGAAGTGTTGTGTTTGTTTCGAGATACTTAAAATTTTACCTTGAGATTTCTTGTTTGCTCCATGTTTTGTTTGGGTTGTTTGACTTTTCATTGTTCTGCGATTTTTTCAGCTATCTTTCTGTTACTGGTTCTAGTGTGATTCCACCGTGATCTGAGAACAGACATTGTCTGATTTTTGTTGTTTCAAATTTGTTAAGGTGTGTTTTTCTGGCCCAGCATGTGCTCTGTTTTATAAATTTTCCATGTCAGCTTAAGACTACTCTGCTGTTAGATGGACTAGACTTGTAGTCTGTAGGTGTCCAGATACCCAGTTAACTGTGCTGGGTCTTCATTGCTGTTCAGGCTTTTCTCTAGTTGCAGCGACTGGGGGCTACTCGCCAGTTATGGTACACAGACTTCTGGTTTGGTGGCTTTTTTTTTTGAGCACAGGCTCTCAAGCATTTGGTCTTTGGTAGTTGCGGCTCCTGGGCTCGAGAGCACAGTCAGGTAGTTGTGGCACATGGACTTAGTTGCCCTGTGGGCGTGCGGTCTTCCTGGACCCGGGACTGAACCTGTTTGTCCTACGGTGGCTCTTTACCACTGAGCCACCTGGGGAGCCTCCCGTTAGATGTGAATATAGTTACTAACATTTTTATTTTGAATTCTGTTAATAGCTCTCTAATGTTACATGCATGTTTTTATTTAAAGTGGGTTTTGTTGTTTTAAAATTTTATTTGTTTAAATATGTTTTTAGTCCATACTGGGTCTTCATTATGGTGCACAGGCTCTGGAGTGTGCAGAGTTGTTAATTGTGGCCTACAGGCTTAGTTGCTGTGGCATGTGGGTTCCTGACCATGGATTGAACCAGTGTCTCCTGTGTTGCACTTTGAATAGTTAACTGCTGGACCACCAGGGAAGTCCTGTAGTATGTTTCTCAGAGACAACATATCACTGAATCCTGTTTATGGATCCACCCTGATGATCTTTCTCTTAATTGGTACCCTGAGACTGTCGATGTTTAGTATATTGATATAGTTTGATAAATATCTAATGTATTTGTTATCATTTTATAAAATTATCCTTGTTCTTTGTTCCTGTGTTAGTCTACCGTTCTTTTTTTTTTTTTTTTTTTTTGTATTAATAGAGCATTTTGTATGATTTTGTTTTCTTTCCTTTCTTAACTTGCCACCATTTGCTTCTCTTCATTTTTTTATTTAGTTGTGCTAAAGTTTGTGTTATGTTTTCAGAATTGATTGAAGACCACTTCTATATAACATTGTATGACTTTATGGATAGTTTGATATATATAATATATATTTCCATCTTGTAATGTCTTAGTTCCCTGACTAGGGATCAGACCTGGGTCCCTGGCAGTAAAAGTGTGATGTCATAACTGCTGGCCCACCAAGGAATTCCTTAATAATTAAAAAAAAAATCATAACTGAAGTTCCATGGTTGCTTAGTTCAATAGGACTCTAGGCTTTCATTGCCATGGACCAGTTTGAACAAGGTATTATCTGTTAGATCTGAAAAGATATTTTTCTGAATGAGTCATGCAAATAGGAACCTTGTATATATAAAAAAAGTTCAGTATCACAAATGGTCAGAAAATGCCAATCAAAATGACAGTGAGATACCATGTCACACCTGTTCTAATGTCTGTTATGAAAAAGACAAGAAATAATGTTGGTTAAGATGTGGTGAAAAGAAACCCCTTGGGCACTCTTGGGAGGTGTGTACATTGTTGTCATCACTATGGAGTAGATCATGGAGAATCCTTACAACATTAAATAAGGAACTACAGTATGATCCAGCAATTCCAACTCTGTATTTATCCACAGGGAGTGAAATCACTGTATCAAAAAGGTATCTGTACCCCATGTTTATTGTTGCATTTTTAACACTATCCAAGTGATAGAAACAAGCTGAGTGTTCATTGATGGATGAATGGATAACAAATATCTGGAATATATGGAATATTATTCAGCCCTAAAAAAGAAGGCCATTTTGCCATTTGCAACATTTGTGTTTGCTTTACTATTTCTTGAACACCAGCTACCTGTTCCACCCAGATGTTCAGATATACAGGATGTATGGTATACTTCTGCACAGGTCACCAGAGGATGTGGTCCTGGTAAAAGCCATTGACAGAGGAGTGAATTATACAGCATGCCTTTCACCTTGGGTCACATCCAGTCATGTGTCGTATGCTTGGTGAGATCAGCTGCTTCCTCAATATGACTCCAACTTCATATCCTGAACACGATTCCGTGGACTTCTTCTTTCATGTACCAAATGTAAAATTGTGATGGTGTCATTCACTCCAATAAAGTCAACCGGATCTTTACCATCACTTGTTTGTTTCAGGTTCTTGGCATGGAGTCCAGGATGAAGAGACACCCTCTGAACAGAGCAAATCTGCAAGAGTGTCACAGTTTTGCACTCCCAGGACATGTTTGTCACCTGAGAAGACCCAACCTTGTAAGATGTGCATCCCAGTCTTGAGAGACATTTTGCACTTGGCTGAAGAACAAGGAACAAATGGGGAGCAGAAAGTATACACATGTGGGGCATGTGGGAAAGAATTCTATTTTACTGCAAACATTCAACAGCACCAGAAGCAGCACGTTAGAGAGAATCGTTTCCTATGTAATACTGAGAGACCCTCATTTTTGAAGACCTGCACAGTGCACCCAGCAGGGAATTTCTCTACCTACATGGAGATTGGGAATGACTTCATGGCCAGCATGGGAGTTCAGTCACAGGCCACTAATACTGGGAAGAAACTGAACAACAGTACCGAGTGTGAGGTTGTTTTTCACAGTGGAGAAAGTCATCACAGTTTGGGAGAAGGTAAGATAGTTTCCAGCCACACAGACATTCTTGTAGCGCATGAGAGAGTCCTCATTAGTGAGGCAGTTTGTGAGGTAAACAAATGTGAGAAAGCTGGCACCCAAAGAAGTAACCTCATTCAGCATGTGCAAGTTCACACTGGAGAAAAGTCTTATAAATGCAGCCAATGTGGAAAATTTTTTGCCTATAAATCCAGTTGCCTTGCACATCAGAGGGTTCACACTGGAGAACGGCCTTATGAGTGCCCTGAATGCGGGAAATCTCTTGCTAATAGGTCGACCCTCTCTTATCACCTGAGACTTCACACTGGAGAAAAGCCTTTTAAGTGCAGTGAATGTGGGAAATCTTTTCCTGCTAGGTCAAGCCTTTGTCATCATCAGAGAGTTCACACTGGAGAAAAGCCTTGTGACTGCAGTGAATGTGGTAAATTGTTCAGCCGGAATGAGCATCTCAGAGACCATAAGAACATTCACTCTGGAGAAAAGCCTTTTGGGTGCAATAAATGTGAGAAATCTTTCACTAGTAGCTCCAGTCTTCGTCATCATCAGAGAGTTCATGCTGAAGAAAGGTCTTATGAGTGCAATAAATGTTGGAAATCTTTTACCAGTAGGTCCGGCCTTCGTTATCATCAGAGAGTTCACACTGGAGAAAGGCCTTATGAGTGCAGTGAGTGTGCAAAATCATTCACAACTCAGTCAACCCTTTCTAATCATCAGAGAATTCACAGTGGAGAAAGACCTTTTAAGTGCAGTGCATGTGGCAAGTTTTTTAGCCAAAAGGTACATCTTAGTACCCATATGAATGTTCACACTGGAGAAAAGCCTTATGAGTGCAATAAATGTGGGAAATCTTTTACAAGTAGGTCAAAACTTTGTACTCATTGGAAAGTTCACATTGGAGAAAGGCCTTTTAAGTGCAGTGAATGTGGGAAATGTTTTACTAGTACCTCAAGCCTTCTTTGTCATCAGAGAGTTCACAATGGAGAAAACCCTTATGAGTGCAGTGAATGTGGAATATCTTTTGTTGGTTCAAGTAGCCTCCGGTATCATCAGAGAGTTCACAATGGAGAAAAACCTTATGAGTGCAGTGAATGTGGGAAAAATTTTACTGCTCGGTGGACCCTTCGTGATCATCAGAGAGTTCACACTGGAGAAAGGCCTTATAAGTGCAGTGAATGTGGGAAGTATTTTTCTAATAGCTCGAGCCTTCTTCGTCATCATAGAGTTCACACTGGAGAAAGACCTTATAAGTGCACTGAATGTGGCCGATCTTTTACTACTCAAACACATCTCTATGATCATCACAGGGTTCACACTGGAAAAGGCCTATGAGTGCAGTGAATGTGGGAAAACTGTTAAGCAAAACAGTGCTTCTTCATCCATTGGAAAGTTCATACTAGAGAAAAGTCTCGTAAGTGCCAGGAATATGTTAAATCTTTCATCTGAAGGTGCTACATGGTTAAATAACAGCGAGGTCACACTGGAGAAACAGCTTTATGAATATTGCAAATATTTCTGGCAGTGATGTTGAAGAAGTTTGAGGTAGTAACAGTGGGAAGAACCTCTGGAGGAAATGGACCCTTTTTAGAGAGGAAACTGAGGCACAGAGATGCTGGATCATCTGTTAGTGATCTCCTTAGGATGGATACGGATCTGGGATTCCATGCCAGGTTGAGTGATTCTTCCTTTAAGACTAAAACCTCTGCATAAAAAAAATCATCATTATTTAATTGCATTTTTCTCAGGATTTTTTTTTCTTGACTGTGCCACGTGCCTATGGAATCCCCCTGTCCAGAAATCTAAACTGTGCCCCATGATGTGGACGTGTGGAATCCTCACCACTAGACTGCTGGCAAATTCCCTACTCAGGATTCTTGATGTTCATTTTTTGTTTTTCATTTGTGTGTTTTTCACCTGTGTGTTCAGTTCGGTAAAATTTCAATTCATATTTTTGCCTATCTTTGTCTTCTGAGATTTGGCTATTTTCTCTTATTTGACAAGAAGGAAAGCAAAGAAACAACAAAGTTATCTGTTATATTTCACCAATAATATGAGTGACTTTTTTCCTGCATGGAATTCTTGTTCAGAGTATTGGGAGTTTGTATTCTCAATGTTTATACTATTTGTAGTGTAATTGCCACATACATCATATGTTTTTGATAAGTCTGCTTTATTAACATATGTTACCTATTCTTAAGTTCAGACATTTAATTACACTGTAATTAAATCAAGCCCTGTTTTGTAGTGTTTGCTAATTTCCCTGGTGTAAATGTTCATACCATTACCAGTGTCAAATTGTGAACATAATGTCACTGAAATGAAGTTGGGAAGCACTGCCAGTAGCTCACCATTGTATGGTTTTTTCCCCTTTACAGTCCCAGTAGCCACAAAATATTTTAGGAATGTAGCTAGTAAACCATAGTAAAATGATTATGGACAGTTTTTGCTAAATTGTTTTTTAAATAGTTTATTGAATGTATATTTGATTTAAGTTTTACATATTTAGAATGTACATTTAGACATACTTGTGTACATCCTTCAAACCAGTTTCCTTCTGCCATTTAAAATTTATCTTCAACATTGTAATCACTGGTTCAAGAGTATATTCTATTTTAGTAATCAGTGAGTCAATCAGTTCAGTTGCTCAGTCGTGTCCGACTCTTTGCGACCCCATGAACAGTGTCAGACTTTATTTTTTGGGGCTCCAAAATCACTGCAGATGGTGACTGCAGCCATGAAATTAAAAGACGCTTACTCCTTGGAAGGAAAGTTATGACCAACCTAGATAGCATATTCAAAAGCAGAGACATTACTTTGTCAACAAAGGTCCATCTAGTCAAGGCTATGGTTTTTCCAGTGGTCATGTATGGATGTGAGAGTTGGACTGTGAAGAAAGCTGAGCGCCGAAGAATTGATGCTTTTGAACTGTGGTGCTGGAGAAGACTCTTGAGAGTCCCTTGGACTGCAAGGAGATCCAACCAGTCCATTCTGAAGGAGATCAGTCTTGGGTGTCCTTTGGAAGGAATGATGCTAAAGCTGAAACTCCAGTACTTTGGCCACCTCATGTGAAGAGTTGACTCATTGGAAAAGACCCTGATGCTGGGAGGGATTGGGGGCAGGAGGACTAGGGGACAGCAGACGATGAGATGGCTAGATGGCACCACCGACTCGATGGATGTGAGTTTGAGTGAACTCCGGGAGTTGGTGATGGACAGGGAGGCCTGGTGTACTGCAGTTCATGGGGTCGCGAAGAGTTGGACGCGACTGAGCGACTGAACTGAACTGAACTGAACTGATCATGATTTACTTAGTCGTGTTTAAGCTTTATAATCGCAGGTATCATGTCTTTCAATTCATAACTTGTTAGAATGCATTTCTAAAATAAAAGAAGCCTTTTCGTAACTCCAGTAAGTAGCAGCAGCAGAATTTTAAACATCAGTGTATATCAGCACAACCTGGGGTACAGTGTGACTGAGTTGGAATGCTCGCACCCCTCGATGCAGCCTGGATCTGCTAACTCATGTGCCATAGCACAAAGGATGCGGGACAGAAGGGAGACCTTGGTGGGGAAATACAGTGGGACACGCTGACCCTGCACAGCAGGTGTGGGCACAGAATTAACAAGCACTCCAAGGAGATTTGGGGGCTAGCCATGTGATACAGATGCCCCACATTGTGGTGTGTGGGCCACACACACTCACACAGTTCTTGTGGATCCCGTGTGATAGATAAGGTGAGCGCAGACAGGCTTGCAAAGAACAAGCTCTCCCACATCGCTGCAATTTTGATGATGCACTGATGGTGTTTAGTTGAAGGACTGGGTCACAAGTGTTATACAGGTGAAGATTCACACCTGTGAGCAGCTTTGTTTCACAAGAACTTGGGGTTGGGTTTTACAGGCATTATGGGAGGTATCATTCTTCAGCCCTTAGCATTTGGACTAAAGTTTGTCAAGGATGGGTCCCCAGAAGATGTTGGCACTTTCCTGCTGGTTATATTCCTAATTAATCATTTGTAGAGTTATGTTTTTCTACTGGGTAGGAGGAGCAGTGGGGTGATGGGTGAGGGCATTAGGAAGAAGAGTTTTGGAGATAGGGAGAGAGCCACAGTGCTGACTCCTAGTCCTTCAGGGTCACTCAAAACACTCGGGATAGTCACCAGGAGAGTGGACACAGGCACATCTTGAATTAGGTTCATGAGAAAGATGGGCCGGACCTTGAGAACAAATCACGGCATATGGTTGTGGGCAGTGTCGTGTCTCCAGGGACACTGAAGACAGTGTGGGGCGAGCATGTTTGTTGCTGCTGTCCCTTTGAACAACTTCAGAAAAGGGAAGGTGTCTGCAATGAAATGCAAACTGGGTGCCGTGGAGCTGGAGTCCCTGGTGGAGATGCAGACAGCGGTGTGGGTAGTTCATGGCTGTGCCACAGCTGATGGAGTCCACGCAGGGAAGTGCAGAAGAGAAGCAGTACACCTGTGCAGTGTAGAGGACGCCCTCATCAGAGGCTGGCATCTGGGTGCCCTTGTGGGAACTCCTTAACCTAAGGTGCAGACCCCTCTCTCCACAAATTGGAAGAACAATAAATTCTGAGCACAGGGCAGTTCAGGTAGATGAATGGGGTCATTCACATGACAGCCATCAATATTTGTTCCCAGTGAAAAGAAAGGGATGTCCATCAGCATGGGGTTGTGGTATGACTAGGACTCCTTGGGGGAGGGAGACAGAGGGTGTCAGGATGCCCAAGATGTTCTTTGAGTTCCAGAGTGGATTGGATAGGACAAGGAGTGCAGTGATCAGATTTCCTATGGCCTGAACCGGGTAACCTGGCATGGATTCCCAGATTCTCTTCCATTGCTGGGGGATCACAAGTAGCAGACAGTCGCTCGCTGTGCCTGTTCCTCACTAGAAGTGGTCCGTTTCGTGCATGACTGACATTTGCATCCTACTACCTTACCACCTCACACTCCTCCAACCCCGTTCCTCTCTGTGACCTGTCTGTCTCCTCCATCTAACACCCTCACGACTCCCCTGGTGCTCCAGTGGTGGCGGCAAGCCTCCTTGACTGTTGGAGACACAGTGGGATAGGTTGGAGGAACCTGGACTCTGTTTAGTAGGAGTGAGTGTGTTCCCTCCTGGCCGGGAAGCCATGCAGAGTGAGGTCTGCTTCAGCAACTGCTGGTGTCCGATGAGCAGGCTCACTAGACCCCCAGCCATAGAGAAGTGCTCTCGCTCCGCAAATTCCATGACCCAGCATGTTGCTGCACCTGGGGCAGTCCCCACCCCAGCATACCTGCAGAGAGACCACCCTGGCCCCGCCTCCTCCCTGCCCAGTGGTGCCACAGCAGGGTGGGAGTGCGGAGGCTGGCAATGCTGATCAGCTCTGAGAGACCAGGTGGTCTAGTCCTAGGGGCAAGATAATATAATTGCGCATCCTAAAGACCAAAGAAGGGGCCTGGAGACATCAATGGTTGAATGATTTGGGGGTCTTAACTCAGCCAAAGCAAGGTCCAGGAGAGACAGCCCTGTGGTCCAGACACAGCAAGCAGGATGTGATAGCAGTGTTTTACCCCAGAGGAGATTACCGGGTTTAGAGAGGATTGTGACGCAACTGGTTCATGAGTTCGAGAAACCAGCAGAGGAGTATGCCGTTCACAGCCTCTTTGTCACACTGTCAACGTCAAGTTATTATCCAAAGATTAGAACAATCACAAACGGGCCATATCAAGAGGGTGGTCATTACTGATTAGGGCTTAGCATTGAGCGGGAAGGTCCTTCACGTGAGGAGGGACTAGTTGAATAAGACTAACTGGGCCGAGGGATGTTCAGAGAGCTCGTTTGGGTGGCCTGATTATACATCAGTGTTTCTTGTTTTCTTCAGATCAGTGAGAAAAACGAGCAACAGTTTCCCTCGCTTGCTCCCTGAGGGGACCTGTCGGACATTTTTAGTGTCCTGACCAAAGCTAACAAAATGACGTTCTCCCCCGGCGGCACAAAGGCTCTTGGTGGATCTTCGTTTGGACCAGCGGTTGAACCCAGACCCATGGCTGAGAACACACCTACTGCTAAACATTGAACCACCAGGGAATTCCGTAAAATAACAGTTAAGGCTGCATGGATTTCAACAGAAACAGGATAATGTTTATTTGCTTCCAGTTTCTGCTGGATGTCGGCTTGAGTTGGCTTTAAGGAGTCTGGTGTATGTATGCTAAGTCGCTTCAGTCCTGTCCGAATCTCTGTGACCCTGTGGACTGTAGCCCTCCAGGCTCCTCTGTCTATGGGATTCTCCAGACAAGAATACTGGAGTGGGGAGCCATTCCCTTCTCCAGGGTGTCTTCCGGACCCAGGGATCGAACCTGAGTCTCCTACGACTTCTGCATTTTTTAACCACTGAGCCACTGGGGAAGTAACCTGAGACCCTGTGGAAACACCTCAGTGATCAGAAGCACTCAAGACAAATTCTCTTAGGCCCTTCCTCCCTCATTGGATCCTCCGCCCACCTAAGAAGGATGAAACACCTCCCCACAACAGGTAGGATTTCGGCGATCCTCCCCTAGCGGTTTCGCTTTTCTTCCCAGTTTTCCTGTGTGTGGGGTGGGGGTGGGACTGGGGGGTGGGGGGGCAGGGTTCCCTTGCTTGAGGCCTCGGCCCTACATTACCCAGAAGACCTTGCGCTAAGGCTACGGTCATCCAATGAACGTGCAGAAGCGGGGCGTTCCCTGGAGATCGAACATCCGCTAGTGGGACTTCGGATGTATTCCCGGCGGACGTTTTGATTGCTGTAGAGTCTGTGGCCGGTCAGAAGTCCTGGTGTCTGGTGTTGGGAGCAAGGTGAAGGGCCAAGAAGGAAGCGGAGGCTCTGTGCTCACTGGACAGTAGCGGGTCTTAGGGTCTGGCACGCCGCCGGCTTCGGGGAATAACCCGGCGGAATCCAAATGAGTCCTTGAAACGTCTCCTGCTGCGCTGAGGGAACCAGCTGAGGTAAAGGCCGCGTGCTCCGGCTTCTTCCCTGGCCGATTCCCCACCCGAATATGAGCTCCCCGAGTGAGAGGCTGCTGGTCCAGTGCAGTGAGGCCTTCAGGAGCGGTGTCCCTATTTCTGATGACCAGTGTTATGAGGTGTGAGTGAGACTTGGAAATGCAACCGAAGTGGGAACATTGGGGAACCTGGAGTCCATCCTGTTTCTGTGGGGGACAAGGATTGAGGCCATGCTGCACCTGAAGTGGTAGATGAGAGTTGGTACGTTTTTTCTTAGGGCCCTGGCCGTGGTGGAGAGTTTTGAGCACCGGAAGGACACGGTCTGGGTCAGGCTTTTAAATATTCTCTGAAACCCGTTGACCGGAAGAACGGAGTGTAGGGAGAGATAAGGACTTTGAGGCGGAGCGAAGTCGTGGGTTTTCCTTGGGCACAGCTGTGAAACGGGGAATCACTGGGGACAATGTCACGGAGGAGACGTTAGCCAGCCACCTGGCTCTGGTACGGCCAGAGGGCCAGGGAACGCCTGAGCCGCTGGATCACCTCCAGGGTCACTTTCCTCCTTGGCGGGCCAGTTTCACAGATTGCTAGGGCTGCAGAGCACTTTTGGTAAATGGAGCTTTTCCCAGTCCCTCACTTACTCTAACCACCCCCCCCCCCTCCGCCCGCCACACACACACACACATTCTCTGCATTTGAGGTGCATTTAAGGGGCTCTTCACCTGCTATTCTGCCACTCTTGGGTTTGGGGACTTTGGAGAACTATATTCTCGGGATCATGAGAGCAGACTGGTTCTCTGGAGACGGTGTGGAAGTTTCTTCTCGAATTGGTACCAGTACATGGAAGGGCTTTGAGGTGAGTCTGAGCTGGTTTAGGTCAATGCAGGTGTCATCGTTTTCTGGTGTGGGTGAACAACAGCAAGGAGCAGGATGTCAGCTTCAAATGACTGCCTGTGTTTTCTGAAGGTTCAGGTCAAAGGAGGAAGGTTCTTGCACCCAGGTCTTTGGATGCTCCATCTGACTGGGCAGTGGGGGAGATGTGTGGGAAGATGAATGGTGGGTTTTCAAGAATGAGACTGTTGATGGTTTTATTTGTCCATGTTATACCGGGGTAGGGTGACCTTTGTGGATGTGGCCGTGTACTTCTCCTGGGAGGAATGGTGTCTTCTTGATGAGGTTCAGATACACCTGTACCTTGATGTCATGCTGGAGAACTTTGCACTTGTGTGCATGCTGGGTAAGGCCTGCACACTCATCTCCCTCCTCTGAGCTAGGCTCTGCCTTTCTCCTTTTTCCCAGGGACAGCTCTGTCCTTGTGACAACTGGACAGTGGACTCTGTTTTCAATTTATTTCTTTATTTGGCGGCTTCTTCCTTGGGTCTTAGTTGTGGCAGGTGGTATATTTGTTGTTGCAAGGAGGTTCTTTCCTTGAGGCATGCAGTCTTCTAATTTCGGCGTGTTCGGACTCCAGAGCTCTCGGGCTTACTTGCCCTTCACTGTGGGAGCTAGTCCCCAGACCCGGAATTCAACCCATGTGCCCTGTGTGCAAGACGGATTCGGACTGCTGGACCTCCAGGGAGTCCCCGCTACTTTCTTGCTAAATTGTTGGTTATGTGTTGAGATTATTATGGCAGAGGCAGAGTACATCCCAACACTGGTGGCTCCAAAGTTGCTGCTAAGGATTCAAGGTCAGTGGTCTTTGTTATTTTTAAGTTGATTGCAATATTGTGTTCAATACAATCTTTAATTTGTGTTAAATTCTCCTGTACAGGGAAGTGGCTCAGTTACACATACATACATACATATATATGTATTCTTTTTCCTTTCCCTTATGGTATATCACAAGATATTGATTACAGTTCCTGTGTTATAGAGTAGGACCTTGTGCTCTATCCATCCTGTATGTACTACTTGGCATCTGCTAATCTCGAACTCCCAATACTTCCCTCACCCACCTGCCTCCTGCTTGGAAATCACAAGTCTGTTCTCTATGTCTGTAAGTCTGTTTCCTAGATGTGTTCCTTTGTCATATTTTAGAGTCCACATATAAATGATACCATTTGGTATTTTTGTTTTTACTTCTTACTCATTTCACTTTTAGAATGATAATGTCTAGGTCCATGCATGATGCTGCAAATGCCATTATTTCTTTTTTATGGCTCAGTAATACTACATTGTGTGTATGTACCACATTTTTATCCATTTATCTTAAGTTATTTCCATGTCTTACCTCAGGTTATTTCCGTGTCTTAGGATATTTAGGTTATTTCCATGTCTTGGCTAATGTGAATAGGGCTGCTATGAACATTTGGATGAATGTATCTTTTCAAATTATAGTTTGTTTTGGGTATATTACCAGAAGTGGAATTGCTAGATTATATGACAACTAGTGTGTTTTTTGAGGAACCTCCATACATTTTTCCATAATGGCTGCATTAATTTACATTCCTACAAACAGTGTAAGAGACTTCCCTTTTCTCCACACCATCATCAACATTTGTTAATTGTAGACTTTTTAATTTTAGCCATTCTGACAGTTTTTCGGTGGTACCTAGTTGTAGTTTTGATTTGCATTTCACTGAGAATTAGCAATGATCGAGCGTCATTTCATGTCTGTATTGGCCATCTGTGTGTGTTCTTTGGACAAAAGCCTGTTTCGGTCTTCTGCCCTTTTTCCCAGTGCGTTGGTTGTTTTTTGTCACTGAGTTGTGTTGCTGTTTATATACCTTGGAAATGAAGCCCTTATCAATTGCATCATTCCCAGGTATTTGCTTCCAGTTAGTATGTGCTCTTCATTTTGTTTTGGGTGTCCTTTGTTGTGCAGATAAATGCTTGTAAGTTTGATTAGGTCCCATTTGTTTAGTTTTGCCTTTATTTCTGTTTCCTTGGGAGACTGTCAGGCTTAGTAGTTTTGCTGTCCAACTGATCGATCCCTCCTTGCTTCCCCTCTCCTTGTTTGAGTATCTGTTTAAATGCGTGGTGTGCATGTTTTGCTCCATTCCTGTACCTGACATGTTTTTGTTGCTGACTAAACAACACACTGTGGTCACTGACGTGGTCAGTACTGAAACAGACCTTGAGATGTTTATGCAAAACTTTCTCAAGGTTCTGATTTCTCTATATCTGCACTGGCATTTGCTATTTTGTGTAACTTTTTTTATTTTTTTCCCCTAACAGTGTGTTTACTGGCCATTTGTTTATCTTTAGAAAAATATCTATTCAACTCCTTTTTCCTTTTCTTAATCAGGGTTTTTTTGTTTTTTGTTTTTTTTTTTAAATTTTGGTTGTTGTAGACTACTATTCTTGGAGAAGGCAATGGCACCCCACTCCAGTACTCTTGCCTGGAAAATCCCATGGGCGGAGGAGCCTGATAGGCTGCAGTCCATGGGGTCGCTAAGAGTAAGACATGACTGAGCGACTTCACTTTCACTTTTCACTTTCATGCATTGGAGAAGGAAATGGCAACCCACTCCAGTGTTCTTGCCTGGAGAATCCCAGGGACTGGAGCCTGGTGGGCTGCCGTCTATGGCGTCGCATAGAGTTGGACACGACTGAAGCGACTTAGCAGCAGCAGACTGCTGTTCTACAACATGTGTTCTACAACATGCATTCTTTTGGTATACATGTTTTTGAAATGTTTTCTCCCGATTTTTTCTGTGATGTTTATAGTGTCTGTTAATGTACAAGTTTTTCAGTTTTTTTGTTTTTGTTCCAGCTTTCTTGAGGTACAGTTGACACATTATGTAATATAAGTTGGGCTGTCCTGGTGGCTCAGTGGTAAAGTGGAGAAGGAAATGTCAACCCACTCTAGTATTCTTGCCTGGAGAATCCCGTGGACAAAGGAGCCTGGTGGGCTACAGTCCATGGGATCGCAAAAAGTTGGACACGACTGAGCAACTAACACACACAAACACACACACAATAGTAAATAATCCTCCTGCAATGCAGGAGCCACAGGAGACATATACCTGAGTCAGAAAGATCCCCTGGAGGAGGGCATAGCAACCCAATCTGGTATTCTTTCCTGAAGAATTTCATGGACAGAGGAGCTTGGCAGGCTACAGTCCATAGGGTCACATGGAGTCAGACATGACTGAAGCGACTTGGCACACAGGCACGTGATACAAGTTAACATATAAAATGGAAATTATTCACTGCTTTAAAGCCCAGCTTGACTACTTTTTCTTTTGTTGATTTTGCCTTTATTGTCATAGGCAAGGAATCATGGCTGAATCCAACATTTTGAAACTTTTCCCTTTTTTTGTCCCACCTCAGAATTTTGTAATTTTAGCGACCTCATGAACTGTCACCTGCCAGGCTCCTCTGTCCATGGAATTCTCCAGACCAGACTGGAGTGGGTAGCCAGCCATTCCCTTCTCTAGGGGATCTTCCCAGCCCAGGTATCAAACCCAGTTCTTACCGACTGAGCCACCAGGGAAGCCCAAGAATACTGGAGTGGGTAGTCTATCCCTTCTCCAGGGGATCTTCCCGACCTAGGAGTCGAACCAGGGTCTCCTACATTATGGGCAGATTCTTTACCAACTGAGCTACCAGGGAAGCCCGTATGGTATTAAGTAAGACACTAACTTCATTCTTGTACACGTGGGTATCCAGTTTTAACAACTCTATTTGTTGAAAAGAAAGTGAAAGTGAAGTCGCTCAGTCGTGTCCTACTCTTTTCGACCCCAAGGACTGTAGCCTACCAGGCTTCTCTGTCCATGGGATTTTCCAGGCAAGAATACTGGAGTGGGTTGCCATTTCCTTCTCCAGGAGATCTTCCCGACCCAGGGATTGAACCCGGGTCTCCCTCATTGTAGGCAGACTCTTTACTGTCTGAGCCATCAGGGAAGTACCTAACAACCTATTTGTTGAAAAAACTGTCCTCATTGAATGGTGTTGGTCTTGTCAGTAATTATTGGATCACACGTTATGAGGGTTGATATATAGGATTTCAAGTCTCTGTTGTGTTTCACTGGAGTATATATCTGTCTTTATGTTATTAGTGTGCTGTAGTTAGCGTAATAATGTATGAAATACGTCTTACATACCATTCCTTAACCCCACTTGGTCATGATGTATAATTCTTTTTATGTAGTTTTTGAGTCAATTCAGTGATACTTTGTATTTTTGCATCTGTGTTCGTGAGAGATATTGGTGTATACTTTATTCTTCGTGTCTTTGGTTTGGTGTTAATGTTGACCTCACAGAATTAGTTAGGAGCAGTCCTTTTGTTTCTGTCTTCTGAAAGCCATTGTAGAGAATTGTGTATCTTCCTGAAGTGTTTGTCGTATTTCATCAGTTAACCAATCTGGGCCAGTGGAATTCTGTTTTGGAAGGTTATTCCTTATTGATTCAGCTACTTTAACGGATGTATACATATTTAGAATATACGTACTTCTGTGGGTTTTGATAGACTGTATTTTTCAAGAAACTGACCATTTCATTTAGGTTATCACATTTATGATCTTGGAGATTCCCGTTTATTTCATTATTATCCTTTAATGTCCATTTTAAGGAACCAGCTTTGACTTTGTTGGTTTTTCTTTGTCGATTTTTAAAGTTATTTCTTTTCTTCTTCCTTTGGATTTAATTTTCTCCTTTTCTAGTTTCCTAAGATGATTGCTATTAGACCTTTTTTCTTTTCTAATACATGCATTCGATGCTATATATTGCCCTAAAACACTGCCTTCACTGCATACACATATTTCAAGAAGTGTGTTTATTTCAAAATACTTAAAAATTAACCTTGATGTTTCTTCTTTGACCCATGTTTTATTTTGATTAATTTCTCAGTACTGTGTGATTTTCCAACTATCTTTTTGTTATTGGTTCTAGTGTAATTTCACTATGCTCTGAGAACAGACATTGTATGATTTCTGTTGTTTGAAATTTACTAGGGTGTGTTTTCTGGCCTGTGATGTGCTCTGTCTTGTGAATATTTCATGTCAGATTGAGCTTCCCTGGTGGCTCAGAGGTTAAAGCATCTGCCTGGAATTCAGGAGACCTGGGTTCGATCCCTGGGTCAGGAAGATCCCCTGGAGAAGGAAATGGCAACCCTCTCCAGTACTCTTGCCTGGAGAATCCCATGGAGGGAGGAGCCTTGTAGGCTACCGTCCATGGGGTCGCAAAGAGTCGGACACGACTGAGCGACTTCACTTTCTTTCACTTAAGACTATTCTGCTCTTAGATGGAGTAGACTGGTAGTCTATAGAAGTCCATATATCCTGTCAATTGATGCTTTGCAGAAGTTGACTCCTTTGTCATTGTGTCATTTTCTTTATTCATGATAGCCTTGCTTAGGTGAAATCTGGTTGGCTATTTGTTTATTTTGCTGGGTCTTTACTGATGTACATACGTCACTCTAGTTGCGGCAAGTGGAGTTACTCTAGTTGAGGTGCTTGGGCTTCTCACTGTGGTGGCGTCTCTTGTCGAGGAGCACAGGCTTTAGAACATTTGTGCTTCAGTAGGTGCAGCTCCTGGGCTCTAGAGCACAGGCTCACTAGTTGTGACTCACAGGCTTAGTTGCCTCACCCCATGTGGCAGCTTCCCAGACCAAAGATTGAACCCAAGTCTTCTGCATTGGCAGGCGGAATCTTTACCCCTGAGCCACTGGGGAAGCCCTGCCCTTGTTCTTTGTTCATTTGTTACTCTACCACTCTTTCTTTCTGTGGTGTTAATTGAGCATTTTGTATGATTTTATTTTCTCACCTTTATTAGCTTATCAGCCCTATTTGCTTCTTCTTTTTTTAATTTAGTTATGATAAAATTTGATTATATGTTTAGAAATGATTTAAGACTCCTCCCATATAATGCTATATGGCTTCGTGAGTAGTTTATGTATATATACATATATATTATATATATGTATATATACATAATTTCCCCCCCGCTCTGTCAGTTTTGCGGGATCTTAGTCCCTGACCAGGCATTGAACCTGGGTCCCTGGCAGTGAAAAGTGCAGGGTCCTGGCCCTGAAACACCAGGGAATTCCTACCTCATAATTTTTAAATATCCTTACTGAAGTTCTGTGGTTGCCTAGTGGATAGGATTCTGGGCTTTCACTGCTATGGACCAGTTCAAACAAGCTAGTATCTGTTAGAGCTGAGAAGACATTTCTCCAAATAAGACATGCAAATGAAAACCTTGTACATAAAAAAAGCTCAATGTCACTAATGGCCTGGAAAATGCAAAATTAAAATGGCATTGAGATACCACCTCACACCTGTTATAATGTCTGTTAGGAAAAGACAAGAAATAATGCTGAGGAAGATGTGACCTAAGGGGGCATCTTGTGCACACTTGGGGTAAATGTACGCTGTTGCAGACACTGTAGAATAGAGCATGGAGAATCCCTACAATATTAACTAAGGAACTACAGTATGATCCAGCAATTCCAACTCTGTGTATTTATCCAGAGGGAGTGAAATCATCCTATCAAAAAGGTACCTGTGCTCCACGTTTGTTGTGGCATTACTTTACCCTACCCAAGAGATGGAAACGAAGGCAGTCTTGCCATTTGCAACCACATAGAAGGGCCTTGAGGGCATAATGCTGAGTGAAATAGGTCAGAGAAAGACAAATACAGTTCTTCCTGTTTCCTCAGAGCTTTGGTCCCAGCATACACGCTTACACTGATATCTGCGAATGCTGAAATTCTGTAGTCACACCACTGATTCTGAAATTTTCACACTTGTAGATTCATCTAACTACAGATAGTGTAATGCCGTGTAAATTTATTGAAAAACAGCCATGTACGAGGGGACCCAGTCTTTTGTAATCCATGTTCTTCTGTGTTTATCTGTAGTATGCGATTATATATATACAATGAATCTTTAAAACAATAACACCAAACTCTGATATAGACAAAGGATTAGCGGTTGCCAGAATGAGGAAGTTAGGGTAGGTGAAATGTCTGAAGGGTGTTGGAAGTTACAGACTTCTACTTTTAAAGTGTATAAATCCTGAGGATGTAATGTACAGCATAGTGGTTGTAGTTAACTAGATTGCAGTTAGGACGTGTATCATTTGTAACCCATGTTGTTATTCAACTGGGAATGAGAGTCCTTTGGGCTTCACAGGATGAACATGACTCTAGTCTCAGCAAAAGAGCTTGGAGATTCTCTGACCAAGATGAATGGCAAGTGGGAAAGGGCTTGATATCAGGTCTGTGTTCAAGTCATACCAGGAAGATATGACTTCCATCCTTTGACTAGTGTTGTAGTGGCTACAAATGACTTCTCTTGTCTTTCTCTATTCCTGACATTCTGCCAACTTGTCGTTTATGCTACTTCCCATTTTTAGTCTGACTCTAGCCTGGGTTTCATTGTCTCTCTCCTCTATAAACCACTTATCTCATGTGGGCTTCACACTTGTTTTCCTTGTGGTACTTATTGACAAAATTTTTTATGTCCTTAAACATGCATGTATGCTTTACTGTTTCTTGAACACCAGCCACTTGTTGCAGCCAGATTTTCTGGGGCACTCATGTTCAGTATACTTCTGCACAGTGTCCCCAGCCAGTGGCAGATATGGTCTTGGAAAAAGCCATTAACAGAGGAGTGAATTGTAGAGCATGCCTTTCACCTTGGGTCACATCTAGTCCTTACGTCCTGTGCTTGATGAGAACAGCTGCTTTCTCAATTTGACTCCAATTTCATGTCCTGAACATGATTGTGTGGACTGCTTCTTTCATGTGGCAGATGTACAAGTGTGATGGTGTCATTCCCTTCAGGGCTTCCCTGATGGCTCAGATGGTAAAGCGTCTGCCTGCAATGCAGGAGACCTGGGTTTGATCCCTGGGTCAGGAAGATCCCCTGGAGAAGGAAATGGCAACCCACTCCAGCAATCTTGCCTGGAAAATCCCATGGTCAGAGTAGCCTGATAGGTTACAGTCCGTGGGGTTGCAAAGAATCAGACAGACTACAAGACTTCCCTTCATTCCCTTCAAGAAAGTTAACCAGAACTTCACCATCACTTGTTTGTTTTCAGGTTCTTGGCGTGGAGTCCAGAATGAAAAGACACCTTCTGAACAGAGCGAATCTGCAGAAGGAGTCTCACAGATTAGGACCCCAAGGGCCATTTTGTCCCCTGAAAAGGCCCAGCCCTGTAAGATATCTGTCCCAGTCTTGAGAGGCATTTTGCATTTGGCTGAAGAGGAAGGAACAAATAGGACGCAGAAAGCCTACTCATGTAGGGCATGTGGGAAAGAATTCTATTTTCCTGCAAACATTCAACAGCACCAGAAGCAATACATTAGAGAAACCCTTTCAGTATGATATGGTGAGATCCTCATTTTTGAAAAGCTGGACAATCCATGCAGCATGGAATCTCTCTACCAACATGGAGATTGTGAATGACTTCAAGGCCAACGTGGTAAGGTTTAACATGGTTAAGCCACAGGCCAGTAATACCAGGAAGAAACTGAACAACAGTAAGGAGTGTGAAGCTATTTTTCACAGTGACAAAAGCGATCAGAACTGGGGAGAAGGCAAGATGGCTTGCAACCACACAGACATACTTGTTCAGGATGAGAGTATTCTCACTACTGAAGAGTCCTGTGAGTCCAACAAAGTTAGGAATGCCGGCACCCAAAGAAATGGTGTTACTCAGCACCAGAAAGTTCACACTGGGGAAGGGCCTTTTGAATGCAGCCACTGTGGAAAATATTTTACCCTCAAGTCCGGTTTCCCTGCATATCAGAGATTTAACTGGAGGAACGTTTTATGATTGTACTGAATGTGGGAAATCCTTTAGCCGAAGGAAATACCTCGTTGCCCGTAGAAAAATCCACACTGGAGAAAAGCCTTTTGCGTGCAAGGAATGTGATAAATCTTTTACCCGAAAGGGCAAATTAATTGAACATCAGAGAGTTCACACTGGAGAAAAGCCTTATCAGTGCAACCAATGTGGAAAGTTTCTTGTCAGCAAATCTAGTTTGTCTGTACATCAGAGAGTTCATAGTGGGGAAAGGCCTTATAAATGCAATGAATGTGGGAAATCTTTTATTACTAGGTCTGCCCTCTATTCTCACCTGAAAGTTCACACTGGAGAAAGGTCTTTTGAGTGCACTGAATGTGGGAAATCTTTTACCAGTAAGTGGATCCTTTGTAATCATCAGAGAATACACAGTGGAAAAAGACCTTTGGAGTGCAGTGAATGTGGGAAATTCTTTAGCCGAAACGAACAACTCAGTGCCCATAGGAATGTTCACAGTGGAGAAAATCCATATGACTGTAGTAAATGTGGGAAATCTTTTCCTGCTACGTCAAGCCTTCGTCATCATCAGAGAGTTCACGTTGGAGAAAAGCCTTCTGAGTGCAGTGAATGTGGAAAATCCTTTAATGATAGGTCAGGCCTTCGTCATCATCAGAGAGATCACACTATTGAAAGGACTTTTGCATGAAGTAAATCTGGGTAATCCTTTAGCCAGAGACATTTTCTGCATATCCACAGGAAAATCCTCACTGGAGAAAAGCCTTTGAGTGGAGGAATGTGATAAATCTTTCACCGACAAATTCCACTTGTTTCAACATCTGAAAGTTTCATGCTGTATGGGGCCTTGTGAGTATATCAAATATATATGGTACTGACATGGGCAGAGTTTGAGGTGGTAACAGCGTGGGAAGTTCTTGTGCAGTCACTATGCAGCAAATGGCCCCTTTCTAGGGAGGAAACTGAGCATAGAAATTATGTGTCATCTATTTGTGATTTCCCAGCAATGGACATGGATATGGATTCAGTGCCAGGCTGCCTTGTTCAGGACATGGGCAGTCTGTTCACCTCAGTCCTCTTCCACCTACCCTGTCGATTTTGAGGACTAAAAGAATACCTTATCCATCCTCATACTTCTGCCCTGCTCCAGCCCCACCAGAATATCTCTGCTCATACCCCAGTCCCATTCTGATGAACAGTAGTTTCCTTTCTGTGGCATTCAACATTACTGCCGTTTGAGGTGTCTAGCTTAGAGAGGTAAAGGGACTTCCATAACAGCCCACTATTGCCAGACCATTCATATGTGTGGTTCTTCTATACTGCATACGTCCACTAGCTTCTCTGTCCCTAGGAGCAGGGACGGTCCACGCCCGACACGTGCATCTTTACCAGGGCTCCAAGCTCTACCTCTCCCAGTGTGTATCTCCTTCCTGCAAACATCCTCCTGGTTGGTAAATTCTTAGGAACAGCAGCACTAAACCAGGCAGCTTGGAAAGGATCATTGACCTTGTTTCCCCATCACGTGGTTTACCTGCTCACCATTCTGGACAGTGTGAGGGACACTGAATGACTAAGAATGTCTTCTGTGGCCCTCACAAGGCCTGGTCTCCAAGGCTCCTCTTCCTAACCCCTTTACCCATCACCTCACTGCTCTTCCCACCCCTCCAGAAAAATGTAACTCACTAAAATGGTGATTGTTAATTAGCAAGAACTTGCCCTCCCCCATCTTGGAACCCACACTTGACCTACCTATCTTAAAAACTAAGACTGAATGCAGGCCAAACCCTCCAATGAAGACTGTAAAACCTCACTTAGAATTAGAATTTAAATCTAATTTCCTTCAGAATTATTAATGTTGAGCTTCCCCCACCCCCATGTGTCTATTTTTCACCTGTATCTCTTGCTTGGTTAAATTTCTGTTCTTTTGTGTACTTTATTTTGTATGATTTGGCCATTTTCTCTTTCCTTAACAAATATGGGATTGGGGAAACAAAGACTTTTGTGACATTTCATTCATTCACCAATAATGTGAATGACTTCTGCATGGAATTGTAATTTAGAGTACTAAAAGAGTGTTTTCTTCATTTTTTTTTTTAACTATGCGTAATACAATGGCCCCATACATTATAAAGGGTTTAAATAAATCTGCCTTGTTAACATATGAGATAGGTTTTACGTATTTGTTTAAAAAAATCATTTAATGAATGCGGAGTTCTTGCAATAAACTGCACGTAATTTACAATGTACATTTTAACTTTGTGATACTTGTGTATACCTCTGAAAATGGTTTCCTCCTGCCAGTTTTAATTCATTCTCAACATTAACGTTACTGATACAAGAGCATATTCTACTTTTGTAATGACTGTTTTCAAATGTATATATAAATGGAATAACAGTTGGATCCTACCCGTCTTACCTCAGTTTATTATATCTAAATTTTGAGACACAGAATTGGCAGGCCTGCTTCTGACCCCGTGATAGGTATGTGGGTAGTTGAATTTTTCATGGCCTTCTTTTCCTTCAGCCTGCCAAGATTAGATGAGACTTTATAGGAAGACTTGTCGGGTGGTCATGTGTATTTGTAGCATCTGTAGCTGTAGGTGTTTGAGTCGCCTATGCAACATTAGTTGTTCTTCGAATAGAAATTCAAAACATGCTCTTGAACATCACTTGATGAAAATTAAGCCCTTTTCCAAGGAAGTTTATAGCTATCAAAAAGTATTTACCCACTACTTTGAATGTTTATTTCAAACCAGTTACTGTAATAGTTGATATATTTGGATTTAAATATATCTTGTTATTTTTGTGGATTTCTTTTCCTACCCCTTGTTATTTATCTTCTCATTAAAACAATTTTAAATTTTATTAGTTGTTTCAAGTTCAGTTTGTTTATTAAACTAAAAAAATTAACACATTATAGCACAGTTATAAATATTTCTAGACATTACAAGGAGTATCAAGTATTGATTCATTTGTTCCATAGGAATATGTGTTCTTCCAGCTCTGCATAAGAATTCTCTCATTCTAAATCTCTAAGCAAATATTGTTCATACTTTACACAGTTAATGACATGTGTGTCAAGATTCAGATGTATTTCTCAAATCATCATTCCTTTCTATCATCAGTGATTCTTTAACTGGAATTATAGTCCCTTTTCCACTGTCTTTAAGTAGAACCTTAGCTTCCCTTTATATGTGTTAATTTTGTATTAATTTTCTCACTTCCAATCATTTTGTTGCATCCATTTTTGAATGACAAGTTTGTTGACATGGTTGCTGTATATAGAAATTATTGTTTGTGATTTTCTTTTCTGCTGTAGGCATAGTTCCATTGTGTCCCATTCCGTAACTATCTATAGGAAGGGATGGCAAGAAATAACATCATTTTGTTTACATACTTGTCTCAGCGTAGATTAAGAACAGAGGGGCTACCATTTAACTTGAGACCTAATAAGTGGAGGTGGTTTACAGTTGTCCCAGTAAAGAGGGCTGAAAGTACTGAATGTGTAGGTGAAATAATAAATGAGTGGTGATCAAAGTGAGGGATTGTAGTAGAAACTGGGTAAGTGCTTTCCAATCCAGTTTTCTCTTTTTCTGAATACCCAGCTTCCCTTTTGCTTGAGTTGAATGGTATAAATGTGTTTTACACAAAAGAAAATGGGCAGAAATGATTGTGAAGTTGCGTCAGAACATGGTTAGGTCTGAAAATTAAACTAAAATTAAACTAAAAGTTAAATTAAATTAAAATTAAACAGAAAGGCATATAAATGTTACTGAATTTTTACGTGTACATCAGCGCCTTCACATGAGAATGAAAACCTGAAGAACTGACAAGAGTGTCAAGGTTTGTTTTATACATTTAGACCAAAAAAATTAACTGTTTTAAAAATGACAAAAACTAGGGGTTTTGGCTATAGGTAGTAAATTGGTGCAGAGAAGACAATGGCACCCCACTCCAGTACTCTTGCCTGGAAAATCCCATGGGCGGAGGAGCCTGGTAGGCTGCAGTCCATGGGGTCGCTAAGAGTCGGACATGACTGAGCGACTTCGCTTTCCCTTTTCACTTTCATGCATTGGAGAAAGAAATGGCAACCCACTCCAGTGTTCTTGCCGGGAGAATCCCAGGGACAGGGGAGCCTGGTGGGCGGCCGTCTATGGGGTCGCACAGAGTCGGACACGACTGAAGCGACTTAGCAGCAGCAGCAGTAAATTGGTGAAAAAGTAACAAGGTATGTTAATACAGTTTTCTCCAGTGTGAATTCTCTGTCTCTAGTGGTTAGAATGTACCCACTGGTACAGAGAAGGACCTTTCACCTGGGAGATTTGTCTACTTTCAGGGAAGCAAGATGTGGGGGTGATGGGAGGAAGGAATAGGGGTAAGTCAGAGTGAACTTCCCTAATTCACTGGTCTTTTTCACCTCTTTGAGGTGTGCCAAGGGGCCAATTTTTCAGGTACTGTGTCCTGAATTCAACAAGGTCAACAAGAAAAAGGCTTAGGAAAGACACCCCACCCCCTACAATACACACACCTACCCAGGCAGCACACAGCCTGTCCTCCTGTGAGTTGATTCTTCCAGGGAAGTGCAGCGATCCCACCAGTCACACTGTAAGGGGTTGTGACCCCCTCTACTCTCTTCCCTGGTGGCTCAGAGGTTAAAGGGTCTGCCTCCAATGCGGGAGACCCAGGTTCGATCCCTGGGTCGGGAAGACCCCCTGGAGAAGGAAATGGTAACCCACTCCAGTATTCTTGCCTGGAGAAGCCCGTGGACAGAGGAGCCTGGTAGGCCACAGTCCATAGGGTCGCAAAGAGTCAAACACGACTGAGCGACTTCACCTCACCTCACCTCTACTCTCTTACAAGTGATTTTCTTTCTTTCCCCTCTATATTTTGGCCCTGATGTGGGATCTTAGTCCCCTCACCAGGGATTGAACCTATGCCCTCTGCAGTGGAGGTGTGGAGTCTTAACCACTGGACCACCAGGGAAGTCCCCCAAGTGATTTTCATCTGTTCACTTCTGTAACTGTTGACTGTTGGTTTCCAACAGCTCTTCGCCTTCTTGGGTTTCCCCACTTCTTGGGTTGCTTTTTCAGACACCCCTGAATTGGAGAAGACCTGGACAGGGGTTTGGGGTCACCGTGGGCCTCTTGGTTCCTGTCTGGGCTTTTCAGGTAGACCAGAGCCCAAGGATTGTAGGGGGAACCCTACAAGGGTTAGTCCACTGAAACTCTTCCTGCTCCCCTCTTCCACATGGAGCTTGATGAGGACTTTTCCTCCCTGGCCCCCCTCCCCTCTCAGAGCGGATGATGAGAAAGGAGGTGAGCCAGGTGGGGTACAGAGTCTGGAATGGGGCCACCACAGACTCCCGGAGACATCTGGAGTTGGCGGTGTCCCAGGAGGGCTATTTAGGAAGGACCCCTAGACTGAGAACCCTCCCTCATCCCATAGGCGGTATCCCCCACCCTCACTCAGGCCGTGGAATAGTGACTGGATCCTAGACACAAAATTCAGAGTGTTTGCCCTAAGCTGAGCCCTGCATTTTCACCACTGTGGCCCTGGCTCCCGCCCAAGTGTGCACCCCCAGGTCACAGCATTGCATGCACCCCTCCAATCGGGTCCAGAGGCTGCACCAAGAAGAGCAAGAAAGAAAAGGAGCTTTGCCCACTTTCGAGGGGCTCAGTTCTCCCTGGGACTTCCCCGCTTCCAGAGTCCCAGTATGGGGAGCCAGCCTCAGGGCTGTGCCCTCTGCACTCTAGCATCCTCTGGAAGGTCCCCCAGGATAGGAAGCCACCTAATCAGGTGGCCCTGATCTCCCTGGATTCCTGGGGACACCATGGCCTTGAACCATGCCCCTCTCCCCTCTCCTCACCTTTAGGCACTTGATCTCTGTCCTGAGGCAGAGACAGCTTGGAGAAGGACAGAAAGGGGCCTGACTTGCACAGAGAGTTCCCTGGGGACCTGCAGGCAGCTTCTTTGCCCTGGAGGAGGGACCCTGCAGGGACCGAGGTGCCAGTGGTGGCCCAGAGCCAGACCGTGTGGAGCATACAGACAAGGGACAATAAGCAGGCCCTAAAGGAAGAAGGCAGCTTGATAAATGAAGTACATAGATGTCTTACACACACGCATACGCATACATATCTGTATACCAAGTATGACTCTACTTTTATGAGAAAAAAAAAAAACTTGTATCTGAATATGTATGTCTAGTTGAGGGGTGCAGCCCTGTGCAGAAAGTAAAACATACCATGCTGCAGGAACCCTCCTGCTCTGTTGGTGGCAATGTACATTGGTATAACCATAATGAGGAACAGCATGGGGGTCTTTAAAGAACCACGTTTACAACCACCCTATGACCCACTAACCCCAATCCTCAGCATGTATTACAGAGAAAACCACAATTCGAAAAGATACTTGCACCCCATTCCCATTGTTCATTACAGAGCTATTTACAATAGCCAGGACATGGGAGCAACCTAACTGTCCATCGACAGAAGAGTAGATAAAGAACATGTGGTGTACATACAATGGAATACTACTCAGCCATTGAGAATAATGAAATAATGCCCTTGGCAGCATTATGCGTTGTCATATTGAGTGAAGTAAGTCAGAGAAAGACAAGTATATGATACCAATTATATGTGAGGCCTTGGTACAGATGAACTTATTTACAAAGCAGAAATAGTCATGATGTAGAAAACATGTTTATGGTTACCAGGGTGGGAAGCAGGGGAGAAACTGGGAGATTGGGATTAACATATACACAGTATTAAATATAAAATAGATAGCTAATAAGAACTCATTGTGTAGCACAGGGAACTTTATTCAGTATTCTGTAATAACCTGTATGAAAATATAAAAAGTGTATATATGTATAACTTATAAATCAACTATACTCCAATAAAAATTTAAAAACAAAAAAATACACCATGGTGCAAGCTTTGTGTTTTTCTTTTTAAGATTTATGTATTAATTTTTTGGCTGGTCCTTGTTGTTGCACATGGTCTTTCTCTAGGAGAAGAGCAGGGTCTACTCTTCATTGCAGTGTGAGGGCTTCTCATGGTGGCTCTCTTGTTGCCAAGCACAGGCTGTAGGGCTCAAGGGCTTCAGTACTTGTGGGTTGCAGTCTGTAGAGTGTGGGCATGTAGCATCTTCTCAGACCAGGGATCAAATGAGTGTTCCATGTATTGCAAGGTGGATTCTTTGTTTTGTTTTGTTTTGTTTTCAAATAAAATATTTTATTCAAGTTACCAAATTTGAGGAGTTATGTTGGGCTTGAAGAAAAAGGCCAAGTTAAAAAATGGAAATAAACTTTTCATTTGGTGGAAGCTGAAACCCATGTATACATTCTAATCAAAGATTTGTCTCATTTTGCATTTTTTAAGTTTTTAGAGTCTACCAGGTCAAACCCTTTGCTGCCTTCGTGGCTTTTACTTTGCTTTTTCCCTTCTTTCTCTCTCGCTTTGCTTTCAGCCTTTTCCTTTGCCTCTGGTTCATCCATATGGGGTACTGCCCATGCTGGTCTAGAAGAGTCTTTTTGTTTCTCTTAATATCAGTCTCCATTTTCATGTCATCTGTTTCATCCTTCACCACACACTGCGTTTTCTCTTGACAATGTTTGGGTTCCACCATAGTTGCTATCTCTTGAACGTCTTTCATTAAAACATCACCATCTATTTTAAGAATACTTTTAAGTCTGCTGAGCTCCTTTGGGGCATTCTTTTTTCTCTTTTCAGCACGCATCTTCCTTTTCACTTACTCCATAAACTTTTAGCCATATTTTACCTGCGAAAACCCAGGAATTCAAATAACGCACGATGCTCAAGCCGCCTGAATTCCTGCAAGGTGGATTCTTAACCACTGGGCCATCAGGAATGCCCCAAACTTTGTTTTTGTTCCTGAGACTTTTCACTTTCTTTTTCACAAGTTTGTATATTGAGGTACACCTTTATTAACAGTCACCATTTTCATATTTCATTCATTTGAAATTGCAGTGTATATTGAAGAATAGGGCTTCCCTGGTGGCCCAGACTGTAAAGAATCTGCCTACCAATGGAGAAGACCCGGGTTTGATCCCTGGGTTGGGAAGATCTCCTGGAGAAGGGAGTAGCAACTCACTCCGGTATTCTTTCCTGGAAAATTCCATGGGCAGAGGAGCCTGGCAGGCTACAGTTCATAGGGTTGCAAAGAGTCAGACACGACTGAAGCAACTGAGTGCACACACAGATTGAAAAACCTTACAGTTGCCCAGCTTCAAGACCAAAGAGCCCAGAGACAACAGTGGTTTAATGGACAGGGGATCTTACCCAAAGCAAGGTCCTGAAGAGATACACCTACCATGGTCCACAGACAGCAGGCAGGATGTGGCAGCAGTCTTTTTTTTTTTTTTAACTGGGAATGAGAGGGAGGTTACCTGCTTTAGGGGGGATTGACGTGAGGTTGACTCATTGGTTCCTCAGTTTGACTCCGACTCCATATCCTGAACACAATTCTATGGACTGCTTCTTTCATGTGTCATGTACAATTGTGTGTCATTCCCTCCAATAAAGTGAACAAGAACTTCACCATCACTTCTGTGTTTTCAGGTTTTTGGTGTGGAACCCAGGATGGAGATATACCTTCTGAACAGAGCGAATCTGCAGAAGGAGAGTCACAAATTAGCACTCCCAGGGTAGGTTCATCTTCTGAGAATGTCCAGTCCTGTAAGATATGTACCCCAGTTTTGAGAGACATTTCACATTTGACTGAAGAGCAAAGAAATATTAATAAAAGTGGACAGAAAGCATACACATGTGGGACATGTGGGAAACAATTCTTTTTCACTGCAAATATTCAACAGCACCAGATGCAGCACATTGAACAGAAATCCTTCCAGTTTGGTATGGGGAGCCCCACATTTTTGAAGAGCTGCATGATGCATGGAAGAGAAAATCTCTCTCCCAAAATGGAGATAGCGAACAACTTTGTGGCCAGCATGGAACTTCAGCAACAGGACACTAGTACCAGGGAGAAACAAAACAACAATAAGGAGTGTGAAGCTGTTTTTCACAGTGGAAAAGTCATCAGAGCTGGAAAGAACGCAAGATAGTCTCCAGCCACATAGACATACTTGTTGAGGATGAGGGAGTCCTCACTAGTGAAGGGTTTTGTGAGTTCAGCAAACATAGGAAAGCCAGCACCCAAAAACTTAACCTTATTCACCAGAAAGTTCACACTGAGGAAGGGCCTTATGAATGCAGCCAATGTGGAAAATTTTTTAGCCACAGATTCCGTTTCCTTGCCCATCAGAGAGTTCGCTGTGTAGCAAGGCTTTATGACTGCAATGAATGTGGGAAATCCTTTAGCCGAAGGAAGAACCTCACTGCCCATAGGAAAATCCACAGTGGTGAAAATGCTTATGAATGCAAGCAATATAATAAATCTTTCACCCAAAAGTTCAACTTAATTGAACATCAGAGAGTTCACACTGGAGAAAAACCTTATCAATGCAGCCAATGTGGAAAATCTTTTGCCCATAAATCCAGTTGTCTTGCACATCAAAGAGTTCACACTGGAGAAAGGCCTTATGAGTGCAGTGAATGTGGGAAATCTCTTACTAATAGGTCATCCCTCTCTTATCATCTGAGACTTCACACTGGAGAAAAGCCATATGAGTGCAATGAATGTGG
Source organism: Bos indicus x Bos taurus (assembly GCF_003369695.1). Classification (NCBI taxonomy): domain Eukaryota; kingdom Metazoa; phylum Chordata; class Mammalia; order Artiodactyla; family Bovidae; genus Bos; species Bos indicus x Bos taurus. The sequence continues at coordinate 888,289 of NC_040093.1, forward strand.
GAAATGTTTTACTACTAGATCTATGCTTTGTAATCATCAGAGAGTACACAGTGGAGAAAGACCTTTTGAATGCAGCGAATGTGGGAAATTCTTTAGTCGAAATGAGCAACTCAGTGACCATAAGAATGTTCACACTGGAGAAAAGCCTTATGAGTGCAATAAATGTGAGAAACCTTTTACTAGTAGCTCCAGTCTTCGACATCATCAGAGAGTTCACACTGGAGAAAAGTCTTATGAGTGCAATAAATGTTGGAAATCTTTTACTGGTAGCTCCAGCCTTCGTTATCATCGGAGAGTTCACACTGGAGAAAGGCCTTACAAGTGCAGTGAATGTGGCAAATCTTTTGCTGCTAGGACTGGGCTCCGTCATCATGAGAGAGTTCACAGTGGAGAAAGGCCTTATGAGTGCTGTCAGTGTGGGAAATTATTTTCTGGTATTTCCAGCCTTCATTATCATTGCAGAGTTCACAGTGGAGAAAAGACCTTATGAGTGCAGTGAATGTGGGAAATCTTTTATTGATAAGTCAAGCCTTCGTCGTCATCAGAGAGTTCATATTGGAGAAAGATCTCTTTGAGTGCAGTGAATTTGGGGAATCATTTACTCAAATACAGCTCCATATCCATAGGAAAATTCACATTGCAGAAAAACTTTATGAGAGCCGCTGCTGCTAAGTCGCTTCAGTCGTTTCCGACTCTGTGCGACCCCATAGATGGCAGCCCACCAGGCTCCCCTGTCCCTGGGATTCTCCAGGTAAGAACACTGGAGTGGGTTGCCAGTTCCTTTTCCAATGCATGAAAGTGAAAAGTGAAAGTGAAGTCGCTCAGTCGGGTCCGACTGTTTGCGACCCCATGGACTGCAGCCTACCAGGCTCCTCCGTCCATGTGATTTTCGAGGCAAGAGTACTGGAGTGGGGTGCCATTGCCTTCTCCAGTAAGAGAGCTAGGATTGTGATAAGGCTTATCCAAAGGTGCCACTTGAGTAAATACCAGAGAGTTCACATGGGAGAAAGGGCCTTGTGAATATAGCAGATGTGGACAGCAGTGATGGAGGAGTTTGAGGTGGTAACAGTGGGAAAAACTGATGTAGTTACTGTGCATCAAATGGATCCTCTTTTGTGGAAACTGAGACAAAGAGAGGATGCATCGTTTGCGTGTGATCTCCCAGCAATGAACGGGGATCTGGGGTTCAGCGTCAGGTTGCCTGGTTCAGGGTTTGAAGAGTCTGGTCACTTCACTCCTTACCCCGCGCCCAGCCCCACCCTCAGGTTTGGGGACTAAAGAACACCTTGATTATCCTCATATATCTTCCCTCCTTAATCCTCCTGCCCCATGAGTCCTGCTCATACCCCAGCCCCATACTGATGGACAGGAGTATCTTTTTCTCTGGCGTCCAACATTGATGCCTTTCACCTAAATGACATTTATCTACCCAACAAAACTAACGCTGTGATTCTATTATTATTTGCCATTTGTGAAAGAAGGGGTGTCCAGCTTAGGCAGAGGAACTTCCACAAGAGCTCACTACTGCCAGACCTTTCATGAGAGCAGTTCCTCTACACTGCACATGTCAACTGGCATCTCTTCTGCCCCTCAGAGCAGGGCCTCCATTTGCTGTAAACTACTCACATGAACTCCCCACACCTGACATCTTTATTTCCACCAGGGCCCCCCAGTGCACATCTTCCTATAAACACTCCTGTTTGGGAAGTTCTTCACTGGGACAGCAGCACTAAGGCAGGCCCTCCCTGTCATGTGTGTCAACCCAGCCTTGGCACTGCTTTCACCGCCATATGCAGTGATTGGTTTCAGATATCCTGTTTATCTTTTCATATCCTCACATCAGGTGTCCGTGTTGCCCTGTTATGCAGTTGACCCACTCACTGTTCTGGGAATTGTGAGGGACTCTGACAGACTAATTGTGGCCCTCACATGGCCTGGTGCACAAGGCTCTTCCTAACCCCTTTACTCCTTGTCTCACTGCTTTCTACCACCACTTCCTGAAAAATGTTAAGTCACCAGCTAATGATTGTTAATTAACAAGAATTTACCCACCTCTCTTTGGGACCTACACTTCAGCAGCCTAGCTTAAAAACTAAGACTGAATGCATGCAGACACCTCCAATGAAGACTGTAAAACCCACTGTGAAATCATTTTAATTGCATTTCTCTTTTTTAGTTTTTTTTTTTCTTTAATAGAAAATTATTTAATTAGTATACATGTGTTCCCCATCCTGAACCCTCTTGCGGAGAAGGCGATGGCACCCCATTCCAGTACTCTTGCCTGGAAAATCCCATGGATGGAGGAGCCTGGTGGGCTGCAGTCCATGGGGTCATGAAGAGTCAGACACGACTGAGCAACTTCACTTTCACTTTTCACTTTCATGCATTGGAGAAGGAAATGGCAACCCACCCCAGTGTTCTGGCCTGGAGAATCCCAGGGATGGGGGAGCCTGGTGGGCTGCCATCTATGGGTCGCACAGAGTCGGACACGACTGAAGCGACTTAGCAGCAGCAGCAGCAGGATTCTTGATTTGAGTTTTGTTTCTTTTTCATGTGTCTATTTCTTTTTTTCTTAACTTATGCATCTTGTTTGGATGAATTTCTATTTGTATATTTTGTCTTCCTTTATTTTGTTAGATTTGGGTATTTTTTTCTCATGACAAGTAGGAGATCAGCCAAACATCAAAGACATATGTGAGATTTCACCCATTCACCAATGGTGACCGAAGTCAGTGACTTCTTTTCTCAATGTAATTGTAATCTGGAATACTGAAAGAATATGTTCTATATTTTTTCTCAGTTTTATACTTTGCATAGTGCAATGGCCATATACATTATACACGTTTAGGATAAATCTGAATTATTAACATATGCTACCTCAGTCTTAAGTCCAGACTTTCAGTTACATAGTAGATTAGTCTCTGCTTTGTAGTGCCTGCCAATATCTGTGGTGTAAATATTCCCACCATAGCCAAAGTCAAGTTGCCAACATAATGTCACTGGAATTGGGAAACATTGTCAATAGCCCACCATTGTCTTCTTTATTTACCATTACAGATATAGTAGCCACAGATAATTTTAAGAATGTAGTTCATAAACCATAGCAGAATGATTATAAAAAGAAAAGTTTTGTATATTTGATTTTAAAATGGTGTCATGGATGTGGAGTTGACTTACAATAAATTGCATGTATTTAAAGTGTACAACATTTTTTTTGTATTTGTGTGATGTATAATTCTAGATATGTCATTAAATAACTTCTTAGAATACATTTTTCATTAAAAAAATTTTTTTTGGCTGTAGTTGGTCTTTTTTGCTGCTCATGGGCTTTTTTTTTTTTTAAACAGGTTTTAAATTTTATTTTATTTTTAAACTTTACAATATTGTATTAGTTTTGCCTAATATCGAAATGAATCCGCCACAGGTATACCCGCGTTCCCCATCCTGAATCCTCCTCCCTCCTCCCTCCCCTACCCTCCCTCTAGGTCATCCCAGTGCACCAGCCCCAAGCATCCAGTGCCGTGCATCGAACCTGGACTGGCGACTCGTTTCATACATGATATTATACGTGTTTCAATGCTATTCTCCCAAATCTCCCCACCCTCTCCCTCTCCCACAGAGTCCATAAGACTGATCTATACATCGGTGTCTTTTGCAATCTCGTACACAGGGTTATTGTTACCATCTTTCTAAATTCCATATATATGCGTTAGTATACTGTATTGGTGTTTTTCTTTCTGGCTTACTTCACTCTGTATAATAGGTTCCAGTTTCATCCATCTCATTAGAACTGATTCAAATGTATTCTTTTTAATGGCTGAGTAATACTCCATTGTGTATATGTACCACAGCTTTCTTATCCATTCATCTGCTGATGGGCATCTAGGTTGCTTCCATGTCCTGGCTATTATAAACAGTGCTGCAATGAACATTGGGGTACACGTGTCTCTTTCCCTTCTGGTTTCTGCACAACAAAGGAAACTATTAGCAAGGTGAAAAGACAGCCTTCAGAATGGGAGAAAATAATAGCAAATGAAGCAACGGACAAACAACTAATCTCAAAAATATACAAGCAACTCCTACAGCTCAACTCCAGAAAAATAAATGACCCAATCAAAAAATGGGCCAAAGAACTAAATAGACATTTCTCCAAAGAAGACATACAGATGGCTAACAAACACATGAAAAGATACTCAACATCACTCATTATCAGAGAAATGCAGATCAAAACCACTATGAGGTACCATTTCACGCCAGTCAGAATGGCTGCAATCCAAAAGTCTACAAGCAATAAGTGCTGGAGAGGGTGTGGAGAAAAGGGAACTCTCTTACACTGTTGGTGGGAATGCAAACTAGTACAGCCACTATGGAGAACAGTGTGGAGATTCCTTAAAAAACTGGAAATAGAACTGCCTTATGATCCAGCAATCCCACTGCTGGGCATACACACTGAGGAAACCAGAAGGGAAAGAGACACGAGTACCCCAATGTTCATCGCAGCACTCTTTATCATGGGCTTTTTTAAGTTGTGGCACAGAGAGCAGACTCTCTAGCAGAAGTGCTTGTGCTTCTCCTTTTGGAGGCTTCTCTTGTGGAGCACAGGCTCTAGGCACGTGGGCTTCAGGGATTGCTGCAGATAGGCTCAGTAGTTGCATCCCTCTGGCTCTAGAGCGCTGCTGGATCAGTAGTTGTGGTGCAAGGGCTTAGTTTCGTCCCAGACTAGGGATGCAACCTGTGTCTCTTGCAGTGCAAAGAGGTTTGGTAACCACAGGAAGAGCCTTTTCTAGGGGAACGTTTCCCTCTTGTGCAGTTGCTTCAGGCCTGTGCAAAATCGCCACATTCCCAGTGAGGGTTCTGACTTACTTTGGTCCCTGACCAAAACTGACAAAATGACTTTAAGTCTCCATTTCAGAAGAAGTGGGATAATGTTATTTGTTTCCTGCCACCAGTGGATTTACACGTAGGTTGGCTTCAAGGCGTCTGAGATCATGTCCAAAGTCTTCAATAAGTAACGTTAGAGTCTTCAGTCAGTTCAGTCGCTCAGTCGTATCTGAATCTTTGCGACCCCATGAACTGCAGCACGCCAGGCCTCCCTGTCCATCACCAACTCCCGGAGTTCACTGAGACTCACGTCCATCGAGTCGGTGATGCCATCCAGCCATCTCATCCTCTGTCGTCCCCTTCTCCTCCTGCCCCCAATCCCTCCCAGCATCAGAGTCTTCCAATGAGTCAACTCTCGCATGAGGTGGCCAAAGTACTGGAGTTTCAGCTTTAGCATCATTCTTTCCAAAGAAATCCCAGGGCTGACCTCCTTCAGAATGGACTGGTCGGATCTCCTTGCAGTCCAAGGGACTCTCAAGAGTCTTCTCCAACACCACAGTTCAAAAGCATCAATTCTTTGGCACTCAGCCTTCTTCACAGTCCAACTCTCACATCCATACATGACCACTGGAAAACACAGATTCTTAGATTCTTAAGTGTTCTGAATACGCCTTGTCCCCGTGGGTCCCCGCCCCCCTGAGAAGGCTAGAGTCCCTCCCCAGCACTAAGGTAGTTTCCCAGTGCTCCTGGGGGTGCTGCTTAGCTTTTTCGCAGTTGCTTCTTGTGTGGGGCATCCTTCCTTGAGACTTTTGCACTTCATTTTCCAGAAGGATTTCTGATCAAGGGCAGAGATGTTCACCCACTGAAAATTGAGTCAGGGGTTTTTCCCTGATTGCAAACCCTCTGGAGAGGGAATTCCGGTTTCTAAGTAGCGGCCGTTTTGGTTACGGTGAGGTTTGTGGAGCTGGTCGGAAGGTCTGGCTTGTGGTGTTGGGTGCGGGCTTGCGGGACAAGAGGAGGGTCTTTCTCTCTGGGGGTCAGGGATACCGCCGCCTGCGGGGAGTTTCCGTGCAGAGTGAGACCTGGTAGCTCGGCCGTCACCGCCTCACTCCGCCCAGAAGTTACGATGGCGGCGCCCGCGCTGAGGGACCCGTCGCCTCAGGTAAGCGAGGCGTGCTCCGGGGTCTCCCCTGCCTGTTTCCACAGAGTTAAGAATGCCAGGGGTGAGAGGCGCCTGTGCACGTCACTCTACCCCCAGACCCTTGGCCCGGTGAGACCTTCAGGGGTCGTTTCTCTTTTTCCATGTGAGTGAGGCTTGGAGATGCAACTGAAGCTGAACCATTCAGGGAACCGGAGTCCAGCTTATTTCTGCCAGGAAGAAAGCTTGAGGCCAGGCCGCACCTGGAGGGGTGGGTGAGAGGTTGTACCTTCCTTCTTATGGCGCTGGGAGGTGGAGGGTTTGAGCACAGGATGGACGTCACCTGAATTAGGCTTTTAAAAACACTCCATGGCAGAAGCCAGCAGGATGTTGAAGCAATTATCCTCCCATTAAAAGTAAATTTAAAAAGTACTCCAGAGCTTGTTCAGTGGAAGCACGGACTTCAGGGGATGATGAGGTCACTGAGGCAGAGGGAAGACGTGACTGTTCCTGTCACTACTCGTAATAGATAGACAGAACTGGGAACAGAGGCACAGAGGAGTGGCTTGCCAGTCCGCCCGAGGTTCCCTGGCTTCTGGTACCTGGCAGAGGTCCAGTTGTGAGAAGAACTGAGCTGTCCTCAGGGAAAAGGAGAGGAGCCTGGCTCAGAGGATAGGGGCGGGCGGGCAGGCCTTATCCAGCGTGCGGGAAAGTGCGTGAGGCTCTGACACACTGCCATGGTCGCTGCCCTCCGCAGCCTGCCTTTTCTTACACATTCGAGGCTGAAGAAGCACTTTGGGCGAGTGGAGGTCGTTCCAATCCCTCACTTATTCTCACCCTCATGCACACATTCTCTGTTTTTGAGGAGGGTCTTGGGGCTCTTCACCTGACATTCTCCCAACCCTTTGTTTTTGGGACCCAGGAGAACCCCATACTCAGGGACCTGAGCGCAAGTCAGGTTCTCAGAAGGGGGTTCCCATTTCCTTCCACCCATGGTCTTGGATCCCATACCAGTATGTGGATGTTCTGTAAGGTGAGGACTAGCTGGTTTAGGTTAAGTGCAGGTATCCTTCCTTTTCAGTGGGAATAAAGAGCAGGGAAGAGCAGGATTTAGGCTTAAATGACTGCCTGTGTATCTTGGAAGCAATGAGAGGTTCACATCAGAAAACAGAAGCTTTCCCAAAAGACATAGGCTGGCTGAGCAGATGAAAACATGTGCATGTATGCACTTCCACGTAACCACATCACTCTGCTTCAGTTCAGTGCAGTTGCTCAGTTGTGTCCAGCTCTTTGCAATCCCATGGACCTCAGCACACCAGGCCTCCCTGTTCATCACCAACTGCTGGAGTTTACTCAAACTCATGTCCATTGAGTCGGTGATGTCATCCAACCATCTCATCCTCTGTCAGCCCCTTCTCCCACCTTCAATCTTTCCCAGCATCCGGGTCTTTTCCAGTGAGTCAGTTTTTCGCATCAGGTGGCCAAAGTTTTGGAGTTTCAGCTTCAGCATCAGTCCTTCCAATGAACATTCAGGACTGATTTCCTTTAGGATTGACTGGTTGGATCTCCCTGCTGTTACTCTGCTTGAACTACCCACCCCCCCAATTGTATGTAATTATTTTATATTGTTGGGTTAATCAGGTTAGGCTTGTCATTGTCTTTTATTTTTGTCTATTGATTATGAAAACTGATAAACATCTATTTTACTGTTGTGGGAGAAGAAAAGGTTTTCTTCCCAGGTCTAAGGTGGCTCCACCTGATTGGGCAGTAGTGCAGATGTGTGGCAGGTTAGATGGTGGGTTCTTAGGAGTGAGACTGTTCATGGTTTTATTCATCCCTGTTCTACCAGGGCAGTGTGACCTCTGAGGATGTGGCTGTGTACTTCTCCCAGGAGGAATGATGTCTTCTTGAAAAGGCTCAGAAACACCTGTACCTTGATGTCATGCTAGAGAACTTTACACTTGTATGCATGCTGGGTAAGACCCTCACACCCAACCCTATCCTCTTAGCTAGGCTCTGCCTTTCTCCTTTTCCCCAAGGGCAGCTGTGTCCTCCTCACGTGTGGACTATGGGCACTACTTTCTTAAATTCCTTGGTCATGTGCCGCAGTCACTACGGTTAGGCAGAGTGCATCCCTACTCCTCAGTGCCATGACACCTGAAGCCCCAAAGTCTTGCAGGGAACCATTCAGTTTCAGTAGTCTTACAACCCCAAGGCCCTTTCCCAAGATTCCAATGTCTCTGTATCCACGGTGGCACCTGTCAAGCACTGCAGTCAGCAGTGAGTAAAATTCCTATTGCTCCGCACCTTTCCCAGCATTTGGTGTTGTGAATGTTTGGATTTTGGCCATTCTTACCAGTATGTAACAGTGTGTATTTTTTCAGTTGAATTTGCATTTCCTTGCTTCTTTGTATATTTAGTTATTTTTCATCTGTATATCTTCTTTTAACGTAGTGTCTGTTAAGGGAGTTTTCTCATTTAGTATTTGGGTTTTTGTTTTCTTAGTAAATTTTAAGTGTGTGTTTTTTTAACATTTATGTCCATTTTGAGTTAATTTTGTTGTGAAGGGTATAAGGTTTGTGTCTAGGTTGATTTTTTGACATGTGATGTTTAGTTGTCCTAGTACCACTTATTACAAAAACTTCCTTTTTCTCCATTATATTGTGCTTGCTCATCTGTCAAAGGTCAGTTGAGTGTATTTTGGGTTTATTTCTGGGCTCTCAATACAGTTCATTAATCAATTTCTCTATCCTGTAAACAATCCCATATTGGCTTGATTACTTTAGATACTAAGTCTTGAAGTTGAGTGGGATCAGTCTGCCAGCCTTGTTCTTCAGTAGTGTGCTGTTTATTCTGGGACTTTTGTGTCTCTGTATAAACTTTGGGATCAATTTATTTAAATCCACAAAATAACTTGCTGGGATTTTGATTTTGATTGCATTGAATTTATAGATGAAGTTGGGCAGAACTGACATCTTGATAGTGGGTCTTCCTATTTATGAACATAAAATATCTATTTATTTAGTTCTTTGATTTCTTTATTAGTGTTTGTTTTTTGTCCACACTGCTCAGCTTGAGGGATTTTAGTTCCCTGACCTGGTATCCAACCCAGGCCAACTACTTCAGTGAAAGCATGGAGTGGTAACCACGAACCACCAAGGAATTTCTGATTTCTTTATCAGAGTTTTATTGTTTCCCCTCATGTATATCTTGTCGTGCATATCTTGGTAGATTTATAACTTAGTATTTCTCTCCCCCCCCCCCCTTTGACAGGGTGCTATGTACATGGTTTTTAATTTCAAATTCATTTGTTCATTGATGGTATTGACATGATTGGTTTTTGTATATTAACCTTGTATCCTGACACCTTGCTATAAATTGCTTCTTTGGTCCAGGATTTTTTTTTTAATCTACTTTTTTGTTTTTTTATGTAACTAGTCATGTCATCTGAGAATGAAGAGACATTTATTCCTTCCTGATCAGTATAACCTTCTCTCATTGCCTTTGTTTTGACTTCCAGTATAAAATTGAAAGGGAGTTGTAAAAGGGAACATCCTTGCCTTCTTCATTGTAGAGGGAGAGTTTCTAGTTTTTCTCTTGTAATTGTGATAGCAGGTAGAGGATGTTATTTAGATCATCAGTTTGAATATATTTTTCTGTTTTTAGGTTATTATGAGATTTTTATCATGAATGACTGTTGTATTTTGTCAGAATAGGTGAGATGATGAGTTTTTGTTTGTTTGTTTTTTCATTTATTTCACTGCACTGGGTCTTAGTTGTGGTATGTGGGATCTTTAGTTGCAGCTTCAAACTTAGTTGAGGCTTGTTGGATTTAGTTCCTGGACCAGAGATTGCACCCAAGGCCCCTGCCTGGGAGTATGGAGTCTTAGCTACTGGGCCACCAGGGAAGTCCCCAAGAGTTGGTTTTTAACCTGCTGATGACATGGATTATATTAATTAGTTTTTAAATGTTAAATCAGCATTGCATTCCTTGGATCCTTTTCAGGTGGTCACAGCGTATAATTCTTTTCCAACAGTTTTTGAAACAGTTTACTGGTAACTATGTTGGGATTGTTGCAACTATGTTCTTGAGAGGTATTGATCAATAGTTTTCTTGTAATGTCTTTGTTTTGGTATTTTCTCATGAAATTGGTGTGGAACTATTTCCGGGTTTTTGTTTTCTGAAAACAATTAGAGAATTGAATAATCTCTTTTTTAATGTTTGTCAGATTTGACTAGTGAAGCAATCCGGGCAAATGGCATTCCCAGAAGATTTGGAAGTGTATTCATCATTGAGTCAGTTTCTTTAATAGAGGTAGACTCATTCAAACCATCTATTCTTGGTAACTTTGCTTACATGAACTCTGTTTTGATACTAATACAGTTATTATTTTTGACTGTTCAGTATGTGGGACTGTGGGACTCAGTATGCAGGAATTTGATGTGGGGTCAAACACATGTTCCCTGCAATGGGGGCGGGCTGTCTTAACCACTGGACCACCAGGGAAGTCCCTACTATTAATCTGTACGCCTGTTTGTGGCATTTAAAGTGGGTTTCTTGGAGACAGCGTATAACTGAGTCCTGTTTTTTGATCCAGTCTGATAATCTTTCTTTTAATTGGTGCATTGAGCCTATCAATGTTTAATATATTGATATAATTGGATAAACATCTAACATATTTGTTACCATTTTCTTTTCATTGCCCTTGTTCTTCCTATTTAATCTTCCAGTCTGCTTTTTGTAGTTTTAATGAAGCATTTTGTATGATCCTTTCTCTCTCCTTTGTTAGCATATCAGCTATCCTTGTTCCTTTTCATTTTTAATGTATTTGCACTAGAGTTTCCAATATTTATTTAAAACTAATTCAAGTCCACTTTCAGGTGACACTTTATGGCTTCATGGGTAGTTTAAATAGCTTATAATTTTAAAAAATACTAATTGTTTTCTCTCCATTATATTGTTGTTCTCATTTGTTTCAGTTTTATATAAACATACATATATGAGTGTGTTTGAAAATGCATGATGGAGTACATTGTTGCTGGGTTTTTGTTTTGTTTTTGTTTGTATAAACTGTTATCTGTTAAATTGGAATACACAGCTTTTTGGAATAGATACAAAAATGGGAATCTTCTGCATGAAAAGATGCTCAGTATCAATAATGGTCGTGGAAATGCAAGTCAATATCACAATGAGATACCACCTCACACCTGTTATTATATCTGTTATGAAAAAGACAAGAAATACATATTGGTGAAGATGTGGAAAAACGGGACCCCTTGTGCACTGGTGGTGGGACTGTATATTGTTGCAGCCCCTGTGGAAAGGAGCATGAAGAATCCTTATAAAACTAAAAACAGTACTATCATATAATCAGCAGTTCCATCACTGTGTATTTATCCAAAGGGATTGAAATCATCATCATCTCAAAAAGATGTACCCCATGTTTACTGCTGCATTATTTATAATCTCCAAGACTTAGAAACAACCTACATGTCCATTGATAGATGACTGGATGACAATCGTGTCATATATATGGAATACTATTCAGTTTTATTCAACCATAAAAATAGAAGGAAAATTTCCCATTTACAACAATGTGACTGGATTTTGAGGGCAGTGTGCTAAAGTGAAATAAGTCAGAGAGAGAAAGACAAATCCAGTGGTCAATCCTCAGTTTCCACAGAGGATTGGCTCCAGGATCCCATGCATATGCTGAAATCTGTGGATGCTTAGGTCCTTTCTGAAGTTTCCCAGTTGTGGATTCATTCAACTAAAGATCATTTAGTGTTCTATTTACTGAAAAATATCCCTGTATGAGTGAATCCAAGCAGTTCTAACCATGGTGTTCAAGAATCATAAAAAATTGTAAAAAAAAAGTAAAATAAAAATCGTAAAAAATCGTAAAATAAATAAAATAAAAAAATCAACACCACCACCAAACTCAGATGCAGACAACAGATTAGTGATTGCCAGAAGAGAAGATAGGTAGATAAAATGAGTGAAGGATATCAGAAGTTACAGACTTCTAGTTGAAAGATGATTAAGACTTGTGGATGTAATTCACAGCTTAATGACTTTAGTTAACAAAACTGAATTGTATATTTAGAAGTTTCTAAGTAGAAGTTGGCTAGGCTGTGGAAGATTTGGAACCCTTGTGGTATTGCTGGTGGAAATGTAAAATGGTGGAGCTGCTATGGAAAATGGTATGACAAAATCTTAAAAAATTAAACATAGATTTAACATATAACTCAGCAATTTCACTTTTAAGCATATACTCCAAACATTTTAAAGCAAGGACATGAAGATACATTAGTACAGCCATGTTCATGGCAGCGTTATTCACCATAGCCACAGGTCAAAACAACCCAAATGTCCATCAACCACTGAATGGATAAACAGGTGTTGTATACATACACTGGAATATTATTCAACTTTAAAAAGGAAGGAAATTTTGATACCTGCCACAACATGGGTGAATCCTGTGAACAACATAAATGTACTCTATACTTTTAAAGAATGTACTTAGAGATGGCTAAAGCAGCAAATTTATGGATGTTTTTAAAAAATAGTAAGTTCAGTTGGTTCAGTTCAGTCGCTCAGTCGTGTCCGACTCTTTGCAACCCCATGAATCGCAGCACACCAGGCCTCCCTGTTCATCACCAACTCCCGGAGTTCACTCAGACTCACATCCATCGAGTCAGTGATGCCATCCAGCCATCTCATCCTCTGTCGTCCCCTTCTCCTCCTGCCCCCAATCCCTCCCAGAATCAGAGTCTTTTCCAATGAGTCAACTCTTCGCGTGAGGTGGCCAAAGCACTGGAGTTTCAGCTTTAGCATCAGTCCTTCCAAAGAAATCCCAGGGCTGATCTCCTTCAGAATGGACTGGTTGGATCTCCTTGCAGTCCAAGGGACTCTCAAGAGTCTTCTCCAACACCACACTTCAAAAGCATCAATTCTTTGGCGCTCAGCCTTCTTCACTGTTTATCACACCCATACATGACCACTGGAAAAACAATAGCCTTGACTAGCCAGAGCTTTCTTGGCAAAGTAATGTCTCTGCTTTTTAATATGCTATCTAGGTTGGATATAACTTTCCTTCCAAGGAGTAAGCGTCTTTTAATTTCATGGCTGTAGTCACCATCTGCAGTGATTTTGGAGTCCCAAAAGATAAAGTCTGACACTGTTTCCACTGTTTCCCCATCTATTTCCCATGAAGTGATGGGACCAGATGCCATGATCTTCATTTTCTGAATGTTGAGCTGTAAGCCAACTTTTTCACTCTCCACTTTCACTTTCATCAAGAGGCTTTTTAGTTCCTCTTCACTTTCTGCCATAACGGTGGGGTCATCTGAATATCTGAGGTTATTGATATTTCCCCCGGCAATCTTGATTCCAGCTTGTGTTTCTTCCAGTCCAGCGTTTCTCATGATGTACTCTGCATATAAATTAAATAAGCAGGATGACAATATACAGCCTTGACGTACTCCCTTTCCTATTTGGAACCAGTCTGTTGTTCCATGTCCAGTTCTAATTGTTGCTTCCTGACCTGCATACAGATTTCTCAAGAGGCAGGTCAGGTGTTCTGGTATTCCCATCTCTTTCAGAATTTTCCACAGTTTATTGTGTTCCACACAGTCAAAGGCTTTGGCATAGTCAATAAAGCAGAAATAGATGTTTTTCTGGAACTCTCTTGCTTTTTCCATGATCCAGTGGATGTTGGCAATTTGGTCTCTGGTTCCTCTGCCTTTTCTAAAACCAGCTTGAACATCAGGAAGTTCACGGTTCGCATATTGCTGAAGCTTGCCTGGAGAATTTTGAGCATTACTTTACTAGCGTGTGAGATGAGTGCAATTGTGCAGTAGTTTGAGCATTCTTTGGCATTGCCTTTCTTTGGGATTGGAATGGAAACGGACTTTTTCCAGTCCTGTGGCCACTGCTGAGTTTTCCAAATTTGCTGGCAAATTGAGTGCAGCACTTTCACAGCATCATCTTTCAGGATTTGAATAGCAAAAGTAGTAAAGCTGAGCTAATTCTGCCCACAGGATCAACACTTCAGGAAACGATACTGGTGTAAATAAAGTGATGAGTTTTTTAAAATTTGGTTGCTTCTTACCTGCCTTTTAAGCATTTAAGAAAATGTGATATTTAATAAAAATGCCTGGTCCTTTGCATATCTACCAGTTTTGCATCTGCAGAGTCAAGCAACCATGGATCAAAAATATTAAAAAATCCCAGAAAGTTCCAGAAAGCAAGACTGGTATCCTCTATGGATTTTGGAACCAATTTCAATCAATTATTAAGTGCCTGGGTAGCCTTAAGTCCATCCATTTATAAATTTGAAATTTCCTGAGAAAGCTGAGACCCCTCTGTTCATGATTGGGTCCAGGCTGCTGCACGAGCCTGGCTGGCCTTTCCCCTGTTTACAGGGAGTGTATGTGAGTCTGCTGAGACTTTAAAAAGGAGCATCTACATTTTCCACCAATATTTCCATTCCAGCCATGGCTCTTTACTTCCTCCCGCTTTCCCCTCTGGCAGATTCTTCTTGTACCAAACAGAGTACTCCTCCCCACTACACGCTCAATTTAGTTCTGCCCTTCAGCACATCCCTCTTCAGGATTCATCTGACAGTAAAACCTGCTCTCGTGATCTGAGCACAAGGCTTGATTCTGGTCCAGGCCTCAGGGTCCCTCCTCAAACTCCAGACCTGGAATCCAGTTGCTTATGTGCCACCTCCACTTTGGGGCATCTCAAAATCCCCGTATCCAAAATCCAACTGATAATCTGCCCTGAATCCTGTTTCTCCCACCAAATTCCCCATCTCCATTCTCCTAGATGTTTGGGCAAAAAATCTGAGTGGTTATTTACTTCGATCATTAAGATCCATCAAGAACCTGCATTAATCTCCAGGCTACCGCCACTTCTAGAACTGTCCACCGCCAGAACTGTCCTCCTGTGCCTCCTCACTGGTTTTCCCCCCTCCACTTTCATCATGCCTTGTCCCACCCAGTCTGCTCGCCCTGAGCAACATCTCAAATACTTTGAAAACCACGGCTCAGAGTCCCTGCTCTCTTCCAACGTCCATGATTCCCAGGAGCCCCCGACTGAAGACCCAGCTGCTTGGACTGCCCAAGTGTGCATCCTTTCACACTGCTTCCTGCGGACACGAGAGGGAACCCAGGTTTCCAGAATGGTCTTGACTGGGGTGTGCCTCCAAGGCTTTGAATATGTGTGTCCGTCTGCCTGTAACACTCTTCCACATTTCATCATTCCCTGTCAGAACTGGGGACCCTATGTCTATAACTGCCCCGCTGTTCTGGAAATAGGAGCATGCACTGCTATAGCCAGAGCTGGAGACCCTTCGTTTTTAAGTAGGGTTAAGGTTGAGAGTCTGGAGAACCGACATTCACCTGGGCCTGGGCCTTCAGCGTGGCCATGGGAAGGTGTGGGCGGAGCAGTGCCAGGGCTACGCGGGAGATGAGAGGTAGCCCTGAGCAGGACACGGTGGAGACACTACGGCAGCGCCCACACTGAATGTCAGACCCACCACTGTGCAGTGGGGACCTCGAACCTCCGATCCAGCGAATGGTATCAAAAACAGTCGTAATAACCGCTATGTGCCAGATGCCGGAAGTCCCACCCCGACACGTTGCACGCTCTCGGAGCGACTCTTCTGGTTGTTAGCTCATCCCCTAACAGTAGGTCTGTGACCTACTGAACCCGTCATTCTGGGAAATGTTTCCATCTTGGCGGCATCTGCAGGGATGGTTGGCCCATTCTGATATCCGGAAATTAGCTAAGTGGTATTGTGGGCAGGCAAGGATGAAATACATTAAAGATAAGAGCAAAGCCTATGGTTAATGGAGTAAAAGAAGAGGCCTTAAACTCAGGATTCTCAACATAAAAGCGGAGACATGATTACAGTCAAAATGTTAAAAGAGCGCTGGCACAGTGCTTAGTTTTTGTTCTATTACATGTTTTGTCTATATGACTACCTCTGTGAAAATCTTGGAGAGAACTTTTAACTGCACTGAATCTTAGTTGTGTCATGTGGGATCTAGGTCTAGAATTGGAAACCGGTCCCCTGCAGTGGAAGCACAGTGGCCTAACCACTAGTCAGCCAGGGAAGTCCCAGTGCCATTCTAAATATTAGTGGAGATTAATGATTTCTCCAGGGGGCACCTGACTCAGATCAACCAACCCCTTTACTTCTTGGGCAGAGGAATCCTCAGCTCCCAGTGCCTTCTCCTGCCAGCCCCTCCATTTACACCACAATTTCTTGCCCTGTATCTCTGACCATGACCACTTCCCCTTGCTGCTGCTACTGCTAAGTCACTTCAGTCGTGTCTGACTGTGTGCGACCCCGTGGACGGTAGCCCACCAGGCTCCCCCGTCCCTGGGATTCTCCAGGCAAGAACACTGGAGTGCGTTGCCAGTTCCTTCTCCAATGCATGAAAGTGAAAAGTGAAAGTGAAGTCGCCCAGTTGGGTCTGACTGTTTGCGACCCCATGGACTGCAGCCTACCAGGCTCCTCTGTCCATGGGAGTTTCCAGGCAAGAGTACTGGAGTGGGTCGCCATTGCCTTCTCCCTTCTTCCCCTTAGTTACACGCAAATATCAAGAATCTTTACATGAACTTTACTAAATCATCATCTTTCACCCTCCCACAACACCACTGCTAGGCCCACAAACTTCCCCTGAGACATAAAACAAGACTAATTGTAGATCTCACAATTTTAATGTACTTTACAACTCTACCAAGATAATATCACTGATCCCCCAAATTACAGATGTTTTCTTGGCTAATGCCATAAAAAAACAGCACACCTAATTATGGGCCGACCTGTAAAAACTCCTTTTATCTGGACTTAGGGTCCTTCTCTGGACTTCCCTGGTGGCTCAGATGGTAAAGCGTCTGTCTACAATGAGGGAGACCAGGGTTTGAGCCCTGGGTTGGGAAGATCCCCTGGAGAAGGAAATGGCAACCCACTCCAGTACTATTGCCTGGAAAATCCCATGGACAGAGGAGCCTGCTAGGCTACAGTCTATGGGGTCACAAAGAGTCAGACATGACTGAGTGACTCACTGACTCTCTAATGGGTACTTTCTTAGATTCTGTATCTGTCAGTTTGGCAGAGACTAATCACAGGGCCAACCTCAGAGCTAGAGTTGTGTTCCTATTGCAAATAGCCTCCCTGGAGCACACCATTCAAGTGTAGATTCAGGGCTCTGCCACCTGCCACTTACACACAAGGGAATGTTTCTCCTGTCCTAAATCAACCCAGGGCCAGGAACTAGATGACTAGGGAAAGGGCTATTTACCCTAAAACCTGTGGAAATCATTCAAACCAGCCAAGCTTAAGCTTTTCACCCAGCCCTGCCTTGCCTTGCCTGCAGAAACCCCAACAAAGCCTGTGTTCTAGGAATTCCCAGTCTTTCCCCTGTTTCTCCCTCCCAATTACCCTGGTCACCAAATATGGGGATATGTTATTAGAAACGGAATGGACCAAATGAATAGAAATGATGGGCCAAACTTAATGTGTTATGGACACAATATTAGTAATTGCACAAGTGTCAAGAATGCGTGAATTCTTCAAACTTTCTGAAAACTGCATAAACTGATACAAAGGAGGATTAAGTATGTCGATGTTAATGGGATTTGTGAGAAAGCTTATATTTAAAAAAACTATTAGCCTAATTTAAGACAGTAAAGATTCCTATTGCAAGCCAATTGACAAGAGGTGGACTCTCTTCTGAGTTATCAATACAAGGTTCAAGAAAGTTGTATTAAAAATAAAAGAATGAAAAAATATAGAAGAATGGTTAACATAAAAACAAAAATCGGTATCATTTTTTTCAGGTTAACATTTAATAGAGATTACTGTTTATAACTGACTGGAAAAGGAAAGGGGGCTACAGAGGATGATTGTTGGATGGCATCACCGACTCAATGGACATGAGTTTCGACAGACTCTGGGAGATAGTGAAGGACAGGGAGGCTTGGCATGCTGCAGTCCATGGGGTTGCAAAGAGTCAGACATGACTAAGTAACTGAACATCATTGTTTATAAATTTGACCTATGACATGCAAATTAACAATTCCTGTATAAGACACTCTGGAGAAGGAAATGGCAATCCACTCCAGTATTCTTGCCTGGAGAATTCCATGGACAGAGGAGCCTGGCGGGCTACAGTTCAATGGGGTTGCAAAAGAGTGGGACACAACTGAGTGACTAACACACACACACAAAGACACTACTGCACAGCCCACTGGCAGTGCCCGCCAGGCCTGCTCTAGGACATGACTTCTCCTGCTTCTGTTCTTCACTTACTCCATATCCTGTGCTTGAGGAGAGCATGTGAAATGCTGCTCTGATACTCCAGTGAGTGTTTGTCTTTATACTGGTGCCCTTGCCTACTGCATATATCGCTTACATCAGCAATCAAACGGGCTCTGCAGGGCTGGAAAAACCATGCGTTCAGGAGGCCTGTGCAGTTGGTAACAGACCAGTTACATGCCTTATGAAGGTAGTCGGGAGACAGATCTGTAGGTTTGCTTCTCCACACTCTGATACTGTGAGCTAATGGGAATAAGGTCTAGGGGGTCTTAGTGTGCTAATGGGCTTCCCAGGTGGCTCAGTGGGTAAAGAAACTGCCTACAATGCAGGGGACCCCAGAGACATTGGTTCGATTCCTTGGTTGGGAAGATCCCCTGGAGGAGGGCATGGCAACCCACTCCAGTATTCTTGTCTGGAGAATCACATGGACAGAGGAGCCTGGCTGGCTACAGTCCATAGGTTGCAAAGAGTTGGACACGACTGAAGTGACTGAGCACAGCATATTGCTTTTAAATGTTAAAAAAGTACTATAAAATAAATGATAGTTTTCTCACAAACTTTAAAATAAACAAAGGAAATCATTGAACATGTGTATATTAACTTTATAAAACAACAGTAAAATAGATTTGATAATTTTGGAATTAAGTAAGATTAAAGACTCATAATTTTGGTATGTAATAAATGCTATTGGCAGTTGAATGTAGATATTTACACATGTATGTACATTATATCTAGACTTCATTAAAATTGCTGGGATTTCCAATTACAAAAGATTGAGTAAGACTTTAAAAAATAGAGCACGCTCAATTATCCAGAGATAAAGACCTTTTAAAAAAATAAGCTATTAGTATTTAAAGTCAGAATATTTTGAAATTATTTGAGTGAAAACAGCTGATAAAAATAAGTTTTAATTATTTAAATACTTAATGTTGGCCATTAGAAACGGATAATATATTTCCTTTTAGGGTTAATTAATACCCAACACTTAAGAGGTCCCCAAAATATTCACAAATGTTGAGATAAATATTTGAATGCCACTGAGAACAGACTCATAGAACAACAAGCACATTAGCAAACAGTGTTTTCCTTGCCATACAGGCAAAGCAGAACTGAGAGATACGCGTGTCCTTGATAATGAGCACAAAGGGGCTGAATGCTGGAAAACATGTGGCCAAAAGGACAGAGGTGTTCACCATCCACTGCCCTGGGTTTGCAACTAGAGTCATCCAAATTGTCAAAATGATGTAGACTGTATAGAATGTAACAAAGGAGCTTACCAGGACCAGGACAGTGCGTGTGGCTCTGCCCTCACAGGAAGGTCTGGGGGAGACTCGGTGGCTGCAAATGCGTTGGATTCGCCGTTTGTGTCTGCCCAGGAAAAGAACTATAGAGCTACTGGCCCAGACCATAAAACCTAAACTCAGAATATCAAGGAAAAAGTACATGACTGTGTATAGTGAGCCCAGAGAACCCTCTGTCATATACCAAGAACAGTACCCGTAATTATTTCTCGTACTGAAGTTCTTCTCATTCAGTGGACCCTTTACTATGATAAGAATACAAGAATTTATCAAGATATGCCCAATCCAGCAGAGGAAACAGCAGAAGGCAATGAATCTTAGAGCTCTCATCTGGAGTTCCATCCACCTCCAGATACTGGGCTTGAGCTTAAGGGCCTGGAAGCCATTGAAGAGGCAGGTGGTGCTAAAGGAAACTCCCGTGGCTACTCTGTGGAAATAGAAGACAAGTTTACATCCAGTGTCATCCAGGAAATACCTCCATCCGAAAGCTGCCAGTGTCTGTGGTATGCCTTTAGAGAAAAGAACTGTGGCATTGGCGATGACCAGTTGCATGAGGATTGGGTCTATGGGCCTCAAATTATGTCCAGTGAGCAAAGTGAAGTTATAAAGACAAAAGAGGGAGATGTTTCCCATGAGGCCAATTCCTGTCTGAATGAGGAATATAGTCCCCATTTCCAAGCTGGCAGAAAACATCACATCAGTGCCTAGAGGGCGCTGGTTTTACTGAAGTTAGAGGAATGAAGAGTGAAAAGGATGAAAAGAAGTGTGTCATAATCACCATGTCCCTCAATTTTCAATATTAAGCCTGCATCTCATATAATCTCACGTTAAGTGGGCACTTAGAATTTTTGCTCATGTGTGCAAAGGCAATGGAAATGAAGACTACGATCATGAAGTCATCTGCTGATGAGTGGAAGTGGCCAAACGCACAACAGGAAACTCTGAGGCTGCAGAGATGTGTGAGGGAGTTATCTGCGCACTGATACAGATCTTCCGCCACAATACACTCTGAGAAGAAAAATGTAAGATATAAAACACGTGTATGTTTCCAATTTTTTCTTTTTAAGAAAGTAGAGGAATATGAATCGAGGCAAAGATTTCACAGGATAGAAGGATAAACTAGGCTTCATGAAGTAGTTTTACACATATAAATATGTCACATAATTGTTGAAAAATATTAATCAAAATTAGATATCAAGATTCAAATAAAAATTTTTCCCTGGTTGTCCATCAACATGATGTTCTATGTGTACTTGTAAAAAACATCAGAAGTTACACAGAGGCATATATGAAAATAAAAGTATCTATAAGGTATATTAAACATTTGTGCATACTCACATTTTGCCAGTTATTTGGCATTAATTATTAGAAACACATGCAAAGTGTATTAATATAATTGGCAAATAAGACTTTCATCATAAGGCAAAAGAATATACAAATATTTTAAATGAAAACTCAAAATTCTACACATTTTCAAAGAAATAAGGCATGTATTAATAGTACATAATTTTAAGACATGTTCCAACCACCCCCCTCCCCAACTGAGTCTGTCTAGACACTGAACAAGTCTATGGTTAGCAAATGTAAGCTTTTGAATGGATAAACAAGGTCCTACTGTATAGCAAAAAGAACTATATTCAGTATCCTATGATAAATCATAATGGAAAAGAATAAATAAATAAATATATATATTTGCAGTACAGCAGTGATTAGCATTGTAAATCAACTATACTTCAACTTTAAAAAAGTCTATGGTAACAACCATCTAAAATACCAAGATTATGATATCTAAAGCCGTTTCTTGCTAATAGTGAAATATCTTGGAGATACATAATGCTTCTGGTGTGGGGCAGAAAACACCCAACCTGTCCCTATAACGTCTTGTCAAACACAATAGTTAGCCATATGTTTCTTTAAATCATTGTCCCTGACACTGGAGATGAAATGAACCTTACTTTTCTCTAAATAAAAGTTAACTTTCATCCAAGAACAGAACTTTAAAGGCATATTAAGACAGATTGCATTTAACCCAACATACTCTCTCCCCCGACCCCAAAACAAAACACAGACACCAGATGTCAGCTCAGCTGCTGGGAGCTCATCTCTATCTTATTTTTGGCCGTTTGCCTGTAGCATGAAACCTTGACAGTGAAAACTGTGTTGAGTCAGAGACAAAGGAGAAAGAGAGATGTCAGGCGGTCTCAACACAGGTGAATGAGGGTAGCACTATGCTGAGGGTATCCTGAAAAAACCCTGTCCTGCCTGCTGTATAGCACAGGGAACTCAGTGTTCTGTAATAAATGAAATGGGGAAGAATGTGAAAAGTCTATGTATATGTATAACCGAATCACTTTGCCGTACACTTGAAACTAACACACTGTAAATTAACTATACTTCAATATGAAATAAAAACATTTAAAAATCTGTCCTGAGTGTGTATGCATTACGGGTGTGTGTATACTTTTATATTCCAACCCCCTGAAACAGAATTTTTTTTCCATATGGACGACTGAATTTTCTAATGAAGCTGGTCTCAAAATCTGACACTTACCTGAAACACATTGCTACTTACCTGACTGGTATTTCCCATCAGCACAGTAGGTGCCTGGGCAGCAGCTGTGCAGGTGTGAAAAGGGGCATCTCAACTCTGAAATAAGGCTTTGTGTTTCTATGACCTCATCTCCTTGTTGGGAAGTGATTATCATGCCACCTGTAATAGCGGTGACAAGGTCTGCAAAGGGAATGGTGAGTCTCTGTGAAAACCATCTGTGAAGTGTGCACATAAGCAAAGCGATTAAGGTGAGAGAGGCATCTAACAGAAATGGCAGAAACAGAGGAGTGAAACCACTTGTTCAAAATGAACAATAATCCCAGTGGAAGTTAAATGGAGGACATCAAGGTCCCGTAAGTGGGAGAAGTTGTACACATGGCTGTGTGAAATTTGTAGTCCCTGTTTTAGTCTTGTCTTCAAAATACAATTGTTGTTTTTATGCCTGAGACTCTAGGGTAGTCAAAATGAAGGGAAGACAGAGAGTGGTTCTAACAGACAGGAATATTACAGAGACACCGAGTGCTTCAAGAAACATTCATTCTATAGCTTATGTGGGTCACACCCATTCCTGGGGTGCAGAGGATAGGTCAGCACACAAACCATTACAATGATTTTGCCACCTTGAAATTTTTATCCTGGTTGAGGGAAACAGACCATAAGTGAGGCACTCAAGTTATTACGCTGTACATTATTATATGCTGATGGGTTGTATGCAAAAGAGAAAAGGACAGGAGCATAGTAAAACACAAGAATAGGCGTGGGTCACAAAACTGAAACGGATGTTTGTAGTAGGACTCAGACTGATGATGCTATTTTAGAAAATGCTTTAGTAATGGAAGTCAACCCGAAATATTCATTGGAATGACTGATGCTGAAATTGAAGCTCCAATACTTTGGCCACCTGATGTGAAGAGCCAACTCACTGGAAAAGACCCTGATGCTGGGAAAGATTGAAGGCAGGAGGAGAAGGTGGTGACAGAGGATGAGAGGGTTGGATGGCATCACCGACTCAATGGACATGAGTTTGAGTAAACTCCGGGAGATGGTGAAGGACAGGGGGGCCTGGCGTGCTGCAGTCCACGGGGTCGCAAAGAGTTGGACACAGATGAGTGACAGAGCAAGATGAGAAAAAACAGGGTAGCTTCTTCCTTTGCCGTTCTCTCTCTGTACATATGTGCATGTACTCAGTCGCTTCAGTCATGCCCAACTCTGCAACCCTATGGACTGTAGCCTGCCAGGCTTCTCTGTCCATGGGATTCTCCAGGCAAGAATACTGGAGCAGCTTGCCATGCTCTCCTCCAGGGGATATTCCCGACCCAGGGATGGAATCTGCATCTCCTGCATTGCAGCTAGATTCTTTACCTACTGCTGAACCACTGGCGAACCCTCTATGTGACACAGGGATAATTCTTTCATCCCTGAACTTGGGTGAAATATTTTAATAATGGACCTTTATTTTTGATGTCTGTGGTAGGGTTTTGTTCTTAATACTTTTTAGAAGTTTAAGGAAGTTTCCTTCTAATTCTAGTTTGTTTTAAAAATTTCAAGAAAGGTTGAAATTGCATAAGTATTTAATTCACTTAGGTTGATTATATAAAAGATCTCATTTCTTACTAAGCAGTGAAACACATGAAACAATTTTTCCATTTAAAAAATTTTGACACAATTTCCAACTTACAGGAAAGCCACAAGAATTTTAAAAATATATACTTGTGAACACTTTTTCCAAATTTAATAATTATCTTTTGCTGCATTTACTTCTTTTTTCTTTCACCAAACACACATCGTATATGTATATGTTTATATATACATATATATATCTTCTGAACAACTAGCATATAATTTAAATTTTTCCTATATACCAATGAGTACTTCAGTGCATAATTCCTTTAGACTTAGAGAACTTCTTATACATAATCAGAGTTTTGTAATAAAATCAGGAATTTCAATATTGACACAATACTATTATTTAAACAACATACATATTACATTATCATTTGTTCCAATATTCCTCTTCATATTTTTCTTTCTGTAGGACCAAATGAAATTAATGCATTACATTTAGTTTCCATGTTTCTTTATAAAAGTCCTTTCACAAAACAGTTCCTCAGCCTTCAACTGAGTTCTTTGGACCTGTCGTTTTTTACGTGACAGGCCCACTAGTTTGAAACTTTCCCCTCTATTTCTCTAATGTTTTCAACTTATCTGAATAAGTTTCTAGATATTTTGCAGGGAAAATGTCTCTCACAGTTTTGTATAGGAGAAAGATGTTCGTATTTTTCAAAACTGATTATTTTTGTCACTTAAATTTTGTCAGGCTTCTAGACTTTAAACATAATACTTTCCCCATTATATTTAATAATTAATTAGGAGATATTTTGAAAACATATAAATATCCTGATCAATGACAATTTTCTATCACTAGTTTTAAAAACAACTGAGTACTTTCTAACTCTCAGTCTATATATTTTACCTGACCCTAACTGACCTCCCATTTCCTCTACTAATCATTCATAAAGTTTCATCCATTTATTCACAGACACATGAATTTGTGGATTCTTAAATATTTAATTTTTTTTCTCATTGCTCCTTTAGGACAATTTCTTATTGTCCAGTCAGTACAGTGCAGTCACTCAGTCATGTCTAACTCTTTGCAACCCCGTGGACTGCAGCACACCAGTCCTCCCTGTCCATCATCAACTCTTGGGAGTTTACTCAAACTCATATCCATTGAGTCGGTGATGCCATCTAACCATCTCATCCTGTCGTCCCCTTCTCCTCCTGCCTTCAGTCTTCCCCAGCATCAGGGTCTTTTCCAATGATTCAGCTCTTCACATCAGAAGAGCTTCACATCAACTCCAATATTTGGCCAAAATATTGCAGTTTCAGCTTTAGCATCAGTCCTTCCAATGAACATTCAGGACTGATTTCCTTTAGGATGGACTGGTTGGATCTCCTTGGAGTCCAAGGGACTCTCAAGAGTCTTCTCCAATGCCACAGTTCAGAAGCATCCATTCTTCGGCGCTCAGCTTTCTTTATAGTCCAACTCTCACATCCATACGTGACTATGGAAAAAGCGTAGCCCTGACTAGATGCGCCTTTGTTGGCAATGTCTCTGCTTTTGAATATGCTGTCTAGGCTGGTCATAACTTTTCTTCCAAGGAGCAAACATCTTTTAATTTCATGGCTGCACTCACCATCTGCAGTGATTTTGGAGGCCCCCAAAATAAAGTCTCTCACTGTTTCCATTGCTTCCCCATCTATTTGCCATGAAATGATGGTACCAGATGCCATGATCTTAGTTTTCTGAATGTTGAGTTTTAAGCCAACTTTTTCCACTCTCCTCTTTCCCTTTCATTGAGAGGCTCTTTAGTTCTTCTCTTTCTGCCATAAGGATGTTGTCATCTGCATATCTGAGGTTATTGATATTTCTCCCAGCAATCTTGATTCCAGCTTGTGCTTCATCCAGCCTGGCATTTCCCATGATGTACTCTGCATATAAGTGAAATAAGCAGGGTGACAATATACAGCCTTGACGTATTCCTTTCCCGATTTGGAACCAGTCTGTTGTTCCATGTCCCATTCTAACTGTTGCGTCCTGACCTGCATACAGATTTCTCAGGAGGCAGGTCAGGTGGTCTGGTATTCCCATCTCTTTCAGAATTTTTCAAAGTTTGTTGTGATCCACACAGTCAAAGGCTTTGGCATAGTCCATAAAGCAGAAATTGATGTTATTATGGCACTCTTGCATTTTCGATGACCCAGCGGATGTTGGCAATTTGGTCTCAGGTTCGTCTGCCTTTTCTAATCGAGCTTGAACATGGAAGTTCACGGTTCACGTACTGCTGTTCACGTATTATCCATTGTTGTCAGTGATAATCTTCCCCAAGTGCCCTTGCCATTCTGCATTCCCAAATCAGCGACTGTGGATTCTGCCAATGTTTGGTGTCATCAGTGTTTATTTTATGCTTTCCTCTGCACTTGGAATGATCTGTCATTAAGGTTTTAATTTTCATTTCCCTTATGACTGATAGAGTGAAAACACTTGAACATTGTGTGTGAAACATATAATGCACTTGCTTCAACATAAAATTTCATGATTTGTTCATTGTACTCAGAATATGTGAATTACTGTTCATTCAGGAACCATAACCAAAGTATTCATTGGTCCAAGGGTTTAATGTTCCCAATTTAGTCTCAAAACATTAAAAAGAAAATGTGTACACATGGAGAGAAAATATTTATAAAACCAAGATAAAGGAATCTTCACTCATAAAGAATATGAACTAATTCCTTAGAAAATCTATCTCAAACTTGACTGTAAAATTATTCCCTTGAGATCAGAAATCAAAAGAAGACGGCCACTCTCTGCACTGATACCACATGGTGCTGGAGGTCCTACTGGAGGTCTTGCCTCACACAGTAAAGCAAGACGACAAATACGTAAGAGCCCTCAAAACTCCAGCTCTTCCCACAGATGTCATCTTGGCTGTGAGTTCTGCTGGGGACACTCTTTACTATTTCAACCCACCCTAGTCCACTGTCCTACTCCTGTTCTGTTTTCCATAAATAGAAATACAATGCAAGCTAGTAACTGAGGTGCTCTGTTGATTGTATGTTTCTAGCAACTACAGTTTAAGTTCCATGAGGAGAATTTGAAGTTTTGGATACTGATATATGGCAAAAAAAAAAAAAAAAGTCCTTGATCCACAGAAGAGATACAATAAATATTTGCTGAAACACAGTATTCCCATTGACTTATACCAACCTGGAAACTCCCTTTGCTCTACTAACACTATTTCTGCTTTCAACTTCAGAAAACTTCCTGCACTTTGGGAAACAATCAAACGATTTTTGTGTCAAAACTCTCCTGATGGTTCGACATCCATTGGAGTCACGTGTTCACCTCCATTACCTTACTTGGATCTCCGTGTCCTCTGCTTAGCTGCCCTTGAGATTGTTTTCCACTTTCATTTTTCCTAGTTAAGGTGTTCCCCAGCTACTTCTGTAACTCCCACTGGAAATTTTTAGTTGGAAATTAATAGTTTCCAGTAATACACACAAGTCACAAATGCTTTCCACAGTGTCCACTCCCCTTGCAGGTACTGTCACTGCAATTACAGGTGAAGTGATAATCACTCCCCATCAGGGGGATGACATCATGAAATCAAAATCTTTTCCCTCGGGCTAAAATATCCACTTCCCACTTCTGCACAGATGCTACCCCTGCAATGCAGAGTCCTGACAGCAAATTCCCATCAAGCAAGTAACACTTGTCTTCAGATAACTTTCACATTCTTAGAAGGAAAATATCTCAGGAAATCTAACAATGCCTATTTGGGCTAAAATATTTATGTCTTCTGAGTTTGAAACAAAAGTATTTTTATATTCATGTATGTTGAAAGTTTGTTTGCTGAGAAAATGAAGTATATTACCACCATTATCCACCTCTCCCCTCCCAATTTGAGCCTGCTCTGAAGTCATCTCTCCCTCAGCGAGATTTCACTAACTGAAATATGAGGGGGGAAAGTTATACCATAAAGTCTTATTTCTATAAATCTTATATGAAATACA
Source organism: Bos indicus x Bos taurus (assembly GCF_003369695.1). Classification (NCBI taxonomy): domain Eukaryota; kingdom Metazoa; phylum Chordata; class Mammalia; order Artiodactyla; family Bovidae; genus Bos; species Bos indicus x Bos taurus. The sequence goes on from NC_040093.1 coordinate 916,009, forward strand.
CCCCAAATTGGAGGGGTTTTGTAAAAGAGGTAAAAGTGGGTGAGGAGACCATACATATATACATATGTAAATCTCAGAGTATTCAGGTTTTCAACATCTTTCAGAGTTTAGGCTAGCATAAAGAATTACCAGTTGTCAAATTAATAAGTCCTGGGGATGTAATATACAGCATGATGACTATAGTTTTTCAGTCGCTAAGTCACGTCCAACTCTGCAACCCCATGGACTGTAGTCTGTCAGGCTCCACTGTCCGTGGCGTTCTCCCAGCAAGAATACTGGAGTGGGTTGACATTTCCTTCTCAAATAGTTAATAATGATACTATATTTGAAAGTTGCTAACAGTAGATCCTCAGTCCATAGTTCATCAGGCACTCTATCTATCAGATCTAGGCCCTTAAATCTATTTCTCACTTCCACTGTATAATCATAAGGGATTTGATTTAGGTCATACCCTAATGGTCTAGTAGTTTTCCCTACTTTCTTCAATTTAAGTCTCAATTTGGCAATAAGGAGTTCATGATCTGAGCCACAGTCAGCTCCCAGTCTTGTTTTTGCTGACTGTATAGATCTTCTCCATCTTTGGCTGCAAAAGAATATAATCAGTCTGATTTCAGTGTTGACCAAGGCTATGCTATGGTTTTTCCAGTGGTCATGTATGGATGTGAGAGTTGGACTGTGAAGAAAGCTGAGCACCGAAGAATTGATGCTTTTGAACTGTGGTGCTGGAGAAGACTCTAGCAACTTAGATGTCCATCAGCAGATGAATGGATGAGAAAGCTGTGGTACATATACACAATGGAGTATTACTCAGCCATTAAAAAGAATACATTTGAATCAGTTCTAATGAGGTGGATGAAACTGGAGCCTATTATACAGAGTGAAGTAAGCCAGAAAGAAAAACACCAATACAGTATACTAACGCATATATATGGAATTTATAAAGATGGTAACAATAACCCTGTATACGAGACAGCAAAAGAGACACTGATGTATAGAACAGTCTTTTGGACTCTGTGGGAGAGAGAGAGGGTGGGATGATTTGGGAGAATGGCATTGAAATATGTATAATATCATATATAAAACGAGTCGCCAGTCCAGGTTCGGTGCACAATACTGGATGCTTGGGGCTGGTGCACTGGGATGACCCAGAGGGATGGTATGGGGAGGGAGGAGGGAGGAGGGAGGAGGGTTCAGAATGGGGAACACATGTACACCTGTGGCGGATTCATTTTGATATATGGCAAAACCAATACAATATTGTAAAGTTAAAAAATTAAAAAAAAAAAAAAAAAAAAGTCCCTTGGACTGCAAGGAGATCCAACCAGTCCATTCTGAAGGAGATCAGCCCTGGGATTTCTTTGGAAGGAATGATGCTAAAGCTGAAACTCCAATATTTTGGCCACCTCATGCCAAGAGTTGACTCATTGGAAAAGACTCTGATGCTGGGAGGGATTGGGGGCAGGAGGAGAAGGGGACAACAGAGGATGAGATGGCTGGATGGCATCACTGACTCGATGGACGCAAGCCTGAGTGAACTCCGGGAGTTGGTGATGGACAGGGAGGCCTGGCGTGCTGCAATTCATGGGGTCGCAAAGAGTTGGACACGACTGAGCGATTGAACTGAACTGAACAGTAGATCGTAAAAGTTCTTATCACAAGAAAATTGTGATTATGTGTGTTGATGGATGTTAACTAGACTCACTGTGGTGATCATTTCCCTATACATGTGAATGAATCACGCTGTACACCTGAAACTAGTGTGATGCCACATGTCAGTTATGTCAATTTACACAAAGAACTGTTAGTTGTAAACATGCTTAATTTATTATGGTTTGTCATGGCAAGTGAAAGGTAAAACTTCTTTCAGAGGAATTTGATCCAAAATAATGTATGTTATAGTTGAAAATAATAGAATGTCACCTCAAATTCATTTGTGTTTTTCTGATGATTTGTGAGCCGTATGTTAAAAGTTTTACTTTTTCTTTTTTTTTTTTAAGTTTTACTTTTTCTAAAGACTGCCCCTTCATACATATTAGCAGCATTTCTTGGTCGTTTTTTTAACTGTATAGTGTCAACACTGAGGTGATTACTGATACTTTTTTATGTCCTACTATATTCTATTCTAATTAATATTTTAATAAATATTTTAGTTAGACTAATTTTAATGCATGGCCTGTTCCTTCTGCCTTCATTATTACATTTTAATGAAATAGTCTTTTGTCTGTGGCATATACAGTATTGATGTACTCTATCAAAGATTATAAAACTATAGTCAGTATTTTATCTATGAGATTGGTTATTCATCATTTTAGGTCCTGTAATTTATTATTTCTTTAGGTCCTGTTTTGAAAGCTCTCTAAGGTGTGAGATAAAAATTTACCTCTAATTTCAACCTCTATTCTTCTAATACTGTGTGACAAAGTGAAATACTTAATTCCCCAACTAATTAAAGATACTGCAGTCATAGGGCTGCAAAGAGTCAGACATACGGAAGCAATTTGGCAGGCACGTGTGGACCTTAGCTTCCTGACCATGGATCAGATTCATAGCCTCTGCATTGGAAGGTGAAGTCTCAACCACTGGACCACCAGGGAAGACTTTGCCTTTGTTAAGGAAAAATTCTTTTCATTGCAAGTTTCAAATCTTATTAATTTTTTTAACTATTTTTAAGTTGCAGGGAAAATTTAGAAAGATTTTTGTTTGAATGATATTAAACCATATATTTACATAAATGAAGGTTCCCACGTAGCTTAGTCAGTAAAGCATCTGCCCGCAATGCGGGAGACCGGGGTTCATTTCCTGGGTTGGGAAGTTCACCTGCAGAAGGAAATGGCAACCCACTCCAGTATTCTTGCCTGGAGAATTCCATCGACAGAGGAGCCTGGCAGGCTACAGTTCAATGGGATTGCAAAAGAGTCAGACACGACTTAGCACTACCTTTACATAAATGAAATGATTTGCAATATTTTAACTCTTTTAGTCTACAGTGTACCTCTACTGATGTTCATTTTGTCCTGAAGTCAATATATAAAATTAGTCCCTACTTTTGTTTCAATATCCCTTTATCAATTTATAGAATAAATACTCTCTTCCTTAACTTCCTGAAAACTTAACCACTTACTTAAGCTAAAGTAATCCCAGATGTTTGGGAAAATTTCCTTGCTTGATGGTCTGAGAAAATGTTCCAGGCACCTTTTATTTTACTTTTTTTCTTTCTTTTTTTTTAAGATACATGTTTTCTTTCAGTAAGGAACTGTTTTTGTGAACACAGTTGTATAATGGGAATTGGAGTTGGTCAAAGTCTGTAGATATGTTAAATGGAATGGTATACAATATATATTTATGCTTCAGATAAAATACAGCTCAAGTTAATGATAATTCTTTCAAACAAATGTAAAAGTATAAAATTTTCTCTTAAACTCTTTGCAGTTTTGTTTTTTCTTAGTTTCATTTCAGTTGAGTTCAGTCGTTCAGTCTTGTCTGACGCTTTGCGAACCCCATGGACTGCAGCACACCAGGCCTCCCTGTTCATCACCAACCCCCGGAGTTTACTCAAATTCATGTCCATTGAGTCGGTGATGCCATCCAACCATCTCATCCTCTGTCATCCCCTTTTCCTCACACCTTCAATCTTTCCCAGCATCAGGGTCTTTTCAAATGAGTCAGTTCTCCGCATCAGGTGGCCAAAGTATTGGAGTTTCAGCTTCAACATCAGTCCATCCAATGAATATTCAGGACTGATTTCCTCTAGGACGGACTGGTTGGATCTCCTTGGAGCCCAAGGGACTTTCAAGAGTCTTCTCCAACACTACAGTTCAAAAGCATCCATTCTTTGGCACTCAGCTTTCTTTATAGTCCAACTCTCACATCCATACATGACCACTGGAAAAACCATAGCCTTGACTAGATGGACCTTTTTGGCAAAATAACGTTTCTGCTTTTTAATATGCTGTCTAGGTTGGTCATAACTTTCCTTCCAAGGAGTAAGCGTCTTTTAATTGCATGGCTGCAGTCACCATCTGCAGTGATTTTGGAGCCCCCCTCCCTCCCCAAAATAAAGTCTGCCACTATTTCCACTGTTTCCCCATCTCTTTGCCATGAAGTGATGGGACTGGATGCCATGATCTTAGTTTTCTGAATGTTGAGCTTTAAGCCAACTTTTTCACTCTCCATTTTCACTTTCATCAAGAGGCTCTTAGTTCCTCTTCACTTTCTGCCATAAGGGTGGTGTCATCTGCATATCTGAGGTTATTCATATTTTCCCCAGCAATCTTGATTCCAGCCTGTGCTTCATCCAGTCCAGCGTTTCTCATGATGTACTCTGCATATAAGTTAAATAAGCAGGGTGACAATATACAGCCTTGACGTACTCCTTTTCCTATTTGGAACCAGTCTGTTGTTCCATGTCCAGTTCTAACTGTTGCTTCCTGACCTGCATACAGATTTCTCAAGAGGCAGGTCAGGTGGTCTGGTATTCCCATCTCTTTCAGAATTTTCCACAGTTTGTTGTGATCCACACGTCAAAGGCTTTGGCATGGTCAATAAAGCAGATTTTGCAATTAGTATTTTAAGATAGTTGGAAATTTCTTAGTTTAGAGGAAGCCACATTTTCCAACTATCATAAAATACTAATTTCAAAATATTTATATACCTGTTTTTATTAATATGGTCATAGGAAATTTTAACATCTTTGAAGGTATTTTTACTTTGATATATAGTTCAGTTGAAACATATAGTCCAGCCGTGACCCTACAGTGGTTAGTACTCTGTAGTGTGAAATATACAGACCAAACTTCTTCTTCTTTTTGCTGCACCGAGAGCTTGCAGGTTCTTAGTTTTCTGACCGGGGCTTGAACTGGGGTCCCAGCAGTGAAAGCACTGAGTCCTAACTGCTGGACCACCACGGAATTCTCCACCAACTTTTTTAATGACATGTTTTTATTGCTGTATTTGCTGTGGTTTTTTAGCATAGTCAGGGTGTCCCCGCTGGACCCCCACCCCAACCCAGCCCCACCCCTGCAGCCCGCGTTAGAGTATGAGGGAAGCCTTTCTAGGACTCCCTTGGCTATCTCAGACTGGACATGACACAGATGTGGGCTAAGTGAAGCTGCTTCAAGGAAGAATTCAGTCATAGAAAGTTCCTCAGCCTTCAGTTCGAAGGCCCCCAAGCTTTTCTTTAAGTATTTATTTGACTGAACCAGGTCTTAGCTGCAGCACACAAGATCTTTCGTTGCAGCCTGTGAACTCTTAGTTGCAGTATGTGGATCTAGTTCCCTGACCAGGACTTGAGCCTGGGCCTCCTGCACTGGGGGCATGGAGTCTTTAGCCACTTGGCTACCGGAGAAGAGCCCTCAAACATTCTTTAAGTTAAAGTCTTACCTTGTACAGATAGGACACATACCTATTACATAATATAATGAGCCACATATGTTTTATTATAGATTTGCCTTTGAATTTTAGGAATGTTTTAAATCCATTTTAGGTGAAACAAATTTTAGTTTTTAAAACTGTAACACAAGATCAATTCATATATATCTAGCTTTCATTTCTGCCCTTCCAGCTTCTTCTTCCTATGCATTGCTATGTCATTCAACTTAATATGGGTTTGGGGTTTGTTCTTCCGTGGATTTTGAAAGCAGTTTAATACACATACATGTGAGTGTTCATATTCATTTGGAAGCCTAAGAAAGTTGCAGCATACTATGCCTTCTCTTCCCCGTCTCTTCTTTTACTTAAAAACTATATTCTGGAAATAATTTCACATACATGTATAGAGAGGCTCCTCATTCAGTTTTAGAGATGTCAGTATTCTATTGTGTGAATGGTGCATTATTTATTTAAACATCCTTTTTTAGTTGGATATTTGTTTACAACATGGGACTCTAATTAATAGGCTTTTAATCCATAAACACATATGAATGCCTGTTTAAAGTCAGAAAAGTGTATTGCTGCTGCTGCTGCTGCTAAGTCACTTCAGTCATGTCCGACTCTGTGCGACCCCATAGACGGCAGCCCACCAGGCTCCCCCGTCCCTGGGATTCTCCAGGCAAGAACACTGGAGTGGGTTGCCATTTCCTTCTCCAATGCATGAAAGTGAAAAGTGAAAGTGAAAAGTGAAAGTGAAGTCGCTCAGTCGTGTCCGACTCCTAGCGGCCCCATGGACGGCAGCCCACCAGGCCCCTCCATCCATGGGATTTTCCAGGCAAGAGTACTGGAGTGGGTGCCATAGTGTATTGCTAAGAGAAGAGAAAAATGTGTTAGGTTTAGGCTGGGCAGATGAAAGTAACACATTGTTGCTTGTTTTTCTACCGTTTTGGGACTCATACTCGGCATCTCCTAGGTACTGATGTAATGGGCTCTTCCAGTTTGAAAATGGGGATTACCTTCCTCACTCAGACTGGAGCTGGGATCCTGAGAAACTCTTCCTGGCTCTGTTTTTATAACTTCACTTTACTCAGTGGAAACAAGCTGAGACTCACAGACCTGATTCTCCATTGGCTGTTCTTAGCCAACAACTTGGTCCTTTTCTCCAGAGGGATCTCACAAACCATGGCAGATTTGGGGTTAAAATATTTCTTGGATGTGGCTGGATGTAAGCTTGTCATTTATGTACAGAGTGGCTAGAGGGGTGTCACTTAGCACCACCTGCCTCCTCAACGTTTTCCAGGCCATTAAGCTGTGTTCCAGGACCTCAAGGTGGATGAAGCATAAAGTGAGATCCCGGAAGTACCTTCATTTCTGCTGTGTACTCTGCTGGCTCCTGTATATCTTGGTAAAGGTCTTTATTCTAAAGAGAGTCATCAGACCAAGAAACAGCAAAAACATTAGTGCAAAAAAAAAAAGTTACAGATATTGTTTGTCACTCAGATCAGAAAGATTTATGGTCACACAACATGCCATCCTAGTTTTTTCCTTTGATGTTACATGTCTGGGCCTCTTTGTATGGACTGGTGGCTCCATGGTCATTGTCCTGATCAGGCACAAGCAATGAGCTTAGCACATTCACAGCAGCAGACTTTCCCCCAGACCTTCCAACGAGGCCAGAGCCACACGTACCCTCCTGGTCCTGGTAAGCTTCTTTGTCTTCTTTTATTCTCTCTCTTGCATTTCAGCTCTTCCCATTAACCTTACTGTGTCACCTAGCCAGTGGCTGGTGAGCATTTCTGTGTTCCTGGCTTCATGCTTTCCAACATTCAGTCCCTTTTTCCTTATGACCAGTGATAGCCAGATCTGTCAACTCTTCTCTGATTTCTGGGCCAAAATTTCATTTATTGCTAATCTGGTTAAACAGCTATAACTATGTTGATTTTTGCAGTTGGATACATAATTAGTTTTGAAAAAATTTAATGAATAAAGGTTATTGTTAGATGCTAAGAATCCTGCTAGGAATCTGGTGAATAAAACCAAATACATTTCTGCTTTCCTAGAATTTCTAGTATTACCAGAAACTGAAATCATATACTCAGTTATACTGAACTTACTTCATTTACTGATGCTTCTTTGTCATGAATGGAGACTCTTGGGAAAGTTTTGAGGAAGTACAAAGGAGCAAATTAGCAAATTTTGTGATAAAGACTGATATTACGTGCTTATTTTTCATATAGTTAACCTGAAAATTTATGATTTTTTTTTGTATCTTTACAAAATGAATTTTTTAAAGCATATTTGTATCCAGTAGTTTCAGATAGAGAAAAATCACCTGAAAAGACCCTTTAACTGCAAGTCACAGTAGCCCTCAGAGATCTCATGAAATCGGCCATGTCTGGTGTTGATATACAGTGAGGAGGACCATGTTGGAATGTGAAACAATAAATATACATTATGACTGGTTCTGACACATACTATAAAACTAGTCATGAATTCTAATCTTTCTTGTACAAATAATGACAGTACAATTTAGGTTTAATTAGATGGCCCACATTAGCAGCTCTGATTATTAGAAATCACTTTAGTAAAATATTCGGAAGATCCCCTGGAGAAGGAAAAGGCTACCCACTCCAGTATTCTGGCCTGAAGAATTCCATGGACTATAGCGGGTCTCAGAGTTGGACATGACTGAGCAACTTTCATTTTCCCTTTAATTCAATTTAATATATCTATCATAAGAGTTACATTTTTACCATCTTTAATTTCAGTTGATATTTTGTCTTAATTGTTCTGAAAAAGTGAATCACTAATTTTTGTAAGATCAAATTTTGTTACTTAGAATCTTTTTTTTTATGATCAGGTAATGCAAATTAATGGTAAAATGTTTAGCATAACACATTACATTTCTTCTTTTTTCTAGATTTTCTCTCTCTCTTTGTTTTTGTTTTTTGGCTATGTGGCTTGTAGGATCTTATTTTCCAGACTAGGGATCAAACCCATGCCCCTAGCAGTGGAAGCACATAGTCTTAACCACCAGATTGCCAGGGAAGGCCCTCTTTTTTCTAGTATTAAAGCAAAAACTATCTTCTTTGCAATTATCTAATTATTATCTGCTTGTTATTTAAGGCAAGTTTTTCTGAGGCTTTTCATATGTCTCTGTAAAAACCAAAATGCCTGTGTCATTTTTGTGATAGATCAGATATCTCATATAAGTGTTTTGAAATTAGTTACATAACGTCTTGCATTTCATTTCCTGGAAATACACAACCTATAATCTTTCGTACCAACACTGTGAGCTTAAGTCATCTCCTTATTACACAGCTATCTTATAATTTTTTATTAAATCACAGTGGTCTTCAAAATTGAATATGTATCAGGAAAAAAAGTTTGTGAATGTCTATGAAACCCATATTCTGGGCTCCCAACTCTAGTGTTTCTGACTGAGTACAGAAGAATTTACATTTCTAATAAAATTTACAGAGCATACTATGATACTAGTCCAAGGAATTATTTTGTGAACAATTAATCTAATTTTTATTAAAGTGCACATAATATCTATGAGTTTTTGTGCCCTAACTTATGCTTTAAGTGTTTTTTTCATTTTTATCAACCCAGTTCTTTCCAGATTTACCACGAGGAAAGGAGTCCATATCTTTCATGTAATGCTGGTTTAAAAATCTTTACACTTAGCAAAAAAACACTCACCAACAAAAGTGACCTTAGTGAAAATGGTGGAGTAGGAAATTTGAAATCTCTATCCTGCCACTTAAGCAAAGATTACACCTATGAAAACTCTCAGAATCAGCTTTCTCAGGAATCTGAAATCTAATTTTAAAACTTACAATCACCAAAGGAGTATTAAATGAACAAAGAAGTTGCCAAATGATGGAAAATATTGCAGCCTGTTAACTTACTGCCTACCATCCCCAACTCCCCTACCACCTCATGGGCTTGGTTGTGTATTAGTGGGCCTTATGGATCTTATTCTCAAAGACTTATAGTCTTGAGCTTTAGCATGTCTGATGGTGGCATGGGCGATCAGCTAAGGGACCTGTCTCTGTTCTGTCCACCTCACATTAGTTCCCAGAGCTGCAGTGGCTTTCTGAGGGACATCAGTCAAAAGCACTAGAGATAAATATCTCAGTTGTTTCTTTGAAAAGATAACAAAATTGATAAACCTCTAACTAGAAAGATAATGGTATCTGGTCCCATCACTTCATGGCAAATAGATGGGGAAACAATGAAAACAGTGGCTGCTTTATTTTTCTGGGCTCCAAAATCACTGCAGATGGTGACTGCAGCCATCAAATCAAAAGATGCTTACTCCTTGGAAGGAAAGTTATGACCAACCTAGACAGCATATTAAAAAGCAGAGACATTACTTTGCCAACAAAGGTCCATCTAGTCAAAGCTTTGGTTTTTCCAGTGGTCATGTATGGATGTGAGTTGGACCATAAAGAAAGCTGAGCGCCAAAGAATTGATGCTTTTGAACTGTGGTGTTGGAAAAGCCTCTTGAGAGTCACTTGAACAGCAAGGAGATCCAACCAGTCCATCCTAAAGGAAATTAGTCCTGAATATTCATTGGAAGGACTAATGCTGAAGCTGAATCTCCAATACTTTGGCCACCTGATGCAGAGAACTAATTAATTTGAAAAGACCCTGATGCTGGGAAAGACTGAAGGCAGGAAGAGAAGGGGACGATAGAGGATGAGATGGTTGGGTGGTATCACCGACTCAGTTTGAGGAGTTGGTAATGGACAGGGAGGCCTGGCGTGCTGCAGTCCATGGTTTCGCAAAGAGTCAGACACGACTGAGTGACTGAACTGAGACTGATTAGGAAAAAAAGAGTGCAGGCTCAAATTACTAAAATCACAGATGAAAGAGGGTTGTTATTACTAATCTGGCAGAAATAATCAGGATCAGAAGGCAACACTATGAATAAGTACACTCCAACAAGTCAGATAAGAGATTAAATGAACAGATTTCTAGAAACACATAAAATATCAAAACCAACTCAAGAAGTAGAAAATCTGAATAAATCTGTAACAAAGACACTAAAAAAAAAAAAAAAGACACTAAAATAGTAATACAAAAACTACTACAAAGAAAATCCCAGGGTCAAATGGCTTCTCTGGTGAATTCTAACAAACATTTGAAGAGGAAATAACACTAATCTCTCTCAAATTGTTCAAAGAAAAAGAAAAGAGATGGATAGGACACTTCATAACTCAGTCTACAAGGCCAGTAATACCTTATACCAAAAACAAAGACATCACAAGAAAAGAATACTTCAGAACAATATCCTTTATGAATAAAAATACAAAATGCTAATAAACGAAATCCATCAGTGTGGTTCAACTTACAGAAATCAATCAACATAACACATGTTGATAGAATGGAGGGAAAAAAAAAAACAAATCAAGGCAATTGATGCAGAAAAGTTTTGATGAATTCAACATCCTTTCATAATGATAAAAATACTCAACATGCTAGGATTACCTCATAAAGTGCATTATGAAAATCTCATAGATAACCATACTCAATGATGAAAGACTAAAAGATTTTCCCCTTAACCAAGAATACTACAAGAAGAAACCTAAAACTTTGACCACTTCTATTCCACATTGTACTGAAACATCTAACTGGAGCAACTACTTAAGCAAGAAAAAGAAATAAGAGGCAACCAAATTGTATAGGAGAAGCAAAACTCTCTTTGCAGATGACATAATCTTACAGGTATACAAGGTCAAAGAACATATACACACATAATTAGAACAATAAATGAATTAATGGAATTGTAGGATATAAGACCAATACACAAATATTATATTTCCAGACATCGGAAATCTGAAAAAGAAATTATAAAAACAATTCCACTTACAATAGCTTCAAAAAGAATAAAACACATAGCAATAAGTGTAACCACAAAGGAGAATGGCAGGGATGGGCACAGTAGGTAAAGGGCACTAAGAGGAACACACTTCCGTTTTAACATAAGTAAGTCACAGGGATGTAATACACAAAATACGGAACGGAGTCAATAATACTGCAACACCCTTGTATGTGACAGATGGTGACTAGCTGATGGTGACCATCTTGTAATATATGTAAACACTGAATCCCTATGTTTGATATCTGAACTAAACATCTCGCATGCTTCAACAAAGGTTGAAGATCCCTCATGCCACTATGAAGACTTGGCAGAGCCAAATGAATAAGTAAACTTTAAAAACAAACACCCACAGAATACCTCAACAGCTCCGTCACCACACATAATCTTAGACAAGACCTTCTCTGTATCCACCTTTCTCTGGGAGCAGAGGTATAACATTGCTTTTAGTACTTTTTTGGTTCTGGTGGCAACTTACTCCTCATTTGCAAATTTTACTTTCAAATGAAAATCAGCTGGCACCCCTCATTAGCACCCTCAGCAACTCTTCCACTGTAAAAGTTTTGGCAACCTCTTCTCACATATCCTGGAACTTTCTGAACAACTCGTGATGACTAGAAGTTGCTCAAAGGCTTCTAATGCAAGGAACTGCCCCCTCTTGGTTCCATGCTCTACACTATTAAAAAAAAAGAAGAAGAAGAAACAACTAATGACTGGTTGATGACTAATGATTGATGCATTTGAACTGTGGTGTTGGAGAAAACTCTTGAAAGTCCCTTCGACTGCAAGGAGATCCAACCAGTCCATCCTAAAGGAAATCAGTCCTGAATATTCATTGGAAGGACTGATGCTGAAGCTGAAACTCCCAATACGTTGGCCACCTGATGCAAAGAATGGACTCATTGGAAAAGACCCTGATGCTGGGAAAGATTGAAGATGGGAGGAGAAGGGACAACAGAGGATGAGCTGGTTGGATGGTATCACCGACTCAATGGACGTGGGTTTGAGCAAGCTCCAGTAGTTGGTGATGGACAGGGAAGTCTGGTGTGCTGCAGTCCATGGGGTTGCAAAGAGTCAGACATGCCTGAGTGACTGAACTGAACTGACTGAATGACTGGTTACAGAAATTGTGATCTTGAAAATAGAGGCTCTCATAACCCTGAGTTCATGACCCTCCATACCGCAGTACCCATTATGCTTTTAGTCAAGGAAATAGCACCCCACCTGCTCAGAATGGATACCTAGGCCTCCATAAAACAGGGTGAAGACAAGCCTGGGACTCCTAGCAAACTATTACAACCCCTGCAGGAGGAGTGCTTTACCCTGTGCTCAGCCTCTTCCCAGAACTTGGTGCTGGAGAGGTCACGACATGCTCTGGACGCAAGGCTACCTGGAGAGCCCCTTGGGATTTACTAAGCGATAGACAATTCCTAGGCCGCGTCGGTGGCATGGCTGACCATCAGTGCACGGTCACTGTTTTCCATCCCTTAGCCAGGATGCCCCTGGTAAAGGATGGGACAGAAAGGTCAATACAGCCGACCACACTTCAGGCAGTTATCTCAGCACTGGATGCCCTGGCGCACCTTCACGTTATCAGAAAAAACTGTCCCCTTCAAGCTAAAGGACTCTGGGAATCTCCTGACTCACACATCCAAGCATACATACATCAAAAATCACTCATGAGGAACTCCCTGGCAGTTCTGCTGTGGGTGCAGGTTTGGTCCCTGGTCAGGGAACTAAGATCCCACACGCTGCACAGTGTGGAAAAACAAAAACCCATTCCCATCTCTACATATACTAAGCCTCGCCATAATACTCCTTATATCTTTTGGAGTTACAGACATTATTGATAGTAACCAGCACGTACATTTCACGTCGCACAATAACACAATGCGGGCTCTTGGGAAAGACATCAATAAAACTCTCATGTTCCTATAGACCCCAAACAGCTGTTTTAACTGACAGACTCAGTGGTCTCCTCAAGCAGCCCCTTTTAAAATTCTAGTCTAGCGAACACACCTCTGAGAGTCTCTACTTTGCTCCAGGCCCTTCGGGTGGCTTACACCTCACACCAACCTTAGCAATTTTTCCATTGTCTTCTCCTACATTTAAAGGGAGGTGTGTCTCACCTTCAAGTACATGAGGCCCTTTAATTATGTCTCTTATAAATTTTGGTCCTGCCCCCATTCGACAAGGGCTGGAGGTAAGACGGTGGGTGCATACAATCCTGAGACCCTTTATCCATAGATTATCACATGGACTCACCAGCTACTCATTTGATAGGGGACCCATTTGAGCTAAACATCTACCACAAAAACAAAATTTTGATGCAGCAATTCCACTTCTGGGTATTTATCTGAAGGAAACAAAACACTTAACTCAAAAAGATATGCACCTCCATGCTCACTGTGGCATTATTTACAACAGTCAAGAAAGCAACCAAAAGGTCCATCTGGATGAGTATTAAAGAAAAGGAAGTGTATATAATACATATAAATGGAATATTAGTCATAAAAAGATGAAAATCTGGCCATTCTCAACGTGAACCTTGAGGCCATTATGCTAAGTGACATAAGCCAAAGAAAGAATATAACTTATAATACTGTATTGTATATATGAAAGGTATTAAGTAGGTCTTAAAATTTTCATCACAAGAAAAAAATTGTAACTATGTACAGTGATAGATATTAACTAGTCACACTGTGATCACTGTGCAATATATACAAATATAGAATCGTGTACACCTGAAACAAAAATAATATTACATGAATTATGCCTCAATGTAAAAGAACTCACATATCTTTAAACTTTATAAGTTGAATAGCATTGGTGACTGAAATCCACATGATGAAATTTTGTTTGCAAGCAGATAACAGAAAAACCAAGCATGTTTCATTAATTTTATCCAAAGAAGGTGAGGGCTGGGGTGATTACTTCCTGAACTGGTTTGAAAGGACAGTGTGGATAAAAAGTTCTGTGCACAGTTGAGGCAAAAGCCAGCGCGTTGGTAAATCACCCAACATGCATTAGTGAGCGGGTTTCCACCTGGAAAACTGGTGCTCAGTCACACTGAGAACCCGCTGTTTGCCATGCAGAACAGGTCCAAATCCTGGAAAGGGGAAATTCTGTAGCATAAATTGTGACGCTTCTCTGATTTCCTCACTGCATCTGAAATTGCTGAAATGCAAGTCTGTGTGCCTCCCACACAGTGAGGCCAAATAATATCAAAACTTTGGACCATGGAACAGAGGAAAGTTTACTGCAGAGCCATGCAAGGAGATATGTGGCTCATACCTTAAAACCCCAAAAGCTCTCAGCAAAGCCCTCTTCTAGGAAAGGTGAGGGAGGGGTGTGGTTAGTTGTTACAAACTTCTTGGCCTCAGCTCCTTTGTTTCTGAGGTTAGGTCATGGCCAGGAAACAATTTTCCTGTAAATCTCTACCAAACGAACGTTATTCTCTATTTTGACAAGAAAGGGCAAGGTCCCAAAGCACAAGTTTCACCCTCCGAGGTCCCAGTCCGGCTAAGAGGCAGATCGCAGCTGGTGGCTCCCTCATGACAAGGTACCCAGATCCTGCCCAGCTGTCACCACCGAGGGAGCCAGGCACCCAGGCCGCAACCAGCCCTCAGGCTTCCCAAGACGCCCTTTGCGGGGGGTGGGGGACGGGTGCGGCAGGTCCCACAGACTGCAACTCAGGCAGACAGCCATTGCTATTTGGTCTCAGAGGTGACCTGGGCCCCTCAGCTCTCCGGATGGCTCAAGCCCAGTTGAGCTGGAGGGCCCGGGGTAGAAGGCCAGCGCCCACTTCTTACCTTACTCCACCAGAGGCCCACCATTCCGTTGGCAGTTGGCTGAAAATGGCTCCCTGATGGTGGCTCATCGACAGTTGGTTGCTTGTGGGCGGCTCCATGGAGACATCAACTAATGGCTGAGCAGGACCGCTAACAGTCTCCTAGTAACAGTTGCCTGGCATAGGGTGCGGCAATAACGCTGCACAGCGACTGCCCCAGCTAAAGGGCTGACTGGGCCGCCCTCTGTTATACATTTAGCTACAGAAGGGAGAACTATCGGACTAAGCATAACATCCGCTGTGAGAAGAAGCCTATTACCCATCCTCTTTCCTGGACTGTGTCGCACCAAAACTTGAGTCACGGACATCAGGGACAAAATGTAAATTGGCCAACACAGGGGCATTAACGAAAACGAAACTTAACGTAACACAGCTGCAGGACTTTCCAGTTCTCAGAAATCAGCGGAGAATGTCAGCCAATCTTCAAACTCCCAAGTCTGGTCACACCATCTCTGGATCTCCCTGTTTCCCTTTCTCAGCTACCCTGGTCCAAATATAAAAGATGACTAGGCAATCAATCAGCTGAAGTTTTAACTCCCGCATTTATCCTGCAAGAATCCCTTAGTCTGTAAGCAACTCAGAACTCGTTACTCCGATATCTGTGAGTTTCCTGACTTGCAGACTGAAACTCAGCAATAAACTTATCTTTCTTCTTTGCTTTACTTACTGTGCAGGCTGGGTTTTTAACAATTATACCCAGGTGCTTTGCTACTGTGAATATTGCTGTACATGTCATCTTGTACACGAGCTTCTTTTTAGAAAAATCTGAGGTGGGAATGTATCTTTCAGAGTGGTTTTACTAATTATCACACCATCAGTAAGTAACGGCAAGACCCCTGAATGTCCACGTCTTCTGCAACACTCAGTGCGGCATCCTGTCCACTTTAATTCCCAAACCTTGGCAAAGGTTTATTGGAGTGAGCAAGCAAGACTAGGGATTAATACAGACCTCTCCCCTCCCACCCCTGCATTGCCAATATGTTTGGAGTTTCCAGGAGAAATAAATTCTTGACAGATTTCCCTGACGCATTAAATGCCTGTCAGATCCTGCTGGACATCATGTCCTGTAAAAATCCTAAATATGCAAAGGAAGCGTCAGGCCCCAATCCATCTCCGCATATCCGTGACTACATCCAGAATTCACGGATACAAAGGCTTTCCGGTGAACTTTCTTGTGCAAAAGTCCTTGTACACGTATTTACAACGCACTTAGCGTGTTAAATTCCCAGGAATGAGAAAGAGAACAGGACAATATGACAACTACCGCCTGCACGCACCGCTGATATAGGAAACGACGCGCTCCGTGACAGCTTGTCTCGCGAGATGACAAGGTCTCGCGGAGGATGTGAGCCCTCCCACCACGGAACGTAGCGAATCCCGGCTTGAGGTGGGGTGGGGTGGGGCCTGCGGCTCCCGGAATCCGCTTCTGCCTGGAAACTAAGTTTCCCGCTGGAATGGATTCTCCCTGTGTCGCTGGGCCTTACATTAACTACATTCCCATCTCACATCTTCACTTGTAAGATTATATTATATATTGAGGGGACTTCTCTGGCGGTCCAGTGGTAAAGGTTAAAGGAGACTCCACGCTCCCAATGCAGGGGGCCCGGTTCGATCCCTGGTTGGGGAAGATCCAATGTCGCTAGCGCGACATCCCCCACACCCTCTAAAAAGGGGCATCTTCATCTCTATTTCAAATTATGACAGGGTTTTTAATTTCCTAAAATTTTGTTTAGGATATTCTGTGTCCATGTTCATGTAGGTGTTGGTCTTCAGGTCTAATTTTGGTATCAAGTTATATCTCCTAAAACTAGTTGAGACGAGTTCCATCCTTTAAAAAAAAAAAAATGATTTGAGTAGAATTGGAATTACTTCTTCCTTAAATGTCTAGAAGAATTCACTAGTGAAGTCATCTTGGCACAAAATCATAATGGGAAAATTTTAAACTGCCAATTTAGTGTCTGTAATAGAGGCCACTTCAGAGTACTCATTCTTCCTCAGTGAACCTGAGTTGTTGAGTATTTCAAGAAATTTTTTGGTCAGTTTCTAGTTTTTGTAGAGTTGTTGGAAAGAGTTGCTAATATCGTATACTCCCTGGAGCCCTGCCTGGGAACTGTCTTCCTTGCTAGAACTCAGGCTGAAGGACGCAGCTCCTATAGCAGATTTGAGGTCAGGGCCCAGGGCACAAGGGGTCAGGAGGGGACGTGTCAAAGGGCATCAGAGGCTCTACCCTTCTTTCCTGTATCCTGTGGACTCACTTTTCTGCGTTACCAACACTGGCCTGAGGTAGGCCCCTGTTCATCCCTGGTCAGGGAATTAAGATCCTGCGTGCTGCGTGGCAAGTCCGCCCCGCCCCTGCAAAATTAACTAATTTTTGTTTTGATTTCTTTTTCAACCCAAACATAGTTTGTTTTGCCCAACTTTTTATTGGGCCAACCCTGAGAGAGAGGAAACCCACTGCTGTGAGATGACTGGAGTGGCGCAGCTGCTATATAAATCAAGGTTTTGTTTCATTTTAAATAAAAATGGAAATATCACATATAACCTGGACTTCCCTGGTAGTCCATTGGTTAAGACTGCACTTCCAGTGCAAGGGACATGGGTTCAATCCCTGGTCAAGGAACTAAGATTTCACGCGGGGCAGCCAAAAATCACATTTAATTCTTTTTTGGCCACACCATGCAGCATGGGAAATCTTTATAATTCTTTGAATGTTTTTACTCCATCTAGTGCTATCCCATCTTTCATTCCTTATATTGGTAATTTTTTTTCCCTGATCAATCTACCTAGAGATCCATCAATTATATTGATCCAGTCAGAAGACAGCTTCGGAGTTCACTGTTTTTCTATATTTTAATTATTTTATTAATTTCTGTTCTTTATTCTTTCCTCTTGCCTACTTTGGTTTTAATTATGTTTATTTCTAATAGTGTCTTAACTTGGATATTAAATATTTTAGTTCTTCCCTTACTTTCAAAATACTTAAATCTATACCTTTTCTTCTAATCTCAGCAATAACAAATCTTGATATATTAGGTTTCACTCCACTTGGTTCAAAATATTATCTAATTTCTCAGGGTCTTCCCTGATGGTCCAGTAGTTAAGATCCTGCATTCCCAATGCAAGAGGGCATAGGTTCAATCCCTGGTCAGGGAACTAAAATCTTGCATGGTACATGGCATAGCCAAAAAAAAAGAAAAAAATTGTTTTAACTTCCAAATATGTTAAACCAGGGAGTTTTTCTAGCAGTGTTCTTTCATGAATTCTAGTTTAATTCTCCTGTGCTTAGAGTATCTATCTTAATGGTTTTAATTTTATATTTATTGATATTTTTATGGCCTAGAATATTGTTTATTTTTGTGAAAATTCTTTGTGGCCCTTAAAGTTCTCTAAATGTTAATAAGGCAAAAGGTGGCAGCTAGATTAGGCCCCACAAACTGAGTGGCTTAAACACTATTTTATGCTCTCGTAACTGTGGAAGCTAGAGGTCTGAAATTAAGATGTTAGTAAGGCCATGTTTCTTCTGATCTAGAGGATTCCTTGACCTTCCTATCTTCTGATGGTTGCTGTCTGCTTTTTAAACAAATAGGGAAATGTCTCAGCTCTTCTCCTTTCCTTCCTTCCTTCTTTCTTTCTTGTTATGCTCTTGCTTCTGGCCTTCCAAACACATGTATGCTAGATCATGTGGCGTTTTCCTACAAGTCACTATTGCTGTTATTTTTTCACTATGTGATTTATTGTGCATAATTTCTATGTCTTTAAATTCACTGATTTTTTTCCTTCCATATTATCTCATCTGCTTTTCATATTACACAGCACTTTTCTACTTTCTGGCTGTGCCCTGCAGCATGCGAGATGTCAGTTCCACCAGGGACTGCAGTGAAAGCCCGGAATCCTAACCACTGGCCACCAGGGAATCAGCGTCGTCTTTGCTCAGTTCTTTGCTCCTCCCCTTTCTCTGTACCCCTCATCTCTAGCTCCCTCCTCTCCTTACTATGCCACCTGAATCCTAGTCACACTGGCCTCATGTACCCTGAGCTGTGTCTCTAAATGGACAAATCACACTGCTCTACTCCTGTTTCCCTTCTGGAAAGCCAAGTGTCCCAGGAGCTACTTCTGATTTTCCTAAGACTCACTGAACAGTTGGAAACAAAGATAAAGAAAACTGGCCAGAAAACAGGAAACAAATAAACAAGGGTCTTTGCCAGGTGCAGAAAAAAAGGAAAGCTAGAGAATGAAACTGTCACAAACTGTCACGTCAGAGCTTTTTTTCTGATGAGAAAACTTCAGCATTTGCCCAAGTATGGGCCTCTTGTTCCTAGGGAATCATTCAAAATGCCCAGAAAAGAAAATGTCTTCCCTAGAATTCACCCTGAATTAGGTATACATTGGTACTACACACACCTGTCTCTCACAAACACCCCCATATATCACCACCTGAGGATGTCCACAAATTCTAGGTTCAACTGGACTACCTTCTCTCACTCTAGACTTAATATAGCTACACTTATTTCAGTGTTTCCTCTATGACACAGGATGATGGAGTGACTTTGCAGCAGGGCCAGGATTTGAGGCACTGGAGACTTGGGCATAGGGGCCTGCAGAAGCAGGGAGATGCCAGCTGGGGCCCAAGGCAGAGTAGTGGGTGTGAGAAGTAATCTTGGCCACCAGGGCAGAGGGGTCAGAACCCTTGATTCTGCAGGAGAGTTGGGTGTAGGCAGAGCGTGTGGAGCCATTAGGTGAGATGGTGGAAGCAAAGCACGCAAGCCACGCTACTCCAAAATACACTGCAGACTGTTCCAACAACAGCACCCTCCTCAAGTTAACGTCTGGACCTTCTAATAACTCTGAAATCCAGATAAAATCAGGCCCACAAAGCCCTGAATTTTCACCTGTTAAGCTTTTGTCAGCAATGCGAAGTGTTCTTTGCCAACCTGCTGTTCCACTTGAGGCACCCAAAGTTGAAAGCCCCTACAAACACTGTTTACCTCCTCAGTTTGGCAGAGCCTAATAGTTTCCAAACCACTCCAATAAAAAGAACCTCCATGGTTAAACGTGGTTTAAATAATAAGGTATTTATTATCACACAAACCAGAGCAACATGAGGCAAATAATTATCCAGGTTGGGTGACTTGGAGCTGGAAAAATGTTACAAGAATCACATGAGAGTGAAACCAACAATGTCCATGAAGAAAGTAAACCTTCTCTGTTACCAGAACACAGCTCAGATCCTCTTGGCTCAAGATGGGTCATGCCCACACCTTTGCCAGTCAGAGGGGAGCAAACAAGGACCCCCATTTAACTCAGGTTTCCATTTACTTATTTATGGCCACACAGCTTGTGGGATTTTATTTCCTCAACAAGTGATTGAACCCAGGCCCTCAGAAGGAGCATAGAGTTCTAACCATTGGACCACCAGGGAATTCTGGAACTCAGGTTTCTTACAATTCCCTCCAGGGACTAGAGAGAGACTACAAAGTTCTGCCTCCCCTGAGGATATTAGAGTAACTAAGCTGGTAGAGTTGAGATGTTTTCAGCCACAGGCATCGATCCTAAAAAATTCAGCAAGGGACCCGAGCAGGTCTGAAAGTGCAACATAGCTTCTGAAAGCTTCCCCTGTACATGGCGTTCATAAACTCTCTCTCAACTGGCAGTGTCTAGACATACACGGTTCAACACATGATTTGACGTCTCCCTCTCTACAGGAAGTCACAGAGCTCTTCCCGTGAGTCCTGCTGTGTTAAAAGCACTCCTAAAGCCTTCCTGCAGCATGAACTTTCTGGTGCCTAATGAGGTGGGAGCTTAAGCTATATGATTTCCCACACTCATTGCATTCATATGGCCTCTCTCCAGTGTGAACTTTTTGGTGCCGAACAAGGTGGGAGGTTCTGATGAAATCTTTCCCGCATTTGCTGCACACAAAAGGCCTTTCACCTGTGTGAACTCTCTGGTGTGCAATAAAGTCAGAGCTTCGACTAAAGAATTTCCCACATTCAATGCACTCAAAAGGCCTTGCCTCAGTATGAATTCTCTGGTGTTTAATGAGGGTATATTTGTGGCCAAAGGATTTTCCACAGTCACTGCAAACATAAGGATTTTCTCCAGTATGGATACTCTCATGCTGAACAAGTGTGGATTTGTGTCTGAAGACTTTCCCACAATCATTGCACTTGTAAGGCCTTGCTCCATTGTGAACTCTCTGGTGTACAATTAGGTTGGAGTGATGGCTAAAGTATTTGCCACACTCACCACACTTATAAGGCATCTCTCCGGTGTGAACTCTTTTGTGCTGAGTAAGGTTGTCTTTGCGGCTAAAGGCTTTTCCACATTCACTGCACTCGTAAGGCTTTTCTCCTGTATGGATTCTCTGGTGCTGGACAAGTGTGGCTTTGCGGCTGAAAGCTTTCCCACATTCACTGCACTCATAAGGCTTTTCTCCAGTGTGGATTCTCTGGTGCTGAACGAGCGTGTCCTTGCGGCTGAAAGCTTTCCCACATTCAATGCACTTGTAATGCATCTGTCCAATGTGCAAAGCCAGCCCACTCTCAGGACTCCGTGTCTTCCTGTTGCTGGGGGTAGCCTTTTGCTGGTGACTACCCAAACTGGCCTGGAATTTCTTCTGCTCCTCCTTATATGCAAAGGGCTTCTCTGACAGCAGAGGTTCTTCACAAGCTCTATAGTTAGTAACAAATGATGTCTTGCCTTTGTCACCTCTTAGGAGTTTCTCTACATCATACAGCTTCTGAGGCTGGTCAAAGTTCGCACTGAACCAGAATTGCCTCCCACACGCCCCACATGTGTAAGGTTTCAGTCCATGGCGTGTTTCTCTGTGTTCGTCCAGGTGCAAAACATCTTTCAAGGTTGGGCCACATAGGTTACAAGGATGAGCCATCTGAGTCAATGAATCTGCCCTGGAAGCATGAATGTGTGACACTGCTACAGAAACACTCTGCTCAGAAGCTGCCTCTTCCTTGTCCACTCCGTGCCAACAACCTGAAAGCAGAAAATTGTCACTGAACAGCATGTTGACTTCAGTGGGAGTGGACACCCTCATCACAAATGTGTCCCCAGCATAGCCATGACTGAGTCCATAGAGTTGTTGCCAGGACAATAGATTTAGGGTCAGGTTAAAGAAAGCTGCTGTGCAGTAATGGACTCTCTATGGGTCACAGGATAGGGAAGGCTTCACAACAGCAAAGACATAGGGATGGGGTGTGGCTCAGGGAGACGAGGCAGGCAAGATCTCCAACTCACAACAAGCAAATGACTTTCAGAAGGGTCTTGGCACGACTGAGAGGGGACCACTGTCCAGAAATATGTGTCTAGGCCCAGAAAATCTGACCTAAAGTAAGTAATTGGTATTCAAAAACTATTCTAAGGATATGCTTGTGTCTCAAGACACATGAACACTGTCCAAAAGAGAAAGTACCACAGAGGAAGCAGTAGAGAACACTGGTGAGTGGGGTGGGCAGCCCTGGGCCACAGATCAGAATAGAAATGACAAGTAAAGTGTCCAGAATGGGGAGGAAAAGAGAAATAAGGTATGGCCTGTAGCCTGGGCACCAAAGAGTAGTGGGCACAGGACAGGTTTCTAGTGCTATGTGAACCCATCCTTGAAGTTACACTCCTTCCAGGCTCCCACCCACCAGGACCTGTCCAAGCTCCTTCTGTTGTGACTTCAGTTATTACCTCTCAGAGCTGAGTCACAACCTCTCAGTTCTACAGAGGATCTAGAACACACTAGTCACAGAGGAAAGACAAGGCAAGTGAGAAGGAAAGCACTGGCCAGGGGAGTCCACCCACGGGTGAGAAAAAGAAAACTAAATATTACAAAATGAATGTCTTAAAGCAACAACCCAGTGGGCCCCACAAGCAGTGACTGACTATATTTCATGACAGAGGTGTGCCCAAAGGAATGACAATCAAAGGAAGTGAACATAATCTGGAGCACGTGAACGTGAAAGTCGCTCAGTCGCGTCCAACTCTTTGCAACCCCATGGACTATACAATCCGTGGAATTCTCTAAGCCGGAGTAGTGAAATGGATAGCTGTTCCCTTCTCAAGGGATCTTCCCCACCCAGGGATCGAACCTAGGACTCCCATATCGCAGGTGGGTTCTTTACTAGCTGGGCCACCAGGGAAGCACAGAGGTGCCCTAAATGAAAACAGAGCCACCGCCCAGGGAGAGGCCGGGTGGGGTAGTATCCACTAGGTTGACCACGGGACTCTCAACCTTCCCGGCAATTTTGGGCAACAGAAGCTGGGAAGAAATAGGGAATTCCCTGGTGGTCAAGTGGTTAGAAGTCCACAGTCTCAGTGCCAGAGGGCGCAGGTTAGCACAGGGAATGGAGAAGGCAGCACACACAGTCGAGCCCTGGCACCCAGACGATCTATGTGAGGGAGCGCCCCTGGTCCAGTTACAGGAAGGAAATCACAACCTCTAGGGGGAAAAGGGGAAGGGGAGAACATGTAAAACTGGGTGATGCAAGGCCTTACCCAGGAAAACCGTAAGAGCAAAGCGCAGAAGGCGCTGCACCATGATGTGAGTGTCTCAGAGCCTTATCAAGAAGCCCCATTGCTCCCAGGAAAAATACACAGATCCTCAAGGTCAAGTGCTCCTGCATGAAGTGGACAACTGAGTAAAAGGGCAGCCTCTCCCAGGGTTCCTGGCCTACCTGCCATTCACTTTCCTCCCAGGCTCCCCAACTCAAAGCAAGACAGCAGGCCCTGGGTAACTGACACCTCCTCTCTCATTTCCCATCAACCACCCTGTCCAGCCTAGAGCAAGTAAGCGGACAGGCACTGTATAGTCTGGGCCTAGCAAGAAGGGACCAACCCTTCACTGCCAGCTAGTTCCCATGGAATCCAGGGATGATGCCCCTCATACACAAATCTGAGCCTCGCATTCCTTCTAGAGCCCTCAGTACCAAAGCCCCCAGGCCGTGACTTCAGATTGCACCTCAAAGGGCATGTCACTCTTTAGACCACACTTCCATGTTACCTAAGAAGGCTTACAACACAAGTACCTCCCTTGTGTAAACCTGCACACAGCATCCAGAGAATGCTTGGTCACTGCATCCAGGATCACCTCTGGCCCCAACTGCCATAGGTATATCCAAACACAGCTTTAAATTCTTCCTTCCTAAATTCACCTTCAGCAGTCCAGAGCCATGTGCAGATTATCAGATAAAGCCAGCCCTTTCCCACCTTGCTACAGCATGTTTGGGATACTATACCCTCATCAATCACAGGGTTCACACTTACACTAAGTCCTCCTTCAAAGCCCACACCCGCTGGCCTTCCACCCAAGTACAGTGGCTCTGTCAGCTGACCCAATTTAGCCCTGAACTAACCCATCAGCTTGACTGAAACTTGCCAGTGCCCACAAAGGTCACAAAAACCTGAGAAGCACAGGGACAGGGGAAGAAGCACTGACTTTGGTCTCACTTTCACCTCATCTCCTTTACTGCTTTACCCCAGCATTCATCTCATGTCCACTTTCTCCCTAGAAAACTCCCTCAACTGCCACATCCCATTTTCCTTACTCACCATGGACACTAGTCTCCCTTTTCTTGCCTTGAAGGTAACTCTTCCTTCCACTCCACTGTCCCCACCTCCTTTCCAGACCCTCATGACATAAAGGTTCTCTCTCTAAACCTGA
The DNA here is from genome assembly GCF_003369695.1 of Bos indicus x Bos taurus. NCBI lineage: Eukaryota > Metazoa > Chordata > Mammalia > Artiodactyla > Bovidae > Bos > Bos indicus x Bos taurus. The sequence continues at coordinate 940,775 of NC_040093.1, forward strand.
TACACGACTCTACCCTAGTCAGTTACTGGCTGTCATCTTGTGAATGTCTCCAACTTGAATCCCACCTCTGAACTCCATACCCATGGGTCCAGCTGTCCACTTGATACCTCAATTCAGATGTCTTTGGAACATCACAGATTCAACATGATTAAAACCTAACCCCTGATACTACCTCTGAAAGTTACTCTCACCAGCAACTTCACAAATTCAATTGAGGCTTTTTTTCCCCCTTACATCTTCTCAGGCAAAAAAAATTGTGGAGTCATCTGTGACTCTTCCCCTTCTTTCTCACACCTTCCACATCAGAAAATCTGGTTGGTTCTACTTTAAAAAACAAAACAAAACCCACCAGAATCCAAGCACTTGTCTCTCATCTCTGTAGTCACCACTCTGGCCCAGCCATCATCAACAGTCCCCTTTCCTATACCCCCATAGTCTTTTCTTCACTGTACAGCCAGAGATATCCTGTTAAGAACAAAATCGGATCACTCTCTTCTCTGCTCCAAACTTTTCATAGCTCCCACCACTTTCAAAAAAGAAGCCCAGCTCCAAAGGTTCCCAGTCCAGAGCTGAATCCTGTCCCCTGTTTTCTGATCACCAAACATAATGGAGACCTTAAGTTCCCTGAACACAACCTGTTCAGTCTTAAGTGATGTATCTGCACAGGCTGATTCCCATGCCTGGGATACTGCTCCACAGTTCACCACATTGCTTGCTGGAAATGGAAACCCTTTGACATAATTCCAGACCAGTTTTCAGAGCACAAGACCTCTGGGGCTACAAGGGTCTGCAAACCCAATGGCAGGCAGAAGGGTAGGTTAGACTTCCCAAGACCCCACTATTTGCCATATAGGTCACCAAGAACACGGAGGGGTGGGCTAGGCTGACAGGACTGGCACACTTTGCACTCATTTATGCAACGATAATAATCATTTCTGTCACTACAGCAGCCTGGTAGGAAGAAGGATCTGGGAATGCTAGGTTACTCCACTGGGGTCTCACAGACTTAACTGTTTGCCTCATCCCTGCTCTGCCCTTTGGTGAGAATGATTTCAAGTTGTCTAACTTTATATACTCAGACCTTAGTGCTGCCTCCTACCAGCTATGTGACCATAACCCAAGCTCTCTGTATTCTCATGTATAAAGCAGGGATAATGACGATATCCACCTAATAGGGCTGTTTGTATCAGATGTGTTGTTGCTGCTGCTGCTAAGTCGCTTCAGTCATGTCCGACTCTGTGCGACCCCATGGACTGCAGCCTACCAGGCTTCTCCGTCCATGGGATTCTCCAGGCAAGAACACTGGAGTGGGTTGCCATTTCCTTCTCCAATGCATGAAATCGGAAAGTGAAAGTGAAGTCGCTCAGTCGTCTCCGACTCTTAGTGACCCCATGGACTGCAGCCTACCAGGCTCCTCCGTCCATGGGATTTTCCAGGCAACAGAACTGGAGTGGGGTGCCATTGCCTTCTCCCTCAGATGTGTTAGTACACACCAATTTAGTAGACATCAACCTTGGAATTAACTTTTACTGCATATGCTTAACAGTTTGCATATTTTCAGTGCAAATGAAGTAATAGGTTCTGAGTTTTTAAAACCTTTAATTTATAACTGTCTACTTACGTATACTTGCCAAGTATACACTAGGTCCTCTCACCAAACCAATCTGCCAGGTATGTATCGGTGAGCATGCTGTTGGCTCTTCACCTCTTCTCACCTGAGGAGCTGGGGAACTGATGTACCAGTGCCCTGAAATAGGGTGAGGCTGATCCACTAGCCTGGCTGACTTCTCCTCTGTGCCACGGAGGGGCATGCTGAGTCCACAGGGTGGCAAATTTATAGCACCTCACACCTTGCTCTCCAACTCAGGTCAGGTCCTAACACCCTATGGCCCTCTCCTTCTGCTTACACCAGCCAGAACCCGTTCCAAGACTTCTCCTTTCTGGAGGAAACCTCAGGGATGCCCCCCTCTTCTTCCCTGTACTCTAATCTCTCGCCTCAGGGACCACATAAAGTAACATCCTTAACATTCTCCCGCTAAATCTCATCGCCAGGCTTTGACCTGAGACCTCATTCCTCAGAGGTCTCCAGCCTAGCTTGCTCTGCATAACTCTGGACCAGCACTACCAGATGCCCCTGTGACGCCTCCACTGTGAGACACTATGGATTTATCATGTTCGTGTCCCTGCCATGTTCTTATCTGCCCCCACGAATGGTACTCCCTGTTCCAATCTACCCACTTTGATTCTTTCAGATATTCAGGAGAAAAACAAAACAAAACTTGGGTAGTCTTTCACACTCTTTTTTCACTTAGTCATATTTGACGCAGCAGAAAAATCTTAGTTCTATCTTTAAAATCTCTCCAGAATGTAACGACTTAGCCACTCCCAACCCTTCCTGCCACTGTTCTGGAACAGCCTCCACACATTCCTGGAGTTTACAGTCTCCTTACCGGTGTGCCTGCCTCCATCCTCGTCACCTCCATCCCACCCTAGTTTGTCTTCCCCTAAGCTTTGGCATCCTTTTAAAAACTTCTGATCAGATCATATCCCTGCAGGGCTGAGGACGTTGTACTTGTACTCGCCTCAACTCCATTCCAGGAACGACTACCACTCACCCCCTCTGCTCCCCGAGGATGTGAACACCCACGCTCCCCGAAGGCTCCCGGCTCAGTCGCAGTCCCAAGGCGTTGCTCCTGCTGGGCGGGTAACACTCTTCCACGCCCCAACACAAAAGCCGTCAGAAATGGTGGCTCCACCCACAAACGCCCCGGACCCTAGATCACAAAGACCTCGATAAACACCACTCATTCAGGGTCCCACGATTCTGAGGTGGGGGTCGCCACGCGCCAAGATCCGGGGAACGCAGCACCCACCTACACGGGTCCACTGCTGCCGCCGCCGTCAGTCAGGACCACAGAGTCCGGAGGGATCTCACGTCGGACCGCGCACCGCTGTCGGTCGGCGTGGTGGCGGAAGCCTCGCGAGAGTTGCCACCGCCGAGCCTCTGCAGCGAGAACAGTGTCTCCTCCCGCGCCTTCTCGCTTTCTGTCACTTCTAAACTGGACCACAGATGCCCAGGCTCTACTCAGACAGGTCGACCTAGGACCGATAAGATGTCCGCCGCGAGAAAGACGCCGGAAGTCCCTCCCAGACGACCTCGCACGTACAGAAACACCGTTTAGCAGTGCCGCTCTGTGGCGCAGAGGCATCTGGTTAATGTAGTTTCCGCTGAGACAACCGTTGCAGCAATTCGAAGACGCCCTTGCGGCCTTGGCTCCGAGGATGGGGAGGGGCTTCACTCTTTAGAAGCCCGCACAACAGCTACCATGTAGGGATACCTACCATCTGTAGGGATGGAAGAAACGTTTAGAAATGTCTTCTCAGATTTTCCCCAAAGCTCTAAATTCAGTTCAGTTCAGTCCCTCAGTCATGTCCGACTCTTTGCGACCCCATGAATCACAGCAGGCCAGGCCTCCCTGTCCATCACCACCAACTCCCCGAGTTCACTCAAACTCATGTCCATCGAGTTAGTGATGCCATCCAACCATCTCATCCTCTGTCTTCCCCATCTCCTCCTGCCCCCAATCCCTCCCAGCATCAGGGTCTTTTCCAATCAGTCATCTCGTCGCATGAGGTGGCCAAATTATTGGAGTTTCAGCTTTAGCATCAGTCCTGCCAATGAACACCCAGGACTGATCTCCTTGCAGTCCAAGGGACTCTCAAGAGTCTTCTCCAACGCCACAGTTCAAAAGCATCCATTCTTCGGCGCTCAGCTCTCTTCACAGTCCAACTCTCACATCCATACATGACCACTGGAAAAACCATAGCCTTGACTAGATGGACCTTTGTTGACAAAGTAATGTCTCTGCTTTTCAATATGCAATCTAGGTTGGTCATAACTTTCCTTCCAAGGAGTAAGCGTCTTTGAATTTCATGGCTGCAATCACCATCTGCAGTGATTTTGGAGCTCCCAAAAATAAAGTCTGACACTGTTTCCATTGTTTCCCCATCTATTTCCCATGAAGTGATGGGACCAGATGCCATGATCTTCGTTTTCTGAATGTTGAGCTTTAAGCCAACTTTTTCACCCTCCTCTTTCACTTTCATCAAGAGGCTTTTTAGTTCCTCTTCACTTTCTGCCATAAGGGTGGTGTCATCTGCATATCTGAGGTTATTGATATTTCTCCCAGCAATCTTGATTCCAGCGTGTACTTCTTCCCGCCCAGCGTTTCTCACGATGTACTCTGCTTATAAGTTAAATAAGCAGGGTGACAATATACAGCCTTGACATACTCCTTTCCCAACTTGGAACCGGTCTGTTGTTTCATGTCCAGTTCTAACTGTTGCTTCCTGACCTGCATTCAGGTTTCTCAAGAGGCAGGTCAGGTGGTCTGGTATTCCCATCTCTTTCAGAATTTTCCACAGTTTATTGTGATCCACACAGTCAAAAGGCTTTGGCATAGTCAATAAAGCAGAAATAGATGTTTTTCTGGAACTCTTGCTTTTTCAATGATCCAGCCAAATGTCACTGAGTCCAGTCACACTCCATTCATATTTCCTTTTTTCAAAAACACAGATGGAAGCCTTAAGTGGTTTTTGTGAGTTTCAGCTGTGTTAGGGATAAGAGAGACTTATCACTGAAGGCTCAGATGATGGTTAGCATTTTTATAAAAAATAAAGTATCTTTTAAATAAAAAGTATGCCAATACTTTAAATAAAGCAGTCCTTTTTTTTTTTTTAATTATTATAGTGCTATTGCACACAATAGGCTACAGTATAAACATAACTTTTATTTTAGCTGGGAGACCAAAAAATTATGTGACTTTCTTCCACTTCTCCGAATGTGAGAAATCTTTTAACCAAAGCTCCAGCCTCATTCAACACCAAAGAGTTCACACAGGAGCAAGGCCTTATGAGTGCATGGAATGTGGGAAATCCTTTAGAAAAAGATTTAGATTCACTCTATATTGGAGAATTCACACTATAGAAAAACCTTATCAATGCAGTTGAATGTGGAAAATCATTTAGCCAAAACTACAACCTCATTCAGCACCGTAAACTTCACATTAGATGAAGGCCTCAAGAGTACAGCCAACATGAGAAAGCCTTCAGTTAACAATATGCTCTGACTGAACACCAAAATCTCAATTCAGACCTTAAGTTTTGGGAATTCTGCTTATGTGGGGAAAAAAAAGCTTTCTGCATGACAAAATCTACATGAGGTAATGGCCTTTGACCTTCAAGGAATGTGTTCTCTGCTCAGTGTGATAGCACTAGAGAGCCTCTATGAGGATACATCTGCCATGGGTTCCAGGTATGTGAAGAATCTTCAGGAGCTGTGTTTTATATTTTACCTGCTCAGGACCCTTGCCATAATTAAGTCACTGCCAGGTTTTATGGCAGAAGTCATCTCACCTTTGCCACCAGACAGATCCTCATAGAGTATCAGTCACTACAGCATCCTCAGAGAAGATAGATGTCTGTCTATCTACAAAGCCAGCAGTAAAGAGGAAGGGGTAACAGATGGAGGCAGAAAAGTTGGGTGAAGCCAGGAACTAAAAGTCAGAGTTAAAATGACAAGTTGGCCAAGTATAAAGAATGAGGGAAAAGATGTAAACGAGGTGTGGTACCCAGCAATGGTTCCAAAACACTAGTCTAAACAGGTTCCTGGTAAGATGTGAACTCTGATGTCATGTTCTCACCCCGCCCAGCCCAGGCCTCTGTATTCCATCTTGCCATGGTAGGACTGATATCCATTCTGTGAGACATCCAGGTCTCCCCTGCAACCCATGCTGAGCAACTACATGGAACCTAGAAAACTAAAGTCCTGAGGGAAAGGCAAGACAGATAAGTGGCCAGTACCCGTCCAGAGAAACTTATCACATGACCGATCATAGAAAAGAAAGCTAAATGTTACTAAAGAACCTCAGACGAGGGTATCAGGAAAATAGCTCATTGTGCACCTAAGTCGGAGAAGGCAATGGCACCCCACTCCAGTCCTCTTGCCTGGAAAATCCCATGGATGGAGGAGCTTGGTGGGCCGCAGTCCATGGGGTCGCTAAGAGTTGGACAAGACTCAGCGACTTTGCTTTCACTTTTCACTTTCCTGCATCGGAGAAGCCAATGGCAACCCACTCCAGTGTTCTTGCCTGGAGAACCTCAGGGACGGGGGAGCCTCGTGGGCTGCCGTCTATGGGGTCGCACAGAGTCGGGCATGACTGAAGCGACTTAGCAGTGCACCTAAGTAGTGCCCACCTCAGTGATGGCAATTCTCAGCACAGGCAAGTATGAAAGAACTGTGAGAAGAAGGGAGCCAAACCAAGCAATCATGGGTCTGCAAAGTGATCCAACCACGGAAAGGACAAACAAGATGGGATCCATTCAGCTTCCTACTAGGCTTCAGGACAGCAGGTATTGACGCTCCAAGGAGAGAAAAGGGTAGAGCAAACAACTCAGCCCTGGCTGAGTATCTACCCAAGGAACTAGGGAAAAAGAGTAATCCCCATGGTTTGCATGCAGGAAGGGCAGAGCAGCCCCTAAGGAAAAGCAGAAAGGCAAAGTCTAGCCCAGGTCACAGAGGGTGATTGTGCAGGCCTTACCCAGTGAGGATATAAGTGCAAAGACCTGCAGCATCACGTCACGGTACTGGCGCCTCTGAGCCTCATTAAGGAGGCTCCATTCCTCCCAGGAAAATACACAGTCACGTCCTCCAGAGTCACATTGCCCTGTCACGATGGGGACAGATGAAACTGCCGGTCCTCTCTCCTGAGGATCCACAATCCATCCCACACACATCTACTGCACACCCAGGTTTCTCTTGGGCTCTCCACCTCAGATGAGACACCAGAACCTGAAGCCACCGGTACTGCCCTCCACTCATGGTTCCACTCATCACTGTGCCCCGCCCTCAACAACTACACACAGGAAGGCAAAGAGATGCCATCAGAGATGCTCAGACACAGAACTGCAGGACTCAATCCCTTCCTGCCAGGGCTTCCCTGGTGGCTCAGCTGGCAAAGAATCCCCCTACAATGCAGGAGACCCAGGTTTGATCCCTGGGTCAGGAACACTGCCTAGAGAGGGAAATGGTAACCCTCTCCAATATTCTTGCCTGGAAAATCCCATGGACAGAGGAGCCTGGCAGGCTACAGACCATGGGGTTGCAAAGAGTCAGACGTGACTGAGCAACTAAACATCCCTTCCTGCCAGGCAATTCCCGTGGGATCTTCCATATCATGCCTCACAACACCCAACCCTTATATATCCTAGGGCCCAGGAGCCATCAATTCATGCTTCCTACCTCCACATGTACCTCTCTCACATCTCCAGACCCCCACAGCTGCATCCCTGCAGCCACTGCCAACTCCTTGTCCCACACCACAGTCATCTCCCTGGACTCACCCCAGAGAATAGGGCAAAACCAAACAGTATCCAGTTCTACCCATGACCTCTCATGGATCCCAAAACCATTTGAAAACCTCTTACCTGTCCCTAATTCTTGCTTTAACATTAGTCATACTGAATCATATGTGAATTTTAGATACCTATCACTCTCTACCTAGATAGCATATTCAAAAGCAGAGACATTACTTTGCCAACAAAGGTCCGTCTAGTCAAGCCTATGGTTTTTCCAGTAGTCATGTATGGATGTGAGAGTCGGACTGTGAAGAAGGCTCAGTGCCAAAGAATTGATGCTTTTGAACTGCGGTGTTGGAGAAGACTCTTGAGAGTCCCTTGGACCTCAAGGAGATCCAACCAGTCCATTCTGAAGGAGCTCAGCCCTGGGATTTCTTTGGAAGGAATGATGCTAAAGCTGAAACTCCAGTACTTTGGCCACCTCATGTGAAGAGTTGACTCATTGGAAACGACTCTGATGCTGGGAGGGATTGAGGGCAGGAGGAAAAGGGGACAACAGAGGATGAGATGGCTGGATGGCATCACCGACTCGATGGACATGAGTTTGAGTGAACTCCGGGAGTTGGTGATGGACAGGGAGGCCTGGCGTGCTGCGATTCATGGGGTCGCAAAGACTTGGACACGACTGAGCGACTGAACTGAACTGAACTCTCTACCAGGCTTACCAGGTGGTTCAGTGGTAAAGAATCCACCTGCCAAGAACGAGACACAGGTTCAGTCCTTTGTTGAAGAGACCCTGGAGTAGAAAATAGCAACTGCCCCAGTACACCTGCCTGGAAAATTCCATGGACAGAGGAGCCTGGAGGGCTACGGTTCATGGGGTTGCAAAGAGTCAGAAGCAACTGAGTTCACACACACATGCTGAACTGCACCCCAGATTCCCAGACTTTTCTGTCCAGCTGCCTACCTGAGGCCACCACTCATTTGTTCTCTGAAAAAAAAAAAAAACTCAGAATGGAAACCCAGCCAAAAACAAAAACTCCTGATATCTCCAAGGAAAATCACTCTTACTACTGAACATCTGTATCTCAAAGTTAGTGAAGCTTCCAGGCTTTCAGTCGCAAGACCAAAGCTTTACCATCAACCCTGACTCTTAGCTTTCTCTCTCTCACCCTCAAAATCATAAAATCTGGGCAGCCTATCTCAAATAATGAATCCAGAATCCAACCACTTATTCCACCTCCACAGCCACTACTCTGGCCCATGACCATGCATCAAGACTTCTGCAGTAGCCTCCTCCCTGGTCAGCCTTCCTCCCCCCAAAGTCTGTTTTCCACTCTGTAACCCGATGAAGCCTGGAAGTAAGGTTATCTCCCTCCTCTGTTCCAAATCTGTGTTACTTCCACAGCAGATGCCCAACTTCACAGGCAACCACATTACAAGACTGACTCCTCTCCCCCTGCTCTCTGTTCCTAAAAGAAAGATCTGTGCCCTGTTCACAGCTGTGGCCACCCAACCAAGCACTTGCACGTGCTGGTAGGTGTTCCCGAGATAGTCTTGTACACCTTTTCCCATTGGTGGCAGAAAGAGCAATTCCTCCAGAAAATCCTTTGGCCTGAACTCAGAATGAGTCTAGATGATTTCTCCCAGGTCCCAGACCCAAGGGCTTGGAAAATGGCAGGCGAAGAGTCCTAGGACACCACAATCTCAGGTTCTATGAATGAGATCCAAACCAGTGAGGGCCTGGGATACCCTCCACTTCTCTGTGTAGGTTCCATTAAGTGATTCTTCAGCCATGGGGATCTGTGAGTAGAAGCAAGCCATAGAGGTGCATTCCAAGGGATTCAAACCTCCCCTATACCTCTCACCAACCCTGGAGACCAGATAACCTCGGGTTAAAAGACTAAACTGTGTGCTTCAGTCAGCAGAGCTGCCTCTTTGCAGCTTTGCTGGACAAGGACTCACCTTCCCTGCACCTCACTGCCGGCATCACTCCCATTTCAGTCTGTTCTCTGAGTAGCTCTTGGAAAACTTTCAAAATCCTAAGTCAGACTGTGTCTTTCTTCTCTTCACAACTCTCCATGGCTCAATGGGTTCTCAGAAGTGAAAGTGAAATTGTTAACTGCTCAGTCCTGTACAACTCTTTGTGACCCCACAGACTGTAGCCTGCCAGGCTCCCCCTCCATGGAATTCTCCAGGCAAGAATACTAGAGTGGGTTGCCATTCCCTTATCTGATGAATCTTTCCCACCCAGGAATTGAACCCAGGTCTCCCACATTGCAGGCGGATTCTTTACTGTCTGAGCCCACAAAACTCTCAGCTTGACAGTCTAGGCGAGACTCCACCTCACACTTTCTGCTCTAGGCAGGTACAAGACAGATCCCAGTTTTTTCGAATTCTCCCACCACAGTCCAACCTCCAAGCCTCTTCGCCTGTGGGTCCCTTTCCCACTAGCCATCACAGTCCATCAGACACAGCCCATCAGTCCGTCCCACGCCTTGCAGTCCGTTAGTCCACACACAACCACCTCACGTCCTGGACCCCACTTCTTGGGCTGCGGGCACATGAGCAGGCGCCTTGGACTAAAGAGGAACTGAAGAGCCTCTTGATGAAAGTGAAAGAGGAGAGTGAAAAAGCTGGCTTAAAACTCAACATTCAAAAAACTAAGATCATGGTATCCAGTCCCATTCCTTCATGGCAAGCAGATGGGGAAACAATGGAAACAGTGAAAGATTTTACTTTCTTGGGCTCCAAAATCACTGCGGGCAGGGACTGCCGCCATGAAATGAAAAGACGCTTGCTCCCTGGAAGAAAAGCTCTGACAAACCCAGACAGCATGTTAAAAAGCAGAGGCATCACTTTGCCAACAAAGGCCCTTATAGTCAGAGCTGTGGTTTTTCCAGGAGTCAGGTATGGATGTGAGTTGGATCACAAAGAAGGCTGAGAGCTGAAGAATGGATGCTTTTGAACTGTGGTGTTGGAGAAGTCTCTTGAGAGTCCCTGGGACTGCAAAATCAAAGCAGTCAATCCTAAAGGAAATCAACCCTGACTATGCATTGCAAAGACTGTTCCTGAAGCTGAAGTGCCAATATTTTGGCCACCTGATGTGAAAAGCCTACTCATTGGAAAAGACCCTGATGCTGGGAAAGATAGAAGGCAGGAGGAGAAGGGGACGACAGACGATGAGATGGTCGGATGCCATCACTGACTCAATGGACGTAAGTTTGAGCAAGCTCCAGGAGATGGTGAAGGGCAGGGAAGCCTGGCATTGCAGTCCATGGGGTCGCAAAGATTTGGACATGACTGAGTGACTGTACAACAAGAAAACACTAGAAATAACTCAAATATCAATAAAATAGATGAATGAACAGTCAATTATACATGGAAGAGAAAAGTACTGAAAAATAAGAATGTTCCTATAAGGAACATTTAATGAATTAATGAACAATTAATTTATATTTAATGAACAATTAATTCATTAAATGAACATTTAATGAATGATTAATGAATCACAAAGTAACTATATAGGATCGATGAAATCAGAAAAAGATGTAAACATTTCGTGATCAATCATAAAATTCTAAAAATACAATCTATTGTAAAGGAATGTACATAAATGGTTGTCTGTACAGCCAGGGCGAGTCAGGAGACTATAAAACAGCATGAGGAAAACATGCAGGTGACAGGTATACTCATTATCATAATAGTGGTTTCACAAGTGCATACAGGTAAAAACTTCTCAAACTGTACACTCTGAATATGTACAAGTTATTCCATACCTTCACAGAGGTTTAAAAACTGGTTCCATAATAAAAATCCAAATAAAAATCTAAATGCCCGATTCTTCAGAAAATGACTCCACTATCTCGATTCTCAAGACTTGAGGTGTCATCTCTTCTCAGTGGCAGGAAATACTGGCAAACAATGAAGGCCATCGCCTACTGAGTCAAGAGGACTGCTGACTGGATCACAAAACCACATTCTGGACACAGTACGTCTCCACACTGCTTCTGTTGCCTGTATAGCAATGGCCTTGAGGTGAACAGCTCAGAAAGCCTAGCAGAATCCCCCCAACCCCTTATTTCGTCTGCCAATGACTTCACAACATAAACGTACCTGAGGTCCTGAGACTTCTGGACATACTCATCCTGTAGTCACTCACTGGAACATTTGTGGCTGTATCTTTAGAAGAGGTACCTTCTTCCACACAGCTTGCTGCAGTCTCCTCCCCTCTCTAGTAACCGATGTTTCCATACCAACTGTGGTCTCCCCTGCCCCTGCAGTCTTCCAACCATGGACACTAGCCTACAGAATTCTTGGTATCAGGGTACGTGGCTCCTTTGTAGGAGAACTGGGATTAAGATTCCCCTCAGCAGAGCTCGACATTGTGCATTATCCCTTTTAAGTAAGGAAAAACAAATTCATGTTGTCTCCAGTAATAGAATCCACAGACCTCTGGCATCCAGGCAGAAAATTATAATACAAAGTAGTCTTTCCTAGGAGGCCTTGGCAGCAATGCAAACTACTACAAAACAAGAATGCCATATTCAGCCATCTCAGGCACCTGAAGTTTGGATCTCCACTACAAAAGTAATTTATCCGTCAGGTTGACAGTGCTATTGTGCTTTCAAACTATTCCACACAGTGAAGAGCATTTCCAAGACTAAGGTGCTGAAACAATAAGGCCTTTATTATCATACCGATCAGAGTAACATGCAATAGGCAATTTCTGGGTCAGTGACTGGAAAGCCGGAAAACCCCATCACAAGCAGTACCTGAGGCCAACCGTGTCCTAGAAAAGCTAGTTCTCTGCCAGGACCCAGACAGCAGTCTGAGCCAACACACGCTCAGGGCCAGGCCCTGCCTTGTCAGAAGAAAGGGAAAGAAGACTCCTTAAGGGCTGACGAGAGTCATCACCTCCTCCAACACACGGGAGAGTACAGAGGCCAGTTGCTCTGAACACACCAGGGTGGTGACTGATGCCAACCATCAGGACACGCCAGATGCTACAGGTGAGATGGTTTCTGGCCAAGAAACTGGCAGTGAACCTGGCAGGTCACACGTGCTTCCCACACAACCGTGAAATTTCCAGTGAATCAATCTCCAGTCTGTGGGCATCCCAAGACGAGATTTAACTTAGGTGGATGGTTCCTCAGACACTTACCTCCACCACATCTATACTAAGGAAGGAGAAAGCATACATTCAATGTGTATACAAGGCCTTTCCCCAGTGTGAATTCTTTGGTGTTGACTGACATTAGATTTGCAGCTAAAGGATTTTCTACATTCACGGCACATGAGCTCTCCTGTGTCGAAGGAGACTAGAGTACTGAGTAAAAGATTTCTTACATTCACTGCACTTATAAGGCCTTGCTTCAGTGTGCAGTTTGGTGTCAAATGAGATGGGTTTTGCGGCTAAAGGATTTTCCACATTCACTGCATTCATAAGGCTTTTCTCCAATGTGAACCCTTTGGTGTTGAATGAGGACAGATTTCTGACTAAAGAATTTCCCACACCCACTGCACTCATAAGGCTTTTCTCCAGTGTGAACTCTTTGGTGTGGAACAAGGAGAGATTTCTCACTAATAGATTTTCCACATTCAAGTCATTCGTAAGGTCTAACCAGTGTGAACTCTCCAGTGTCAAATGAGATGGGTTTTACAGATAAATGATTTCCCACATTCACCACACTCATAAGGCCTTGCTCCAGTGTGAGCTCTTTTGTGTCGAAGGAGGCCAGAACTTTGGTTAAACATCTTCCCACATTCACTGCATTTATAAGGCCTTTCATTAGTGTGAACTCTCTGGTGTTTAATGAGGATGGATTTCTGGATATTCCCACATTCACTGCACTCATAAGGCCTTTCTCCAGTATGAACTCTTTGGTGTTGAATGAGATCAGATTTCTGGCCAAATGATCTCCCACAGTCACTGCACTCATAAGGCTTTGCTCCAGTGTGAACTCTCCAGTGTCAAATGAGGTGGGTTTTACGGCTAAAGATTTTTCCACATTTACTACACTCATTAGGCCTCTCTCCAATGTGAATTTGACGGTGCTGAACAGATCTGTATCTGCATTTGTCACACTCATCAAGACCCTCTCCAGTGCAAACTCTCTGGTGGTGAAGTGTATGAGTGTTGCCAAAAACTTTCTTGTATTCAATCCACTTCAGATGACTTTCTCCATTGTTCAAGGCCTCCTCACACTCAATGCTGCTGGGTGGCTTCTCACCATTGAGAGTGGCCTCGTGCTGAGGAAGGCCCAAGGTAGCTAGGAAGTCCTTTCCACTCTCCTCACTAGGGACAGGCTTCCCTAACACATAGAATATGCAGCTCGTCACAATCGAGGCCCTGTTCATGTCCATTTTAAAGACTTTCTCTCCACTGCCATGCTCTTGGTACTGGGGAAGGTTTGGGTTCAACCAGAAGCCTTTGGACCACCCACCAAAGTATGGTGTCTGCCCAGGATATGCTGCCTGAAACTCAGTCAGCTGCAAAATACCTTTCAAGACTGGGATACATTTCTCACAGAGATTAATCTTCCGGGTGGATGGACTGAGAAGTCCTGACCTATGACTCTCCTACAGAAAGGCTCTGCTCAGAAGGTATCACCTCATCCTCCTCCATTTCACACCAACAACCTGAAAGCAGAGTAACACTAATAATGTGCATGCGAGCTTCAGTGGGAAATGGAAGTCCCACAAAAAGGCATGTCACACACATACATTCAAGCCAGAGAATGAAGCCATGTAAGTGTTTTCAGGATGAGGTACTGAAGGGAGGGCTGCTCTGCAGGGACATGCCTCTAAAGATCACAGAAGGGAGACTTTCCAGAACAAAGGGCATAAATATGAATGCCACATGAGGAGGAGAGGCAGGATCAATGAATCACTCCTCTGCCAACAACCTTCAGCAAGATATTGTCAGCTGAGAACATGTCCATTCTATGAAGAAGGATGGCAGTGTCCAGGCCCATGGAAATACAACTGGAACTGAGCAACTGGGTTCAAGGACTATGTAAGAATATGCACACACCTCATTTTACAGACATACCTCATTATCACTGCACTTTGCTCTATTGCCTTTTGTAGATACATTTTTTTACCAATTGGAGATCTGTAGCAATGCTAAGTTCAGCAAGTCTATGGGTGCCAATTTCCCTATAGCATTTGCTCACTTCGTGTCTCTGTGTCACATTCTGGTAATTCTCACAATCTTTCAAACTATTTCAATATTATTATAGTTGTTATGGTGCTCTGTGAATCAATGATCTTTGATGTGACAACTATGAGTCACTGAAGGCTCAAACAATGGTTAGGATTTTTTGGCAAAAAAGTACTTTTTAATTAAGGTAGGTGTATTGTTTTTTAGACATTATTTTATTGCACACAATATACTAAGGGATGGTATAACTTCTATATGCACTGGGAAACAAAAAATAATGTGTGATTCACTTTATTGCAGTGATCTGGAAACGAATCCACAATATCTCTGAAATATGTCTATTAAGTGTAAGTCACTGTGGGAGAACTACAGAGGGTGCAGTGGAGACAAAAGTGATGCATGCAGATCAGAAAGGCAGGGCCAGTCAGAAACTGAAATGACAAATCAAGAAAGTGTCAAGATGCAGAAGAAAGTGTTGAGATGATCTGTGTCCAGTGTCACTCGCAACAAAACACTGGTGGACACACAGTAGGTTCCTAGTATGATTTAAACACAATCTCATTTTCATGCCCTCACCTCCTTTGACACTCACTAGGGCCAGGCCTTCTTTGAGATCATCTTGCCCTATTCACACTGTAAAGCAATCAGGGCTCCCCCAACATTCCCCATTTCCGTAACTACACGAGACCTGAATGAAACAAGGCCTTAGGGAAAGACAGGAAATGTCAGCACTGGTCCAGAGCAACTCAAGAAACAAAAGACCACAGGAGAGGAAAGAATATTACAACAAAATCTCAAAACAGGGTCTTTCAAGAAAAACCTCCATATAGATAGCGACCATGACAAGGTCTAGAATTCCTGATATAGACAGTCACAAGGAAGTCTTAAAATTAAAAGTTCTCATCATAAGGGGGGAAAAAAAATGCAAATCTGTATGGTGATGGATGTTAACCAGACTTGCTGTTGAGAGCATTCTGCAGTATACACAAACATCAAATCTTTATGTCATATACCTGAAACTAATATGCCCTATGTCAGTTATATCTTAATTTTAAAAAAAAAAAAAGAGGAAAAGAGAAGAATCTGGGTCACAGGGTGTCATAGATATGGACAGTCATCCAGTCAAGGAGAAGGCAGGAAATGTGAGCTCTGTTAGGCTGACTGCCAGACTGACTCCCAGACACTTCCCTGCATGCCTCGGGGTAGCAGATGTTGGGGCTGCTTCCGGAGCACGTGCTTGGGGCAGTGCACACAGCTCAGCACTGACACCCACAGCACATATGCCAGGAAGGGGGGAAGGAAGCAGAGACCATGGTCCAGCTGTGGAATGGACAGAGCTGTCTCCTGGAGAGAGGGAAAGATGGAAAAAGACAGAGGTCAGTTGAGGACACTGGGAGGAATATGAAGGCCTTACCCAGGGACGTTGTAAGTGCAAAGTTCTCCAGCATCACATCACAATACAGGAACCTCTGTGTCTCATTAAGGAGCCTCCACTCATCCTGGGAGAAGTAAATGGCCACATCTTCAAAGGTCACACAGGCCTGCCATGATGGGGACAATTCGTTCCATGATCAGCTTCTTTCACAGGACCGCAAGTTCATCCACCCACCAATCAAACCCTGCTCACCCACCTCCCTATTTCCCCATCTCAGAGGAGATACCAGGCCTGGTGGCTCTGATGTGCACATTCTTCTCACGGTCCCTTTGATTACTTTGTCCACCCACAGCAACAGGCAGGTGGGCAGACAGATGATCCCTAAGCTCTGGGTCTGGCATGCAGGGACTTTCAGCTTCCAGAAATGAAAGTATTTTAACTCCAAACTTCCCACTAACAGGTGGGGTCCCTCCACCTGTCACCCTCTCCCAGGAGCCATCAGTCAGTCACAAGATCCCCCCCACAGCCACCTCACCGTTCTGGCCCCCGCGCCTGAGCTGCCGGCACGTGAACACTCGGGGCTTTAGTGTCGGGTGGGATGAGGGCGGTGCGGGCCCTGAGTACCAGCGTTTACCTGAGGCGGGCCTCTCAGCGCCGCCGCCGCCATCGGACTCTGTGGGCGGAGCGGGGGCAGGAGAGGCGGGCGGACGCGGGAAGAGCGGTTCCTCTCCTGGGCCTCGGGTGGCAGGAGTCTGCCCTCGAACTGTCTCGATCTGCACTCGCCGCTCCGGAACCTGAGACTGGGCGATAGCACCCAAGAGCCTACAAAACGACCGCCACCTGGAAAATGCCGGAAGTCCCGCCCCAACGCGATGCTCACATAGGAAGTGCATTTCTCCTGAGTTCTGATTGGCTTAACGCCGAAGGCGAGCGGGGCAGAATGCTCTGGGTAATGTAGTTCTTCCGGCTTTATGCCTGACCTAGGAGCGCAGCTTACCAGGATCTCCAGGTAAACTCTCAAGGTGAGGGCCATAAGTGCAAAGAAGATTCCGGAACCCCGAGATAAAGGTTTGGGACATCAGCCTTTCTCTTTAAATAGTCTTGAAGCTGTGGAGTTCTGCTGGGAAAAAGACTTCTGAAAGGACACATATATCTGGAAGGCTGTGATCCAAGGCCGTTTTTGCTGAATATAAATAAGCCAAGTCTCCGGCTTCTTAAAAATGTGTGCTTGAAATGAATTCTAAGTATCTAGGCAAAAGATGTGCTCATGTGTACAGAGCAAAGAACAACAACGCAACACCTGATGGAAAACAACAAAACCAGAGTAATCTGGGGGAAAATATCTCGTGTTCACAGAGACAGTGGTATGATTTGTTCCAAATTCCTAAGCAACCTTCTTGTTAACACCAGTGGACATAGAATCTGTGTGATACTATACGCCTCAAGGATTTAAATCTATTCAAACTTAAATAAATAAAAGTGTGGAAAGAACAACCAAAAAGAAAAAAAAAAAAATGGGGTCATCAGAATCTGATCTCTTTGATGAGAAGTGATTACTGTCATGGTCTGGGTGCGGGTTGGAAAAGAATTTCCAAACAGGAGACAGAATGAGCAGGAAATAAAGTTTATTAGAATGTGAGACTGTTACAACAGCAGGCCAGCTCAAGGGAAAACTGACGTTGAACAGGGGTTCTTAGTCCACTTTTATGTCCAGGGTACAAGGAGTGGGATAGGGGTCTCGCAGGTCATTTGCTGATTGGGTGAGGCGTGTATATGTGGGGGAAGAGTAGGGCAAATACCTTCTCTTTATGGGGTAGGAGGGGAGACAGGTTATACTGTTCTGTTAACAGTTACAACATGGGGGAGGGTGGACGATACGGGTCTGGTTTTTCCATTCCTGCATTCCAAGAACCTCCTTGGTTTTATCTGCTCTTTCGTCCTTGGGTCAAAACAATTATCATTCCTACTGTCACTGCAAAGATTGCATCTGCGTGGGGAGTGGAGATGATTCCAGAAAAGGTTGTGAAATGCAAGTCACTGAAAGCTGTTAATGTAGTTTTTTCAGAAATAGTGGCTGGATAGCTCTGGCAACATATCTGCAGAGGATTAAAAACAAAAGTTAAGATCTCAAAGAAAACTGAACAGGACGAGAACAGACAGTTATCTGAGCAGTGGCTATGTGGAAATTTTTGCCACTCAGGATTTTGTCTTAGAAATTTGATTATTTTTCCTTTCTTTAAAACATTAATACTTTGAAGTACAGTTTTAAGACCTTTAAAGTAGCCTTTAAACAGTAAAAACTTAAAATGGATAGGAAACTGGGGTCATGTTTATTCGATTCTTTAATAAAGTAAACGTTTAACAAAAAATTAAATGTTCAATGAGTATCTACTGATTTTCAAGCTCTATTGTAGTTTTGTATTTACATAAAGATTTTGCCACATTCCACACAGCTGTAAAGCCTTTCTCCAGTGTGAACTTCCGAGTGGTCACTGAGGTGGGAGTTTGGCTATCAGATTTACCCTATTCACTACCCTACAAATAAGGTCTTTCCCAGTGTGTACTGCCTAGAGCTGAACACCTGAGCACTTGCTGTAAAAGCTTTCTTACATTTGCTAGACTTGTAAAGCCTTTTCCCAGTGCAGACTCTAATATGATGATCAAGAACGTCTCTGTGGCCAGAAAGAAGTGCCCTGATGAGGCGTTTCTTATTCTTAGGACACAGATGGGGGTAAGGTAGGGTGAGGACATGGAGAACCCTGAATTACATGAAGAGGTGCTGGGGACCAGCCCCAGCTGATCCAGGGTATTCGAAGGAGAGACGGCCTAGGCGACTATTTATATGCTAATTAGAGATATAGAGAACAATAGAATGAGGATAGCTCAGTAGGAAAATTCAGTGGAGAAAAGAAGCTGAGTAGCTTGGTTTACGCGGGAGACCAATAAAACTTCAAGACAAGAAGTTTGCACCACTGACGTAGGCCGCAGGCGCCCTCTCGAATAGCGGAAGGTGTCTCACCCTAGACACCTTCTCGAGTGGGTCTTAGAAGCCCAGGCATGATTAGTCAGCGTGGTGGGTTCCGCGCTCCAGATGGAGACTCAGCTGGAAGTTAAAGGGAAGAATGACATGGGGAGACCAAGCGCTGGTAAACAAGGCCCGTAGCTTTATTTTTAACAGGGGCTTTTATACCCTAAGTTACACATAGAGGATAATAGGGGATGCAAAGTCAGCAGTCTTTGGTTCTTATCAAAAACCAAGGTTTCTTTCCTGCAAATGTATCGTATACAAATGGTTTAGGTGATTTACATCATCTTCTGGCCAGAAGGCCTACTAACATTTTATGACTCTTGACAAGGACTTATCAACAAAGACTTACTTTCTCTAAGAGTAATTATTTCAAGGTTTGGCACCATCTTCCAAAGATAAAATTGCATTCCTATAGGGCGGATGTGTAATGGGTTTACAACAAAGAAAGAATTTATTACCTTAAGGGTCTAAAGTTACTAACACCAAGGCCACTACTTATTTTTTCTACATACCCACTATTAATTGATACATATTCAAGGATACAATTCAGGGGATGTGAAAACTTGGCAACAAGCATTGACTCATCAATGAAATCCTTTACTAGTTTATTCTGACAGTTTTTAACTCTCTGAGAGGCTCTAAGCTATTTGAATATCTTAAGCTTCCCATGCCTCTCCTGGGAGACTGTAAACAATCGTATGCATAGCTGCAGGAGTCCGGGTAAACTTGTCAGGCGAGTTAGAGAGCCATCAGAGGGGTTTGGATTTAAACACTCCTAATTGCCCAGGAACTTTATTAATTGGAGCTGTAAGTTAACTCTTTGACACAGAGAGAGAGAGACGGTGGTAGGGGACAGCCCCCAGTAAAGTCAGAGGTGAGAGCACAAAGCAATAAAGTAGGCAGACTCTGGTTTTTTGGGGGAAAATGCTCGAGAATATCCGGGGGGACTCCTGAGGCTCGATCCCGCCTTTGCGTATGCCGAGCCTCCTTCCTCATGACCTTTGTCACGAGTGGAATGCCTCACCGGCTCCCCGCATCTCCCCCTTTTTTATTTCTTAAAACAGCCAGATGTAGCTCAGTCGCGAGCCTCTGAATGCTCTGCCGAAGAATCCTGACAATACAAGGAAGAATGATTATTAGAAATAAAATTAAAACAGCCAAGGTAGCGTAGCCGAGGAAGGTAGACAGAATATTTTTTCCTGAAATGTAGTTAGAGAAAGTATGGAAGAAATCATTTGCTGTTCCAGCGGCAGTAAAATCTAATCGGGAGTGTTCCAGGGTTGCTATTTGATTGTGAAGTTTCCCTAAGTCTAAGCTAATGTCAGAGCTGTTCCAAATACCTGAAATATGGTTTTTAATCTTTTCCCATTCAAAATCTGTCTCATTTACTTTCAGGGGTGTTACACATATCCACCGGTAGTCAGCATGACAGGACAATGCCATTTTCACCTTTAAAGCCTGCAATTCAGTCCCAATATGTATTACTGCTTCCTCTAGGGCATCTACCCTCATTTCTAATTTCCTGTCTATAGCTTCCTGTGTTGCCAATGCTAAAGAAACATTTTTGGACATAGAATCAACATATTGAGCAGTATGTACTTGTTGAGTCAATGATATTGCTGCCACAGTAACAGAAGTAATTGCACTTATCAATGCTGCTATTCCCAAGATAAGTAAGCCCACAAACCGTCGTGTTCGCATTAAATCCTGCAGTTGTTGTAATACAGCAAGAGCATAATTCAATAAGTGGTTATATCATAAGATAAGGTGGACGTTGTAACATTACAAAGGAGCAAACATTATATTGAGGATTTAAACAAGATGAGAGCATACATTTGTTCACAACAACACCACAAAGGAGCAAACATTATATTGAGGATTTAAACAAGATGAAACAAGGAGCAGCTGTAGGCATCGGCTCGGCGGAGCAGTGTCCGCAGCATCAGGAGGCAGAACGCGAACGGCAGGCTGTGGGCCGCAGCGTCTACGGCGGGCGGAGGGGCGGGGTTCGCGGACTCGGGCTAGCCGCCGCCGCTTGGGCTCCGGGCGTTTTCCTGTCGCCGGCGGGAGCGCGCTGGTCTGGACTGCATTCCGCGGGCGCGCTTTCCTCTCTGGCCCTCACTCGAGCACAGACTTCCTTGCTCTAGGTCGCGGGGTGCAGCAAGGAGGGTGTGGGGCGCCGATGGCGGCGCGGAGGAGAGAGCTGGCTGGGGGAGGGGGAGCGAGCGAGTGCGCGCGCCGCGAACCTGGTCTTTGGGGAATGTGACATGACGAATTTTTCTGAGATCCAAATCGGAGAATCTGCATTCTGTAGAAATATATAAGCATACCCTCTCCCACAAGTTAGCAACACATCTGGCCTTTTACACTCTCTAGTAAGGAGGTCTTTTTGCTTGACCAGGGGCCGAGTCGTAGCCTGTAATTCAGGCATCTAGTGTCTCATCATTGTAGTCTGCTCCTGTGTGTTTACCTTTAAGTGATTAATTACAATTTGGACATAACTTTACTATTTGTCCAGCTGTTTTCCTAGGGACATGTTAATTTAGGTCTAATGTTTAGTTTAGGTCTCTGTATAAATTTAAGTAATAAATGTATAACCTCCTTATCTCATTTTGGTATACAGACATACCTAAATGTAAAATGTATTTATATATGTATTTATATATGGCAACAAGTATAAACTTATTGACATATAATATATATAAATCAATATATTTGAATTAATCTTTATAATTAATATATTAATTAATATATATTACAGCAATACAACACGTACACAGCTAATACCAACCAACACAAACCAGTGTACTGTAATAATACATGTCACACACATACAATTATACAGTATATAGAACATATATCATCACAGCACATCAATCCATACCAATTAATATCAGCCACACACATTATATTACTGCAATATACATTTAATTATACAGTATATATATATGTATATATAGTATACATATTAATTTATATACAAATTAAGTATAGATCTATAAGTAGAATTAGGTATACCTTTATTATATTTTATTTATACCCATACCTAATTAGGCAAACTGTAATTAGGCAAATATATTTATATTATGTATTTATAACAATATATAAAGTATTGTTAAATGTACCACCTGTATAGCATCCCCACCTCACATACCACTTTCTCTAATCCCACCAACTCATTTTCAGTAGTATGTGTTGGCCAGGAGCTGTAATTTCCTGCACCCAAAAGGCTAGATCACTAGATCCAAATGTTTCGTGGCTCTTAACTTGAGAAGTCAAGTTTTTTCTTGTCTGATAATAAGGTAAAAGCAAAGGCTGTGTTACTCTTTGACCTTTATTAATTTGTACAGTTTTGGTAGGCGGTGATACCAAGACTTTAATTTCTCAATATAATCAGAATCTACTACACCATGCACCACCGAAATTTCTTTTCTCTCTCTTTTTTTTTTTTTGAAAAGAAAGTGAGCTACGCCCCAGGACAAATCTTACAATGTCCTCAGGTAGGGGGCCAGCCACTCCCGTTGGAATTGGAGTAAGCGGCACATCAGGGGTTAATATTGTTGCTAAATCCCCTTTCGCTTTTTTCCTAGCCTGGATAAGACTCCCCTGAGGAGGTTTTCTCTAAGGAGCATGCTCTGCATATTGTGCACGCAGTCTGTTTTAAAAGCTCCACTGTTCAAAAAACTTTTTATCTTCCTCAGGCTTAGGCAACGTTTTGAGAGGCTTTGGGGGCAAAGTGGGGAACTCCTGGGTCCTGGGAGGCACCAACGGAGGCGGTGGCGATCACCTTAAATCAGAAAGTGGTGGATAAGTTTTTTAAAGGTTTGCGCAGAGGGGGAGGGAGCTCGCCAGGGCGCTCGGCCGCAGCGTCCTGTAAGCCCTCTCCTTCCTCGGGAGGTAAAGCACTTTCTCCCTCCTTTTTTTTTTTTTTTTTTCCCCAATAGCAGAAATTATGATCTATGCAGAAAGTGGAGACTCACCACTATCTACCGCTATAGCCTCCCTCAAAGGCTATTTAACAGCCTCATGACAGGGGTCCAGGACATTTTTAATCATATTTCACAGAGCCAATAAACATTTGTCTATTCTTAGATGCAGAGAAACCCATTTTTTAATTTTTTTTTTTTTGAGAATATTTTTATTTATTTTGTACCTTCTTTACCCTATCTAAACTGCAGAGGGGACTAGAAAAGAAGCCTCAAGGTGAGGATCAAATTTATCCTTGGGACTAGAGAAAACCCTTCTCCGGGAAACTCCTAGAGGAGGCCCTTTACCCCCACACGGAGGAGGAGGCATGGAGGGATGGGAGCGTCCCGTATTTCTCTTCTCCTGCTCCGGAGATCCTTTAACTGTTTGGTGACTAAATCTTACAAACTGTCTAATCGGGGATGTTTCCCTCAAGCTCCTAGGAGCGGATGGTCTGACAGGGGAAGTTTCTCTTAGGCCTTTTGGGGCATCTTTGTTTAAGAGATGCCGATCTCCATCAGAGTGATATTTAGCTGTTATCTCGCCTAAATTCTCTTTTTGTTTTGGGGAAGGCTGATCTTGTTCCTCATCCCTATCTTTAGGTTGTTCCTGAGTAGTCACGGCTGCTAACATTTTTCTTAGTTGCCGATAGTCAGGCAGGTCTTCGTTTTTCTCATTTTCCTCAGGTTTAACTACAGTTTTGACCTCATTTTCCTCTTTAAAAGTTACTCTTTTAGATTCAGGGGCAGGTTTAACTACAGCATTTTCTTCACTGTCACTTTTAAGATGTACTTTTTCTGAATCAGGGGCAGGGTCTAAGACATCTCTAATGATATTCCATAAGGAAACGGCGTCATTAGGCACCTTTTCTGAGCCATGTTCGGCATGGTAAGTTTTTAGCTGTTTTCCTACTTTTTCCCAGACATCTAAGTTAACAGAGCCTTCGTCTGGAAACCAGGGACAGTGCTCTTGTACAAATGAAAGAAATGATTGAATGGCAGATTTTTTAACTTTGATTCCTCTTTTACCTAATAACTGTAAAATTACTCCTATAAAGAGTTGTCTTTCATTTGATTCAGTATTACCCATGTCAGAAAATTAAGTAGAGTAAAAGATTTTGCTTTAAGCTATCAAAAGATCAGGCTTTTCTTTGGCCTTTTAACTCCAGAAACTGTTTTCTCTCTCTAAGTCTAACTCTTTAACACTTTCAACACTTCCCACTCTTCTCGCCCTGTCTATCCTACAGGGGGGTCCGCGGCACCCTTGAGTGGGGTCCTAGCCGTCCCGAACACTGGAAGAACAATAGGGCTGGTGACCCAGATTGTTCCGGGGGAGGAACAGTAGGCTGATGGCCCGAACTGTTCCAAGGGAGGAGCAGTAGGGCTGGTCACCCAAACTGCTCCGTGGGGGAACAAGAGGGCTGATAACCCAGTTGTTCCGAGAACGGGGGGCAATAGGGCTGGTGACCCCAATTGCTGGGAGCTTACCTTCGAAAGTCCCTGTCTCGGGCGCCACCTGCTGGGGACCAGCCCCAGCTGATCCAGGGTATTCGAAGGAGAGACGGCCTAGGCGACTATTTATATGCTAATTAGAGATATAGAGAACAATAGAATGAGGATAGCTCAGTAGGAAAATTCAGTGGAGAAAAGAAGCTGAGTAGCTTGGTTTACGCGGGAGACCAATAAAACTTCAAGACAAGAAGTTTGCACCACTGACGTAGGCCGCAGGCGCCCTCTC
This sequence comes from Bos indicus x Bos taurus, assembly GCF_003369695.1. Taxonomy (NCBI): domain Eukaryota; kingdom Metazoa; phylum Chordata; class Mammalia; order Artiodactyla; family Bovidae; genus Bos; species Bos indicus x Bos taurus. The sequence continues at coordinate 965,402 of NC_040093.1, forward strand.
GAATAGCGGAAGGTGTCTCACCCTAGACACCTTCTCGAGTGGGTCTTAGAAGCCCAGGCATGATTAGTCAGCGTGGTGGGTTCCGCGCTCCAGATGGAGACTCAGCTGGAAGTTAAAGGGAAGAATGACATGGGGAGACCAAGCGCTGGTGAACAAGGCCCGTAGCTTTATTTTTAACAGGGGCTTTTATACCCTAAGTTACACATAGAGGATAATAGGGGATGCAAAGTCAGCAGTCTTTGGTTCTTATCAAAAACCAAGGTTTCTTTCCTGCAAATGTATCGTATACAAATGGTTTAGGTGATTTACATCATCTTCTGGCCAGAAGGCCTACTAACATTTTATGACTCTTGACAAGGACTTATCAACAAAGACTTACTTTCTCTAAGAGTAATTATTTCAAGGTTTGGCACCATCTTCCAAAGATAAAATTGCATTCCTATAGGGCGGATGTGTAATGGGTTTACAACAAAGAAAGAATTTATTACCTTAAGGGTCTAAAGTTACTAACACCAAGGCCACTACTTATTTTTTCTACATACCCACTATTAATTGATACATATTCAAGGATACAATTCAGGGGATGTGAAAACTTGGCAACAAGCATTGACTCATCAATGAAATCCTTTACTAGTTTATTCTGACAGTTTTTAACTCTCTGAGAGGCTCTAAGCTATTTGAATATCTTAAGCTTCCCATGCCTCTCCTGGGAGACTGTAAACAATCGTATGCATAGCTGCAGGAGTCCGGGTAAACTTGTCAGGCGAGTTAGAGAGCCATCAGAGGGGTTTGGATTTAAACACTCCTAATTGCCCAGGAACTTTATTAATTGGAGCTGTAAGTTAACTCTTTGACACAGAGAGAGAGAGACGGTGGTAGGGGACAGCCCCCAGTAAAGTCAGAGGTGAGAGCACAAAGCAATAAAGTAGGCAGACTCTGGTTTTTTGGGGGAAAATGCTCGAGAATATCCGGGGGGACTCCTGAGGCTCGATCCCGCCTTTGCGTATGCCGAGCCTCCTTCCTCATGACCTTTGTCACGAGTGGAATGCCTCACCGGCTCCCCGCAAAGAGGGTCGCTCAACACAGTGACTGCCATCCCAGGTGTGCATTGAGTGGGATCCCTAAGGGGAGGAGGAGAAGTACAGGATCCAAGCACATTTGTTATTCACCATCGTTGACCTTCAGATATGTCGCTGTGAAGTTGGGGTGGGGGTGACATTTGCATTCGAGCCTTCCTGGGGCCAGACACCACATTCTTGAAGCTGTGATGGAGTGTACAGACCCAGCAACAGACAATGACCGCCACCTGTGTGATGCCGGATGTTCTGCCCCAAGCCTATGGTCCAGACACTCCGGATTACCCAGAGTTCCCACTGCTCTATAGGCTTTGGCAAGGGGCGCGCTGCGTCAGTCACAGGGAACAAGTGTACACCGGCCCCACTAGGGACAATGGGCATGAGTTTGAGAAACTCGGGGAGACAGTGAAGGACAGGGAAACCTGGCGTGCTGCAGTCCGTGGGGCTGCCAAGAGTCAGGCACCACTGAGCGATGACAATAGGGACAACGGGAAGTGGTGCTGCCAACTTCCGGGAGCAGAGGAAGAGCTTCAGTTCAGTTCAGTGCAGTCGCTCGTCGTGTCCGACTCTTTGCGACCCCATGAATCGCAGCACGCCAGGCCTCCCTGTCCATCACCAACTCCCGGAGTTCACTCAGACTCACGTCCATCGAGTCAGTGATGCCATCCAGCCATCTCATCCTCTGTCGTCCCCTTCTCCTCCTGCCCCCAATCCCTCTTAGCATCGGGGTATTTTCCAATGAGTCAACTCTTCGCATGAGGTGGCCAAAGTATTGGAGTTTCAGCTTCAGCATCAGTCCTTCCAATGAACACCCAGGACTGATCTCCTTTAGGAGGAAGAACTTAACTCCTTTTAAAAGAGGCCAAAGGCTGATTTCTGGGAATCTTGTCTGTAGATCACCAGAATGTTGAGAAAGAAATCACTTCAGCCTCCATCAAGCGCAGCTACTTCTGTTTGGGACTAAAAATAACTGCTTGCCTGCACAGATAGGGTAAGCCTCACAGAGCAGGAAGGGTACAGCCCTTAGCAGTAGCTGTTGTTGTGCTTCATTACTCTGCACCCTGCTACTAGGCAACAGGTCTTGCTCAGCCATTGCCCAGTGCCTCAGTGGGCCCTGCCCACAAGCAACCAACTGTCAATGAGCAGCCTGGTAGTTGTCCTGCTCAGCTATTGGTCAGCACCTCAGTGGGCCCTGCCCACAGGTAACTGTCAATGAAGGACCACTGGGGAAATGATTCAGTCAAAGGTCCATGATGTGGTGGTCATTAAGTCGAGAGTGAGGTAAGAAGCAGATTCAGACCTTCTCCTGGAGGCCCTCCAGCTCACCCACATTGGGCCAGTGGGTGAGCTGGAGAGCCCAGGGAACAGACTGAGATCTACATCCTGAGAGCACCAGAGCCCTTACTAAGGCCCTCCACTAGCCGAGGCCCAGCCCTTGAAGCAGCGGTGAACCTCTCCCCCATCCCTTTCTCTGTAACCTAATAGCAGTGGCTGTCTGTGTGAGTTGCTGTCTGTGTGAGTTGCTGTCTGTAAGACCTGGTCTTCCACTTTGGGCAGCCTGAGGAGACAGAGGGCCAGTTGGGTTGGATGCCTGGCTTCTTCAGGGATGACAGCTGGGCAGGATATGGAAACCTGGTCCTGAAGGAGCTGCCAAGTGAGATCTGCCTCCTCTTAGCTAGGACTGGGGCATTGGAGGGTGAAAGTTGTGCCTTGGGACTTTGCCAGGACAGATAATAACATCCATTTGGTAGAGACTTACAGGAACATCGTTACCTGACCATGACCGGACCTCAAGAACAAAGGATCTGACACTGAGAAGTCTTCAACAGCCAACTGAAAGCTTTTAGTAACTTTGGGGTTTTTAGGGCATGAGCCACCCATCTCTGTATGAATCTGTAATAAACCTTTCTCTGTTTCAGACTCTGTTTAGTACTGATGGGCCTCACTCTGTGTCAGGCACATGGACTTGCTATTTTGGTAACAATTTATGGCACCCCAGATAAGACCTCTGTGCCCATGGTAGATTGATCCGGGCCAGGGACAGCCCCTTCCCAAGTTCCCAGAAATTGCTCCAGGGAACTGGGAGGGATTCTCCCTGCCAGGTACCAGCCACTCAAGGGATGAGACTGTTTGGAGCAGAGAAATGTCCAGAGCTATGGACCACATTTCGTGTCACCTGGGGTAAGTCACTCAAGGTTGCACAGGCTGGGATTCTCTCCAGTCCAAAAAACCCAATTGCCACTTAAAAAATTTTTTTTTATGAAGTCCAGTTTATTTTTTCTATTGTTTTTGCTTTTGGCGTCTTATCTAAAATACCATGACCTAATCCAAGGTCATGAACATTTATTTATTTTCTTTTAAGAGCTTTAGAGTTAAGCTCTTACATTTAGGTCTTTGATCCATTTCAAGTTAATTTTTGTATCTGGGGTTAGGTTGGGGGTCCAATTTCATTCTTTTGCATTTGGATTTTTTACTGATTTGACTGTGCTGAATCTTCATTGCTCCATGGGCTTTTTCCACAGTTGCAGTGACTGGGGGCCACGCTAGCTGTGGTGCACGGATTTCTAACTGTGATTGCCTCTCCCGCTGTGGAGCGTAGCCTCGAGGGCACTCAGGCTTCAGTAGTCCCAGCACGCCAGCCCAGTACTTGCAGCTCCAGGGCTTATAATACAGGCGAAGAGTTGTGGCACAGGGACTTTGTTGCCCTGCAGCGTGTGGGATCCTCCTGTATCAGGAATCCGACCTGTGTCTCCTGCATTGGCAGGCTCACTTTCCACCACGGAACCACCAGAGAAGTCCCCAACTGCCATTTTTGAAGAGCCTGGAGCAAAAGCAGAGGGTCAGGAGCAGAAGTAGGGTGCTGAGCCCCACCTTGGGGAGCAAGCAAACAAGGGAACCTATAATTTGTTTTCGCTCCCCTCTGCTGCAGCAGGGACCTCAAAAAAGCCTTACCTGAATTTCTTTTCTGGCCTCTGATCAGTTTCTGTTGATTAAGAAAGGAAGCCAAGAACCCTGGTTGGTAACAAAGCCATTTTATTGAGCTTCAGGGGAAGGTCGAGGCCTGGGAGGGCAATAAGATCTGATGTCCTGAGCGGGACCCAGATCTCCCCAGGTTCACAGTTGCTGAAAAGCTGAAGCCCACAAGATGAAGGGTGTGGACAGAGAACAGGGTAGCAGGCAGCAGAAGCCTCAGTGGACCACTCTGAGCTGGTGGTCGCGTGTTCTGGCATGGGAACTCACTGTCTTCTCGTGTGGGGCTAAATTTTTAAAATAACACCAATCTTAAAGATAAATTCATGTACCCAGCAGATATTTACTAGTTGTTGGAAATGTGTCAGCTATTTCAAAGCACCTGAGATAAGTTAGTGAAAAAAAACTGAGAAAATACTTGTCTTTCTTAAACTTACATTCGGGTGGTGTGAGACAATGGGAATAACATGAGAAAATTATAAAGTATATTCCAAATGGAGAAATACTATGGAAATACACATATTCACATGCATATTTGTGTGCATTACATTGGGGCTGTAGCCGAGGAAGCTTAATTTAGTGTGGAGCACTTTTGAGGGTAGCTTTCTGGTGAAACCTACGATGGCGGTGGTAGGTGGAGGACTGGCGGAAGCGTCTCTGGCAGAGGGAACACTCATAGGGCTTCTCTCCCGTGTGGGTTCTCTCGTGAGCCCGAAGGTTGGTTTTGTGGGTGAAGGCCATTTCACATGTGCTGCACACAAAGGGCTTCTCTCCTGTATGAATCCTCTGATGCACATGGAGGTCTGATGCCTGGAAGAAGCCTTTGCCACACTCGGCACAAATATATGTTCTCTCATTATCGTGTCTTTTCTGGTGAACTCTGAACCGAGAGGAATACCTGAAGGTCTTGGGACATCTCTCACATCTGTATACTTCTGGGGCTCTGAGGGATCTTTCCTGGTGTTTCCCACGTGCAGAAGTCCCCTCAGAGCTCTGGAGGGTAGAAACAGGCTCAGGGGTGACCTGGTCTCGTTCCACTTCAGTGAGGACATCTTGAGAGGAGGGTCCTTTCAGGGATCCATCCTGAGGCCTGGAGGGGCCTGGGCCTGCTCCTCTTCTGGAGTTTCGTGGATTCTCCAGAGAAACACCTCCTTCTTCCAGCCTCAGATGATTCTCTTCTTGGACAATGATTAGGGAAGGTATCTGATTGCTTGGACTAGTAATACTGTCACTTTTCACAGAAATGTTGCCATCATTTTCTTTACCTTCATTTCCTGTAGGAGGCGAAAAAGTGACTCAGTGAAGTTGCACCCAAGAAAGAGCCCACATGGGCCACCCCTCTGGGACCTGGGCTCTGCCCACTCACTTTGTCCTGTTTCCAGGGATGTATCTTGCACGGTCCAGGACGGAGTTCCCATGTTCACCCCTCCTGTTGACAACTGATTGGTTAGATGAAAGATGATTTCTTTTAAGGACATATTTTCTGAAAAGAGGGCTTCCTGCCCCTGCATGTGGACATGGACCTATTAAAAAAAAAAAGGCATGATTATTTATCTACTATGTGATAAAACCGGTTTTGGAAAACCCACCTCAGTCAGGCTTTCCCAATATCTTTGTACTGTGGGCTCCCATACCTCTTTGTCCTGCCCTTATTTCTGCCTGTATCAAATTTCATGGTAATTTCTTTTTTAGTGTGTCTTCCATGATGAAAAAAGATGAATACTGCGAGTCCCTTGGACTTAAGGAGAAAGGAGATCAAACTAGTCAATCCTAAAGGAAATCAACCCTGAATATTCATTGGAAAGATTAAAGCTGAAGCTGAAACTCCAGTACTTTGGCCACTTGATGCAAAGAGCTAACTCATTAGGAAAGACCTTGATGCTGGAGAAGATTGAGGGCAAACGGAAAAGGGGGTGACGGAGGATAAGATGGTTGGATGGCATCACCGACTCAGTGGACATGGATTTGAGCAAACTCCAGGGGATAGTGGAGGGAGGGAAGCCTGGCGTGCTGCAGCCCATGGGGTCACAAAGAGTCGGACACAACTGAGTGAACCATAACAAGGCTTTCTGAAGGAAGAACCAGCTCTTGTCAAGGCATTTCTCATCCTGAGGTTTCTGCCCAATTGACATTTTCTCAGTGGGGTCCTCTTAGCACTTCACCTATGAAAATCAATTACTCTAATTAATATGTTGGCTCCCATATGCCTCACTGAATAAACATATAAAATGTTGATTCTTGCTTACTTGGAATAGTAAGTATTTGTCTAAGGAAGAGTGATCTGACTAATAATTGGTCTACAGTAACCCTTCTTTCTCTTCTTCCAGGCATCAACAACTGAATGTATTATTTATTCCTTACTCCTTTCTGCCCCTCATCCCAGAGGTCAGAACACTCTACATACCAAATCAGGTAGCTTTATGCAGTCATCATGCAGGTCTTCTGTGAATTTCTCCAGGTCTCCACCACTTGCTTTCCATTTCTCTTTCAAAGTAGACTTTTCACTGCAGTGCTTATTGATCATAAATTGTTCCAGGGCAAGTTGAAAAATAATTTCATGCTTGCTGTGTTTTTCTGGCTGCAGCCATAAGTGAAATGACTTATAGAGTCTTTGCAGTTCCTGCCTTGCACGTGAGTTATTACCATTTTGCAATAAGCCGGGCTGAGTGTTCTGCAACTGAGAGATATCCTCTGCTGTTTGCAGAGTGGGTCCTCGACTGGGGATAAAGCCTGTATTTGCTGACTTTGGGTCCTCATTGGATGGTTCATGCTGAAATGATGCTCTGAAACCTAAATCCATTCTTGGCAATGTTTCTTATAGATTCAGCTGCCAGGATTTAGTTCATGACATCTTTTGTTTCTGGAGATCTGCTTTAAAACAACATCAGGACATGTATAAATAATATTTTATAAGTTTTCTTATTTCTTATTTTCTTATCTCACTATTTAGGTAACAATCAAATGTTGCATGAATGCTGCATACGTTGATACTGTTGGATGCTTAAAGATCACACAATAGAAACAGGAGATTTGTATCTAATTATATACATCACCAGAATAATTAAAAAAGAAAGAGAGAGCATACATTTCAGGCTCAGATAACTTCATAGGTAAATTTTGAGAAACTTAAGAAAGTAATAACTCTAATAATACACAAATTCTCACAGAGCATAGGGAAAGAGGAGACATTCCTATTTTAATTAACGACCCTTCCTGATCATGAAACTTTACAAACGCATTAAAGTAAGGGTGACTGCTGTCTAGCAACTCGTACGAGTATAGATGTGAAAACCCTCAGCTAAATGTCTGCAAACAAAACCAAGTCATGTGTAAAGAAAGCATATTATGTGTGGATGAAGTCTATGTTCTGCATGCATTTTGGGTTAAATTTCAAAAAGCCACATAATTTGCCACATTAATAGAACTGAAAGAACATACTACCACGTAAGCAGATACATTGAATATGTTTAATAAAAGTCAGTATTCAATCCTAAGAAAGACACTTGCTAAGCTCGGAATAGAAGGAAACTTTTATTGTGATAAATAATTACAAAATAACTACAACAAAAATTACTCTTAAAAGTACAACAAAAATTGTTCTTAAAAGTTTTATTCTTGGGATTGAGAGATGGAAGTCCATTGTCAACTCTATACAACATATGGCTGGTACCCAGCCAGTTAAATAAGACCTGAAAATGTATCAAGGACTTCCCTGGTCGTCCAGTGGTTAGGACTCTGTGCTTCCACTGCAGGGACGTGGACTCCATCCCTGGTCAGAGAGCTAAGATTGCATATGCCGCATGGCATGGCCGAAAACAGTTAAAGTTGTAAAAATGTAAAAAAGAAAATGTATCAACTATTATTTATAGACAGCAGGATTTTGTTTGGGAAAAAACCCTAAATATCTACAAATATTAGACTAGATGAATTTAACAAGGTGCCTTTTACAAGGTCAATATTCCAAAAGCAATTTTTATAAGAGAAACAAAATTAAAGTAATAACTTTATCATAATTTCCAACATTAAATACCTATGAACAAATCTAATGTAAGGTATGCAAGTTATCTGTAGATAACTACAAGATAATAAAGGTATGAAGAGAAAAGCCATGTTTATGAATTAATCAAAAGGCTCAATATTATTGGAAATGGAAGTTCTCTCTGGATGGATTGTATAGTCAATGCATTTTCAAGGAAAATCCAGAAGATGTGTGTGTGTGAGAGAGAGAGAAAATTGACAGAGCAATTCTAAATGACGTGTAGCAAAAGGCCAAATAATAGACAGGGTATTTCTGAAGAATAAATTTGGAGGGAGACTTCCTGGTGGTCCAGTGGCCAAGACTCGGCGCTCCCAATGTAGGGGGCCTGGGTTCAATCCCTGGTCAGGAAACTTAGATCCCACATGCTGCAAATAAGACCCAGTGCAGCCAAACACATAATAAATAAATAAAAATAAATATTAAAAAATAAGCTTGGAGGATTTACACAGATAATAAAATGCTATTGAAATTATAATAAAGATGGTGTCATAGTGCCACAAAAATAGAAAATAGAGCAACATAACAGAATAGTGTCCCAATACAGAGTGACATATATTCAGTCACTTGACTTATGGAAGACATAAGACCGGCTCAATATAATTAAAGTGTCAGTTGCTCAGTCCCATCTGACTCTTGGCAACTCCATGGACTGTAACCAGTCAGGCTCTTCTGTCCATGGAATTCTCCAGGCAAGAACACTAGAGTGGGTAGCCATCTCCTTGTCCAGGGGATCTTCCCAGAGGATTGAAACTGGTCTCCTGCATTGTATGCAGATTCTTAACCATCTGAGCCACCAGGGAAGCCACCAGTTAAAAAAGGCAATCATCTGTATAAAGTATGTTCTTTTAATTACTGTAGGAAGGTAAAATACTAGGAAAAAATAGAGAAAAGTGAACCAAATAGAAGCAATAGGATGGAATCCATACACTTTATTTCTCTGTGCTGAAAATTACATCAGGCACAGACATCTGTCTGGCTACCCCAGCCACGTCACTGCGACACAGTTCAATGATACAGCACTTAGGAAAATCTCCCTCATCACATTTCCTGTTTTGTTTTTCCCTCCGAAATTACTCTTCCTCGTGAACAGCATTTGTCTCTGCTTCACTGTGTTTATCAAAGTTACAACTTTATTATGGTCTATCTGTGTTTCTAATCCCTGCCCTTTCCCACTTGTGTGTGGAAGCAAGTACAGACGGCACTATAGTTAATAATACAGAATTACATATTTGAAAGTTGCTAAGAAAGTAAATATTTGTAATTTTTAATTTTTAAGAGTAAATCTTAAATGTTCTCATCATAAGAAAAATTTTCACAACTATATATGGTAATGATATTAATGACTTATTTTAGTGATTTTAATTAGCCATGAAAATAAGCTTTTTATTTAAAAAGTCATGAAATTAAAAGATGCTTGCCCCTTGGAAGAAAAGCTATGACCAACCTAGACAGCATATTAAAAAGCAGAGACATTACTTTGCCAACAAAGGTCCATCTAGTCAAGGCTATGGTTTTTCCAGTAGTCACACATGGATTTGAGAGTTGGACCATAAAGAAAGCTGACCACCAAATAATTGATGCTTTTGAACTGTGGTGTTGGAAAAGACTCTTGGAGAGTCCCTTGGACTGCAAGGAGATTCAACCAATCAATCCTAAAGGAAATCAGTTCTGAATATTCATTGGAAGGACTGATGCTGAAGCTGAAGCTTCAATACTTTGACCACTTAATGTGAACTGACTTATTGAAAAGACCCTGATGCTGGGAAAGGTTGAAGGCAGGAGGAGAAGGGGATGACAGAGGATGAGATGGTTGGATGGCATCACTGACTTGACGGACATGAATTTGAGCAAACTCTTGGAATTGGTCATGGACAGGGAAGTCTGGCATCCTATAGTCTATGGGTTACAGAGTAGGACACAGCTGAGCAACTGAACTGAACTGAACTGATTTTAGTGATTATTTCACAATATTATAAATATCAAATCATTATATTGTACATCTGAAAGTTTATTCGTTTGATGTTTTGCTTGTATTTTTTTTGCACTGCTGGGCCCTTGGAAGTAAAAGCGTGGAGTCCTAACCACTGAACTTCCAGGGAATTCCCCATTTGAAACTAATATAATGTCATATATCAATTATACCTCATTAAAAAATGATTAAGTCCATCTTGTATATAATTTGCCTATTTTTGCATCCTTTTCAATTTTCTATATGGTCAGTAATTCAAGGATTCATATATATATACATATATATTTTTTTTTCCAATTTTATACCATAAAACAAAAGGGCTTGGTGGGAGTATGATAGCTAAGTCACTTCAGTCGTGTCCGACTCTGTGTGACCCCATGGATGGCAGCCCAACAGGCTCCCCCGTCCCTGGGATTCTCCAGGCAAGAACACTGGAGTGGGTTGCCATTTCCTTCTCCAGTGCATGAAAGTGAAAACTGAAAGTGAAGTCGCTCAGTCATGTCCGACTTTTAGCGACCCCATGGACTGCAGCCTTCCAGGCTCCTACGTCCATGGCATTTTCCAGGCAAGAGTACTGGAGTGGGGTGCCATTGCCTTCTCTGAGTATGATAGGCGCACAGAAAACAAATTGTTTTCTGTTGCATACCTGCGTGCTAAGTCGTTTTGTGTCCAACTTTTTTTGACCCCATAGATTGTAGCCCAATAGGCTCCTCTGTCCATGGGATTTTCCAGGTGAGAATACTGGAATGGGTTGCCATTTCCTCCTCCAGGGCATCTTCCCCACCCAGGGATCAAATCTCTTACATCTCCTGCATTGGCAGGCAGATTCTTTGCCACTAATGCCATGTGGGAAGCCCTGGTTTCTGTTAGTTGATGATATTTCACATTTGGTGTCAACCTCATCAAGCAGTCTGATCAGATCAACTGCCTTGATCTCATCAATAAAAAAGCAAAGATAAATCCAGAAGGACCCCATAGGAGAATATTTAATACATTCTTTCCTTTTCTTAATGCATTTATCACATACTGGCAGATGGCCCTATATAATGCTAATCCTCTAAGGACACCCCGTTTTACCATTCTTTTCCCTCACGGAAAAATATCAAATCCTTCCTAGCAGCACAGGGCCTCGCTGGAGCATGCATTCCCCTGACCCACATCTTAGGTGCTCTGGGTGGTTCTCCATATCCAAGTTCACTGGCCTTTTATTATTTTTATGTAGATCCCATGGTTTCTCCATCTGGGTCTCCCCACAAGTTCTTTCAGCACAACCCCAGGCACATACGGACAATCTGGTCCCACTTGCAGACATGCACTCAATCCCACAGGGACACTGTGGGGCATTGAGGTTAAGACCTTGGAATTTGGGACTTCTCTGGTGGTCCAGTTAAGAATCTGCCTTGCAGTGAAGGGGACACAGGATCAATCCCTGCTCCGGGAAGTAAGATCCTGCATGCCCCAAAGTGTGCCAGAGTGGGGAAGGGAAGAAAAAGAAAGAAAGAAGTGGCTTCAATCAGGCTAGGTCTTTAAACAGAGTTCATAACATTAAACCCTCTGAGGCCAGAGAAGTTGTCAAAAAAAACATCCTCTAAACTTGGAAAAGTGGGCTTCCCATGTGGCTCAGTGGTAAAGAATCTGCTGGCCAATGCAGGAACTACAGGCAATGCAGGTTCCACCCCAGGGTGAGAAAGATCCCCTGGAGGAGGAAATGGCAACCCACTCCAGTATTCTTGCCTGGAGAATCCCACGGTCAGGAGAGTCTGGCTGCAGTCCATGGGGTCACAAAGAGCTGTACACGACTGAGTGCCTGTACCTGAAAGCTTGGAAAAGCTGGTACCTATGAATTTTCCCCACATACGAATGCACTGAGCTTTGGCTAGAGTACAAAGTTTAAAGTTTTCCCTTTGTCCAGGAAACTCACCTCCTCCAGAAGACTGAACCTCAAGCTGGGTGATCCTGGGCTGACAGCTGAGGACTCTTTGCCGTGTGACCTGCTCTCTGAACTGGGTTCACCTGGTCTGCCCTCCCAAAGCTCCTCCCTTTTATAGGGCCTGGGACAGTAATGCATTCAAAGACATGATTGGATAAAACTTGCCTGCTGATTCAATCTTTGGAATTTTCACCCAGCTCCAGCTTTCTATAGTTAAACCAACTAATATTTCTGCAGTGAAGTGTAACAACACACACACTAATTGGAGGTACAAAGCTTAGTCTCGTGTTCTGATCAAGTTTTCTTTTTTTAATATAGAATATTTCATAAATACGCCTGTAGTCCTTACTCAGGGGCCATGCTACCCATCTCTGTATCATTCCAATTTTAGTACCTGTGTTGCCTCAGTGAGTACTGATCAGGTCTTGTTCTAAGTGGGTGTAATAGAAACTTTTTTTAAAAATGCATCTATTTATTTTTGGCTCTGCTGGGTCTTTATTGCGATGCCCTGGCTTCTCACTGTGGTGGCTTTTCTTGTGCCCCACAGACCTCAGTAGCTGCAGCACGCGGGCTTAGTTGCTCCGTGGCACGTGGGATCTTCCCGGATCAGGGAGCAAACTGGTGTCTCCAGCATTGGCAGGTGTGCTACCCATTGTGCCACCAGGGAAACCCCTTTGGTACCACTTGCTAATTTTCCAGGGCTTGTGGATCGTGAGCGAGCCAGAGAACAAGGTTAATATTCTTTCCTCCTGTGCTAGTCTGGGGCTTGTGAGTCAGAGGGTTGCCCCAGGACCCAACAGGAGAGGTTCCTAGTCCACCAAAGTTGCAGGGGCTGATACTAAGATCATTTCAGTGGGAAGAGAGAGAGCATTGATTATTTTACATTGACAAAGTACATCATTTAAGAGACTGAATGTGAGGACTGAGTGTGAAGTTGGAGTTTTAATGTTTTAAGGCTCCTGGTTTAAAAATTGGCTGTTGGCAGGGTTGTGTACTGAGTAGGAAGAAAGGGCTCCCCCAGGTCCCACGTGCTTCAACCAAGAGTTCTCATGCTGCAACTAAAGATCCCACACACCTCAATGAAGACTGAAGATCTCATGTGACATGACCATGACCTGGTCAGCCAAATAAATAGCCTTTAAAAAAGAAAGAAAAGAAAGGCAACAGGAGGAGATTCTTTGGAACTCCCCACCTCCATTTCCCAACTCAGGTGGAGCGAGTGACCACCCCATATAAGACGAGGGAGAGTAAGAGTGTGGAAAACAAAACAAGAGGATTGTATTTGACAAGAAAGGGCCCAGTGCAGCAGCCTGGTCATTATCTGTTCTCTTCTTTCAGTTGGATCCAGGATCAAACCACTTTTCACCCTTCCACTGCCAGGACCCTCAATCCTGTCAACTAAAATTCAATTAACAATCAAGAAGACAGTGGAAACTTTTATTCAAGTCAAACTGAAGGTTATAACCCAGAAGACAGGCTTTCAGAATCTCTGAGAACTGTTGCACCTGTTAGAAGTAGAAGGCACAGTCATATACATTTTTGAGACAAATGACCGTACATTAAAGTGACATACAGACATTTTACATAAACTTCACCAATGCTACAGGGTCCAGGTCAGCGCATGTACAAGGCAAGCAACAAGTTCCTAAGACTCCTACAGAGTTGGGAAACAACGCTGATCCTTTAAGACGGGAGTCCCCAGGCTCCAGGATCTAATGCTTGGTGATCTGAGGTGGAGCTGATGTAATAATAATAGAAATAAAGTGCACAATAAATATAATGTACTTGAATCATCCTGCAACCATCCCCTGTACCCCATTCCATGGAAAAAATAGTTTTCCACAAAACTTGTCCCTGGAGGACTTCCCTGGTATTCCAGTGGCTAAGACTCTGTGCTCCCAATGCAGGGGGCCCAGGTTCAATCCCTGGCTGGAGAATTAAGATCCCATATGCTGTGCAACGTGGCCAAAAAAATTAAAAAAAAAACAAAAACAAAAAACTTGTCCCTGCTGCCAGAAAGGTTGTGGACTGATGTTTAAGAAATAACTGTGGGGACTTCCCTGGTGGGCCAGTGACTGCGACGTTATGCTCCAAATGCAGGGGGGTCTAGGTTCAATTGCTGGTCAGGGAACTAGATCCCACATCCCACAACTACAACTCAGCACAACCAAATAAATTATATATATTGTGCAACTTCCTTGGCCGTCTGGTGGTTAAGATACTGCGATTCCACTGCAGAGGGCATGAGTTCGATCTCTGGTCAGGGATCTAAGAGCCCATAGGCCGCGTGGCCAAACCAAAAAAAGGTTATGTCGCTAGTGTCAGAAGAAAGAAAAAAAAAATCTTTTTATGGTTCACCAGGAATTCCCTCCTGTGAGGAAATCTGGTTAATGAATAACACAGATGCTCACAAAAGGGGGAGAGGCGAGGCCCAAACAAACACACAGAGAATTTTATGCTTAAGTTGCCTTGTCTTACCCTCAAATATAAATTTTGTGACATCAGTCCATCCTCTGTCTCTTGGCTTGCTGAAGTCAGCTCCTGACCGACCTCTTTTCGCCAGGCTTCAGTCTATTCTTAAAGTGGCCACTAGAGGGAGCCTGTTCTACAGTCCTCTAGTCCTGGTGCGGCTCCACCTTGATTTAGCAGAACTTCCCAAACTGGGAGGGCAAGGACCTGCCACCCACATCCCACCCCAACCCTCCTTCCCGCCTGCCTGAACACACTTTCTTCTTCTTCTTTTTTTTCTTTAAAGGGTAAGTAACCTCAGATAATCATTGAGAAAGAGAATCAGAGCCATCGCTGACACCCACTCTGGGTAGGCTTGGCAACTTCTAGTAATTCTAGATAGGGAAACAACGGAACTAGTGACAGACTTCATTTTCTTGGTCTCCAAAACGACTGCAGATAGTGACTGCAGCCATGAAATTAAAAGACTCTTACTCCTTGGAAGAAAAGCTGTAACCAACCTAGAGAGCATATTAAAAAGCAGAGACATCTCTTTGACGACAAAGGTCTGTCTAGTCTAAGCTATGGTTTTTCCAGTAGTCATGTATGGATGTGAGAGTTGGACCATAAAGAAAGCTGAGCACCAAAGAATGGATGCTTTTGAACTGGGATGTTGGAGAAGACTCTTGAGAGTCCCTTGGACTGCAAGGAGATCCAACCAGTCCATCCTAAAGGAAATCAGTTCTGAATATTCATTGGAAGGACTGATGCTGAAGCTGAAAATCCAATATTTTGGCCACCTGATGCAGAGCTGACTCATTTGAAAAGACCCTGATGCTGGGAAAGATTGAAGGTGGGAGGAGAAGGGGACAACAGAGGATGAGATGAGTGGATGGCATCACCGACTCAATGGACATGAGTTTGAGCAAGCTCTGGGAGTTGGTGATGGACAGGGAAGCATGGTGTGCTGCCGTCCATGGGATCGCAAAGAGTCAGACACGACTGAGCGACTGAACTGAGCTGATTGATTTATTTATTTTTGGCTGTGCTGGGACTTCCGTTGCTGCCCAGTGCTTTCTCTAGTTGCAGTGCGGGGATCAGGGTGGGGCTTCTCATTCTGGTGGCTTCTCATTCCGGTGGCTTCTCTCATTTCCTGCTCACCGCAGCGAATAATAGCCCCAACTGGCCACAACTAGAGAAAGCCTGCGCAGTAACAAAGACCCAGTGGAACCAAAAATATACATGTTTTTAAAGTGTCTTTGTCTTCCAGAGATAGTCACTGAAGTATTTAGGGGTGCAGTGGTACGACTTCTGGGATTAGTTTTAACAGGAGAAGGTTTGCAAGGGTGACAGGGTAGGATTATACATAAAATGAGTTTCTCTGTGAATTGGTTCTGTCTATGGTTGTGATGGATTCACACAGTTACTCCATCCTTTGCAATTTTGCAGATGTTTGGTAGATTCCATAACATTTAAAATATTTCAGTAATTACCAGATGTTGACTGTTTTCTCCTACAGTTTTATTCTTTTGTTCTCTAAAGCACCATCTATGACTTAAACAACGTTGCAAGCTGTAAATCTGCTTAAAACATTGAATCATTCCCATTTTTTTTATTGTTAATAGGTCTGTGCCATGATCCGTGTTTTAAAAGCCTGTACTTTTATATATTAAATCTACTAGGTTTTAATTTTTGTGTTTATGTACAAGCACATAAATATATGTATTTATTTTAATGACATGAAGTAGAGTTTTAGTTCTCTTTTTCCAATAGTGCTCATATTTTAAAAATTCATTTTCACTCAACCATTACATTCCTAATATTTTGCATATTATACATCTAACTAATTTCCTACTTATGTCTCAGTCTCTTCAGTTCTCTGTCTCTCTTACCTTCACTACCCACACCAATACTTCGTGTTATTTACTCTTGAATACAGAAGCTTGTTAGGTTACACTCCAGAGTTGCAAAGAGTTGGACATGACTGAGCGACTTCACTTTCACATATTCAATATTACTGACTTTAATACATGATTCTCTACTAAATACATTACATTTGAAATTTTAAAACGTATAGTAGAACTGTATCTCCCATTAAATATGATTTTACTTATTGGACTTCTTGTTTTTTTGTCTATGTCATGTGGCTTGTGGGGATCTTAAGCTGGGGGTTCAGCCAGCAATTGAACCTGGACCACTGCAGTGAAAGCACTGGCTCCTAACCACTGGACTGCCAGGAAATTCCTATTTGTCTTCTTTTTATCAAGTGTTTAGAAATGTTAGCATTTACACTGCAAAAATCATACCATTCTAGCTGATTGAATTTTTATTATATTTAAGTTTCCCACAAAGGACTATGTTTTATCTTCATATTTATTTAGATCTGCTTTTAAGTTCTTTAGTTTTTTTCAATGTTTCCACATATTTACTTAATTCTATGGTTGAACACATTTTCATAGGGTGTTTTTCTTCATATTTTCAAAGATAATATTCTCTCTAGAGAGAAGATCTATATTTTTTAAAAATTTGCATTTGAGGACTTCCCTAGTGATCCAGTGGTTAAAATTCCATGCTTCCACTGCAAAGGCCATGTCGAGGAACTAAGATCCATGTTATGGCCAAAACATTAAAAAAAAAAAAAAAACCTTGCAATTGTGTATAGTCTAAACTCATTAATATGAATAGAAAATAATTTTACTCTAGAATATATATACAACTGAATTATATACCAGTATTAAAACTGAATTCATGTATGCCCATAAATATATTCATGGTAATAATTTGTCTTTTCGATTGAGTATGCCAGATATCTAATGCTTAAGTAGTGGTTTCCAGCACTGCGATTAGATTTCTACACAATTTTAAACTGCTACTGAAGATATAACCATAGCATACCAGAAAAAAAAGAAAGGACGAAATTACTATGTTTGAGTTTTTTAGAAAATATATATTGTACATTAGATTATTGCCTTAGTACACTTCATGATTATTCATTACCAAGGTCAGGAAGGCAGAGATCACATACTTCACCTATATCAAGCACATCATTTACTTGCCTGCATATGGTTTCAGCTATAATTTTTGTAATTCTTAAAACTGAGAATCTTTCAAACAGCCGTCTGGATCCGATGACTTGGTTTTGCTGTTGTTCAGTCGCTAAGTCATGTCTTTGTAACGCCATGGACTGCAGCACACTAGGCTTTCCTGTCCTTCACCATCTCCTGGAGTTTGCTCAAATTCACGTCCACTGAGCTGGTGATGTTATTGAAACTTCTCATCCTCTGTTGCCCCTTTTTCCTTCTGCCTTCAATCTTTCCCAGCATCAGGGTCTTTTCCAATGAGTGGACTCTTTGCATCAGGTGGTAACACGAGTTAAAAAAATGGCCAGTGGTTGGAACCACAGCCACTCGGGTGGGTCTTGAGACTTTCCAGGTTATACATTTGCCTGCCTGGTTGACAGGACTGGTGTTCCCTGAGACTTCTTAAATACCTCACAGGTAAATTGTTCCCAAGCTGTTTCTGTAATTTTCAATAGAAACCATTATTATCAATAGTAATTGCTTTCAGTGATTTGAACAATGCACAAATATTTTTTCAAGATAATCTCAACTCCCTCTGAAAGTATTGCCAATGAAATGACAGGCGACGGGATAATCACTTCCCAATAAGGAGATGACATCATGGTATTCCAAACCTTTATCTTGGGTTCATTGCCCCTTTCCACAGCTGCACAGATGCTGTCTGGGAACACACAGTCTTGCCTGACAATGGTATTTGGTAAGGGTCTATTTTTTAGGTAAGTGTCAGATTCACAAGATAATTATATTACAGATAATTCAGTTTAAAACACCAATATACATCAAGTTCTCTCTCTCATGTTTCCTGGGCTTGGAACACAAATATACCTTTGTATACAGTGAGGAATTATGTTTCCTGCACACATTTGATGCGTTCCTCCCCCTCTGCCCACTCCTCTGCTGTCTGATATCTCTCCTCTTTCCTCTCATTTTCAGCTTCTATGAAATCTTCCTTCATGTTTCTTTGAGTAAAGGCGCTGAACCTCACAGCATTCACTCTCAAGACTTCACACTGCAGGCAAGTGCCCAGCAACTAGATAATGATGCTGATCTCCCAGCTCTGAGTGATGAGTTACCTGAGGCCTGAGTGAGAGGATGGAATACATATTTCATTTTGTTGTATCTTCTTGTTAGCCTGTGGTGCTGAATAGTGTCTTTAATAATGTAATTCTACAATTTTGGTCATCAACGTGTTAACATTTATCTCTTATTTAGAAAACTGAAAGTCTTGTCATTCTCCCTTTAAGGAAATGAAATGTTTATTTAAAAAAAAAAAAACAAAATATGCTTAATTTTTGTGGGGTTTGGAAAAAAAAAAGGATAATCAAAGACTTCAGTACCTTAAGATCATCATATTATCATGGTATGTAATGTAACCGGATGCTAAGTGCCTCGATGTTCACCTGTGATTAATCTTTGCTCTGTCCACTCTCTAAAATGTATGTTTATTAATTTAAAATGATAATAATACTAATCAAATAAAATTCTGACTAAAGAGTTTGTTTGATGGTCGTTTTCAAATCCTTCTCTAGGAGAACGGGAGTCACTTTATTTTAGGGCCTCCTTTTGTTACTCAAAACCTTGCAATTAAGGAAATACCATGATCCTTTACTGTCATGTATTGCTGGAGGTTTTAATAGCTGGAATGAGTAATAACCACAGCAAATTCCAGATTTATGGAATCCTGGTTTTTCTATGTAAACAAATTTTTATTAACTGGCATGTTCTATCTCCTTACTTGTTTTTTAAAAATGTATTTTTTAAAATTTTATATTATTTTTAAACTTTACAATATTGTATTAGTTTTGCCAAATATCGAAATGAATCTGCCACAGGTATACCTGTGTTCCCCATCCTGAACCCTCCTCCCTCCTCCCTCCCCATACCCTCCCTCTGGGTCGTCCCAGTGCACCAGCCCCAAGCATCCAGTATCATGCATCGAATCTGGACTGGCGACTCGTTTCATACATGATATTATACATGTTTCAATGCCATTCTCCCAAATCTCCCCACCCTCTCCCTCTCCCACAGAGTCCATAAGACTGATCTATGCATCAGTGTCTCTTTTGCTGTCTCATACACCGGGTTATTGTTACCATCTTTCTAAATTCCATATATATGCGTTAGTATACTGTATTGGTGTTTTTCTTTCTGGCTTACTTCACTCTGTTTAATAGGTTCCAGTTGCATCCACCTCATTAGAACTGATTCAGATGTATTCTTTTTAATGGCTGAGTAATACTCCATTGTGTGTATGTACCACAGCTTTCTTATCCATTCATCTGCTGATGGGCATCTAGGTTGCTTCCATGTCCTGGCTATTATAAAGAGTGCTGCGATGAACATTGGGGTACACGTGTCTCTTTCCCTTCTGGTTTCCTCAGTGTGTATGCCCAGCAGTGGGATTGCTGGATCATAAGGCAGTTCTATTTCCAGTTTTTTAAGGAATCTCCACACTGTTCTCCATAGTGGCTGTACTAGTTTGGATTCCCACCAACAGTGTAAGAGAGTTCCCTTTTCTCCACACCCTCTCCAGCATTTATTGCTTGTAGACTTTTGGATCGCAGCCATTCTGACTGGTGTGAAATGGTACCTCACAGTGGTTTTGATTTGCATTTCTCTGATAATGAGTGATGTTGAGCATCTTTTCATGTGTTTGTTAGCCATCTGTATGTCTTCTTTGGAGAAATGTCTATTTAGTTCTTTGGCCCATTTTTTGATTGGGTTATTTATTTTTCTGGAGGACAATTACTTCAAATATTGTGTTGATTTCTGGCATACAACAACATGAATCAGCCGTGAGTTCTTTCTACCTGTGTTATATTCAATTTTTTGATGTCTCTTCCTAAAGATTCTCAAATCTTTGCCTTTCTCATAATTTACTTCACTGTCCTAATGTTATTACATGTTTTTATTAAATTAGTTATAGCCAAATTTCCTCCTTTCAGTCTTAAATATTTTCTAAATGATAAAATTTTAATTGTAAAACTACAAATTTTATTATGAAAAATTTCACAAATCAAGATGTGTATAAATTTAAGGTGAATATTCAGTCTGACACCCCCTACCCTTCTCCTTTCCACCTTCTTACCTCAGATAAGTAGCCCTGCTTCACTTAGTGAATGTTTAGACTCAGTCACTAAGATTTCTTTTAGACAACATCTGCTGATTTATGGCTGAGTGATTCATTCTCTGCATGTCTTATAAAACATGCTAATCACGTCCAAGGGACGTGAATGGACATCAGTAATGAGATATGTGCGTGTCCTACTCATCCCTCCACCTGGTGGCTGAGTGATTCATTCTCTGTATGTCTTATAAAACATACTAATCATGTCCAAGGATCGTGAATGGACATCAGTAATGCGATATGTCCATGTCCTACTTATCCCTCCACCTGGTGGCTGAGTGATTCATTCTCTGTATGTCTTATAAAACATACTAATCATGTCCAAGGATCGTGAATGGACATCAGTAATGAGATATGTCCATGTCCTACTTATCCCTCCACCTGGCCGGATTTCTTCATCGCTAGTATCAGAGTTTATTTACTGAGGCATGTCCTCACACTTTATTTTATTTTATTTTATTTTTCCGCTAGAGACCGAGGAAGGGAATACACCACGCACCACCCCGCAACTCGACCCCTAGGCCTCGGATGGCGGCAGATTGGAAACCCCAACCACAGCCACT
This sequence comes from Bos indicus x Bos taurus, assembly GCF_003369695.1. Classification (NCBI taxonomy): domain Eukaryota; kingdom Metazoa; phylum Chordata; class Mammalia; order Artiodactyla; family Bovidae; genus Bos; species Bos indicus x Bos taurus. Next base: position 986,604 of record NC_040093.1, read on the forward strand.
CTCACACTTTAATACAAAATGCTTTATTTCCGTTCCTGAGATATGGCTGAAATATATTTTACACAGCATTTAATTGACTTAATCCTAAACTGCACAGTCATTTTGGAGACAAGGTGAAAAAACAAATTTTATAAATATGTAGAATTTTATATTGATAAAATGTATAGAATTTTATGTGTTCAGCATGCTAAATGAAGTTTTTAATTTAGATGTGTGCTTGCTTTGTATCCTTTGATACATCCCATCAGATGAAGATACAGGAAGGAACGTGGGAGAGGTCCAGGGAAAAAGAGCTCATTATACTCACAGGTCCGAGAGAGACAGTCACTGGTGGCTAGAGGAGGCCACAAGCAGAGAGGTCACCCAGGAGAGGGCACAACCAAATAGGTGGGGAGGAGAGAGAGAAAGGGGAGATGGATCTGTGGGCCAGCGCCAGGGAGAGCACACAGCACAGGGTGAAAGGTGGGATCTCACTGGAGGGTCTGAATGCTCTGCGGGCACAGGAGGGCAGGGCAAGAAGGACAGCTGGTGGCAGTGGCCAGCTTTCACACAGGCGCCCCTGGGCACTCTGCTGGGGTGTTCACACCCTGTCTGTGGGAATGTTCAGGCAGCAGGAGAATATGGAGTTTTAAAATTTACAATATAGAAAACAGTAAAATTTGTTTGCAATTTTTAAATTATACAATTTAACATTTTTACAGTCTTTAAATTAAAAAAATTTTTTATTTTTTTTTTTTTGTTGCACTGTCTAGCATCTGAGATATTTCCCAACCAGGTAATGAACCTGTGCTCCCTGCGCTGGAAGCTCAGACTCTTAACCACTGGATCACCATGAAAGTCCAAGCCCATCTTTTACAAACTTCAAAGTCTAATTCATACTTGATTAGGATTTTGATAGAGGATTTTTGATAGAAAAGATACATTATGTAATTCTTTATTAGAGGACATTAACCCTAAAATGAAATTCCAACACTCACGTGGGTATGTGAAACATTCAGTGTCCTTTTCAATATACTTTGGCTTATGAGAAAATGATAGTTTATAATGTGTGATTTCTTTTTTAAAAATTGCTTATTCATATACAGTTCCCCAAAAAAGCACTGAGGTTATAATCACCTCTTGGTGTTCTACATATCTAAATGTTTTCATTTTATGTTTTCGCTTTAGGAATCATTCAGCACAAGATATTATAAAAGTGAAAAACTTCTAATTTTTATCAGTATGAAGACGAAAAAATATTTAAATCCTCAGGTTTTGTACACGCTTAGTAATACTTTGCCCAGGCAACATCATGAGGATACACTGCAGTACTTTCCCTAAGGTGTTAACAGTTCCTTATATATAGATCCAGTATTTATTTTTTTCTCTAAGATTAATGTTGGAAATATAGCTCTAATGTCCTAATTAAATCTCCAGAGATTTTCATATTCTCTGTTAAATAAGTAATTTCTCTAAACTAATTAATGAACTTTTATCATATATAAACTTCATAGACTTCAGTTTAGTTCAGTTCAGTCACTCAGTCATGTCTGATTCTTTGAGACCCCATGGACTGCAGCATGCCAGGCCTCCCTGTCCATCACCAACTCCCAGAGTTTACCCAAACTCATGTCCATTGAGTCACTGATGCCATCCAACCATCTCATCCTCTGTCATCCCTTTTTCCTCCCACCTTCAATCTTTCCCAGCATCAGGGTCTTTTCAAATGAGTCAGCTCTGCATCAGGTGGCCAAAGTATTGAAGTTTCAGCTTCAACATCAGTCCTTCTAATGAACACTCTGGACTGATCTCCTTTAGGATGGACTGGTTAGATCTCCTTGCAATCCAAGGGACTCTCAAGAGTCTTCTCCAACACCACAGTTCAAAAGCATCAAATCTTCGGTGCTCAGCTTTCTTCACAGTGCAACTCTCACATCCATACTTGTGGATGGAAAAACCATAGCCTTGATGAGACAGACCTTTGTTGACAAAGGAATGTCTCTTCTTTTTCATATGCTGCCTAGGTTGGTCATAACTTTCCTTCCAAAGAGTAAGTGTCTTTTAATTTCATGGCTGCAGTCACCATCAGCAGTGATTTTGGAACCCCCCAAAATAAAGTCAGCCACTGTTTCCACTGCTTCCCCATCTATCTGCCATGAAGTGATGGGACCAGATGCCATGATCTTCGTTTTCTTAATGTTGAGCTTTAAGCCAACTTTTCCACTCTCCTCTTTCACTGTCATCACGAACGTCTTTAGTTCTTCGTTTTCTGCCATAAGGGTGGTGTCATCTGCATATCTGAGGTTATTGATATTTCTCCTGCCAATATTGATTCCAGCTTGTGCCTCATCCAGCCCAGCATTTCTCATGATGTACTCTGCATATAAGTTAAATAAGCAGGGTGACAATATACAGCCTTGACGTACTCCTTTTCCTATTTGGAACCAGTATGTTGTTCTATGTCCCATTCTAACTGTTGCTTCCTGGCCTGCATACAGATTTCTCAAGAGGCAGATAAGGTGGTCTGGTATTTCCATATCCTTCAGAATTTTCCACAGTTGGTTGTGGTCTACACAGTCAAAGGCTTGGGCATAATCAATAAAGCAGAAATAGATGTTTTTCTGGAACTCTCTTGCTTTTTCCATGATCCGGTGGATGTTGGCAATTTGATCTCTGGTTCCTCTGCCTTTTCTAAAACCAGCTTGAACATCTGGAAGTTCACCATTCACATATTGCTGAAGCCTGGCTTGGAGAATTTTGAGCATTACTTTACTAGCGTGTGAGATGAGTGCAATTGTGCGGTAGTTTGAACATTCTTTGGCATTGCCTTTCTTTGGGATTGGAATGAAAACTGACCTTTTGCAGTCCTGTGGCCACTGCTGAGTTTTCCAAATTTGTTGGCATATTGAGTGCAGCGCATTCACACTTATCATATTAACATTTACAAATATAAACTTGCAAGCTCCATGCTCTATTCTGTTTTTGGTTTTGGCCAGTAGAAACCTGTAATTATTATTCTATTTTATACATAGTAAGGCAAGTTCATTTTGTTAAACTTTTTTTTTTTTTTACAAAATTTGTGTTCTTTTGATATTAGTATTCCATTTTCATTGGAATTTTATTCATACTTCTCAGTGTGAACTGAATTATTAATATTGGGAAAATAGCCATTCTGGACAACAATTTTCTCTGCTGTTACTTAAAATGAATCCTATGATTTAAATATAGTTATAGGTTTCATTCAGTGTTTTCTGCACATCACTTAATTTTAATATTTTTTTAAAAATTTTCATTTATGTATTTTTGCTTATACATTTAAGGAGACTCTTGCTACAAAAGGAAAAAAATTGGCTATCTTGATTTGTGACTATTCTAAATTATATTGTCAATTCTACTAATGATTCCATTATTTCTCAAGTGTAAAATGATTTCAGTTCTTGATCATGGAAATGGAAATTATCACACAACAGTTATTCTGACTTTAATGAAATGAGCATGCCAGGAAGACAGTGACTCAATAACATACTGTCCAGCATAGTGGACTTGTGTCTTCACAATTTGAAAATATCCTTGTATTTCATCATCCAATAATAGAAACATTAATGCATCTGGAAGAAGGAGTTGTCCTCATGGGGAAGTCTCTCCCAACATGTTGAATTTACTTTTTATTATTTAATTTGCATCTCTGTATATTTTCCCATGGTGAGTAATGGTTTTATGTCCATCCACAGGACCCACTCCAGTACTCCTGCCTGGAAAATCCCATGGATGGAGGAGCCTGATAGGCTGCAGTCCATGGGGTCGCTAAGAGTCAGACACGACTGAGCAACTTCACTTTGACTTTTCACTTTTCTGCATTGGAGAAGGAAATGGCAACCCACTCCAGTGTTCTTGCTTGGAGAATCCCAGGGACGGAGGAGCCTGGTGGGCTGCGGTCTATGGGGTCGCACAGAGTCGGACACCACTGAAGCGACTTAGCAGCAGCAGCAGCACAGGTCTTATCCAAAACAGTTCAATTTTATGTTCAGCACCAAGATTTCTTCCTGTGAAATGTAGTATGTACAGTTACTACAAGAGAAATGGTTGATATTCACCCTTTATTAGTTTTCTGAATAATGAGCTGTTTCCTTAACGTCTTCCAACTTTAACTTTTGTAGTTGTTTTTATTACATTTATAGGCATTTGGTTTATATGCGTCCATTTTGGGGAGTTACTACAGTACGAAAATCATGCAGGAGCAGCTTCTTAAGGTGGAATCAGTGACATCAGTGTTCTATTTACTTGTTTTCTGTCTATGATAAGTAGCTTCACAATTAACTGTTGGAAAATTCCTGTCCTAAGTATGAAATAAACATTTCCCCCTCCCCTCAAAAATCTCTTTACTTATACTGGGACATATATTGAATCCATAAACTGGGTGCTAGAATTAGGCATTGTTGTAGGGTTGTCCAAAATTTTCAGCTTTTTTTTCAATGGAAAGTAAAATCAAATACATATCAATTTAAAGCCTAATAATACTTGTGTTAGTACTGTGTGCTGTCATCATTTGTCAATTTTAACTGTATTCAAATTCTTTGGTTTTATATTTGCATTTATTCCATTTCCCATAATTCCTCTTTCCCAATGATATTAACATATTAGATTCCAACTACCAATACATTATAGTAAACTGTACAGACAGTACATAAGCTGGCTTTGTCACTAGTCTGGCCTTCATAGTTTCCTTGTAGGGATATACAGTCAAATTCTGTATTTTCAATTACTTGAAGTATTTCCTTTACATATAGAGACCACTAGTCAATTTTTTTTAACTTGTGAATTTAATGTCTTTAAAACATTTCCTTTGCTCTGCTGCTGCTAAGTCACTTCAGTCGTGTCCAACTCTGTGCGACCCCATAGACGGCAGCCCACCAGGCTCCGCCGTCCCTGGGATTCTCCAGGCAAGAACACTGGAGTGGGTTGCCATTTCCTTCTCCAGTGCATGAAAGTGAAAAGTGAAAGTGAAGTCGCTCAGTCGTGTCCGACTCTTAGTGACCCCATGGACTGCAGCCCACCAGGCTCCTCCATCCGTGGGATTTGCCAGGCAAGAGTACTAGAGTGGGGTGCCATTGCCTTCTCCTTCCTTTGCTCTAATATCTTTTAATAATTAGGTGAAATATGTACACTTCTACAAATCAAACACTCTAACCAGTTTTTTTTTTTTTTTCCTTCAAAGTCTAGCTTGAGGACTTCCCTGGTCGTTCTGTGGTTAGGAATCCACCTGTCAAAGCAGGGGGCACAGATTCAGTCCCTGGCGCAAGAAGATCCCAGTGCCACGGACCAACTAAGTCTGTGCACAGCCACTACTGAATCCCTCTTGCCAAGAGCCTGTGCCCCTCAACAAGAAAAGCCACGGCAACGAGAAGCCCTGCACCGCCCCACAGTGAAGACTCAGCACAGCCAAAATCAATACATACAAAGTTAATATTTTTAAAAAACATTTGGTGAATGAGAAAAAAAAGTCTAGCTTTAAATGCCTCCCCTCCCTATATAAATATGTGTTCTGTGCCTGTATATTCATTTCTACCCATATCTGGGAAAACTCCAGCCCATTCTACACAGAGTTTTGTACCCAGCTTTTCAATGCAAAATGCATCCAGGTCATAACTGTAGATAAGAGGGTACATACCTTCTTCACTCAATTTACACATGTACAAAACTCTGTTGCACAGATACGCCACACAGATAATGCTTGCACACAAATCACGTTTCCACGTAGAATCAGATCATCATGGGTAAAGTCTGCACCCATGAGCACATACTTGATGCTCATTTAAATTGCAAAAGTATGTGTTAGGCTTAACACTGGAGGATACTCAGCATGGAGGTGGTGGTAACTTTTCTTTTTCTTTCTGGAACTAACCATTCCTCTGGTTCCAACTATTAATAAAATCAACGTCCCATAGATACTAATATGATGGCTTCTTCAAAATGGGAAATGGGAATCATCTTAGTTACTCAGATGGGAGTGGGAATCCTTGGGAACTCATTCCTCTTTTGTCTTTATAACTTCACTTTGCTCACGGGACGCAAGGTGAGACCCACAGACTTGATTCTCAATCAACTTGTCTTAGCCAACTCCCTGGTGCTTTTCTCTGGAGGGACCCCTCATACAATGGCAACTTTTGGATCCAGGAATTTCCTGAACGAGGCTGGATGTAAATTTCTCTTCTATTTTCAAAGAGTGGCCAGAGGGATTTGCCTTAACATGACCTCCCTCCTCAGTGGCTTCCAAGCCCCATTAGGCTTTCCCCCATTTCTCTAGGTGGCTGGAGCTCAGAATGAGATCATCAACATTTATTGGCCTCTCTGTCTTCCTTTCCTGGATCCTCCACCTTCTGGTAAATAGTTCTATTATTCTGTACATCACTAGTCCAACACACAATGAAAGCTATAGTATAAAAGTAAATTATGGATACTGTTCCTCACTGGATGCAGCCAGAAATGTAAGGTTTGTATGTCCGGCCATATTCTTCACAATGGACTTTATATATTTGAGTCTCATGGTCTGGGCTAGTGGCTCCATGGTGGTTTTCCTGCTCAGGCACAAGCAGCGAGTCCAACACATTCACAGCAACAGCCATTCTTCCAGAGCTTGTGCTGAGGCGAGAGCCACATCTACCATCTTGATCCTTTCGAGCTCCTTTTGCTCATTGTACTCACTGTCTGCTCTTTTGTCCATTTGGATGAGTCTAGTTGCTATTCCGGGCCAGTGGCTCGTAGACACCTCTATATTTTTGTCTTTATGTTTCCCAACAGTCAGCCCCTTTGTGCTTATTTGCAGTGATATTCGTGTCACTTGTAAGACACTTTTGTCATCTTGGAGGTGAGGAAAATATTTTTGCTAATTTGGCTGTGACCATTTGACTCTATTCTCCATAGAAAACTCAATTTCTTTCCCTCATTTGTTAATATTTAGTTTACTAACAATTTTCAGACTGCTTTGCACAGTTTTCCCCTGTAGTTTATCTTGAATCTCATAGCGCTATGATTGGAAACGATGCTCGATATGATTTCAATGTTCTTAAATTTACCGAGTATCACTTTGTGTCCCAGCATGTAGTCAATACTGGAAAATGTTCCACGTGCATATAAGAAGGTGTATTTTGTTGCTTTGGGATAGCATGCTCAATAAATATCAATTAGGTACACCTCGTGTAAAGTGTCATTAAAAGCATATGTTTCCTTATTGATTTTCTGCCTGGGTGATCTGCTCATTGATGAAAGTGGGGTGATAAACAACCCCCATTATTATTGGATTAATGTCAAGTTCTCCCTTTATGGCTGTTCAGTTCAGTTCAGTTGCTCAGTCGTGTCCGACTCTTTGTGACCCCATGAACCGCAGCACACGAGGCCTCCTTGTCCATCAGCAACTCCCAGAGTTTACCCAAACTCATGTCCATTGAGTTGGTGATGCCATCCAACCGTCTTACCCACTAGTATTCACCTTATATATTGAGGTTCCCCTATGTAGGGTGCATCTACATTTACAATTGTTATAGATTCTTGAATTGAACCCTGAGTCATTATGTAGTGCCCTGCTTTGTCTCTATACCAGTCTTTACTTTAAATTCTATTTTGACTGGCATGAATATTGCTACTCCAGCTTTCCTTTAATTTTTATTTGTGTGGAATACTTTTTTCCATCCCATCACTTTCAGTCTGTGTGCTTCCCTAGATCCAATGTGGGTCTCGAAGACAGCATATATGTGGGTCTTGTTTCTGTATCCATTCAACTAGTCTATGTGTTTTGGTTGGATCATTAAATCCCCTTACATTTAAGGTATTTATAAATATGTTAGTATTGCCACAATTTTCAGATTATTCATAAAAAGAGTATATTGTATGTAGATGGAAACAATTACATCCTAAATGTTTATCTGTATAAGAGGTCTAATATTGTTGGTGAATATTTACACCGTCAAACTAGCCGTGCTAGCTTCAACAACAGAAAAGTTCATGAAGTTTTGAAGTAGTCTAACAGGAAAATTTTGGGGGGAATTTGGACAAAAATCTCTCACTTTGCAGTTTTTTTGGTATGTGTATATATAGCTTTTCATTATATATAACAAGAAATTGCCATTTTAATACTTTTCAAGTATACAATTAAGTGGCAATAAATATATCTGCAATGTTTTGCATCTACCACCACTAGCTTGAAAAAAATCATCAAGCCAGATGGGAAAATACATACCCAAAAAGCAATAATTCCCCATCTCCCTCTTGATCCAGGCTCAGGAAATCTCTGATCTACTTTCAGTTGGTAAGATATTCCTTATAAGTGGCATCATACATTATTTTTCCTTTTATGTCTTGCTATAATTGTTTAGGCTGTTTTCAAGGTTTACCATACTGCAGCATGTGTCAGAACTTCAGTGCTTTTTATTACTGAATGATATCCCAGAGTATGAAGGTACCGCGTGTTAGAAATCCATTCATGTGTTAATGGACACTTGAGTTGTTTCCACTTTTGGCTGTCATAAACAACGCTGCTATGAACTCTGGTGCACAAGAATGTGTGTGCATCTGGGCTTTCAATTCTTTCAGGTGTATCCCCAGCAATGGGGGCCCAGAGGAGAGGATCTTTGTCGGAACATAACAGCACAGAAGAGAAATTTCAGCTCATCACTGGAGGAAAAAAAAAAAGAATATTGAGCACATTGAAGAGAGTATGAGAATCAGTTTGACTCTCCTGTCAACCCACCCCGTAAGTAGTACACCCAAGTTCCAAGAGAGGCCTTCTCAGTTGCAATTTCTCCTGTAGTGGAGAAGGAGAGTGTGTGAGGAAGTGCCTGATCCCCCAGCTGCTCAGGATGCTCAGTTCTCATTCCAAGACTGCTCATGTTTCTCTCATCTTAGAGTGTTAAAGTGTGAGCTGCAAGATTAAGCGGTGGGGAGTGTCTGAGAGAACAGCTCAGGACAGAACATATAAAAAGGGACTCAAGGACTTCCCTGGTGGTTCAGTGGTTAACACTCCACACTTCCAGTGCAGGGTGCATGGGTCCAATCCTGGTCGGGGAACGAAGATCCCACATGCCCAAGGCGGCAAGGACAGATATTTTTCATTAAAAGTCGCTCAGATCCCCCTAAGCATGATTCAACCGCATCTTACATAAGATTTCTAGGTCAAATGTTACATTTCTACTTCTGTGTGCACTACACCATGCTCGCCACCAAAAATTTAAAATCCATTTATCACACACTGTGGACCCCTTTTACCCATCTCTCCCTCTCACCCCACCTCTTCCCTTCTGGTAATTGCAGATCTGTTCTCTGTCTATGCATTTTTGTTTTTGTTTGGTGTGTTAATTTTTTTTCCCATTCCATATGTGAGATGAATCTTAGTTTATTGTCTTTCTACATCTGAATTATTTCACTTAGTACAAAACCCTCAAAGTCATCCATGTTGTCACAGATGACAATATTTCATATTTCTTATGCTGCTAAGTCTCTTCAGTCGTGTCCGACTCTGTGCGACCCCGTAGACGGCAGCCCAACAGGCTCCCTGGTCCCTGGGATTCTCCAGGCAAGAACACTGGAGTGGGTTGCTATTTCCTTCTCCAATGAAGGAAAATGAAAAGTGAAAGTGAAGTCGCTCAGTCGTGTCCGACTCTTCGAAACCCCATGGACTGCAGCCTACCAGGCTCCTCCGTCCATGGGGTTTTCCAGGCAAGAGTACTGGAGTGGAGTGCCATCGCCTTCTCCGTCATATGTCTTATGGCTTACTATTAATAGTGTTCCATTGTGTGTGTGGCTATTCATGGTCTATCGTGTTTCCATACAACCCTAACTTTTTAACAAAGAATTTATGTAATCTTGCAGAGGGGTTGCCTGTAGAAGCCCCTTCCCAAGTTTGTAGTCTGGCAGAACACCATTCAAGTACCTCTTGCATCACTGCCACCCCTGCCACAGTTCTAATCAACCCCAAATAAACATCTCTTTATTTTAATCAGGTCTCTGTTCGTGAAAATTTTGGTTAGCACTCCTCACCTCCTTAAAATATTTGCTGAACTATCGTCTTCCCTATCTCCTAAGTTGTAGTCCTCAGTTTGGCTTGAATAAAACTGTTTCCTGTTCCTACTGTGTGCTGTGTGTGCTAAGTCACTTCAGTCATGTCCGACTCTTTGCAACTCTCTGGACTGTAGCCTGCCAGGCTCCACGGTCCTTGGGATTCTCCAGGCAAGAATGAGCGGATTGCCATTTCCTTCTCAAGGGGATCTTCCCAACCCACGGATCAAATCTGCGTCTCTTATGTCTCCTTAACTGGTAGCCAGTTCTTCACCAGGGGCACCAGTGATTATTTCTGTTGACACTAGATAATGAGACAACAGCATTGTTTTTCACTTGTTAGATCTCAGTTTTTCTGTCCTGCTCCATGTTGGGTGAGTCTTTAAAAAATATTTCATAGGAAAATTGTTCCCAAGGTATTTCTGTAATTTTCAATAGAAACATTATAATCAATATTAATTGCTTTCAATGAATTATACAATCTGCAACTATTTTTCAAAGATAATTTCAACTCCCTCTGAAAGTATTGTCACTGAAATGACAGGTGGCAGGATAATCACTTCCCAGTAAGGAGATGACATCACGGTATTCCAAACCTTTATCTTGGTTGGGCTCAGATGCCCTTTCCACATCTGCACAGATGTTGTCTGGGAGCACACAGTCCTGATTGAGAATGTTATTTGGTAAGTGTCTCTTTTATAGTCAAGGGTCAGATTCACAGGATAACCATAGCACAGAAAATTCAGTTTAAAACACCAATATAAATCAGCTTCTCTCTCATGTTTCCTGGGGTTGGAACACAAGTATACCTCTGTATCCAGCGAGGAATTATGCTTCCTGCACACATTTGATGCATTCCTCCTCTACCCACTCCTCTGCTGCCTGATGTCTCTCCCCTTTCCTCGAATTTTCAGTTTCTATGAAATCTTCCTTCATGTTTCTTTGACTAAAGATGCCGAAGCTTTCACCATCCACTAAAGACTTCACTCAGCAGGCAAGTGCCCAGCAACTGGATAACAATGCTGATCTCCCAGCTCTGAGTAGTGAATTACCTGAGGTCTGACTGAGAGGATGGAATACAGTTGGTTTTGTTGTATTTTTGTTAGCCTGCGTGGTAAAGGGGGGGGGTCTTTATAATAGAGTTCTCTCATCAGCTAGAGTGGTCACATTTATCTCCTGTTTAGAGAACTGAAAGCTTTATCATTCTTCATGTAAGGAAATGAAGTCTTTATCTTAAAAGAAATTATCTCTAATGATTGTGGGGTTTGGACAAAAAAAGATGAATGAAAGCATTCACTATCTTAGGATAGTAACATTACCCTGACATGTAATGTGACTGTTCCAGGAAGGGGGACCACTTCCAGGACCTGAAACTGGGCTCTTGTCTAACACTCGGAAATGAATTGTCCCAGGAGACACATATGCTGACAAAGCAAGAGATTTCATTGGGAAAGGGTGCCCGGGTGGAGAGCAGGAGGGTAAGGGAACCCAGGAGAACCGCTCTGTCGCATGGCTCACAGTCTCAGGTTTCATGGTGATGGGATTAGTTTCCCGGTTGTCTTTAGCCAATCCATCTAACTCAGAGTCCTTCCTGCTGGTGTGCGCCTTGTTCAGCCAAGATGGATGCCAGCAAGAAGGACTCTGGAACGTGGTCAGACGTGTGGTGTCTCCTTTTGACCTGGCCGTCCTGGGGGGACGTTTACACCCTGTCTGTGAGGATGTTCAGGCAGCAGGAAAGTATGAAGTTTTAAAATTTACAATAGAGACAGCCAGGTTTAGGGTGTTTTTTTAAATTTTTCTTTTTTTGTTGTTGTTGCACTGCACAGCATATGGAATATTCACTGGACTGACAGGGACGTCCGAGCCATTTTGTTTGTTTGTTTGTTTTTACAAACTCCAAAGTTTAAATCATATTTGACTAGGATCTTGATAGAAAAGATAGATTCTGTAATTCTTTATTAGAGGACTTGACCTTAAAATTTCAGCATTTATATGTGTATATATGAATCATTCCGTGTCCTTTTCAATATAATTTGGCTTTTTTTGGTGTTTATGGAAGATCATATTTTATAATGTGTGATTTCTAGAAGTTGGTTATTCCTATCTAGTTCCCCCTAAAAGCACTGAGGTTATAATCACCTCTCGGTGTCCTACATATTTAAATATTTTCATTGAGCTTTTATTTGTATTGAATAAGTAGTTGCTGTTTTACTAACGAGTGATAAATTATTCCTATATGATTTTGTTGACTCTTTCTTATTTGAAATCAATCTGGAATTGAGATGGTTAACGGCATCTCGCCAGCGACGGTGGGAGGACAGGCCCGCTGCTCCTGGAGAAGCAGGGCCCTGTACTTTGGCTGCTCCCAGGGCTGCTGCGCCAGGCGCTGCCCCAGGGTGAGACCAGGAGGGTGGCCTGGTTTTCAGAGCACCCCCACACCCCATAGGTGCCCCAGCAGGAGGTCCCCCACCCGTCCCCCTGGGCCCAGAAGTGCCTGAGGCCGAGGTCAGGCCGGGGAGCAGCCCCTGAAAGCCCTGGGCATCGCTGGGCACCTAGGCACCAGGGGCCACCTGCATTAAATGTTTTCATTGAGCTTTATTTTCTTTGCTTTAGGAATTTTTCAGCACAGGATATTATAAAAGTGAAATAAGTTATAATTTTTATAAGCACAAATATGCGAAAAATATTTTAAATCCTCAGGTTTGGTACATGCGTAGTAATGCTTTGTCCAGGCAACATTGTGAGGATATATTGCAGCATTTTTACCTAAGACAGTAACAATTTCTTATATGCAGATCTAGTATTTATTTTTTTCTCTGAGATTAAAGTTGGAAATATAGCTCTAATGTCCTAATAAATCTAATACCATATATTAAATAAGTAATTGCTCTAATATAATTCATGAACTTTTATCATATATAAATTTCTATATAGACTTACCATATGCTGCTATTGCTAAGTCACTTCAGTCGTGTCCGACTCTGTGCGACCCCATAGACGGCAGCCCACCAGGCTCCCCCGTCCCTGGGATTCTCCAGGCAAGAACACTGGAGTGGGTTGCCATTTCCTTCTCCAATGCATGAAAGGGAAAGTGAAAGTGAAGTCGCTCAGTCATGTCCGACTTTTAGCGACCCCATGGACTGCAGCCCACCAGGCTCCTCCATCCATGGGATTTTCCAGGCAAGAGTACTGGAGTGGGGTGCCATTGCCTTCTCCGGACTTACCATATAAATAGCTGCAAACATAGACAACATGCAAGCTCCTTGTTCTGTTCTGCTTTTTTCTATTGTCAGTGGCAATGTGTAATTATTACCATACTTTATGTAAGGCAAGTTCACTTTGCTAAACTAAATTTTTTTTTTACAAAATTTGTGTTGTTTTGATATTAGTATCCAATTTTCCTTGGAATTCGTATTCAGTAACATATTTCTTAGCGAGAACTGAATTATTCACACTGGGAAAATTTCCATCCAGGGCAACAGTTTTCTCTACTGTTACTTAAAATGAATCCTATGGCTTAAATATAGATTTTGGTTTTCACTCACTGTTTTCTGCACGTTAGTTAATTTTAATATTGTTTTCCAAAATTTTACTTATTTATTTTCCTTATACATCTAAAGGAGACTCTTGCCACAAAAGAAAAAAAAATTGGCTATCTTGATTTATGGATATTCTGAATTGTATTACTATCATAATAACAATTCCTTGATTTCTCAAGTGTAAAACCATTTCAGTTCTTGATCATGGAAATGGAAATTCATATCATAGCTGTTATTCTGGACATAATGAAATGACCATGCCAGGAAAGTGGTGACTCAATAACACCCTGTCCAGCATCGTGGATTTGTGTCTTCACCATTTGAAAATGTCCTCTTATCTCATTACCCAATACTGAAACATCGGTTCATCTGGAAGAAAGAATTGTCCTCATGGTGGGGAAGTCTCCATGGTGTTGTTGAATTAATTTTTCTATTTAATCTTGCATCACTGTATCTTTTCCCATGATGGACAATGTATTATGTGCATCTGCAGGTCTTATCCAAACCAGTCCACTTTATGTGTCAGTTCAAAGATTTCCTACTGTGAAATACTGTCTGTGCAGTTACTGTAGGAGAAATGCTTGATATTTACCCTTAATAAGTTTTCTGAACAATGAACTGTTTCCTTAAGCTCTTCTAGCATTAACTTTTGCAATTAATTTTATATCATTTAGAGATATTTAGTTTACCTGAGTCCACTTTTTAGAGTTACTACTGTATGAAAACTGTGCAAAAGTAGCTTCTTTAGTGGAATTTGGTGACATCTGAGTTCTGTTTCCCTCCATCCTGTGTATGACAAGCAGCTTCAGGATTGTCTTGGAAAGTTCCTGTCCTAAGGGTTAAGTAAGCTTGCTTTTCCCCCTCCCCTCAAGACATTGTGTTTACTTATACTGGGACATATATTGAGTCCATAAACTGGGTGTTAGAGTTAGGCATTGTTGTAGGGTTGTCCAAAATTTCCAGATTCTTTTGAATAGCAAGTGAAATGAAATACATGTCAGTTTAAAATCTAATACTGTATGTGTATTTCCTGTTGTTACCAAATGTCAATTTTAACTTTTATTCAAATTCATTGGCTTTTTATTGGCATTTATTTTGTTGTTGTTCAGTCACTCAGTTGTGTCTGACTCTTTGTGGCCCCGTAGACTGCAGCACGCCAGCTTCCTTGTCCTTCATCATTTCCTGGAGCTTGTTCAAACTCGTGTCCATCGGTTCAGTGATACCGTCCAACCATCTCCTTCTCTTTCACCCCTTTCTGCTCCTGCCTTCAATCTTTCCCAGCATCAGGGTCTTTTCCAATGACTTGGCTCTTCACATCAGGTGGCCAAAGTATTGGAGCTTCAGCCTCAACATCGGTCCCTCCAGTGAATATTTAGCATTGATTTCCTTTCGGATCATCTGGTTTGATCTCCTTGCAGCCCAAGGGAATCTCAAGATTCTTCTCCAACACCACAGTTTAAAAGCACCAATTCTTCAGTGCTCAGCCTTCTTTATGGTCCAACTTTCACATCCATACATGACTATGGGAAAAACCATAGCTTTGACTATAGGGACCTTTGTTGGCAAAGATTTTATCTCCCATAAATACTTGTTCCCATTGATACTAAGTATTTGATTCCGAGATATTCTGCCACTACATTATAGTGAAGTATAGAGGTAATATGTAATGTTTATTTGCAAGTAGTTTTACCTTCATACTATCTCCTTAAGGATATACAGTCAAACTTTTATTTTCAAGTCACTTGAGGTGTTACCCTTACACATAGAGACCACAATTCATTTTTTTAAATTTGTAAACTTAGTGTCTTTAAAACATCTACTTTGCTTTAATCGGAGAAGGCAATGGCACCCCACTCCAGTACTTTTGCCTAGAAAATCCCATGGATGGAGGAGCCTGGTGGGCTGCAATCCATGGGGTCGCTAGAGTCGGACATGACTGAGCGACTTCACTTTCACTTTTCACTTTCCTGCACTGGAGAAGGAAATGGCAACCCACTCCAGTGTTCTTCCCTGGAGAATCCCAGGGACGGAGAAGCCTGGTGGGCTGCCGTCTATGGGGTCGCACAGAATCGGACACGACTGAAGCAACGCAGCAGCACTTTGCTTTAATATTGTTTTATAACTATGTGAAATATGCACACTTGTACAAACAAAACATTCTAACCAATTTTTTTTTTCCGTCAACGTCTAGCTTTAGGATTTGCCTGGTGGTCCAGTGGTTATGATCCACCTGCCAATGTCGGGGACACAGGTACAATCTCTGGTCCAGGAAGATCCCAATGCTGTGGAGTAACTAAGCCCATACAACTACTGAATCCCACAACCTAAACCTGTTCTCCTCAAGAAGAGAAGACACTACAATGAGAAACCCCTGGGCCACAATTAAGACCCAGTGCAGCCAAAAATAAAAAAATTAAAAAAAACAAACTTCTGGTGAATGAGAAAAAAAGGTCTAGCTTTAAATTCTCCCCTACTCTATACAAATACATGTTCCTTGTCTGTATAGTCATTACTCCATACACTTGGGAATACTCAAGTACACTCTACACACAGTTTTGTACCCAGTTTTTCAATGCATCCGGGTCATAACTATAGATAAGAGGGGTAGAGAACCTTTTCACTCAAACATGTACAAAACTCCGTTGCTCATTCAGGGCCTAATGTATTCACCCATATCCTAGAAATAGACATTACACATTACCAAGTAGAACCAGGATCTTCAGGAGTAAAATCTCCACCCATAAACAGATATTTGATGCTCATCTAAACTGGGAAAGGATGTATCAGCCTTAGCATTGGAGAATACTGGGCATGGTGGTGGTGGGAATAGATTTGTTTTTTTTGTTGTTGTTGAGCTACTCATTTCTCAGGTTCCAACTAAAATAAGTGTCCCATAGATACCAATATGATGGCTTATTCAAAGTGGGAAATGGGAATTGTGTTAGTCATTCAGATGGGAGTGGGGTTCCTTGGGAACTCATTCCTCCTTTGTCTTTATAACTTCATTCTGCTCAGTGGATGCAAGGTGAGACCCACAGACTTGATTCTCAATCAACTCGTCTTAGCCAACTCCCTGGTGCTTTTGTCCAGAGGGATCCCTCATACAATGGCAACTTTTGGATCCAGGAATTTCCTGAACGAGGCTGGATGTAAATTTCTCTTCTATTTTCAAAGAGTGGCCAGAGGGATTTGCCTTAACATGACCTGCCTCCTCAGTGGCTTCCAAGCCATTAGGCTTTGTTCCCATTTCTCTAGGCGGCTGGCGCTCAGTAAGAGATCACCAAAGTGTATTGCATTCTGCTGCTTCCTTTGCTGGATCCTGAATCTTTTAATAAATGTCTGTGTTCCTTTCCTTGTGACTAGTCCAACTCACAATGAAAACCTTAGTGTAAAGGTGAACTATGGATACTGTTCCACATTGAGTCCAAACAGAAATGTAAGGTTTGTATTTCCGGCCATATTCTTCACAATAGACTTTATATGTTTGAGTCTTCTAGTCTGGACTAGTGGCTCCATGGTGGTTTTCCTGCTCAGGCACAAGCAGCGAGTCCAGCACATTCACGGCAACAGCCATTCTTCCAGAGCTTGTGCTGAGGCGAGAGCCACATCTACCATCTTGATCCTTGCGAGCTCCTTTTGCTCATTGTACTCACTGTCTGCTCTTTTGTCCATTTGGATGAGTCTAGTTGCTATTCCGGGCCAGTGGCTGGTAGACATCTCTATATTTTTGTCTATGTGTTTCCCAACAGTCAGCCCCTTTGTGCTTATTTGCAGTGATACTCGTGTGACTCATAATATATTTACTTCATCTTCTAGGCAAGGAAAACACTTTTTGCTACTTTGGCTGTAACCAGCTGACTCTATTCTCTACAGAAAATTCAATTTCTTTCCCTCGTCTGTTTATATTTAGTATACTAAAATTTTTCAGACTGCGCTTCCCAGTTTTTTCCCTGAATTTTATTTTGAAGCTCCTAGCACTAGAATTGGAAATTATGCTCGATATGTTTTCAATGTTTTTAAAATTACTCAGTATCAATTTGTGTTCCAGCATGTGGTCCATACTAGAAAATGTTCCACGTGCATATGAGAAGGTGTGATTTGTTGCTTTTGGATAAAATGCTCAATAAATATCGATGAAGTACACCTGGTCTAATGTGTCATTAAAAGTATATGTTTCCTTATTGATTTTCTGTCTGGATGATCTGCCCATTGATGAAAGTGGGGTGATAAACAACCCCCATTATTACTGCATTAATGTCAAGTTCTCCCTTTATGGCTGTTAGTATTCACCTTGTATATTGAGGTCCTCCTATATTGGTGCATCTATATTTACAATTGTTATATATTCTTAAATTGATCCCTTAGTAATTATGTAGTGCCCTCCTTGGTCTCTATACCAGTCTTTAATTTAAATTCTATTTTGTCTGATATCAATATTGCTACTCCAGCTTTTTTTTTAGTTTTCATTTGTGTGGAATACTTTTTTCCATCCCATCACTTTCAGCCTATGTGTACATCCTTAGATCTAATGTGTGTCTCATAGACAGCATATATATGGGTCTTGTTTCTGTATCCATTCAACTAGTCTACGTGTTTTGGTTGGAACACTAAATCCACTTACATTTAATGTATTTATTGGTATGTCTGTTATTATTGCCAACAATTTTCGGATTATTTATAAAAGAGTATATTTTATGCAGATGGAACCAGTTAGGTCCTAAATGTTTATGTGTGTAAGAGGTCTAATATTGTTGGTGAATATTTATACACTCAAAACTAGCTGTGCTAGCTTCATAAACAGAAAAGTTCATGAAGAAGGGAGAAAAAGATGGCAGAGGAGTAGGTGGACATGGAGTACATCTCTCTCCATGGATACATGAGAAATACACCTTCAGACACAGATGTGCAGGCAGAACACCAGCTGAGAGCAGACAAGAGTACTTGACCAGTGGAAAAGACTATACAGAACCATGCAAAACTTGGTAGGACAAAAGTACTAGGCAGGGAAACAGAGGTGTTAGTAGGACTTGACCTGCCCTTGGCAGGTGGGGAACTGAGGCAGGGGTCTGATCCCCACAGCGGGGCAATTGTCTGAGTCAGAGGAGAAACATTTAAGGTTGAGAGTGAAACACCTAAATTTAAGGTTTAGGTGAGCACCTAAATGGAATGAGAATCAGACAGTCCTTGCCACAGCCATACATACACCAGGCAGGAACGCGGGTCTCCTGGAAGGGACAGAGATTGGGAGCTGAAGTTTAGGGATCGTGGAGCAATCCCAGAGTGAGGGCTGCTGCTGACTGTGGAAAGACAGGTCGAGGGGATGTGAGGGAAGAGATCGTGGTGGGAAATGCTTGGTGGGCTGCCTGGAAACAAGGCGATACTGCTGAGTCATGCGTAGGGGGTGGAGCCATCACCATAGCCTCTCTCCACACACCAGCATCATCAATGGAGAGGCTGTCCCATCAAACGTCTGATGCACTGAACTACAGAGTAGGACCCCACCCAGGGTGCCCCTTTAAGTGCCTAATGCACCGATTTACAGAGTAGGACCCCAGTCAGGGCATCCCCTCTATGTGCCTGACGCACCCAACAACAGAGAAGGACCCCAGGCAAGGAAGCCCTCTAAGTGCCTGAATGGGCAGAGTTATAGAGAAAGATTGGCCAAAGAGGCCTTCTGATCGCCAGCTACAAGAGGCTTGAAAAAAGACTCTGATAGGGCCATAACTCCTGCCACGGAGGCAGTCCGTGTCCCTGAACACTTGGCGCCACCAGAGTCCCCACAAGCCAAGCACTGCCACCACCTTCATGCTCAACTCTCACTGGGGCAGAGCTGCCACAGGCAGGAAAAAAAAAAAAAAAAAGCCTTGTATTTATGCACTTCAGTAGTGTCACGCGAGTGTATGTTCCTCGGTTCTTTGTCTCATCACAACAAAGATTTGGAGTGACGGACATTAAAGCCCCCTCAGCGTGTCACAGCTCTCAGGTCTTGGATAGACCATGATATAGCTCTCAGGTCTTGAAAGGACCATGTTATAGCTCTTAGACAAATCAGTGTTACAGCTCAGTGTTACAGTTCTATTTTATTTAGAAGATAGCAGGAAAATCCATCTCTGAGGCGTGAGGGCACGTGGATCCAAAGACGAGAAGAGAAGAGTGCCCCAGCGCGCGGGAGAGAGAGAGCTAGCTTTGGCTCCTCTTTTTATACGTTTTTCTCTCCCTGGGCCTGTCCTATGTAAATTGGGCCAGCCAGGAGTGTTGTTTGTTTTACCTGAGGTCCTCACTCCAGTCCTCGGACCTTCCTTTGTTCTATTTTCACGGGCTTTTCCCTTCCTTGTCTTTTAGCCACCACCATTTTGGACTCCTTTTCCCTATTCTACCTACCTAACAAGAGTGTGCAACTCTTTGTGACCCCGTAGACTGGCCTGCCAGGCTTCTCTGTCAGAGAGGGGGGTTCTACAGGCAGGAATACTGAGCATATTGCCCAATATTGGTTGACATATCCATCTAGAACACTGTATTTCCTGCTGCCCTAGCCGCCAACCTTCCTGAGTACCTGGTGCTGCCAGAAACACTGCCACCCTAGCAGCTGCACCACTTCCACACTTGGCCCTCACAGGGGCAAACCCAAGCCCTTCAGGGCAGCCTCAGAAGCTAAACCCCAGGGGATAACCCACATGCAGAGGTGAAAATAAAACCACAATTGAAACCCAGGGGCAGTGTGGCTACGGAAGAAGATTCAAAACCTTCTGACAAGCTGTACAAGCTGCGGATTAAATCCACACGATCAATTAGGCAGACTCTGTATCTATGACATATATAAAAGGACATTAAGAGCTCCCACAAAAGAAAACACAGTAGCTCTGATAGCTGTGGTCATTGGAGGCAAGAACACACAGGAGTAGGACCAGATTAGAATCTGAGCTGCCCCCACAGCAGGTCCAGAGATAACAGGGTGTTGGAGGGCATCCTAGGGAGGTAAGGTGGACTGTGATTCCCAGAACTGGAAATGACTCTGACAGCAGTGACTCAAGAAAAACATTTATTATTCTTATTTTTTGACTGGATGATCTGCCCACTGATGAAAGTGAAGTGATAAACAACCCCCATTATTATTGTGTTAATGTCAATTTCTCCCTTAATAGCTGTTAGCGTTCACCTTATATATTGAGGTCCTCCAATGTTGGGTGCATCTATATTTACAATTGTTATATATTCTTGAATTGATCCCTTATCATTATGTAGTGCCTTCTTTTATCTCTATTTCAGTCTTTAACGTCTGTTTTGTCTGATGTGAACATTGCTACTCCAGCTTTCTTTTAATTTCCATTTGTGTGGAACACTTTTTTCCATCCCATCACTTTCAGTCTATATGCATCCCTAGATCTGATTTTTCTCTCGTAGACAGTATATATATGGGTCTTGTTTCCATTCTACACTGAATCCAGAAAGAATTAGAAGGTTTATATTCGTGGCCGTATTCTTCACAATAGACTTTACATGTTCAGGTCTCATGGTCTAGGCTAGTGGCTCCATGGTTGTTTTCCTGCACAATCACAAGCAGTGAGTCCAACACATTCACAGCAACTTCCAGAGCTTCTGCCACATCTACCATCTTTGTCCTTGTGAACTCCTTTTTCATCATTTACTCACTGTCTTCTCTTCTGTCCATTTGGATGAGTCTATTTGCTATTCCGGGCCAGTGGCTGGTAGATACCTCTATATTTTTGTCTTTATGTTTCCCAACAATCAGCCCCTTTGTGCTTATTTGCAGCGATACTCATATCACTTGTAATATATTTGCTTCATCTTCTAGGCAAGGAAAACCCTTCTTGCTAATTTGACTGTGACCACTTGACTCTATTCTCTATAGGATTTCAAATTATTTCCCCTTAACTATCAATATTTGGTTGACTAATATTTTTCAGATTCTTGATATGAAAGCAAATTCTATGTTGATAAGAACAACTAGGTCCTAAAATTCATATTCCAATAAAAGGCCTAATACTGTGGGTGAATATTTATACAATCAATCTAGCTGTTCTAACTTCATCAAAAAACAAAAAGTTCATGAAATTTGATATAGTGTAACAGTAAAATTGAACTTAGGAATTTGGACAAAAATCTCTCACTTAGCAGTTTTTTGGTGTGTGTGTATATACAGTGGTAAATTATATATGACAAGCAATTTGCCACTTTAATTTTCAAATATATAATTCAGTGGCACTAAATACATCTACAATGTTTGGTATCTACTACCACTAAATTTAAAAAAAATCAAACAAAATGTAAAATATGTTAATACTCATTCCCCTCTGTGGCCAACCCCTGGAAACCTCTAGTCTACTTTCAGTCTGTACAATTTGGCTATTCTAGTTATTTCTTATAAGTAAATTTGTATACTATCTTTTTATGTCTGGTTTTAATCATGTATTACATTTTGAAGGTTCATCATGTTGTGGCATGTATCAGAACTTCATTCCTTTTTATAACTGGATAATACTACACAGTATGAATGAACCACATTTTTAAACGCCATTCATATGTTAATGTACATTTAAGCTGTTTCTACCTTTTCCCTATCTCGAATAACGCTGCTATGAACATTGCTGCCCACAGATGTGTTTGAGTCCCTGCTTTCAATTCTTCGGGTGTATACCTAGGAGTGGAATTGCTGAACCCAGTGGCATTTCTGTGTTGTTTATGGGGAGCTGCGGAACTGGTTTTCATATTATTAAACTCGTTCTCACATTGCATCATTTTATATTCCCATCAGCAATGGGCAGTTGTTCCAATTTCTCCACAGCCGCATCAATACTTATTTCCCCTCTTTCCCTGGTAGATGTAGACTGGTATCGCAAGGTTTTAATTGGAATTTCCCTAGTGAACAGTGACGTTGACATATTAAGTAATTCAATCCTGTTTTTCATGATCCGTTTCCTCCCTATTTCCCCCTCTCCTCTGACCTCTCATCAGTGTACAAACGTGGACTGATACATACTTTCCTAACAGGAAAACTCTCTTCTGTCCACTACCTCCTCAAAGTGTTATCTATTTCCTGAGGCTCCCTGGCTCCTCTTCCCCACTGCCCACCCCAATCAGGTTAAATTCCTTCTTTCACAATCTCCCTTCCACTCCCCAAAGTCAGGGAGAGCCATCTTTCTTCCTGGAATAAACTGCATATTGCATACAGCAAAATCGATCTCCAACAGGATATGGGTACATCCCATTAGGAACAGAGGTAGTATATAATGTGACTTGAGCCTGTCATTTTGGGATTTTCTGCCCCGCTTTCAGCTCAGAAAACAATGTCCTTAACTCCAGTAAGTCTCTTTGAAGGCGCTTCTACTTCAAACCACATTTCTTCCAGGCTTTAAATTATTTGCAAGTTTCATGCTATACTCTGAATTTCCAAGTAGTCAGAGCTCAGGGCAGAGGATGGTTGCATTCCTGTATGGGCCTGACAGAAAATGGGATGCCAGCAAGGAAGATGTCTCAGAAATCTGCATGGGGCCACCAGGGTGTCTGGAATAAAACTAAACTGTGCCTGGTCAGGGTGAGACTTCAAAAGGAGGCAGAAATTATTGCTTTTAGGGCTGAGAACTGACTGGAGGATGATCTGGCAATATTAGACCCACCAGAGTGGGGACACCTCCCTGAACACCTTAGGTGTGGTCGGTGGAGACCCCAGAGAGGCTTCACTAAGGAGTAACAGGGTGGCATATATATATATATATATATATATGGACAGTAAAGAATCCGTCGGCAATGCAGGAGACCTAGGTTCGACTCCTGGTTTGGGAAGATTTCCTTGAGGAAGGCATGGCAACCCACTCCAGTATTCTTGCCTGGAGAAGCCCACGGACAGAGGAGCCTGGTGGGCTACACTTCATGGGGTCGCAAAGAGTCGGACACGACTGAGCGACTAAGCACAGCACCCTAAGTCACACAACACTGCTGAAGCAGGTGGAGGGGTCAGGAGGAAATGAGAGCAGCCCTGGCTCCCTACATTTAGGTTTTGACGGTGTCCTACTGCCCCACAAGGGTTTCCCTACTCCCTGAATTCTCTTCAGGTACTTTATTATTTTCTCGTTAAATAACGGGAGGAATTATACTTTAACAGAATCCTCTATTGAACCGTATTGCTTTTCCAGACACCCCGACTTTGGGAAAATGTGCAGGTGAGGGAGATGAGGAGGACCACGGGCCGCCCACCCCGTCCACGGCTGGCCTCCCTCAGAAGGCCCCGGGCCCAGGCGCAGGCTGGTCTAGGGCCCTCCCAGCGCTCTACGCCGGGGGTAGGTTCTGGCCCAGGCTGTCCCTGCTATCGTTCCAAGGGAATCTAGTTAGTTCTTTTCTCCGGAAACAGACACACTTGAAGGTAGGGAAGCCACTTGTGATCTGAGGTTGCATCCTGAAGAGGGCACCGTCGCCTAGACACAGTGGCGGCGGGAGGAGAGACAGGCTGGAACTTCAGACCCCATGGTGCCCACTGCCCGTGGGCTGACAGTAACTAAGGCAGAGAGCAGCGGGGCGCAGGAGCCCAACGAGACCCCCGGGGGGAATGGGCACTTTCCTCCCTGGCCCGAGTCTGCGTTCCTTTTCACCCAAGGGCTGAATTCCGACTTCCAAGAGCAGCTGCCAGGGGGCGCCCGCGGAGCCCCGCTAGCTGCCTTGGAGGCGTTCCGAGTGAGAGAGCGCAGAGCGGCTGGGACGCCCCGAGGGCCTCCAGGCACCGCAGAGGCTCCTCGGTTCTTCACGCTCTTCCTGGGAAGGTTCAGCCTGGAGCCCCCAGAAGGTTTCCCCCGGCCCCTCTGGGCTTCAGGCACGGGCTCTCCTGTGACGAAGGTCCGCACCCCTCCCCGCCCCTCTCAGAGGTCAAGCCCAGACCCCGGCCGCCGGCGACCAGTCCACGCGGCTCTCCGAGGACCGAGTCCACCCCCGCCCCCCGAAGCCCCTGGCAGTCTCAACTTTTCGCCTATGAAGCCAAATCCCGATCTTTTCCAGGATAGCCCCCAGGTGGCGCAGCCAAACCCGCCGCCAACCCTGATCCTGTCAGATCACGAGCCTGTTTTGCCGTCAGGGGTCGAAGGGTGGGAACGGCTCCCACTCCGGGGAGAGACTCAGGACGCTTCTCCCGGGGAGACCTCCCACGTAGCTCAGACCACCCGGCTCCGCGTAGGGGGTCCAGATGTGAGGTCGAAGCGTCGCCAGCCCCTCACCCGGACAGTTCCCGGGAGAGCCTCCGTTCAGGCCCACAGGGAGACCGCCACCCCTCCGGGACTCCGCGGTCTCGGGGTGGGCGCCAGCTTCCGTGGCTGGTGGCGCCGTGGGAACTACGTTACCCACAATGCCGGATGTCGGGCCCAAGGCATGTAGCCAATGAACGCTCGGAATCAGCGCGTTTCCGCGACCCGAGGATCTGGGCGGGACTTCCGGCGCCTCTGTGGCGGCAGTACGGTGATTGCTCAGTGTACAGCTGCCCCCGGAGACCTTTTGGAGTGTGGACGGAGCCTGGGGGATGAACAGAGCGAGGAGCCTCTAGGGGAGAGGTTGTCCCCCAGCCCAGCGACGAGTCTGCAGGGCTGCGGCGGTAGATGATAATTGTACACAAGTTCGTCTCTGTCGCCTGTCACTTAAAACCCCGCTGCTTTCAGACTCCGATGGCGGCCGCCGCGCTGAGGGACCCGCCTCAGGTAAACGCTCGACCTCCGGGCCCTCACCGTCCTCACCCCACCAGACACTAAAGCCCTGAGTGCGGAGCGCCTACTCGCGTGCCCTCAGCCCGGACCCCCGAGTCCAGGATGGTGAGGCGGTCGTGGGTGGGGCTCTGTGTTTTACAGACAGTGTGATGACGCGTGGGAGAGGGTGACAGGCGGAGGGACAGGTTTATGTGAATTCGCGGAGAATCTTTCCCGTTAGGAATGGGAAGGGGAGGAGTTTTTCTCTCAGGACGCTGGAAACCATGGAGGGATGTGAATACAAGAGGTGTGAGTTAGGCTTTTCAAGTTTTCCAGAAGTTGCTTTTTGAACAGACTGCAAAGGGGATGAAAACACCGAGGTACAGGGAGGTTGACTCTTTATCCAAGATCACACAGTTTAAGAGCACTGAGGTCTCAGAGATAATGAGATACTCATTATACTCAGAGATAATGCAGTTATCTCAGGTCACCTTGCTTCGGGGCTAGACAGAAGTAGAGGGAGGCCTGAGCCTACTGAGCCTGCCATGGTTACATGCCTGTAATGACCTCCCTCTTCCCACAGACTCCCATGAGGACAGAAGTGCTTCGGGACTCTTCAAAGGTGAGCAGAGGATGTTCCAGGCCCTCAATGGTCCTGACCCCACCCTTTGTCTCTGGAATTCTTCCAGACCGTGCAACTGGGCACCCTGAAGAAACCCAAAGCCCACATTCGGTTATCTCTGGGAGACACAATTCAGGAGTCCAAGGGGAATTACCTGACAAGAGGGTGGATGTCCTAACGCCAGGCTCAGAGTTTAGATGGTGTCTCCCTGCCCACATGCCTGTAGTTGGTGAATAGACCGTGATCTTGATACCATAAGAGGAGAGCATGGTACCTGTGGCCCCAAGGCCTGATACTTCCTTCAAGGTGGGGACACTGGGAGGGGAGTTAGCAGGGGATGGATGTCTGGGTGAAGGAACTTGGAATCCTAGGAGAGAAATTGATCATGGAATGATCTGTCCCCCTCATGGCAGGCCTGTGTGACCTTTGAGGACGTGGCCATTTACTTCTCCCAGGAGGAGTGGGGGCTCCTTGATGAAGTTCAGAGACACCTGTACTGCAAGGTGATGCTAGAGAACTTTGCACTGACAGCCTCGATGGGTAAGGCCCTCACCCCAGTGTACTGATCTGGGTCGTACTTTCTGTCCCCCAGAGGCAGCTCTGCTCTTTCCATAGTCAGACTATGGGCTCTGTTTACTTCCCCACTTTCTTGGCATATGTGGTGTGGGTGCCAGTGCTGAGCTGAGTGCACTGCCCCAAGTAGTTCTAAGTCTGTTGCCCAAGCTTGCAGGTGAGGATCTGGGATGTAGGAATTTGGCAGTCAGGCTAAAACAAGGCATCTTACCTTGTTTACCTCACCCTGGCAGAATGAATATCCCAGGTGTCATGACACCTGGTGTCCCAAGTCCTGATTCAATAATTTTAACAATAGGCATATAATATTTGACAAACTGTATATATGATATATAATTTTTAGTGATGTTATATATGGAGTCCTGATGGATGGGATCACAGCATTCAGTTCAGTTCAGTTCTGTTGCTCAGTCATGTCCGACTCTTTGCGACCTGATGAATCACAGCACGCCAGGACTCCCTGTCCATCACCAACTCCTGGAGTTCACTCAAGAGTCGGTGATGCCATCCATCCATTTCATCCTCTGTCATCCCCTTCTCTTCCTGCCCCCAATGCCTCCCAGCATCAGGGTCTTTTCCAATGAGTCAACTCTTCACATGAGGTGGCCAAAGTATTGGAGTTTCAGCTTCAGCATCAGTCCTTCCAATGAACACCCAGGACTGATCTCCTTTAGGATGGACTGGTTGGATCTTGTTGCAGTCCAAGGGACTCTCAAGAGTCTTCTCCAGCACCACAGTTCAAAAGCATCAATTCTTCAGTGCTCAGCTTTCTTCACAGTCCAACTCTCACATCCATACATGACCACTGGAAAAACTATAGCCTTGACTAGACAGATCTTTGTTGGCAAAGTAATATCTCTGCTTTTCAATATACTATCTAGGTTGGTCATAACTTCCCTTCCAAGGTAAGCGTCTTTTAATTTCATGGCCGCAGTCACCATCTGCAGTGATTTTGGAGCCCCAAAATAAAGTCTGACACTGTTTCCAGTTTCCCCATCTATTTCCCATGAAGTGATGGGACCAGATGCCATGATCTTTGTTTTCTGAATGCTGAGCTTTAAGCCAACTTTTTCACTCTCCTCTTTCACTTTCATCAAGAGGCTTTTTAGTTCCTCTTCACTTTCTGCCATAAGGGTGGTGTCATCTGCCTATCTGAGGTTATTGGTATTTCTCCCGGCAATCTTGATTCTAGCTTCTGCTTCTTCCACCCCAGTATTTCTCATGATGTACTCTGCATATAAGTGAAATAAGCAGGGTGACAATATTCAGCCTTGGCATGCTCCTTTTCCTATTTGGAACCAGTCTGTTGTTCCATGTCCAGTTCTAACTGTTGCTTCCTGACCTGCATATAGGTTTCTCAAAAGGCAGGTCAGGTGGCCTGGTATTCCCATCTCTTTCAGAATTTTCCACAGTTTATTGTGATCCACACAGTCAAAGGCTTTGGCATAGTCAATAAAGCAGAAATAGATGTTTTTCTAGAACTCTCTTGCTTTTTCCATGATCCAGCGGATGTTGGCAATTTGATCTCTGGTTTCTCTGCCTTTTCTAAAACCAACTTGAACATCTGGAAGTTCAGGGTTCATGTATTGCTGAAGCCTGGCTTGGAGAATTTTGAGTGTTACTTTACTAGTGTGTGTGATAAGTGCAATTGTGCAGTACTTTGAGCATTCTTTGGCATTGCCTTTCTTTGGGATTGGGATGAAAACTGACCTTTTCCAGTCTTGTGGCCACGAGTTCTAGTAATCCAACATGAGTCACCTTTTCTTTCTTTCTTGCTTTCTTGTTGCACCTCTAGTTCCTGCAAGTTGGAGCTGCTCTGTAGTTGTAGTGGATGGGCATTTCCTTGTGGTGGCTTCTCTTGTTATGGAGCACAGGCTCTAGGGCATGCGTGCTTCAGGTGTTGTGTACATGGGCTCTCTATTTGTGGCACACAGGCTCAGTGATTGTCATGCACAGGCTTAGTTGCCCAGTGGCATGTGGGATCTTAGTTCCAAGACCAGGGAATGACCCCACGTCCCCTGCATTGCAAGACAGATTCGTAACCACCAGACCACCAGAGAGGTCCCTAGCCTGTGATTTTCTTGTGTTGTAGTGTTCTTCTTTGGCTTTGGTATAAGGGTGATACTGGCTTTATAAAATGTGTTCCCTCCTCTTCAGTGTTTGTGTTTTGTTTTGTTTTGAGCATTGGTATTAAATGTAATGTTTCCACTTTCGTTTATAATTTTGAGTCCTCTCTCTTTTTTTTTATTACTCTAGAAGGTTTGTCAATTTTATCTTTTCAAAAAATTCTTAGTTTTCATCTTTTCTATTGTCTTTCTAGTCTCTATTTTATTTCCACTTTAATCTTTATTATTTCCCTCCTTCTGCTAACACTGAGTTCAGTTTGTTCTTCTTTTTTAATCTTTGAAGTGTGAAGGTAGGGTTATTTTAAGATTTTTCTTAGTGTATGTATCTGCTAAAACCTTCCCTTTTAGAACTACTTTTGCTGGGTCCCATAAGTTTTTTATCATATTTTGGTCAGAAAAGAGATTTGATATGATTTCAATTTCCTTAAATTGGTGAAGACTTGTTTTATAGCCTGCTCTATGATCTAATCTGGGGGATTATCCCTGCATTCTTGAGTAGTGTGTATTTTGCTGCTGGTTGATGAAATGTTCTGTATATGTCTGTTAGGTCTATTTGATTTATAGTGTTTAAGTCCAGTGTTTCTCTGGCCATGAAGGTTTCTTAAGATATCTAAATGTTGTATTATACAGAAAGTTAAAAGAAAAACAAAACATGATGAATACTCTCCTACCATAATCAGCATAATTCACAAATATTTCTCTTCTTTCAGTTTGTTTGCATGAAACACAGACTAAAGAGACACCTTCTGAGCAAAACGTTTCTCTAGAAGCTTTGTCACAGGTCAGGACTCCAAAGGTAGGTCCATTCACCGAGAATGCTCACCCCTGTGAGAAATGTGTCCCAATCCTGAAAGACATTTTGTACCCTGCTGATTTACCAGGGCAGAAACCATACTTTACTGGGGCATCTGCAAACCTACAACAGCTTCAGAAGCATTTCACTACAGAGAAAAGTGACGTGGATAAGGCAGCATTTGTAAAAAGCTGCATAGTCCAGGTGTCAGGGAATCCCTTCACCTGTAGGAAGGTTGGAATGGACTTACCAGGTACAGTGGGTCTCCTCCAGCACCAGATCACTTCCAATGGTGAGAAACCCAACAAAATCACCAAGTTTGGGGAGACTTTTAATGGTAGAAAAAGTCATTACAAATTGCGTGAATGTGGGAAAGCTACCAGCCACAAACACAATCTTGTTTACCACCTAAGAGTCTCTGCTAGAAAAAGAGTTTATGAGTTTAGCAAATATGGGAAAGCCATGCACTGTAAGTACTCACTTGTTCAGCTCCAGAGAGTCCGCACTGGAGAAAGGTCTTATGAGTGCAGTGAATGTGGAAAATCTTTTAGGCAACGAGCCACTCTTATTATACACCAGAGAGTTCACACTGGAGAAAGGCCTTATAAATGTGGTGAGTGTGGAAAGTCCTTTAGTCAGTGCTCCAATCTTATTGAACACTGCAGAATTCACAGTGGAGAGAGGCCTTTTGAGTGTGAGGAATGTGGGAAAACCTTTGGGTGCAAATCCAATCTTGTTCGGCACCGGAGAACCCACACTGGAGAAAAGCCTTATGAATGCAGCGAATGTGGGAAATTCTTTAGACAAAGCTTCACCTTGGTTCAACATCGGAGAATTCACACCACAGCAAGGCCTTATGTCTGTGTCCAGTGTGGGAAATCCTTTAGCCAAAGAGCCACTCTCATTCGACACCAGCGAGTTCACACTACTGAAAGGCCTTATGAGTGTGGGGAATGTGGGAAAGCTTTTGGATCCAAATCCAAACTTGAGCGACACAACAGAAGTCACACTGGAGAAAAGCCTTATGAGTGTGCTGAATGTGAAAAATCTTTCAGACAGAGTTACAGCCTCGTTGAACACCAGCGTATTCACAGTAGAACAAGGCCTTTTGAGTGTGGCCAGTGTGGGAAGTCCTTTAGCAGAAGAGCCATCTTCACTAAACACCAGAGAATTCACACTGGAGAAAGGCCTTATAAATGTGGTGAATGTGGGAAATCCTTTAGTCGAAGCACAAGCCTTATTCAGCACTGCAGTATTCACACTGGAGCCAGGCCTTATGAATGTGGGCAGTGTGGGAAATCCTTTAGGCAAAAGTCTGTTCTCATTCAACACCAGGTAGTTCACACTGGAGAAAGGCCTTACGAATGCAGTAAATGTGGCAAATCCTTTAGTCAACGTTCCAGCCTCAATCTCCACCGAAAATTTCACACTGTGGAGTGGCTCCATGAATGCAGGAAATATGGGAAATCCTTTACTCCAAACAGCTAACATTGTTTAGCACCAAGTAATGGTGACTTCATCCATGAAGTTAAAAGACGCTTACTCCTTGGAAGAAAAGTTATGAGCAACCTAGATAGCATATTGAAAAGCAGAGACATTACTTTGCCAACAAAGGTCCGTCTAGTCAAGGCTATGGTTTTTCCTGTGGTCATGTATGGATGTGAGAGTTGGACTGTGAAGAAAGCTGAGCACCGAAGAATTGATGCTTTTGAAGTGTGGTGTTGGAGAAGACTCTTGAGAGTCCCTTGGACTTCAAAGAGATCCAACCAGTCCATTCTGAAGGAGATCAGCCCTGGGATTTCTTTGGAAGGAATGATGCTAAAGCTGAAACTCCAATACTTTGGCCACATCATGCGAAGAGTTGACTCATTGGAAAAGACTCTGATGCTGGGAGGGATTGGGGGCAGGAGAAGGAGACAACAGAGGATGAGGTGGCTGGATGGCATCACTGACTCGATGGACATGAGTCTGGGTGAACTCTGGGAGTTGGTGATGGACAGGGAGGCCTGGCGTGCTGTGATTCATGGGGTCACAAAGAGTCAGACACGACTGAGCGACTGAACTGAACTGAACTGAATCCACACTTTGAGAAAGATCTTAGAGCTGAAGAATGTGCTCCCTCCTTTTTCATTATAACAGCACTAGACAGCTTTTGTAAGGGAGCCATTTGCCTGAAATTGAACCTCATACTTGCAAACATCTAATGACTTAAAATTCTCAATGAGTTCCAGGTGTCTGTGAGGCTTACAGGAGCTACATTCCATGTTCTAAACTCCCCAGGGCCGTCATCAGAGTTACATCACTGCCAGTTTCTTGGTAGAACCCATCTCACCTCTTCCTTGTACAGTATTTCATTAGTCACTCTGATTTGCTGACACAAGGGTGATGTCGGTGTGCCCTAATGTTCCCTGGAGGAAATCTTGAGTAGTATGTGCCCTTACATTTTCCTATTTCAATTGATTAAGTATGAATTTGACCTTCGAATTCGTTGGTTTCACTTGATATTTGTGGTTGGTTTTCCTGCCTCCAGGTCACCAGTTTGGAATTGCCCCCTATTTCTCTGGTTTGTGCAGCAATAAAGGTCTTATTGTTTAATCTACCTTTGATCTTGGGGTTGTATTCACTGTGGAGGTGGGTGGAAAACAGAAGTGGCCTGTTTGTTTGAAAGGATGGACAGCTTTCATGGGTGCTCAGCTTTATGTGCCTCAGCAGGGATGATAATGATAGGAGAGTATAATTTTATTCCAGTTTTAACCTAATATGAATTCCTCCTCAAGGTCTCTTAGGAACTAAAGCAGTGTTTTGTTTAGTTCCTAAATGTGTGACCTGGAATATATGACCTAATGTGTGATCTGGAAGCTTACATATTGTGTGACCAATAGGTTCCCCCTGGGGCTTCCTAGGTGGCGCAGTGGTGAAGAACCTGCCTGCCAATGCAGGAGACACAAGAGATGCAGGTTCAATCCCTGGATTGGGAAGATCCCCTGAAGTAGGAAATGGCAACCCACTCCAGTATCCTTGCCTGGGAATCCCGTGGACAGAAGAACCTGGCGGGCTATAGCCCATGGTGTCACAAAGTCAGACACAACTGATTGACTAGGCAACACAGCATATGTAGGTTACCCTGAGGAATGGTCACTCGTTCCAGCAAGCTCCAGGGCCTTTGGGAATGTCATGAATTTGTTTTCATATTCCCAGAGGGTATCCCTTAATGCTCAGCACTGTTGAGGGGAAGCGTTCCACCAGGTTCTACAAAGGAGCCAAATGTCCTGGAGTTCATAATTCTGTGGACTAGTATCCCTCCTCAGACATCAGGATCCAGGTTTCAACCTTAATTGGTACTGAAATTCTGTTGTTGAGTCACTAAATCATGCCCCACTCTTTTGCGACCCCATGGATTGTAGCCTGACAGGCCCCTCTGCCCGTGGGATTTCCCTGGCAAGAATATTGGGTTCCCATTTCCCCCTCCAGGGGATCCTCCCAACCCAGGAATTGAACCTGAGTCAATTATGTCTCCTGCATTGTCAGACAGATTCTTTACCACTGAGCCACCAGGGAACCCCCTGAAATTGTGGGTGTGATTAATAATCAGTGGAGGCGCCTGCATCAAATTAAATGGAATATGCCTCTTCTCATGTGCATCCATAAATCTCCCAGTGACTATGGCTGTGTGGAATCACAGCCCTTCCAGAGCTGTGTATCTCCTATAGCTGAATTTATTGTTGGCAACGTAATCTAAAGGTTTTGTGAATCCCCATTGTCTTTCTGGGCTGGCCACCTCCAGGTCATTGCTGTACAGACAGGGAAATGAGAACAGAGAATGGAAATCCTGCTGTCCAGGAATGTGGCTTTTGTGGTCCATCCAGTGGTCCTGTTGTCCCAGACTGGAACAGCCTCTGTTGCTTGCCAGTATTTCCTGCACTGGTTCAGAGCTACCCTTCTCCAGGAATGGGGAAAAATAGGGTGGAGTTAGTATTGAGTTGAGAGAAGGCAATGGCAACCCACTCCAGTACTCTTGCCTGGAAAATCCCATGGACAGAGGAGCCTGGTAGGCTGCAATCCATGGGGTCGCTAAGAGCCAGGCACGACTGAGCGACTTCACTTTCACTTTTCACTTTCATGCAATGGAGAAGGAAATGGCAACCCACTTCAGTGTTCTTGCCTGGAGAATCCCAGGGACGCCAGAGCCTGGTGGGCTGCCGTCAATGAAGTCGCACAGAGTCGGACACGACTGAAGCGACTTAGCAACAGCAGTATTGAGTTGTTAAACCTTCTGGTTTCCAGAAAGAGTGGGAAGTCTGGGTTTTGTTTTGTTTTTTTTTAATTTTGAACCATTTTTAAAAGAAATTTTATTGAGGCATAATTGACATACAGTATACATATTTAAGGTATATAGTTTGAAAAGTTTTGCTATAATATAAAGTCATAAAACCATCAGAATCACGATGATGAACACAACCTTGATTTACCTCATGTCCTTTTACAATCTCTCGTTGTCCTTCCCAAGCCAATAGAATGCCACTACCTTCAACAGTAACTTAGTTTGCGTTGTCTAGGATTTATGTTTATCCATCCATCTGCTAATGTGCAGTTGGGTTGTTTCCAGTTTGGTGTTGTTAGAAATAAAGTTCCAATGAACATAAGCATACAATTCTTTTATGAATATGTGTTTTAGTTCTCTTGTGCCAGGACCTCAGAATATGTGAATTGCAAACTGCCAAATTGTGATCTAAACTGGTTGGATCCTTCTGTGTTCCCATCAACAGTATATGAGAGCTCCTGTTCTTCCCCATCCTGCCGATACTCAGTATTGTCACTCTGTTTAATTTCAGCTGTCTTGGTGGGGTGTAATGGCATCTCACTGTAGTTTTTTAACTGTAGTTCTCTGATGTTTCATGATGTCAAGCACTTTTTTCCTGTTTATTTGTCACTTGTATATCTTCTTTAATGACTATTAATACCAGTTGCTTATTTTGAAATGGATGTTGACTGATGTTTTCCTTTTTATTAATAAATAAAAGACATTTGTCGAACAAAGATGTGCTGGAACTTCACTTACTCTTCCGCAGTGATGTGTCATCTTTACTAAAAGGAAATACTGTTTTTGATGCTATTGAGCGAGTCATTTCCTAGGCAGGTTGATAGGGAGTCTAGGGGTCCCCAAGGAGAGAGGGGTCTGGAATTCTCAAGGAGGAAGAAAGGACAAACTTTTTTTCTTTCTCCACATTCCTTAGGATTATATAACAATCATGTATCCTGCCTAAGGACAGTCTCTGGATTAAACCTTCTGTTATCTTAAAATGTAAATTATGGGAGTAGACCTGGTTTTTACAAGGATGTATCCTGCCTGAGGACAGTGTTATCTTAAAATGTAAATTACTGTCTGATGAGGTCTTTACAACCTCCAGACATTCTTTGGATTATATAACTTCATTGTTAACACTAGCAAGCAGGTACTCTTTCTGCCCCCTTCTGATGCCTATGTCAGAAGCTTTCTCTGTCTCCTTTATACTTTAATAAAACTTTATTCCACAAAAGCTTTGAGCAGTCAAGCCTCATCTCTGGCCCTGGATTGAATTCTTCTCTTCCGGGGGCCAAGAATCCCAGTGTCTTCGCGTGATTCAACAACAACCTTTCATCCTGGGGGCTCATCCGGGATCCTTCAGGACAAGGTAAGGATGCTTGGAGCTTTAGTTCTTTGTTCTCTTAGCGAACACGTTTTCTGCTGTGCTTTACGAACTCTACCGTGTGCTTGTGTGAATGAATGGCATGCCCTGCGTGAAGCAAGTAAGGAGCCCTGC
The DNA here is from genome assembly GCF_003369695.1 of Bos indicus x Bos taurus. Taxonomy (NCBI): domain Eukaryota; kingdom Metazoa; phylum Chordata; class Mammalia; order Artiodactyla; family Bovidae; genus Bos; species Bos indicus x Bos taurus. The sequence continues at coordinate 1,021,762 of NC_040093.1, forward strand.
TCTGCGGTTCCACGGTGATCTCATACGGCTTATGGCAGAAACCTGTCGGGGCGTTATACCGACCTGCCAATGCCAAAGGCACCCAATATCTCCTTCGGGAACCGACCAGAAATGGGCAAAGCGTGTGGACCGAACTCTCCTTTTTCGGTCTCTTTGACCATTTCATAACTCCTTGGGAATTAGAAGTACTAACCTAATCTATCGGATCATAGACTTTCAAGGGACTTGTGATCTATACTGTTACTGTGTACTGCAGCTTAGGTCCCAAACTTGGACTGGTATTCAAGAAAGCGCCTAGCCTCGCTAGGAATCGAAAGTTCAGAAACTAGATGGAGCTCTAGCTCCAAGAATATCTCTGAGGTTAAAGGTTACTCAGATTGGGACTGCGATGGGTTTTTTTTTTCTTTGGTAACGCCGGCTTTTAGTGGATCAGAGGAGGCTGTTATACTGGTGTGGTGATGCTTGGAAAGAACATCTCAGTTTTATGTTCCTGTCGGTCTTATTGTAGTCAGGAAATACTCAGGGTCATTCACAGGCACTCAGGTGATGAATGTTTCCCCTAGTAGTCTTAGCTTGGGAGGCATTCTGGAAGGTTACTCTGATTCACCCCTGGTGACATCAGAGGCAAGCAAGGTGAAGAGCTGGATGTCAAGTAGGGGTGCTATCAAGTCTACCCCTGGTACATCCCCACCCCATCTCGGTGGTAGAACCGGGAGGGACGTGGACTGCGCCTGCGTCGGTAAGGGACAGACTAAGTCCGACCAGGAAGGAAAAGCTTTTGGTGTAACGTCTGTCTACACCCCCATCTAGAGCAGGGAGGGATGCCTCCAGTAGAAAAAATGGCGCTGGTCGCTTTTTTTCTCTCTTACAGATGGGAGCTAACAATTCCAGCCTCACTCCTTTGAACTGTATCCTGAAAAACTGGGATAGATTTTAATCCCCAGGGCTTAAAGAAGACACACCTGGTCTTCCTATGTGATACTGCATGGCTATGGTATCCATTGGAGGATGGCGAACGGTGGCCAGTTGGAGGGTCTCTTAAGTATAATACTGTTGTACAATTAGACCGGTTCTGTAATGAACAAGGGAAATGGGTAGAAGTAGCATATGTGTTGCCCTTTTTCTCTCTGCAAAACATGCCCGACTTATGTCCTAAGGGTATAGATTTGGGCGTGAAACCTTCAGCTCCCTCCTGTCCTCTTACTTTGCCCCCGTACCTGGAAATCCAAACTGAGATTCAGACTGCCCACATGGAAGGGGAGGTCCAAACATTTCCTGTCTCAGTACGACCTCAGACTACTCTGGTTTCAGTAGAAACTCAGACCATCGAAGTAAGAGATGAGATGGAGGACAGGAGACAAAGAGAAGAGGAAAAACAAGTTTCTCCAATCTATCCCTGGGATCATATACGCAGAGCAGCCAGAGAGACTGAGGAACAGCCACACAAGCTGTTGCGTCTTTATGAAACACCCACCGGGAGAAATAATCAGTCTGTGAGAGTTAATAAGCCTTTTTCTTGTCAAGAAATACAAAGAATCAAGGAGGATCTGGGAGACTATTTAGAGGACCCAGAAAAATATATTAGAGCTTTTAAAGGTGTTACTCTGCTTTATGACCTCACTTGGAAGGATGTGATGTATATCTTGGGACAAACGCTGACTCCCGAGTCAAGGACTCGCGTTTTGGGAAATGCGGTTGCTTATGGAGATGAGTGGCTTGGTAATGAATCAGTAGGGAAGAGGGAGAACGGGATAGCGGCCCTCCCCACTGGGAATCAGGCGGTCCCAACTGTAGAACCAGACTGGGACCACAACACAGCTAAAGGAAGATGGGATCAGAGTCATTTTGTTAGATGTATTCTTGAAGGACTTAGGCAGGCGCGTTCTAAGCCTTTAAACTACGGCAAATTGGCAGACATAGAACAGGAGGAGAAAGAAGCTCCTGGTAAATTCCTAGGTAGACTGAGAGAAGGCCTTCGCAGATTCACTGAGATTGATCCCGAAAATGAAGAGGGAAAAGTGATCTTAAAGGATAGATTTCTCACTCAGTCAGCTCCAGATATCCGCTGTAAGCTATTAAAACGGGCGTGTAGACCAAATCAGTCTTTAGATACTCCGTTACAACTGGCTCAGACAGTCTATTATGGTAGGGAATACGAGGAAAAGAAAGGCAAAAAAAGACAAAGGAAAAGGCGGAAGCCTTCGCCATGGCTATGAAAAACGTTCTTAAACAGCCTGAGAAAAATGCCCAGAGGGGCCCAGGTGAAAAGGGATGGGCTGGCTATTACTGTGGAAAGGAGGGGATTGCCCTCAGGCATCTAAGCCACCCCCGGCTCCAAGTCCGGTCTGCAAAGGACCACACTGGAAGAGACTACTCCCAGAGGCGTAGGTCTCCCGGATCGGACTCTCAAGACAATCAGGACTGAAGATGCCCGGGGGTCCCCACACAAGCTCCCATCCTAATAACACCTGAGGAACCCCGGGTATTAATAATTGTGGGGGGCCAATCCGTCGATTTCCTTTTAGATACTGGGGCAAAACTTACTCTGTGCTTACTGAAGCCCCTGGCCCACTTTCTTCCCGATCCGCTTCCGTAATGGGACTGTCTGGACAAGCCAAAAGGTATTATTTCAGTTATTCTTTATCTTGCAACTGGGAGTCTGTGCTGTTTTCACACGAATTTCTGATTGTGCCAGAATCTCCCTCACCCCTTTTGGGAAGGGATATACTGAGCAAGGTCCACGCCTCTGTTTTCATGAATATGGAGTCCTCCCTTTCTCTCCCTTTAGTTGAACAAAATGTAAATCCTAGAGTATGGGCTGATGGAAAATCTGTGGGTCGAGCACAAAATGCTATTCCTGTAGTTGTTAAGCTCAAAGACCCGCATGTATTCCCACATAAGAAGCAGTATCCATTGAAACCTGAGGTTAAGGAAGGGTTAAAACCCATCATCGAAAATTTAAAGGAGCAGGGACTATTAATTCCCTGTAACAGTCCTTGCAACGCTCCTATTTTGGGTATAAAGAAATCGAATGGTAAATGGAGACTAGTTCAAGATTTACAAATAATAAATGAGGCTGTAGTTCCTTTACACCCCGTGGTGCCTAATCCTTATACTCTATTGTCTGAAATTCCTGAAAGGGCCAAATATTTCTCAGTAATTGATTTTAAGGATGTCTTCTATTCAGTGCCTTTGGCGGAAGAAAGTCAATTTCTATTTGCTTTTGAAGACCCTACACAGCTAGCTTTTCAGTTAACCTGGACAGTTTTGCCTCAGGGATTTTGTGACAGTCCTCACTTGTTTGGACAAAGTTTGTCACGGGATCTACAAAACTTTAATAGCTCTGAAGCAGTGGTGTTACAATATGTAAATGATATTTTGCTCTGTGCTGAGACAGAGGAAACTTGTTCGTGAGCCTCAGAAGATTTCTTAAACTTTCTGGCAGGCTGTGGTTACAAGGCATCAAGAGAAAAGGCTCAGCTTTGTCAACAATCAGTTAGATATCTGGGCCTAATCATATCAGAAGGGAGTAGGGCCATAGGCCCTGAGAGAATTAAACCTATACTAAATCATCCCCTACCTATGACTTTAAGACAATTGAGAGGATTTTGGGGAATCACAGGTTACTGTCGCATTTGGATTGCGGGCTATTGGGAACTTGCCCGGCCTTTATATAAACTTATAGCTGAAACTCAGCAGGCCCAAACCAACAAACTGATTTGGTCTCCAGAAACTCAAAAGGCTTTTAAGGTTCTTCAGACTGCTCTCCTGCAAGCTCCAGCTCTGAGCTTGCCCACAGGCTCAGAATTTAATTTGTTTGTCACTGAAAGAAAAGATGTGGCATTGGGAGTTTTGACACAACCCCGAGGGCCTCACCAGCAACCTATTGCTTATCTAAGCAGAGAATTAGATGTAGTTTCACGTGGGTGGCCCCACTGCCTAAGAGTAATTGGGACAGCGGCCTTATTAGCACCTGAAGCTTTAAAAATAATTAATGGATGAAACCTTACTGTACTGACTTCTCATGATGTGAGTGGGATATTAAATTCTAAGTTTAATATTTGGATGACAGACATTAGGCTTAAGTATCAGTCATTGTTGTTAGAAGGACCAGTAACTAAGCTTAAAGTTTGTGGAAATTTAAATCCTGCCACTTTCCTTCCTGAGAAGGAAAATGAAACACTTGATCACGATTGTTGTCAATTCCTAACTTTAAACAATGCAGCTCGGGAGGATGTCCAGATTTGGAAATCTACATCAGCAGGTTTCACGGTGTTCCTTGAAGTCTTAAAAAGTGAAAGTGAAAGTCAATCAGTCCTGTATGACTCTTTGCGACCCCATGGACTGTAACCTGCCAGACTCCACTGTCCATGGAATTCTCCAGGCCAGAATCCTGGAGTGGGTAACCTTTCCCTTCTCCAGGGAATCTTCCCAACCCGGGGATCGAATCCAAGTTTCCGCATTGCAGGCAGATTCTTTGCCAGCTGAGCCACCAGGGAAGCCCAAGAATACTGGAGTGGGTAGACTATCCCTTCTCCAGGGGATCTTCCCGACCCCAGGAATCGAACAGGGGTCTCAGACATTGCAGGTGGATTCTTTACCAGCTGAGCTACCGTGGTGTCCTGAGAGCGGTCAATTTCAGGGGTTCACGGTATCCTAACTCCGTTGCTTAAACATTCCCATGATAGGGAAGCGGCAAGGAGGCCGCAGAAATGCCGGGACCCGCCCGCCACCCTTCGATCGCCGCAAAGGTTTCCGTGACGTAGGGGCTCATTCATAAAACGCTGTTATAAACTTAGGCGCCGGCGACTGGTTCTTGCCAACCGCACTGCGAGCAGCCCAGCCGTGGGCGGAAAGGCGAGACCGCCCGCCGCCCCCGGGCTCCGCCCCCGAATTCCTCCGACCTGTCACCACGTGGCGTCCTCCTGCTTCGCCTGCGCCGGCGGGACCAAGACAGTCTCTCTTGATGCCGTTCCCTGGCTGACTTCCACCGCGGGCTCTCCAGACCACGCTCAGGAAGGTTGGGCTAGAGGGGCCGGCAGCTTGGGGGTCACTCCTTCGCTGGGAAGGGAGGCTTCTCGGAGCGCTGGACGTGCTGGAGGCGCGCGCACTGTTGTCCCAGTGAGAACGGTCCCTTCCTCGCGCCGGCTCTTTCTGAGCGCTTCGGCCCTTGGCTCGGTGGCTGGTGTCCGACGAGAGCCGATCAAACGGGTGCCAAACGGACTCCTCACTGGAGGCCGGCTCCCCGAGGGGACAGCAGAAAGCGGCCATCCTCTCTCCGACGGCCCCCCGGAGCAGGCCGGAGGGGCGGGTGTGGGAAGTTCATTGATAAAAAGCGAGTTCCTTCAGGTGACTCTAGGGGGCTCCTGTGTCAGTGCAGAAGTCGGGTATGCTTATAAACAACCCCTGCGACTGCGTTCCTAGTATTCCCTCAGTATCCCTGGCTCGAAAGAGGGCCGATGCCGATGACTCAGCTGGTAAAGAATCCGCCTGCGGATGCAGGAGACACAGAGGAAGTTTCCATCCGTGGGTCGGTAGGATGCACTGAAAGAAAAAATGGCAACCCACTCTAGTATTCTTGCCTGAAGCATCCCATGGACAGAGGAGCCTGACCGGCTACAGTCTATGGAGACCAGCACCTGGGGGTGGGGGGCTGCTAACAAACCAGAAGAGTGGGGGTCCCCTAGATGAGTGCTATTACTGGGGATCAGGGCAGTGTACACAGGTAACAGTCATGAGGGGATTTCATTGGTGTGTTGGAATATCACTAGGTCACAGGGGGAGATAAGGGAAGCTTGAATTGGGGCCACAGCTGCATCGCTCTTGTGTATCTGGTCACCCGGGCGGGGTTCCTACAGCCAGTCTGCGGGAACGCTGAGGCAGAATATTTAACTTAAATATTTTATAATACAAACATATATTACCATATGTAAAATAGACAGCCACTGGGAATTTGCTTTATGACTTAGAGAACTCAAACCTGTGTTCTGTGACAACCTAGAGGGGTGAGATAGGATGGAAAGAGGGAAGTTCAAGCCAGAGGGGCCATACGTATACCTATGGCCGATTCATGTTGATGTATGGCAGAAACCAACACAATATTGTAAAGCAATTATCCTTCCATTAAAAATAAATTTTAAAAATTTAAAAGTTTATGTTACAAGGGTCTTAAAAGACAAGACGCAGAAAACACAACAGGGACGCCTTCAGGAACATTCCATGCCTCGCCTCCTTCACTAGAGCCTCTGCAGTTCCTCCGCCAGCTCTTCTCCAGACCTCTGGGCCCCAGGGTCCTCTGGAGACACCTTTCTCCTGGAGGGATGCTGAAAAAGAACTACCCAGAAGCCTCTGCTACGTTTGGGAGCGCCAGGCTGATGACGTCAATGAGAGGGGCGTTGCCGGCTCGCGTGGTCTGAGGCCGGACTTCCTGCGCCGCCAGAGCAGGATTTTCCTTTCGAGGCTGGTGTCCCCGCACTCGCTAGGATCTGTAAACGGGATTTGGGTTGCTATTTCCACTCCAGGGGACCTTCCTGACTCAAGGGTCGAACCCGCGACTACTGCATTGGTAAGCGAATTCTTTTTTGTCAGTGATTGGGACGCGGTGTAAAAGGGAGAGGAAGTGTCTTCTAGAATCCCCCTGACACCATGCCGCTGGTGTGGAAGGACTCGTAGGGCAAAGCGCACACCCCACAGTCCGGAGACCGTTCTGTATGTCTCAGCCACACTCCTTCCCAAGTATAGGACCTTGAGCAACTTTCCCTGCTGCCCTTGGCTTTTATATTAAAGTTCCTCCAACTGGATTGAAAGAACTAGAAAACGCGCATGAGCTACCTGACGTGTATTCCCGTGTCCAGTGCGGTCCAGGGAGCATCACTCTGGCTCTCTTTTCATGGAGGTGCCTCCTGAGCCCATGTTGGTGGCAGAGGCTCATCCCTGGGGGAATCTGACCCTTGGGCTTCCGTGTCCTGTATCCTCTATAAAGATAAGGACTGGGATGGGGAAGAACAGCAGTTGTCTGCAGCACTTTGGGGACTGCTGTTCTACTAGGACAGAGGTGTAAGGACAGTCCAGGAGCCCAGGCCAAGGAATTTACCTTTCAGTTTACAGCCAGTGAATCTAGCTTCCCCCTGACAGTCGTAAATCTATCTTCCTGTTTGTGGTTTGGTTGTATTTGACAAGTGAGTCTGTTCAAATGGTCAGGTATGATGGTGTACAGGAATGTGGGTCCTTTTGGACATAAAAACAAAAGAGGTCCTGCAAAAGAGGGTAACTGCATAGCCATCGCCCTGAGTGCCCTCATCATAGTCTTGATCACTGTCAGAACTTGTCTTATTTGTTACTTTCCCACCCACTTGACGCCCTTCCTCACTTTATGTCAGAATCACTCCCATCCGCTGTCCCGAGAGAGGCTTTCCCGGTGCCCAGTCACAAGTAGACAGTCACCTCAGTCGTCTCTGTTTTCTTGAGTTCGGAACCTTTAGGTCCTCTGACATGGCTGTTGTTTAGTCACTCAGTCGTGTCCTACTCTTTGCGACCCCACGGACTGCAGCACGTCAGGCTTCCCTGGCTATCATCAACTCCCGGAGCTTGTTCAAACTCATATCCATCAAGTCGGTGGTGCCATCCAACCATCTCATTCTCTCATTGCCTTCTCCTCCTGCCTTCAGTCTTTCCCAGCATCTGACATGGTGGTGCCCATTTATTTAGTTGCTTGTTTAGGATCTCTTTCCAGTTCCAGAGTGTGAGCACCTGTTGCTGCTCTCTGCTAAGACATAGAGCAGCTGAGCCTGTAAAAGGGGCTCAACAAATGGTTGAGTGAATGAATGGGTCTCCCACTCAGGTGCTCAGGTCACACTTACAATAGTCTTTCTCCCAACTATGGCCCACAGGGCTATACTAGCTCTGCCCCTTGCTTACCTCCACACTTCTCCCCCTTCTGTTCTTCCCTTGCTCACTGCATTCATTCCTGCCCAGTGTACAGCCTTTGCTCTTGCATTTCGTTTTGTCTGATTCCAGATCTCTGCAGGGCTGTCTCTCCCCTCTCCCTGTGCCTCAGTGTCTCCTCTTAGGATAGTCTTTTCCTGGCCATTTTCCTTCTGGCTGAGATACCCCTGGCTCCCACCTGCCCATCTTCTGGAAACTCTCTGCCATCTTTTGCTGAATGTTCAAATCTCACATCCTTCCTTAAATTTGAGGTTGTAACTGACTTTCTTTCCCTTCCTTCTTCTCTTCCTCTCCTCCCCCCCTTTTTTTTTCTTTTTTTCCTGCAAGGCATGTGGAATCTTAGTTCCCCAAGCAGGGACCAAACCTGTGGCCTCTAGTGGAAGCATGGAGTCCTAACCACTGGACCATCAGGGAATTCCCTGTGGCTGACTTGCTGGAGCTGCCTGGACCTCAGGCCTCTGCCTGAGACACAGAGTTGATGATGGCCTTTACCTCGTGTGCCAAGTGGGGGGATTAGTAAAAGTCAAAAAGGACATGACACTTCACTGTGCCAGCCCTCCCACATCTGGTGTGTGAACATGTTATTTTCTCTTTAGTTCTCAGAATCACGGCACAGTGGGAATGAGCATAGTGTTGATGGTGACACTGATGCTTGGAGAAATGAAAAGATGTTGTGCCTATGGTCACACTGCCAGCGTCAGACTTCAGACTCTTCATTTGAACCCTGGATCTCTGGCCCAGAGCAAGGGATCTGCAGTCACTTGAATGTCAGCGTGTGAAGCCCTCCGCCTGGGCAGGCCCTCCGACAGGGTGAGGGCAGCTCCGGTGCTGTCGCTGCTGTGGCCATTGTTGGAGTTACGTCTCGAGCATTTTTCCCAGAGCACTTCCCTCTGCCCCCAGACCTCGTGGAACACCACTGTCTGTGTCCTCTCCCGTGGCCTCCTGCACCTGAGGCTTTCCTCTCAGCCACAACTGCTTTATGTCCCAAGGCTGCATCTGCTTCCCCCTGAACCCAGCACAGAACTTGGCCATCAGAGGCCTCATGATTCAGGCCTGGGTCTCAGCACCTTCGCCAGCACCACGGTGACAGGCCTGATCCCACCCAAGTGCACATCACCAGTGCTGCTGTGTTTGACCCTCCAGGTGGTGGTGACCTTCAAGGATGTGGCCGTGACCTTTACCTCAGAGGAGTGGGGACAACTTGACCTGGGCCAGAGGACCCTGTTCCGGGAGGTGATGCTGGAGACCTGCGGGCTCCTGGTCTCCCTGGGTACGTGCTCAGCTCTTAGACCTTTGGGGACCCCAGGCTCCTCCTGGTTTCTGGCTGATCAGAAGGTCACAGGAGTCACCTTTCCTGCTCCCCACGGGCCCTGCAGTTTGCTGGCCCCTCCTCCTCCTGCCTGATCTGTGTATGTAGCAGGGATCAGAGGGATAGAAGCAGTGTCCCTCTGAACACCAGCCCTCATCCCAGTGCTCAGCACCCTCAGGCTCAGTCTGAGGTCCCTGTTCTTGACTCCTCTGCTGGGAAGCTGACTGACCCAACACGTGGTGGGGTCACGTGTCCTCACAGCTCAGTTAGCAGGGCTATTCTCAGAAGGGGGCGGGGGTCAGGCAGATCTTCATGGCATTTGTCATCAGTGCCACAAGGGATCTCCCTGACCAGCACAGTCTCAGCAGAGAGGCCCCCTGGTTGGCATGACCCTTACATGGTCCGGGGGCCCTGGTGGGTTGCGTGGGACAGTCCTTGGAGGGCCAGGAAGAGCTTTCTCGGGAGGCTGTATATGCTCAGAATCATCAAATGACAGCTCAGACTCTTTGTCCCCTAGCGTGGAAGCAAGTGGCAGACACGTGAGTGGCACCACTGACAGTTAACCACAGCGAGGCACGAGGGGACCCTTTTGCTTTCCGTCCCCACGAAGCGCTGATTGTGTAGAGGTCTTCGTTCTAATGGGAGTTGTGCTTCTACTGCTGCAAAAGAACGACTCCGTTGTCCTGGAAGGTGACCCTGCCCATCAGCCACTTTGTGCTCCTCAGACTTCTGAATCAACAGGGAGAGAGTGACTGTGTTGGCTCCGGTGGTTCAGTCTGATACCAGGAGCAAATTGGACTCTATTTCCCACTGCTACTTGCACAAAGGAAGTGTGTCTGGAATGCAGAGGCCCCTGAAGGTGTCTTATTGTGACCCATGATTAAGGTCAATGAGAACTATAACAGCCTTATTTAGGCAGGACAACTCATAGCCCAGACCCTTCAGGAAGGAATGATTGGTCACCTACTAGGGAATAAAAAAGGAGTATCTGAAGTGGTATTGAGAACCAAAGGATTTGGAATGGGTTGCAGAAGAGATACATACTAGTTGTGGTTTTTTGACCATATAGAAATGAGGATAGTAACCTGTAATGTCATAAGTATTTCTTCCTTCTTTTGCCATGAATATGTGTGTATGTTCAATATCTTTCTCTTCCTTCTTTCATCCCCTTATATAACAAAAGTAGTGTTGGGTAGTTCCTGATAGTTCAGTGGTTAGGATTCTGCATTTTCCCTGCAGTGACCCAGGTTCAATCCCTGGTTAGGGAACTAATCCTGTAAGTCACCTAGTTCAGTTCAGTTCAGTTCAGTCACTCAGTCATGTCCGACTCTTTGCGACCCCATGAATCGCAGCACGCCAGGCCTCCCTGTCCATCACCATCTCCCGGAGTTCACCCAAACTCACATCCATTGAGTCGGTGATGCCATCCAGCCATCTCATCCTCTGTCGTCCCCTTTTCCTCCTGCCCGCAATCCCTCGCAGCATCAGAGTCTTTTCCAGTGAGTCAACTCTTCACATGAGGCGGCCAAAGTACTGGAGTTTCAGCTTTAGCATCATTCCTTCCTAGTACAGCCAAAAAAACCCCCAAAAAGCTGGCTTAACATCTTAATATTTATTCACTATATATCATTAAATTTATACTATTTACTTCTGTTTTATGCTTTGGTATTTTGGCCACTAGGCATGTGGAATCTTAGCTTCCTGATCATGCATTGAACCCACATCATTGGAAGGTGAAGTCTTAACCACTGGACCACCAGGGAAGTCCCCATATATCATAGTATTTGGTTGTAGCATATCAAGCAGAAGAGTGACCATCACCCAAGGAATCTGCATTCTTTCTGTAGAAAATGTTAGTGTATTTTCTGTCGTACATAGGATAGTTGTATCATGTTAGGTGGAAGTATGACCTTGTTGTCTTTATTTGGAGGATAGGAATGGTTTGAGTTTCTGTGGATGCCAAATTGAGAAGAGCTGGACTTGTGATGATTAATTTTATATTCAACTTGACTAGGGTGTATGACATCTAGATGTTATTCAAACACCAGTCTAGCTTTTGCTGTGAAACTTTTTTTTTTTTATGGACTGCACCTATATTTTTTATTTATAATTTTTAAATTCATAGATCAAACACATATTCAAAAAGTATGACTTCAACTTAATGGCATATTGTCCCTTAAGTAAGTAGGGGGGAAAAAAGAAAGTAGAAAAGTAAGGCAAATTAAACAAGACTTGGATTCAGTAGCATACTGAAAATTTTAGTAAAACTAGACATCTATTTAATATTGAGATGTAGGTTATAGTCACCATAACGAGGCAATAAAAAGAAATAAAATTACTCCAAGTTAAGGGTAAAATAAAATTGATCTAATTGATCTAGCTGGGCTGGAAGAAGCAAACGCTGGAATCAAGATTGCTGGGAGAAATATCAATAACCTCAGATATGCAGATGACACCACCCTTATGGCAGAAAGTGAAGAACTAAAGAGGCTCTTGATGAAACTGAAAGAGGAGAGTGAAAAGGCTGGCTTAAAGCTCAACATTCAGAAAACTAAGATCATGGCATCTGGTCCCGTCACTTCATGGCAAATAGATGGGGAAACAGTGTCAGACTTTATGGGCTCCAAAATCACTGCAGATGGTGACTGCAGCCATCAAATTAAAAGACACTCCTTGGAAGAAAAGTTATGACCAACCTAGACAGCATATTAAAAAGCAGAGACATCACTTTGTCAACAAAGCTCCATTTAGCCAAGGCTATGGTTTTTCCAGTAGTCCTGTATGGATGTGAGAGTTGGACTATAAAGAAAGCTGAGTGCTGAGGAATTGATGCTTTTGAACTGTGGTGTTGGAGAAGACTCTTGAGAGTCCCTTGGACTGCACAGAGATCCACCCAGTCCATCCTAAAGGAAATTAGTCCTGAGTGTTCATTGGAAGGACTCATGTTGAAGCTGAAACTCTAATACTTTGGCCACCTGATGCGAAGAGCTGACTCATTTGAAAAGACCCTGATGCTGGGAAAGATTGAGGGCAGAAGGAGAAGGGGATGACAGAGGGTGAGATGGTTGGATGCCATCACTGACCCAATGGAGATGAGATTGGGTAAACTCTGGGAGTTGGTGACGGACAGGGAGGCCTGGCATGCTGTAGTTCATGGGGTCAGCAAAGAGCTGGACATGACTGAGTGACTGAACTGAAAATTGATCTATGGAGAAAATTTTATGGGGTCTACCAAAAAAAAAAAACAAAAAAACATATACAGTGGAATACAGAAAGTGAAAGTGAATACTATTCAGCCATCAAACACGATGAAAAATTTCCATTCGCAACACCATGGATAGACTTGGAGAGTATTATGCTCAGTGAAATAAGTCAGACTCAGAAAGACAAATTCAGTAGGACAGCACTTACTTGTGGATTTTCTTTTTTGGCCATGCTGCATGGCCTAGGGGAATCTTTGTTCACCGGTCAGGGTTTGAACCTGTGCCCCCTGCAGTGGCAGTGTAACATCTTAACCACTGGACTGCCAGGAAAGTTCCCAGGATATATTCTTAAGTGAAAAACTATAGTCTAGAGCAGTGTACAAAGTATACCATATTTTTTGAGTCATGTAGAAGTAAAAATATATAGGACGGAGATTTAACAATTTGGAAAGACAGGAATGTAAGTTATCACATTTTCTTATGTTATAGTTTTGAGTTTGTAGAAATTTAAGTGTTTTCTATAATGTTTAAACAGCATTCAATCAAAATAGAATTTAAAAATCCATAAAATCAATAGTAAAATTGAAGAAAAAGTGAGAGAGACTGTATGTTATATTGATGGCACATCTAGGACAAAGAAAAGTGGCTTTAAACCTGGAGGAGGGACTTCCTTGGCAGTCCAGTGGTTAAGACTCTGACTTTCACTGTAGAAGGCATTGGTCTGATCCCTGGCCAGGTAACTTAAGACCCTATGTGCCATGTGGTGTGGCCAAGAAATAAAAATAAAAGCCCTGAGGAATAAACACACACACACTTGAGTACAAATCTAAATAGGGGAATCTGAATAAGTTCAGGGGATAGTAACCAAGTCAAACCATTGTGGTGTCATAACACAGTCTTACTGTTAGGGAAACTGGGTAAAGCACACACAGGGTCTCAGCTTGTGAATCACTGATTTTCACCATAAGTATTTCAGTTTAAAAATCCAAGGGAGGAGGAATTCCCTCATGGTCCAGTGGTTAGGACTCTGCTTTCATTCATTTGGATCAACCCCTTTTAAAAAATTTATAATTTATTATTTTTGTTGTGCTGGGTCTAGTCAAGGCTATGGTTTTTCCGGTGGTCATGTATGGATGTGAGAGTTGGACTGTGAAGAAGGCTGAGTGCCGAGGAATTGATGCTTTTGAACTGTGGTGTTGGAGAAGACTCTTGAGAGTCCCTTGGACTGCAAGGAAATCCAACCATTCCATTCTGAAGGAGATCACCCCTGGGATTTCTTTGGAAGGAATGATGCTAAAGCTGAAACTCCAGTACTTCGGGCACCTCATGTGAAGAGTTGACTCATTGGAAAAGACTCTGATGTTGGGCAGGATTGGGGGCAGGAGGAGAAGGGGACGACAGAGGATGAGATGGCTGGATGGCATCACTGACTCAATGGAGGTGAATCTGAGTGAACTCCGGGAGTTGGTGATGGACAGGGAGGCCTGGCGTGCTGTGGTTCATGGGGTTGCAAAGAGTCAGACACGACTGAGTGACTGAACTGAACTGAACCTCAGTAAGTAAAATTTAAAGAACAGTTAATCTTGGGTTTCCTGAGATAAACATCTTCTAAGAATCAGATACCTGAAATGAAGAGATACTTACCAAATTTGTTTGCTCCCAGGACAAGGTCTGCCATGGCAACCTCTGTGCATCTGCAGTGAGGGCACATAAGCCTGAGATAAAGGTTTAGACCCCCTATGATGTGATCTGGCCCTGGCAAAGTGATCACCTGTAAGTGCACCAACAGTTGTTTGTGTAGGGCATGGAGACAAATTCTGAAAAATGGGGCTTGTAACTACCAAGAGTTATGGAAAATGCTTCGTGTGATAGATATCTGTCATCAGTGGAAGAAATTGATGGTGGGAAACTGGTTTTTGAAATAATCAAAATCCCATGGGAATGTATGGGGAAAAAACCCCTGAGTTCTAATCAGTGAGGGAAGGAAAATGCCTACTGGGGATTTTTTAATTGATTTAAAGGCTTTTTGCAAAACATGATTTCTTCCCATAACTCAGCACTGAGGGCAGGGAAACTGAAGGAAAAAGCAGAGTGAGGAGAGTTAGAAAGCATATTCACAGTTGTATAAATGAATAAGTATGTATTTTCAATTTGTTCTATATTTCAAGACATTAATATATATCCTAGGAGTTTCAGACATGTTTCTAGAAATATGGAATATGTCAATGCACAACATTTAAATACGTATTTCCCTGCTGGAATTTAGTATTTGATAGAAAAATACAATAAGCAGTTCTTCTATTTAAGTTGCATAGTGTCATAGAAGGTGATAGTTCCTAAGGAAGTAAGGGCAGCAAATGGGTGACAAAAAAATAAATAAGTAAGGAGTTTATGGTGAGTCCAGTCATTAAATTGAGTGTCCATATCTGGACCACTAGTGAAGATGAAAACTAAGGACATACTATGGATGGTTTATTTCCTCATTTCCAATTGCTTCGTATTTATTATTTTGCTTTATAGTGAAATTGGAACTCCAGGATAATGCTGAATTGAGAACAATGAGCAGCTGTCCTTCTTTTATGCTAATAGGAATATTTTAATAATGGTTCAAAAATACAGTATTTATAATAATTTTTGTAGGTGTTATTTATAAAATAATTAAGAAGGATTGCTTCTGTCTGCAGTTTGATATCTCTCTCGGTGTACTAGCACTGAACAATTCACAAAGAAAATTTAATTCCCATTCACAGTATTACCAGATTTAGAAAACACATATGCAAGACCAATAGAAAGAAATCTAAAAAACTGTTAACAAAAATTAAGATCTAAATAGAAGGAAATGTATCATGTTTATGGATTGAGATGGACACTCAGTATTTCTTCCTATATTGAAAATTAAGGAAATGTTCTGATGGTCCACTGGTTTAGAACTCTTGTGTTTTCACTGCCATTGCCTCGGTTGAGGGACTCTAGATCCTGTAAGCCACACAGCATGGCCAAAAATCAAAAATAAAAACAAATCAATGCAATCCCAGTCAATTTCCTAGTAGGATTTTTGTACTGTATAAACTAGAAGGTGGATTCTAAACTTCATATGAAAAGCAAAGATCCAAGAATGGCTATGAAGAATTTGAAGAATAAAAAAGGGAAGTCAAAGGAGTACACAACCTTGATTTCAAGACATATTATGAAAACAAATTAGTCAATACATGAAAATACTGATATAAATAAAGTAGGTAAATGCAACAGAATAGAAATTCCAAAAATAAACATACATAAATGATTGACCTTCAATGAAGTACTAAAGCAATTCAGGGGGAAAGGTATAATCTTTAACTTACTATCATGGCAGGAATTGGGTGTCCATATTTTAAAAAATAATCTCCACAATAAACTGAAAATAATTCCCTTACATCAGTAAAATCCCCAAACCATAAAAGTTACAGGAGGAAGCAAGAGAAAAAGTAAAGAGAATAAATGAACAAATTAGACCACAATAAAATTAAAAACTTTTTCTCTGGATAAGCGATTGAAAAGACAAAACCAATTCTTGAAGACTGTATTGCTAAATATTTCCATTAGAGTACCTTAATCAGTAAGCAATGACAAAATGTCAAAACTCAGTAATTAGAACAAGTTGTATGAACAGAAATTTCAAGAATGATATGTGGTTGGAGATCAACACATGGAAGACCACTTGGCATCATATCATTAGAGAAATGCAAATTAAAATCACTTGGTCCCACTATGCAACTATGGTGTCACTAAAACAGGAAAGCCTGAACATACCAACTAAGAATGTAAAGAACAGGAACTTGGCTTATGGTGCTTCTGATGAGACTATAAAAGGACACCACCACTTTTAGAAGAGTTGGACTGACCCTACATGAGTTTAACATTCACTTACTCTATGACAAGGAGTTGTGCTACCAGATATTAACTCAAGTGAAGGAAAGCATGAGTCCAGAAGGCATTTCTCCAGTGTGAACATTGGTGGCGCAGTAGTAAAGAGTCCGCCTGCCAATGCAAGAGGCATGGGTTCAATCCCTTGGGCCGGAAGATCCCATGGAGTAGGAAATGGCAACCCAATCCAATAGTCTTGTCTGGAGAGTCCCGTGGACAGAGGACCCTGGCAGGCTATAGTTCACAGGGTTGCAAAGAGTTGGACATGATAGAGTGACTGAATGTGCACGCGCGCGCACACACACATTGGATCATGACCTTGGAGCTGTGTACAAAGAACTACACGCATAAGGCCTTTCTCCACTGTGGGTTCTCTGGTGGACAATTAGACTTGTTTTGTAACTGTAAGGCTTCCCACACTCATTGCACTGAAAAGGCTTCACTCCAGTGTGGATCCTCTGATGGACAATAAGACTTGTTTTGTTACTGTAGGGCTTCCCACATTCACTGCACTGGAAAGGCTTTGCTCTAGTGTGGACATTTTGGTGGCTAATTAGTGTGTTCTTTAGCTTGAAGGCTTTCCCACATTCATTGCACACATAGGGTCTTTCTCCAGTGTGGATTCTCTGGTGCTCATCGAGTGTGATTTTCCTCTTGAACCCTTTCCCACATTCACTGCACTCATAACGCCTCTGTGAGGTGTGAACATTCTGGTGTTTGTTGAGGGCAAAGCTGCTCATAAACAAATTCCCACATTTCTTACAGGCATAAACTTTTTCTCCACTGTGGATTCTCTGGTGGACAATAAGACTCTTTTTGTTGACATAAGCTTTCCCACACTCACCACACATATAAGGCCTTTCTCCAGTGTGAGTTCTCTGGTGGATAATAAGACTTGTTTTGTAACTAAAGGACTTCCCACATTCAGTGCACTTAAAAGGCTTTTCTCCAGTGTGGATTCTCTGGTGCACAAGGAGTTTATTTCTGTACAGGAAGAGCTTCCCACATTCACTGCACTTATGAGGTTTCTCTCCAGTGTGGACTTTTTGGTGCTGGACAAGTGAATCCTTGCGGGCATAGGCTTTCCCACATTCCTGACACTCATAGGGTCTTTCTCCAGTGTGGACTCTTTGGTGCTGAACAAGCTTACATTTGTAGATGAAGACTTTCCCACATTTACCGCAATCGAAAGGCTTTTCTCCTGTGTGCACTCTCCGATGATGAGAGAGACCCCCCCGGAGTCTAAAGAATTTCCCGCAGTCATTGCACTTGTATGGTTTTTCTCCAGTGTGAACTCTCAGGTGCTCTGTGAATTTGTACTTCTTACTGAAGCCTTTGCCACATTCGCTGCACTTGTAATGCCCTTGCCCAGGGTGAGAGCCCCCCCTGCGCTGCCCGCTTCTGTCTGGATGCTCTCCATCGTGGGAGGGCTGGTGCTGGAGAAAGCCAAGGCTACCGAGGAAATCCTGCTCAACCGCTCCACATGTGAACACAGTGTCAGGTACAAAGATCTTGCAGCTGGTCACGAGCAAGGCCCCGCTCTCATCCCTCCTGAGCCGCTTCTCTGCACTTGGCTGTGTCTGGCGCTGCTGCAAGTGAGAAGTGAGCATTTTCCCAGAAGCCCCAGAAGAGGGCAGGGCTTTCTCCACCAGGGTACACATGTCAGTGGGAGTGACAGCCTTCAGGACAGAGGAGTCCACCTGTGGGTTCCTGTCTCGTGTCACTCGTTCTACAGAAACACACTGGTCAGAACGGGCCTCTTCGGTATCTCCTCCATGCCAACACCCTGAAACCATAAAAAGTGCTGATAAAGTGTATGGAGACTCTGGTGGGGAAGGACACATGTAGGAATGAGCCCATGGGTTTGTGTTCAAAACAAGGTAGGAAGGGTGAAGTGGTAGAAGGGGATACTGTGCATTTCTCGGCCCCTGGTGGTCACAGAAATAGAAATGTTTCAAACCAAGGAGAACACGGGATATGGAGCTGTGCCAGGAGGAGACACTGGAGCAACTCAGTCCTTGGCCAGTGGCAGTCAGCAGGGTTTTCTGGTGGAGACAAGTGTCAGCTCTGTAGAACGTGTGTCCTAATCCAGGAAAATGCAATTATACCTGTTTGCCTGGTGTTCAAAAACCATACAAGTAAACATGCAACTTTAAAAATACATTAAACATATAAGATATACTAAACACATAATACTGGAGAACGTTTCAAAGAGAGAGGGAACAGGGAGATGTGGAGGACACTGAGGGAGAAGTCACAGTGAGAGGCCAAGTGGGCCGAGTGTCGAAACAGGGAGGAAAAGAAAGAAAAGAGCGTGACCTGAGGAATGGGGCACTAAAACCCTAGTGAGCAAAGGGCATTTCCCTGTAGGATAGAAATGACCTGTGATGTGCAGTCCTGCAGCCCCTGCGCACCAGGCCCAGGATCCAGGAACCCTCTTCCAGTGACTAGAGAAGTGTCCACCTCATCAGGCACCCAGGGCCACCTCCATCCCCAGGTCAGGGTGGGTGACCATGGAACTTACTAGATCAAAGGCCTGAAGGGAAAATGGGGCCGTCATGAGAAACACTGGCCTAGGGTCAATCAACCACTGACAGACCTCAGGAAAAAAAAAAAAATATATATATATATACATATATATAGTACTAGAACCTTAAGTAGTCTCCTACAAATAACCTAGTGTTGACCATAAATGCTGACCACATGTCTCTAATTCCTGAGACAGGCAGTACACACAAAAACGGTTAAAACCTGTGATACAGATCTTCCACTCAGAACAGTCAACACACAAGTGATGGCAAAGCAAACTGCAAGTGGACAGTTCACAAGCCTCCAAGACCAAACTCTTCTGTGAAAGGCATCAGGGCATGTGATACAGGACTAGACATGCAGAGGTTGGGGCACAAAGCTCAAACGCCAGGAAGCCAGGGAAGGAAGCAGTCAGTGTCCACAGCCCAGCCTGGGGAGGCTGGAGTGAGCCAAGCAGAGAGCAGGGCCGAGCCCAGCACAGCGGTGTGTGTGGATGCAGTTCTTACCCAGGGAGGCTATCAGGGACAGGTTCTCCAGCATGACGTCATAGTACAGGAGTCTCTGAGCCTCGCCGAGGAGCCCCCACTCCTCCTGGGAGAAGGACACCGCCACATCCTCAAAGGTCACATGGCCCTGTCAGGAGGGGGACACGAGTTCACAGCGGCCTCTGTAACCAAAACACCCTCCCCACCCACCCCAAGCTTCATGGCACCAACACTGTGACCTCAGGGCCTGGAATCTGACATGGTCCACCTGCTGTCCACCTGCTCAGGAGTATCTTCACACCTGAACCCCGCCCCCACCTGATCTCCAGATGTGTGTCTAGTTGTACACCTGACACCTCTTGTGAGGCACCCCTGCCACATCTCAGACTCAGCACAAGGATACGTAATTCTGGACAGTCCTTCTCATCACTCCTACTTTTTGTTGCCTGCACCAGCTCTTATTTGGGGCATGTGGGATCTAGTTCCCCGACCAGGGATCGAACCCTGGGCCCCCTACATTGGGAGCGCAGAGTCTTAGTCGCTAGGCCACCAAGGAAGTCCCATCACTCCTACTTCTCACTTCCCGTCTCAGACACAGTGTCCTTACTCTCACCTAAAGGCAAACGTCATGGTGTTATGTCAGACGACTGTCTCTCATCCTGCACAGCAGAAAATCATCCAGCTCCTCAGGCTGCCACCCCAGGAAAGGCTCTGCTGTCTTTATCCACCCACGTTCTGGGTCCTGCATTTTGTTGGACACGCCCCACTTGGTCTCACCTCCAGGCACACGGACAGGCTGGCTCCAGTCCCAGGAACATCTCACCACCTCACCTTCTCCAGTGGATACAGGAGACCACCTCAGTACCACTTCACAGGTCTGTGCCTGAGGTGACCCCAGGGCCAGAACTAAAGCCCAACAACCCCAGGACAACTGTGTCTCCTGTATCTGTGTGTCAATACCAGGGGTGGGATGACGTCAGGAGAGGTACTGGGGCTTCTTCTACTTACCTGTCCAGGGACCATAAAGGTTGCTGCTACCATGGGAACCTGTGAAAAGAGGAAGGACCTGAGATCAGGGTCATCTTGGTGAGGATGGAAAGGCGGAGCTGTGTCCTCCCTTCCCTTTCCTGCAGATGAGTCATCTCAGGCTGACCTCTGACCTCAGAGCTATAACCTGACAACTCAGATAGTCTTTGATAAAGACTCAACCTCCTTGAGTCTCAGTGTCTTCAGGTGTAAAAGGGCAACACTTAAGAGGTCTATCTCCTAATGTGTAAACATCAAATGCATTATTAACCTCTCCCAGGCTAAGATTCACTATGACATAACACAGGATTAAGATTTCTATAATTTTTTTTTTTTAATCAGGATTTCCTTACATGTCTTTCAAGGCTTTCTGAGACAAAGTATCTCTTTTCCACCACCAATTATTTGATTTCATGATAGAATTCACTCCTATTATTACACTCCCTAAAATACGTGACCATAAGTTTAAGAGCTCAGTCCCATAAATTGCCCTCTTCTGAGAAGCCAGTTCCAATCCCTGGCCCCCAGGCTACCAGTACTTCTGTCCCACCAGCTACAAATTCAGGGATTCCCCTGAATCCATCAGTATTGATAATTTGATAAAATAACACATGAAAGCTAGGAAAACACTTTTCTTCCTTCTGGATTACTGTAATGGATATAACTTAGAACAGCCCAATGGAAGGGATGTGTAGGTCTAGGTAGTGGGGGGTGCAGGGCAGGAAGGGGTTTTAGGCCCTTTCAGTACATGCCACCCTCCCAGGATTTCCATCATTTCAAGGTGTTCCGCGATCTTGAGGCTCCTTGAATTTCATTCCTTAGCAATTTTTATACATAATCTCCAGTTCCCCTCTGATTCTTGGGAACTTCCACATGGGGCTGAGAATTTAACCTTCTATTCTTCCTGGTGACCAGTCCAATCCTAAGTCACCTCAATTATAAATAAACGCCTGTGCGAAACAGGGGCAAGCTGTAACAAAGACTAGTCCTAAAGCTAGGAAATTCCAAGGAGGCCAAGATAAAACCTAAACATATGTATATTATTATAGCACAGATATTCATTCTCATTTTAAACAGTTAGTACTTGCTTACACAAGATTAACTTGTTAAATCTATACATTTTTAACCTTGTAGTTTCCTGGAAGAGCTGAGGCACCTGTGCCCTTGACTGAACCTAAGATTGACTGACTGGTCAGCATCACCCAATTTTTGTGGCTCCAAAAGGAACAGACAGTCAGCTGGCTGAGTATTCATCACAGTCAATGTACACAACCTCACCCCTCTTTTTCCACCTCCTACCCACCCTTGCTTTCTTAGAAAGCCCTAGAGCCTCAGGATCCTCCCATTTTCAGGCAGCATCTGAAAGTCCTACCCACTCTGCTCTCCAGCCCCACCTCTTCTTTCATCTCAGGTCCCCTTTCACCGGAAAGTGAAAAGATTTTCCCACCTAAATTTGAGATCCAGACTTAGGTGTCACCACAAGGACATCCTTGAGCCAGTGACCTCCTCCCTCGATTCCAGAGTATAGATTCTACCAGCCTCTACATTACCTCAATTTTGGAATCTCAGAAATAGCATGTCTCAAATTCAATTTTTCTTCTCCCCCTAAAACTGACTTCTCACATCAGTGCGGTCTCAGGTCGTAAAGAAAACCTTTACTGTCCTTTACTCTGTCTTTAGCTCAGAGCCACATTTACTTCACCAGGCAATCGTGCCAAATACCTGTAAGGCTTATTAGGAATATTATCTGTTACGTTCCTTTGGGGGAAAAAATTAATAATTAATAAACAGAAACCTCAATGAGAGTTGGCACACCAGAAGGGGGAGCCCTCACTGACCAGAGACAAGAATGGTATTCCAAAGGAAGAAGAGTCTCCTCTTTCCTGGAAAGGACTCAGCCAATGAAAAGCCATGCGCTCTTTGGTGCCTACGACCCTTTTAACTTCCCTTTGTAATCTCTATAAAAGTGTTAGCTCCCCCATAGTCACATACCCCAATTGCAATTCCCCAAATGATCCTGGGGAAAAAAAAAAAAAAATTAAGCCCATTTTTGTGTGCTAAATACAGGGCAGGCTATTTGTTTCAGGTCAGCAACTTCCATACCCACCACTCTAGTCCATACAACACCTTATTCTTCGGTTTCTAACTCAGAAGCCTCCTCCAGGTCTCCCCGCCTCCACTCTCATCTCCTCCTCCCCAATCTGTACTCCTCGGAGCTGGCTTTGAAATACTTTAAAACTCAAATGTCTTCCTAATTTATTCGCAACCCTCCATGCCTCCCAGAATGCTGTCGGCCCAACAGACCCAGACGACTGACTCTTTATATGCCCGGTCCCTGCAGTTCAGTTCAGTTCAGTTGCTCAGTCCTGTCCGACTCTTTGTAACCCCATGAATCTCTGCACGCCAGGCCTCTCTGTCCATCACCAACTCCTGGAGTTCACTCAGACTCTGCAGAGAGGACTCCAACCCCAAGTTTCCCTAATGCTCTGGCTCGTGTGCCCCTCCAAGGATCAGCACGTGCCGGGCCCACGGCCTTTAACACTCCACACTTCAGCACACAGCGTGTCAGAAACGGGACCGCCACACACGCAGGCCTAAAGTTCTGCAGACGGGCCTAAGCCGCGGCGCCGTGAGCAGGAGACCCTCATGGGGGCTTGAGGATCCGGGGACAGAACTGTCACCTGGGCCGGGTCCTGCAGCGCGTCGGTTGCCATAGGACCCTGTGGGCGCAGTGGTGCCAGCAGACGCGCGAGATAATGGCGGAGACTTGGGCCGAAAATCCTGAAAGTGTCCTGAAATCCGCTCACTCCTGTGCACTGTGGACGGCGGCCCTTGGGTTCTTCCCAGTTTCTCTAAGGCCGGCTGCACCCAGTTATCTAGAGTCTCCGGTTTTGCAGTCGGCAGCAAAAGCCGTCAAACGACCGCCATCAAAAAGACGCCGGAAATCCCACCCCCTCCTATTTCACAATCCCGGAAGAGCCCGAGTTTGGGGGGCTTCATTGGTGCGGAGAACAGGGCTGACCGGCGCGTGGTCTTCTGGGTAGTGTAGTTCCCTCGCTTCCGGTTTGAGTTACAAAACCCTCCGGGTCTCGCCTTACCATATTCTGACGAAAGTACGGATTAAAAAGTAGACCTAAGAAAGTCTCTAGGTATCATCTTTAGAAAATTCTGATTTAACTACCATTTCTCAGCTAAAAGTTAATACAGGTTTAGCAAACAAGCCTTTCCCTCGTGAAAAGACTGAGAGTAGCCACAGTCCTCAGTTTCTATTGCTTTTTATGAACATCTTGGAGAAATTTTAAAGTAAGTAAAATCAAGTCAGTATGATTTGAAGGGAAAAAAATTTAAAGGAAATTATATGAAACAAAATATCTCGGTGTTTTTCATTACTGGCGAACAGGAAAACCGTATGGTCAGATAATAAAGTCTGTAACGGGTGCTGTGGACCTAAATAAACCCCAGAGGCAATAATGTTGCCCAACACGTTTACATAGGATCAAAGAGTTACAATTGCGAACACGTTCAAATAGCCGCACTAAAGGTGTCCTGATAGGGAATAAACGTCAGGAGCTTTTAAAGGCAAAGAGAGGTTTGTATCACAAAGAATTTTAATTGCAGCTGTACTCATAAGCTAGAGTATGGTAGCCTAACAGGGTAGAACGGGGTTGAGTGCCAAGGCCGTCACTAGAGGAAGATGTAAGCCCTTTATTGTGGCAAGTTTCAGGCATTCTTTCTGAGTCCTTGGAATATTTACCCTTTGGACCAGGTCAAAGTTCATAGTTTTACCTGGTAGGGAGGTGCAAAGGGTGCACTAATTAACATGTTCCGTTCAGTTCAGTCACTCAGTCGTGTCCAACTCTTTGCAACCCCATGGACTGCAGCACACCAGGCTTCCCTGTTCATCACTAACTCCCAGAGCTTGCTCAAACCCATGTCCATCGAGTTGGTGATGCCATCCAACCATCTCATCCTTTGTTGACCCCTTCTCCTATCACCTTCAATCTTTCCCAGCATCAGGGTCTTTTCAAATGAATCAGCTCTTTGCATCAGGTGGCCAAAGTATTGGAGTCTCAACTTCAACATCAGTCCTTCCAATTAATATTCAGGACTGATCTCCCTTAGGATGGAATGGTTGGATCTCCTTGCAGTCCAAGGGACTCTCAAGAGTCTTCTCCAATACCACAGCTCAAAAGCACCAATTCTTCAAAGAAAGCGCTCAGCTTTCTTTATGGTCCAACTCTCTCATCCATACATGACTACTGGAAAAACCAGAGCTTTGACTAGATGGACCATTGTTGACAAAGTAATGTCTTTGCTTTTTAATATGCTGTTTAGGTTCGTCATAACTTTTCTTCCAAGGAGCAAGCATCTTCTAATTCCATGCTGCAGTCACCATCTGCCGTGATTTTGGAGCCCCCCAAAATAAAGTCTGTCACTATTTCCCCATCTATTTGCCATGGAGTGATGGGACCAGATGCCATGATCTTATTTTTCTGAACATTGAGTTTTAAGCCAAATTTTTCACTCTCCTCTTTCACTTTCATCAAGAGGCTCTTTAATTCTTCACTTTCTGCCATAAGGGTGGTGTCATCTGCATATCTGAGGTTATTGATATTTCTCCCAGTAATCTTGATTCCAGCCTGTGCTTCATCCATTCCAGCATTTCTCATGGTGTACTCTGCATATAAGTTAAATAAGCAGGATGACAATATACAGCCTTGACATACTCCTTTCCGAATTTGGAACCACTCGGTTGTTCCATGTCCAGTTCTAACTCTTCTTGACCTGCATACAGGTTTTGCAGGAGGCATGTCAGATGGTCTAGTATTCCCATCTCTTTAAGAATTTTCCACAGTGTGTTGTGATCTACACAGTCAAAGGCTTTGGCATAGTCAAGAAACCAGACGTCAAGAATAAAGCAGTGGCCACAGGACTGGAAAAGGTCAGTTTTCATTCCAATCCCAAAGAAAAGCAATGCCAATGAATGCTCAAACTACTGCACAATTGCACTCACCTCACACGCTAGCAAAGTAATGCTCAAAGTTATCCAAGCCAGGCTTCAACTGTACATGAACCCTAAACTTCCAGATGTTCAAGCTGGATTTAGAAAAGGCAGAGGAACCAGAGATCAAATTGCCAACATCCGTTGGATCATTGAAAAAGCAAGAGAGTTTCAGAAAACCATCTACTTCTGCTTTATTGACTATGCCAAAGCCTTTGATTGTGTGGATCACAACAAACTGTGAAATTAATGTTAGTTAATTAGTTAACTAACCAGCTCCATGTTAGTGTTAGTCACTCGGTCGTGTGTGACTCTTTGCAACCCCATGGACTGTAGCCTGCCAGGCTCCTCTGGCCATGGGATTCTCCAGGCAAGAATACTGGAGTGGGTTGCCATGCGCTACTCCAGGGAGCTCCATGTTAATCTCTACCCAACCCCCCGTTTTTTTTGTTTGTTTGTTTTTGTTTTTGTTTTTTTGCTTAATTGCCCTGTATGCAGGATCCTAGCTCCCCAACCAAGGATCAAACCCTTGCCCTCTGTACTGGGAGCATGGAGTCTTAACCACTGGACAACCAAGGAAATCCTAGATAAAAGATATTCTTGATTGCTGTATTTGGTTGCATTGTTTCACATATTATACTTTAAATTCACTTACAAATGGTTGTCAAGTCAGAGACCTCTATCAACTAAATTTCATTAGGTTGAGAGGCCACAGAGCCCTACCCCTGGAAAGCAGCATAGACTTCATCCCTCAGGAAGCCTCAGTGATTCAAGATTGGGACTCTCTCCACCTTTCCCAGTGAGCAATAGATTTCAGTATCAGTATCAGTTCAGTCCCTCAGTCGTGTCTGACTCTTTGCGACCCCATGAGTAGCAGCACGCCAGGCCTCCCTGTCCATCACCAGCTCCCAGAGTCCACCCAAACCCATGTCCATCGAGTCAGTGATGCCATCCAACCATCTCATCCTCTGTCGTCCCCTTCTCCTCCTGCCCTCAATCTTTCCCAGCATCAGGGTCTTTTCAAATGAGTCAGCTCTTTGCATTAGGTAGCCAAAGTATTGGAGTTTCAGCTTCAGCATCAGTCCTTCCAATGAACACCCAGGACTTATCTCTTTTAGGGTGGACTGGTTGGATCTCCTTGCAGTCCAAGGGACTCTCAAGAGTCTTCTCCAACACCACAGTTCAAAAGCATCAATTCTTCGGCGCTCAGCTTTCCTCACAGTCCAACTCTCACATCCATACATGACCACTGGAAAAACCATAGCCTTGACTAGACGGACCTTTTTTGACAAAGTAATGTCTCTGCTTTTTAACATACTGTCTAGGTTGGTCATAACTCTCCTCCCAAGGAGTAAGCATCTTTTAATTTGATGGCTGCAGTCACCATCTGCAATGATTTTGGAGCCCAGAAAAATAAAGTCAGCCACTGTTTCCACTGTTTCCCTATATATTTGCCACGAAGTGATGGGACCAGATGCCATGATCTTAGTTTTCTGAACGTTGAGCTTTAAGCCAACTTTTTTTCACTTTCATCAAGAGGCTTTTTAGTTCCTCTTCACTTTCTGCCATAAGGGTGGTGTCATCTGCATATCTGAGGTTATTGATGTTTGTCCCGGCAATCTTGACTCCAGCTTGTGCTTCATCCAGCCCAGCGTTTCTCATGATGTATTCTGCATATAAGTTAAATAAGCAGGGTGACAATATACAGCCTTGATGTACTCCTTTTCCTATTTGTAACCAGTCTATTTTTCCATGTCTATTTCTAACTGTTGCTTTCAATCTCATATAAAACCTCAAGATCAACTGGCTGCCTCTGGCTCTCAAGCCATTGATGACCTTAAAGAACATGACTGGGTTGTGATGGAAGATTCTAAACCCCTAGTCTTATTTGGTAAGAACCTCTATGCCATGTGGACAACCCAAAGCTCTCTCCTTGGCTGCACCTTTTTCCTCATTCCTCGCTGATGTCAACTACAAACTGGCACTTGCCAAGAGCATTTGCCAGAGACGAGGAACAACAACAACAAAGGCATTTACCATCTGCCTTCCCTGGTGATTCAGATGGTAAAGAATCTGCCTGAAATGCAAGAGACCCAGGTTTAATCTCTGGGTGGGGAAGATCCCCCTGGAGAAGGAAATGGCAACCCACTCCAGTATTCTTGCCTGGAGAATTCCATGGACAGAGGAGCCTGATGGGCTACAGTTTCAGTTCAGTTCAGTTCAGTCACTCAGTTGTGTCCAACTCTTTGTGACCGAATGGACTGCAGCATGCCAGTCTTCCCTGTCCAGCATCAACTCCCAGTTCAGTTCAGTTCAGTTCATTTGCCCAGTCGGGTCCGACTCTTTGCGACCCCATGAATCACAGCATGCCAGGCCTCCCTGTCCATCACCAACTCCAGGAGTTCACCCAGACTCACGTCCATCGAGTCAGTGATGCCATCCAGCCATCTCATCCTCTGGCGTCCCATTCTTCTCCTGCCCCCAATCCCTCCCAGCATCAGAGTCTTTTCCAATCAGTCGACTCTTCGCATGAGGTGGCCAAAGTACTGGAGTTTCAGTTTCAGCATCATTCCCTTCAAAGAAATCCCAGGGCTGATCTCCTTCAGAATGGACTGGTTGGATCTCCTTGTAGTCCAAGGGACTCTCAAGAGTCTTCTCCAACACCACAGTTCAAAAGCATCAATTCTTCGGCACTCAGCCTTCTTCACAGTCCAACTCTCACATCCATACATGACCACTGGAAAAACCATAGCCTTGACTAGATGGACATTTGTTGGCAAAGTAATCAACTCCCAGAGCTTGCTCAAACTCATGTCTATCGAGTCGGTGATGCTATCCAACTGTAACAGGAGGGAAAGGGGCAGGCAGGGCACAAATTTTAAAAGAATGACATAGCCCAAGGACACAACATAAACATATCTGACTCTTTGCGACCCCATGGACTGTAGCCTATCAGGCTCCTCCTTCCATGAGATTTTCCAGGCAAGAGTGTTGGAGTAGATTGCCATTTCCTTCTCCAGGGGATCTTCCCCACCCAGGGATCAAACCCTGGTCTCCCACATTGCAGGCAGATGCTTTACCGGTCTGAGCCACCAGGGAGCCCTCAACATAAACCGATTAGAATCAAATGGGACCAAGATTTCAGACAAGATTAGACCTTGATCCTCAATCAGCAAGTGAAATGACACACCCAGAGGTGCCACGAGTGTTCCAAGGCACTGTCAAAAGACCAAGGAGTGAGTGGTGGCCCAAATCCTGGAAATCGCCACCCCTTCCGAAAAATAGTTGGAATAATCTTCCTACTCATTAACATGTGAAATTATCAAGCCTATAAAAACTAACCATGCCACATTTCAGGACCACACTTACCCTCTGCGATGGCCCACACTCTGTCTGTGGAGTGTGCTTCTCTCTGAATCTGAATAAATCCACTTCTTACCTATCACTTTGTCATCACTGAATTCTTTCTGTTATGAGACATCAAGAACCTGAGCTTCATTAGATCCTGAAACCAGCTACAGTGGGTTTTGGCTGGGTTTGAGTCCCAGCCACATGGGTTTGAATCTCAAGCAAGGTTTTGGCTGGGTTTGAGTCCTAGCCACATGGGTTCAAGTACCAAACTGGGTTTTGGCTGGGTTCAAGTCCCAATCTGAGGTAAACGAACTCACAATCATCTCATCCTCTGTTGGCCCCTTCTCCTGCCTTCAGTCTTTCCCAGTACTGGGGTCTTTTCCAGTGAGTCAGTTCTTCACATCAGTGGCCAAAGTATTGGTGTTTCAGCTTCAGCATCAGTGCTTCCAATGAATATTCAGAACTGAATTTCCTTTAGGATGGGCTGATTGAATCTCCTTGCTGTCCAAGGGACTCTCAAGAGTCTTCCCCAGCACTACAGCTCAAAAGCATCAATTCTCCAGCACTTAGCCTTCTTTATGGTCCAACTCTTACATCCATACATGACTACTGGAAAAACCATGGCTTTGGCTATAACGGAGCTTTGTTGGCAAAGTAATGTCTCTGCTTTATAATATGCTGTCTAGTTTGAGCATAGCTTTTCTTCCAAGGAGCAAGCATCTTTTAATTTCATGGCTGCAGTCACTATCTGCAGTAATTTTGGAGACCAAGAAAATAAAGCCTCTCACTGTTTCCACTGTTTCCCCATCTATTTGCCATGAAGTGACAGGACCGGATGCCATGGTCTTAGCTTTTTGAATGTTGAGTTTTAAGCCAGCTTTTTCACCCTCCACTTAGTGAAAGCACAGGTGGAGCACAGGTTCTAGGCGCTTCCTTCAGTAACTGCAGCTTGAGGGCTCTAGAGCACAGGCTCAGTAGTTGTGGTGCACTGGCTTGGTTGCCTTGCGCATGTGGAATTTTCTCAGATTAGGGATCGCACCCATGTCCCCTGCATTGACAAGTGGATTCTTAAATACTGGATCACCAGGGAAGTGGGGATAAGTTGCCCCCTTTGCACACATGCTCAGACTGTGATCATGCAGTCAATATCCTAGTAGGAAACAGCATTTAGTAAGTTGCTCTTCTCTTCAGATGTCTCGTTGTTTGTTTTTTTTTTTTTAATTGTATCTGTCCCAATCCATTTGAAACTAGTTTAGGTCGCCTGCCCATACCCTCGGTGGCACTTTCGGCAGGGCTCATGCATAGTGCCCTGCTTTTGCTGCAGACACCTCAGAAGAGATACCTGGGTGTTTGGTTTTTTGGCATCTTACTGTTTATAACTTGTCCTAACTTCACATGTACACAGTTATTTTTAGTCCCCTATAGCTTCTTTGTGGGCTTCCCTGATGGCTCAGTGGGTAAGGAATCTGCTTGCAATTCAGGAGACAGCAGAAGACTCAGGTTGGAACCCTGGGTGGGGAAGATCTTCTGGAGAAATAAATGGCAACCCACTCCAGTATTCTATCTGGAGAATTCCATGGACAGAGGAGCCTGATGGGCCACAGTCCATGGGGTCACAAGAGTCAGACATGGCTGAAGCAACTGAGCTCTCACACACATGATATCCTGGGAGCCCGCTCAACTTAGTAGAAGGAAAGCCCAGAGACAAAGAGGGCCCCGAGACAACCACCGTTATTGTTGGATCCTGAGGGCTACAGGCAAATGCCATGAAGGGACTTCACTGGTGCACTGGAATGTCACTAGTCACAAGCGAGAACAAGAAGGGAAGCTAGTTCCGGGAGCCACGGCTTCATCACTCTGGTGTACCCTGAATGAGGGTGTACCCTGAGTGGCGTGCCTGAGCTCAGTCATCACTTGAGCGATGGTGAAGCAGCAGAACACAAAGTTTAAAAAATTTACAATAAGTACGTCCACTTGCTTAGAAACATGCAATGCCTCGTCTCCTTGGTTGGAGTCTCTGTAGGCCCTTTGCCCGCTTCAGTCTCCAGGCCTCTGGGCCATTGGCTCCCAGAAGGAGTGGATTCCTCTTCCCGGCAGAGAAGGCAATGGCACCCCACTCCAGTGCTCTTGCCTGGAAAATCCCATGGACAGAGCTGCAGTCCATGGGGTCGCTCAGAGTCGGACACGACTGAGCGACTTCCCTTTCACTTTTCACTTTCATGCTCTAGAGAAGGAAATGGCACCCCACTCCAGTGCTCTTGCCTGGAAGATCCCATGGACAGAGGAGCCTGGTGGGCTGCCGTCTATGGGGTCGCACAGAGTCGGACAGGACTGAAGCGATTTAGCAGCAGCCCCTTCACGGACGGAAGCAGGACTACATTACCCAGAAGGCTATGCTCTACGGGGGCTGGGAGGGACGCGAGGATAATATCACAGAAGGGGGCGTTGCCGGTCCGCCTTTTCTGGGGCAGGACTTCCTGCGTCGCCAGGGAGGCTGTTGGTTGTTGATGGGGAGGTTTTGTCTGTCTTTGGTGACTGTTTCCCGGGCTTTGGGGACGGAGCGGCGAGGACAGCAAGGCAGGCCCACGTACGCCTCTGTGCGACCTGGCGCAGGGTCAGCTAAGCCGTCTGGCCCCGCCGCTCGCCGGCGCGGTCGCGGGATCCTGCACTCCCCGCGGTGCCATGGCGGCGCTCTTGACCCCGGCGCCGGTGAGTGGACGACGCGCACCCGTTCGGACCTACCCACTGCGGTGCTGGACGGCGGTGTCCTGTGTCTCGTCGCCTTGTCCTCTGCAGGACACTGTCTCGGAGCCTCGGGAGAGGGTCGCTTGTGCTCCGTGTGGGAGCCCAGGGTAGGGCCTCCGTACGGTGGATCCTATTTCTGTCAGTCACTGGGACGCCGAGTAAAAGGGAGAGAGGTGCCTTCTAGAATTCCTCCCTCCAAGCCCACTCCAGTGGCGTGGAAGGACCCGCAGGGCGGAGCGCAGGCCGCACAGTCCCGAGACTTTTCTGCGTGATGAGGCCGCGCCCCTTCCCGAGTCTAGGACCTTGAGTAACTTTCGTTGCTGCCCTTGACTTTTTTTTTTTTGGCTGAGTCGTGAGGCATGTGAGATCCTAGTTCCTCGAGCAGGGATCGAACTGGTGTCCCCTGAATAGGGGATTATTAACCACTGGCTCTCCAGGATAGTTCCTGTGCTTGGCTTTTATATTAAAGTTCCTCCACCTGGGATTAGGGAACTAGAAAAGGCACGTGGATGACATGTATTACCAAGTGCCCAGCGTGGTCCAGGGAGCATCACTCTGGCTCTCTTTTCATGGAGGTGCCTCCTGAGCCCGTGTTGATGGCAGAGGCTCATCCCTGGGGGAATCTGATCCTTGGCTTCCCTGTCCTGTATCCTCCATAAAGATAAGGGCTGGGCTGGGGAAAAGGCAGCAGTAGCCTGCAGCAGTTAGGGCATTGCTGCTCTGCTAGGACAGAAAAGGTGTCAGGACCAGCTGGGAGCCCAAAAGGCCAAGGAATTTACCTTTAAGCTTCCCGGGTGGCTCTAGAATCTGCTTGCTAGTGCAGGAGATGTAAGGGATGTAGGTTCAATCCTCAGGTTGGGAAGATCCCTTGGAAGAGGGCATGGCAACCCACTCTAGTATTCTGGCCTAGAGAATCCCATGGACAGAAGACCCTGGCAGGCTACAGTCCACAGGGTCTCACAGAGTCACTCTAAGCCTGACATAGGACACACACACTTCAGAAGTGGCAGTTGGGTTTTGGTTGGTTTACAGCCAGAGTGAGTCCTTTCAAATGGTCAGGTATGATGGTGTACAGGAATGTGGGGTTCCTTTGTACATAAAAGCACACGAGGTCCTGGGTAACTGCATAGCCATTGCCCTGAGTGCCCTCTTCACAGTCCTGATCACTGTCAGGACTCGTCCTATTTGTTAATTTCCCATCCACTTGGTTCCCTTCTTTATTTCAGACTCAGTCCCGTCGGCTGTCCTGAGAGAGGCTCTCCCTGGTGCCCAGTCACAAGCAGGCGGTCACCTTCTCAACCTTCCGGCTCGGTTTCCTTGAGTTTGGAAGCCTTTGGTCCCTCTGACATTGTTGTTCATTTACTTAGTTGTTCATTTAACATCTGTTTCCAGCCCTAGAACTCGAGCGCCTGTAGTGCTCTCTGCCAAGACCTGGAATGGCCCAGGCTTATAACAGGTGCTCAGAAAATGGTGGAATGAACGAGCCTCCCACTCAGGTGCTCTCAGCACACCTACGATAAATACAGTCTCCTGCCCTGGCCCACACGGCTCTACTGGATCTGCCCTGTGGGCTCCTCCATGCTTCTCCCCCTTCCGTTCTTCCCGTGCTCACTGCACTCATTTCTGCCTGGTGTGCAGCTTTTGCCCTTGCGTTTCCCTTTGTCTGGGGCCCTGATCCCGGATCTCTCCCCTCTCCCTGTGCCTCGTGTCTCCTCTTAGGATAGTCCTTTCCTGGCCATTTTCCTTCTGGCTGAGGTACCCCTGGCTCCCACCTGCCCATCTTCTGGTAACTCTCTGCTTTCTTTTGCTGGATGGATGTTCAGTTCCCAGTTCTGTTCCTTTTTTTTTTTAACCATGCAACATGGCTTGTGGGATCTTAGTTCCGCAACCAACAATCGAACCCTGGGCTTTGGCAGTGAAAGCATGGAGTCCTAACCACTGGGCCACCAGAGCATTTCCCTACTTCTGTAACTTAAATCTGAGGTTATGGGTGACTTTCTAGGGCTCCCTGGACCTAGAGATCTGGCTGAGACAGGGAGGTGATGATAACCTTTCCCTCGAGGGCTGTGGGGGGATTAGTAAAGTCACAAAGGACGTGGAGCACTTCACTGTGCGGGTCCTCCCGCATCTGTTATTATCTCTTTAGTTCTCAGAATCACGGCACAGTGGGAATGAGCATAGTGTTGATGGTGACACTGATGCTTGGAGAAATGAAAAGATGTTGTGCCTACGGTCACACTGCCAGCGTCAGACTTCAGACTCTTCATTTGAACCCTGGATCTCTGGCCCAGAGCAAGGGATCTGCAGTCACTTGAATGTCAGCGTGTGAAGCCCTCCGCCTGGGCAGGCCCTCAGACAGGGTGAGGGCAGCTCCGGTGCTGTCGCTGCTGTGGCCATTGTTGGAGTTACGTCTCGAGCATTTTTCCCAGAGCACTTCCCTCTGCCCCCAGACCTCGTGGAACACCACTGTCTGTGTCCTCTCCCGTGGCCTCCTGCACCTGAGGCTTTCCTCTCAGCCACAACTGCTTTATGTCCCAAGGCTGCATCTGCTTCCCCCTGAACCCAGCACAGAACTTGGCCATCAGAGGCCTCATGATTCAGGCCTGGGTCTCTGCACCTTCACCAGCACCACGGTGACAGGCCTGATCCCACCCAAGTGCACATCACCAGTGCTGCTGTGTTTGACCCTCCAGGTGGTGGTGACCTTCAAGGATGTGGCCGTGACCTTTACCCGGGAGGAGTGGGGACAACTTGACCTGGGCCAGAGGACCCTGTTCCGGGAGGTGATGCTGGAGACCTGCGGGCTCCTGGTCTCCCTGGGTACGTGCTCAGCTCTTAGACCTGTAGGGACCCCAGGCTCCTCCTGGTTTCTGGCTGATCAGAAGGTCACAGGAGTCACCTTTCCTGCTCCCCACGGGCCCTGCAGTTTGCTGGCCCCTCCTCCTCCTGCCTGATCTGTGTATGTAGCAGGGATCAGAGGGATAGAAGCAGTGTCCCTCTGAACACCAGCCCTCATCCCAGTGCTCAGCACCCTCAGGCTCAGTCTGAGGTCCCTGTTCTTGACTCCTCTGCTGGGAAACTGATTGCCCCAACCTGGTGGGGTCACACGTCCCCACAGTTAGCAGGGCTGTTCTCTGAAGAGAAGGTGAGTCAGGCAGGCCCTCCGTAGCATTTGACATCACTGCCACCCGGGACTTGAGAACTATTGATGCCTCGATGTGACCCTGAGCAATTTTGTTTCTTTTGGTTTAAGGTTGGGCTTAGGCATCCTTGGGTGGTTCTGAAGCACAGGGTGACTTAGAGGAATCATCAAAGACGTTCCGGAAGGAGCTTCCCCTTCCCAGGGTCCTGTCCTGTGCCCCTGCGTGGGGCTGGCTTCCAGTGATGACGTTCAAGGGCACAGGTGTTGTGCAGACAGACAACCCCGCCCTCTACGGCAGTGGCAGCCCTGGAGTGGTGTGTGCGCCCTTGGTTCCAGGTCACAGATCAGCACTTTATTTACTTTGGGAGCAGCTACATTCGTGGTCTTCCTTTTCCTGTCACAGAGTCCCAGACAGGGTGGAGGTTTTCATTCTTCTCATCAAACACCTGTATCCTGTTTCTTGCTCCATCCACAGGGCATCCAATTCCCAAACCAGAGCTGATCCACCTGCTGGAGCATGGGCAGAAGCTGTGGACAGGAACCAGAGGCCTCCCGCATAGCACCAGCCCAGGTAGGAGCTGGTAGCTGCTGGCCAGTTTGGCTCATGGCAGCCTTCAGAACGTGCGGGGACCGGTGCCTCTGAGCTGCCATGTGAAGCCCTTCATGGGATCTGGAGGTTTCTCTCACATTGAGGTTTAGTGTGCGTCAGCTGGCCAGCTCGGGACCACACCATTGTTTAGAGATCCAGACACCGCCTCCTCCTTATTTTTTTCTTCTTTAATTTTCTCTATTAAATTGAGTACAGTTGATTTCCAGTGTTGTGCTAGTTATGCTGTACAGCAAAGTGACTCAGTTACACACATCTGTATATTCTTTCTTTATATTCTTTTCCACTATGGTTTATCCCAGAACATCCGATATAGTTCGAGGTGTTACAGTAGGGCTTGTTGCTTATCCATCCTATATGTAATAGTTTGCATCTGCTGATCCCAAACTCCCAGTCTTCCCCCTCATCACTGCCCCACTTGGCAACAACAAGTCTGTTCTCCACGTCTGTGAATCTGTTTCTGTTTCATAGACAAGTTCTTTTGTGTCGTATAGTTAGATTTCACATATAAGTGATACCATACGGCATTTGTTTTTCTCTGTCTGACTTATTTCACTAAAGCATAAGATCAACACGGTTCCATCTGTGTTCCTGCAAATGGCATAATTTCATCCTTTTTACGGCTGAGTAATATTCCGCTGTATTTAAGCAGCACGTCTTCATCCATTCAGCAGCCGATGGACATCAGGCTGCTTCCGTGTCTTGGCTGTTGTGAGCAGTGCCGCTGTGAACACGGGGGGTGTGTCTGACAGCCTGCGGTGAGCGGTGGACACGGGGGTGTGTCTGACAGCCTGCGGCGAGCGATGTCACATTCACGACCTCCAAAGATTTAGCTTCAGGACCAGGGACCAGGCTTGATCACTCAAAAGCTTTTGTGTAGCAGAGTTTTATTAAAATGAAAAACTGACGGAGAAAGCTTCTGGCGTAGAGATATCAGAAGCGGGACAGTGAGTGCCCCTCTTGCCAGCCTTAGCAAGAGAGCTATATACTTTTTAATTGGTTATTACAGTGAATCAAAAGAATGTCTCATCTCATTCAAAATTGGTGGAGAAGTCAAAAGCTTTTCAGACAAGCAAAAGTTAGAATTCAGTGCCACCAAACCAGCTTTACAACAAATACTAAAGGGACTTATATACTAAGAAATACAAGAGAAGAAAAAGATCTGCAAAAGAATGTCTCAAGGTTGTAAAGATCTTACTAGACCCGCTCCCACAATTTGCATTTTAAGATGACAGGATTCAGATCAGATCAGATCAGTCACTCAGTTGTGTCCAACTCTTTGCGACCCCATGAATCGCAGCACGCCAGGCCTCCCTGTCCATCACCAAATCCCAGAGTTCACGGAGACTCACGTCCATTGAGTCAGTGATGCCATCCAGCCATCTCATCCTTTGTCGTCCCCTTCTCCTCCTGCCCCCAATCCCTCCCAGCATCAGAGTCTTTTCTAATGAGTCAACTCTTCACATGAGGTGGCCAAACTACTGGAGTTTCAGCTTCAGCATAATTCCTTCCAAAGAAATCCCAGGGCTGATCTCCTTCAGAATGGACTGGTTGGATCTCCTTGCAGTCCAAGGGACTCTCAAGAGTCTTCTCCAACACCACACTTCAAAAGCATCAATTCTTTGGCGCTCAGCCTTCTTCACAGTCCAACTCTCACATCCATACATGACCACAGGAAAAACCATAGCCTTGACTAGACGAACCTTTGTTGGCAAAGTAATGTCTCTGCTTTTGAATATGCTATCTAGGTTGGTCATAACTTTCCTTCCAAGGACTAAGTGTCTTTTAATTTCATGGCTGCAGTCACCATCTGTAGTGATTTTGGAGCCCCAAAAAATAAAGTCTGACACTGTTTCCACTGTTTCCCCATCTATTTCCCATGAAGTGATGGGACCGGATACCATGATCTTCCTTTTCTGAACGTTGAGCTGTAAGCCAACTTTTTTACTCCCCACTTTCCCATTCATCAAGAGTCTTTTTAGTTCCTCTTCACTTTCTGCCATAAGAGTGGTGTCATCTGCATATCTGAGGTTATTGATATTTCTCCCAGCAATCTTGATTCCAGCTTGTGTTTCTTCCAGTCCACCATTTCTCATGATGTCCTCTGCATATAAGTTAAATAAGCAGGGTGACAATATACAGCCTTGACGTACTCCTTTTCCTATTTGGAACCAGTCTGTTGTTCCATGTCCAGTTCTAACTGTTGCTTCCTGAGCTGCATACAAATTTCTCAAGAGGCAGATCAGGTGGTCTGGTATTCCCATCTCTTTCAGAATTTTCCACAGTTTATTGTGATCCACACAGTCAAAGGCTTTGGCATAGTCAATAAAGCAGAGGTAGATGTTTTTCTGGAACTCTCTTGCTTTTTCCATGATCCAGCGAATGTTGGCAAT
The DNA here is from genome assembly GCF_003369695.1 of Bos indicus x Bos taurus. NCBI lineage: Eukaryota > Metazoa > Chordata > Mammalia > Artiodactyla > Bovidae > Bos > Bos indicus x Bos taurus. The sequence continues at coordinate 1,059,401 of NC_040093.1, forward strand.
TTGGTCTCTGGTTCCTCTGCCTTTTCTAAAACCAGCTTGAACATCAGGAAGTTCACGGTTCACATATTGCTGAAGTCTGGCTCGGAGAATTTTGAGCATTACTTTACTAGCGTGTGAGATGAGTGCATTATGCGGTAGTTTGAGCATTCTTTGGCATTGCCTTTCTTTGGGATTGGAATGAAAACTGACCTTTTGCAGTCCTGTGGCCACTGCTGAGTTTTCTAAATTTGCTGGCATATTGAGTACAGCACTTTCACAGCATCATCTTTCAGGATTTGAAGTAGCTCAACTGGAATTCCACCACCTCCACTAGCTTTGTTCGTAGTGATGCTTTCTAAGGCCCACTTGACTTCCCATTCCAGGATGTCTGGCTCTAGGTCAGTGATCACACCATCGTGTTTATCTGGGTCGTGAAGATCGTTTTTGTACAGTTCTTCTGTGTATTCTTGTCATCTCTTCTTAATATCTTCTGCTTCTGTTAGGATTAGACTAACAATAGACTAACAATAGAACTAATGACAGGATTAGAACTAACAATAGAAAGATCTTTAGTTCAGTTCAGTCACTCAGTCATCTCTGACTCTTTTCGACCCCATGAATCGCAGCACGCCAGGCCTCCCTGTCCATCACCAACTCCCGGAGTTCACTCACACTCATTTCCATCGAGTCAGTAATGTCATCCAGCCGTCTCATCCTCTGTCGTCCCCTTCTCCTCCTGCCCCCAATCCCTCCCAGCATCAGGGTCTTTTCCAATGAGTCAGCTCTTCACATGAGGTGGCCACAGTATTGGAGTTTCAGCTTTAGCATCATTCCTTCCAAAGAACACCCAGGGCTGATCTCCTTTAGAATGGACTGGTTGGATCTCCTTGCAGTCCAGGGGACTCTCAAGAGTCTTCTCCAACACCACAGTTCAAAAGCATCAATTCTTCGGTGCTCAGCTTTCTTCACAGCCCAACTCTCACATCCATACATGACCACTGGAAAAACCATAGCCTTGACTAGACGGACCTTTGTTGGCAAAGTAATGTCTCTGGTTTTGAATATGCTATCTAGGTTGGTCATAACTTTCCTTCCAAGGAGTAAGCATCTTTTAATTTCATGGCTGCAGTCAGCATCTGCAGTGATTTTGGAGCCCCAAAAAATAAAGTCTGACACTGTTTCCACTGTTTCCCCATCTATTTCCCATGAAGTGTTGGGACCAGATGCCAAGATCTTCACTTTCTGAATGTTGAGCTTTAAGCCAACTTTTTCACTCTCCTTTTTCCCTTTCATCAAGAGGCTTTTTAGTTCCTCTTCACTTTGTGCCATAATCCATAATATACGTTTTAAGAGAACAGGATTAGTCAGAAGGTTTTCAAGAAGGAGAAACTCTCCTCAAGCAGAATACATTGTTGTTACACAATCCTTAGTACAGAGTTGAAGCTGAGTTGTTTAGTTGTGTTAAAGAAAAACGTTTTCTATGACTAAGACTAAGGAATGTGGAAAAGAAAAGCTTGTCCTTTTCTCCTCCTTGAGGACTCCACACCCCTGTCTCCTCCTCAGGTACCCCAGAGTTCTTATTAGCCTACCTAAAAATTGACTCTCTCATGTCTTTTCAAACTAGAGTTTTGTCTGGATATGTGCCCAGGAGGGGGATTTCACCTTCACTTTTTTTTTTCAGCTTTACTTTTTAATGTACATATAAACTGAAGTATCCTTTACTGCACCTAAAATTTAGAATATTTCCAGGACTGTGGCCGGTTCTGGGTCCCCATCCTTGTCAGTAGCTGCTCCTATGGCGGTCCCCACTGTTGACACTGTCATTGTGGATAGATTTTCTTTTTTTTTTCTTTGGTGCATGGGCCGGGAATGTGGATAGATTTTCTTTGTTTCTTTCTGAGGATGGGAGTGGGTGCCTTGAACAGCAGTTTCGTTTCTCGAGGCTGGGTGTCACCAAGGTTGGTTTCTTCTGAGGCTTCTTTGTTTGGCATGTAGAACAAGATGGCTTGTCCTGGATGGTGGAGTTGCTGTTATCCTAACTGCCCCCTAAAGCAATGAGGATACTGACATTAGACTGCTTCACAGAATCAGAGCCAAAAGAGATATGTGTCCACTGAGATCTATTCTACTGATCTGGCTTCATATGATTGTGAGAGCTAAGAGATTTTGAAATCTGCAGGGCAGGCCAGAAAGCTGGGAGAGTAGATGCTTGCAGCCTTAAGTCTGGAGGCAGAATTCCTTCCCTCCTAGGGCATCTCAGTCTTTTCTCTCTCTCTTTTTTAAAAAGAATTTATGTATTTTTAATTGGAGGATAATTGCTTTACAATGTTGTGTTGGCTTCCGCCATACATTAACATGTATCAGCCATTGGCACACATACCTCTCCTCCCTCTTGGCCTTCCCTCCTACCTCCCGCCCCTGTCTTTGCTCTTCAGTTCAGTTCAGTTCAGTCGCTCAGTCGTGTCCGACTCTTTGCGACCTCATGAATCGCAGCACGCCAGGCCTCCCTGTCCATCACCAACTGCCGGAGTTCACTCAGACTCATGTCCATCGAGTCGGTGATGCCATCCAGCCATCTCATCCTCTGTCGTCCCCTTCTCCTCCTGCCCCCAATCCCTCCCAGCATCAGAGTCTTTTCCAATGAGTCAACTCTTCGCATGAGGTGGCCAAAGTACTGGAGTTTCAGCTTCAGCATCATTCCCTCCAAAGAAATCCCAGGGCTGATCTCCTTCAGAATGGACTGGTTGGATCTCCTTGCAGTCCAAGGGACTCTCAAGAGTCTTCTCCAACACCATAGTTCAAAAGCATCAATTCTTCGGCACTCAGCCTTCTTCACAGTCCAACTCTCACATCCATACATGACCACAGGAAAAACCATAGCCTTGACTAGACGAACCTTTGTTGGCAAAGTAATGTCTCTGCTTTTGAATATGCTATCTAGGTTGGTCATAACTTTCCTTCCAAGGAGTAAGCATCTTTTAATTTCATCGCTGCAATCACCATCTGCAGTGATTTTGGAGCCCCCAAAAATAAAGTCTGACACTGTTTCCACTGTTTCCCCATCTATTTCCCATGAAGTGATGGGACCGGATGCCATGATCTTCATTTTCTGAATGTTGAGCTTGAAGCCAACTCTTTCACTCTCTACTTTCACTTTCATCAAGAGGCTTTTGAGTTCCTCTTCACTTTCTGCCATAAGGGTGGTGTCATCTGCATATCTGAGGTTATTGATATTTCTTCTGGCAATCTTGATTCCAGCTTGTGTGTCTTCCAGTCCAGCGTTTCTCATGATGTACTCTGCATAGAAGTTAAATAAGCAGGGTGACAATATACAGCCTTGACATACTCCTTTTCCTATTTGGAACCAGTCTGTTGTTCCATGTCCAGTCCTAACTGTTGCTCCCTGACCTGCATACAGATTTCTCAAGAGGCAGGTCAGGGGGTCTGGTATTCCCATCTCTTTCAGAATTTTCCACAGTTGATTGTGATCCACACAGTCAAAGGCTTTGGCATAGTCAATAAAGCAGAAATAGATGTTTTTCTGGAACTCTCTTGCTTTTTCTGTGATCCAGCGGATGTTGGCAATTTGGTCTCTGGTTCCTCTGCCTTTTCTAAAACCAGCTTGAACATCAGGAAGTTCATGGTTCACGTATTGCTGAAGCCTGGCTTGGAGAATTTTGAGCATTACTTTACTAGCATGTGAGATGAGTGCAATTGTATGGTAGTTTGAGCATTCTTTGGCATTGCCTATCTTTCGGATTGGAAGGCTATGAATTAATGGACTTGGCCCAACATATGAAGGGGAACCTGCTTTTCTCACAGTCTGAGAATTTCAGTGTCAGTAGTACCTAAAAAGTACCTTCACAGCAGCATGCCAAATGGTATTTGGACAAAGAGCTCGGCACAACCATCAGGCCAACTTGATGTACAAAGTTAACCACTGAAAACACTCATACTGCGCCAAGAGCTGTGCCAAGAGCTTTGCAGGCATTTTCTCATTTAACCCTCACGACAGCTGGAGAAACAGTCTTCTCGTCTCTCAGGTGAGAAAATTGTAACTTAGAGAAGAGAGAAGGGACTTCCCTGGCGGGCCAGTGGAGAGAGCTGTGTGCTTCCACTGCAGGCGGCAAGGGTTTGATCCCTGGTCAGGGAACTAACATCCCACAAACCACACCTGGACCCGAGGCATTCTGACTCCAGAGCCCTCCCTGCTGACACCACATTAATGCCCCTTAGCAGTGGAAAATTGTGTTTCCTACCATTTGGCCTGGTGTGTCCCTCTGCCCCTTCTGAGGTTTTCACTGTCTCCTTCCTGTAACCGCCCCTGTAGTGTTGCCTTCATCAGGCTTCTCTTGCTGTTTTCTTTTTGTAACTCTTTTTTTCCTTTTGGCGACATCACAAAGGCTTGTGGGATCTCCAGAGATTGAACCCAGTCCTCAGCAGTGAGGACATGGAGCCGTAATCACTGGGCCGCCAGGGAATTCTTTCTCTCTTTTTTAGGCACTGTTTTCAGTGTTCTGTGTATCAACCACTTGTTTTAGTTCTTGTTAACTCGATAAATCATGTCTGACTCTTTGTGACCCCATGCACTGTAGCCCGCTGGGCTCCTCTGTCCGTGGGATTCTCTAGGCGAGAATACTGGAGTGGGTTTCCATTTCCTTCTCCAGCGGATCTTCCTGACCCAGGGATCGAACCCATTTCTCTTGCATTAGCAGATGGATTCTTTACCACTGAGCCACCAGGGAAGCATCAGCTACTTAGACAACACTTATTACCTCCCAGGTCATCTTCTCGGCACCTGTTTTTAAAAATCGGAGTAGAGTTGATTTACACCGTCGTGGTAGTTTCAGATGTACAGCAAAGTGAGTGCGTTATACACACGTATATATGCTTTTTCAGATTCTCTTCCTATATTGGGTATTGCAAGATATTGAGTGTAATCCCTGTGTTACACAGGAGGTCTTTGTTGTTTATCCATTTCATATATAGTAGTGCGTATCAAGTAATCCCAGACTCCTATGTATCCTTCCCTCCTCACCCTTTCCCCTTTGGTAACCATAGTTGTTTTCTGTCTGTGGGTCTGTTTCTGTTTTGTAAATAAGTTGAATTTGTATCTTTTGGGGGTTTTTTTAGGTTCCACATATAAGTGATATGATATTTATCTTTCTGTGTCTGACTTACTTCACTTAGTATGATCGTCTCTAGGTTCATCCATGTTGCTGTAAATGCTTTCATTCTTTTTTTATGGCTGAGTAACATTCCATTTTCTTATAATTCTTAAGCAGTTTCTAGGGGTGAATCTACTCACACTTACTCTTCTATTTCAACCCAGTACCCATCCTTCTTTCTGGCAACTCCAGTGTCTGCATTAGGACCCAGCTTACAGGCTTCCCAGGTGGCACAGTGGTAAAGACTCTGCCTGCCAGTATAGGAGACACAGGAGATGTAGGTTCGACCCCTGAGTCAGGAAGACCCCCTGGAGAAGGAAATGGCAACTCACTTCAGTATTCTTGCCTGGGAAATCCCATGGACAGAGGAGCTTGGTGGGCTACAGTCCATGGGGGTCATAAAGAGTCACCCATGACCAAGCACGCACGCCCGCACGCACGCGCACGCACACACACACACACACACCACGTCTCAGGGAAGATGGGCTATTTCTTCCCAGCGTCGCAAGGTGGCATATTTCTGCACTCTCACAGAACCAAGGCGTCAATCCTCAGGGCACACGCTCTCCAGACAGTGTTATTGAAACTGCCCTCCCTCCCTTGCTCCAGGTCCTCTGTCTCCCAGCCCAGCTTGCCCTTGGCCCACCCCTTTTGTGCTGTCAGGTACAAGGATCGTAAAAGGCAATTGGAAATCTAGGTTATGTTGGCGTAAAGCTACAGCGGGTGTCAGGGGTGCTGCTCTCATCCTCGTTTGTCCACTGAAGTGTTGCTTTAGTTCCTTCCCTGTTGCAGCACTAAAATCCGCCTTCATGTATCGGCTTCTTTCCAGGTGACAGACCAAAATGTCAGCCCAGAGACTCAAGCAGTTCTCAGCCAGTTTTATCTGAGGAAGCCTTGCTCCAGGGAAGCCTGACTCTGGGATCTTCCTGGGACTCCAGGTTGGGGCGAGCCGGGGCTCCACAAGGGCTCTTGGAAACGCGGAGAGTTCCAGAGACGCCAGAGATGGATGCTGGCAAGGAGGCGCATCCGGGGAAGGTGAGCCTTGAGGATGACGGTTTAGGGGCAGGTGATGGTCTGCACTTAGGGGCGTTCCAGAAGAGCGTCTCTCGGGGGGATGTTCTCCATGAACGTGACCCACAGCGACCTGGAAAAGGCCCCCCCAGCCATCACCTCTACAAGTGCAAGCAGTGCGGGAAGGCTTTCAACAGGAAATGGTACCTCGTGCGCCACCAGCGGATTCACACGGGCATGAAGCCCTATGAGTGCAACGCGTGTGGGAAAGCCTTCAGCCAGAGCTCCACGCTGATCCGCCACTACCTCATCCACACCGGGGAGAAGCCATTCCAGTGCGCCGAGTGCGGCAAGGCCTTCAAGCGCAGGTCCTACCTCCGGCAGCACCAGCCGGCGCACACCGGGGAGAAGCCCTACACGTGCAGCCAGTGCCGCAAGGCCTTCACCCACCGCTCCACCTTCATCCGCCACCATCGGACCCACTCCGGCGAAAAACCCTTCGAGTGCAAGGACTGTGAGAAGGCGTTCAGCAGCCGAGCGCACCTCATCCAGCACTACGTCATCCACACTGGGGAGAAGCCCTACGAGTGCGCGGAGTGCGCCAAGGCCTTCCGCTGCAGCTCGGAGCTGCAGCAGCACCAGCGCGTCCACACCGGCGAGAAGCCCTACACCTGCGCCCAGTGCGGCAAGGCCTTCCACCGGAGCACCTACCTCCTGCAGCACTCGGTCATCCATACGCCGGAGACGCCCTTCAAGTGCGCCCAGTGCGGCAAGGCCTTCAAGCGCAGGTCACACCTCCTGCAGCACCGGAGGGTCCACTCTTGAGAAGGCGGCCTTCACCCGCCGCTCGCCCGTGGTCTCTAAGGACGAGGTCCAGGCTGGAGGGAAAAGTTCTTCCCAGCAGAGAACGCTGGAGAAGGCTTTTTGGGCCCCTCTTCAAACCCACAGGCGGTCACATGGGAGAGACGCCTGTGAACGCAGTAAATATCCGGAGCCTTCAGCCCCCGTCATGGGAGGATTCAGGCTGTAGAGAAACTCAGTGAGAAGCCTGGGCACCCGTGGGCCCCCCTCTGTCCCCTTCAGAGCACACACCAGGAAGAGACAGCCTGCAACTAACCTGAGCCAAAGAGAAGGGTCTCCTTCCACCTGAGGTGGTGTAGTGAAGAGGAACCACGCGATCATTGCCTTGAGAAAACCTTCTGTGTCAGGTCATCCACCACGCGTGACGCTAGAGCCACGTCAGAACCTCACAGAGCTCGGGCTTTTCCTGTGAGGAAGCCTAGAGGGGACAAACTCGGGGGCGTTGTCAGGTACAGCAGCCTCCAGCCCCGGGGCTCCCTTGGGTTTGCACTTAAGAGGCAATCTCAGCATTACGTTGAAAAGGAAAACAACAAGGCGCCTCCCATGTGGGCCAGGGGTTGCGAGTCTGTGCTCTCACTGCTCAGGGCCTGGATTCAGTCCCTGGTCGGGGAACGAAGATTCTGCAAGCCCCACAGTGTGGCCAAAAAGAAAAACAGCAAGGAGGTGGAGGGGATGAAAAGGAAGACTATAAACATGAAAAGTGGAAGTGTTCGTCACTTAGTCATGTCAGACTCTTTGTGACCTCATGGGCTTCTCTGTCCATAGAATTCTCCAGACAAGAATACTAGAGTAGGTGGCCATTCCCTTCTCCAAGGGACCTTCCTGACCCAGGGATTGAACCCAGATCTCCTGCATTGCAGGCAGATTCTTTCCCATCTGAGCCACCAGGGAATCACAAACAACGAAAGTGCCTTTGCAAGTTCTTTCAGACTTTCCTGCCAAGGCTGCTGCTGTTTTTGGTTAGTTCTGTTTTTGAGGGGCAGTACTTGGGAGAGAAAAAGCTTGCAGCCCTTTATTTTTATATGTTCACTGCTGTCCCCAGCCATTAGGCACTTAATTATTTGTGAGAAATATGAAGGCTTGAGTCATGAGCTACTTGAACTAGTAAGAAATTGGAATACTAAAAATATCATTCAGTTCAGTTCAGTCGCTCAGTCGTGTCCGACTCTTTGCAGCCCCATGAATCGCAGCACGCCAGGCCTCCCTGTCCATCACCAATTCCTGGAGTTCACTCAGACTCACATCCATTGAGTCGGTGATGCCATCCAGCCATCTCATCCTCTGTCGTCCCCTTCTCCTCCTGCCCCCAATCCCTCCCAGCATCAGTCTTTTCCAAGGAGTCAACTCGTTGCATGAGGTGGCCAAAGTACTGGAGTTTCAGCTTTAGCATCATTCCTTCCAAAGAACACCCAGGACCGATCTTCAGAATGGACTGGTTGGATCTCCTTGCAGTCCAAGGGACTCTCAAGAGTCTTCTCCAACACCACAGTTCAAAAGCATCAATTCTTCAGTGCTCAGCTTTCTTCACAGCCCAACTCTCACATCCATACATGACTACTGGAAAAACCATAGCCTTGAGTAGACGGACCTTTGTTGGCAAAGTAATGTCTCTGCTTTTGAATATGCTATCTAGGTTGGTCATAACTTTTCTTCCAAGGAGTAAGTGTCTTTTAATTTCATGGCTGCAATCACCATCCGCAGTGATTTTGGAGCCCCAAAAAATAAAGTCTGACACTGTTTCCACTGTTTCCCCATCTATTTGCCATGAAGTGATGGAATCAGATGCCATGATCTTCATTTTCTGAATGTTGAGCTTTAAGCCAACTTTTTCACTCTCTTTCACTTTCATCAAGAGTCTTTTTAGTTCCTCTTCACTTTCTGCCATAAGGGTGGTGTCATCTGCATATCTGAGGTTATTGATATTTCTCCTGGCAATCTTGATTCCAGCTTGTGCTTCTTCCAGTCCAGCGTTTCTCATGATGTACTCTGCATAGAAGTGAAATAAGCAGGGTGACAATATACAGCCTTGACGTACTCCTTTTCCTATTTGGAACCAGTCTGTTGTTCCATGTCCAGTCCTAACTGTTGCTTCCTGACCTGCATATAGGTTTCTCAAGAGGCAGGTCAGGTGGTCTGGTATTCCCATCTCTTTCAGAATTTTCCACAGTTTATTGTGATCCACACAGTCAAAGGCTTTGGCATAGTCAATAAAGCAGAGGTAGATGTTTTTCTGGAACTCTCTTGCTTTTTCTGTGATCCAGCGGATGTTGGCAATTTGGTCTCTGGTTCCTCTGCCTTTTCTAAAACCAGCTTGAATAACTGGAAGTTCACGGTTCACGTGTTGCTGAAGCCTGGCTTGGAGAATTTTGAGCATTACTTTACTAGCGTGTGAGATGAGTGCATTATGCGGTAGTTTGAGCATTCTTTGGCATTGCCTTTCTTTGGGATTGGAATGAAAATGGACCTTTTGCAGTCCTGTGGCCACTGCTGAGTTTTCTAAATTTGCTGGCATATTGAGTACAGCACTTTCACAGCATCATCTTTCAGGATTTGAAGTAGCTCCACTGGAATTCCATCACCTCCACTAGCTTTTTTTGTAGTGATGCTTTCTAAGGCCCACTTGACTTCCCATTCCAGGATGTCTGGCTCTAGGTCAGTGATCACATCATCGTGATTATCTTGGTTGTGACGATCTTGTTTGTACAGTTCTTCTGTGTATTCTTGCCACCTCTTCTTAATATCTTCTGCTTCTGTTAGGTCCATACCATTTCTGTCCTTTATCGAGCCCATCTTTGCATGAAATGTTCCCTTGGTATCTCTAATTTTCTTGAAGAGATCTCTAGTCTTTCCCATTCTGTTGTTTTCCTCTATTTCTTTGCATTGATCGCTGAGGAAGGCTTTCTTATCTCTCCTTGCTATTCTTTGGAACTCTGCATTCAGATGCTTATATCTTTCCTTTTCTCCTTTGCTTTTCGCTTCTCTTCTTTTCACAGCTGTTTGTAAGGCCTCCCCAGACAGCCATTTTGCTTTTTTGCATTTCTTTTCCATGGGGATGGTCCTAATCCCTGTCTCCTGTACAATGTCACAAACCTCAGTCCATAGTTCATCAGGCACTCTATCTATCAGATCTAGTCCCTTAAATCTATTTCTCATTTCCACTGTATAATCATAAGGGATTTGATTTAGGTCATACCTAAATGGTCTAGTGGTTTTCCCTACTTTCTTCAATTTAAGTCTGAATTTGGCAATAAGGAATTCATGATCTGAGCCACAGTCAGCTCCTGGTCTTGTTTTTGCTGACTGTATAGAGCTTCTCCATCTTTGGCTGCAAAGAATATAATCATTCTGATTTCGGTGTTGATCATCTGGTCATGTCAGTGTTTATAATGTATATTTAAGGAGAAAATGGTCTGCATAAGGATCACCACATTAAATCTGCACCCAAAAGGCTTTTGAATTTTTTTTTTTCTAATAAATATACTTGTCTGTCTGGTTCTAAATGCCCAATACTCTCACTCTTCTTATGTTTTTAAGTTTAAAAATAAGTACATTTATGAACATGCACACATTTTGCAAAAATAGCAACAGCTAGTGTATTTAGGGAAATTCACTCCAAAATTCATCAAACCTCAGTGAAAAGAAGTTGCATGCAGATCAATTACTCAAGGCTGTTAGTAGACTGCATTTTCAGTCTTCACCAGGGTCTTTTTAAAGATATTTAGCAATGTGGGAAATAAATTAATCCACATCACTTAGGGGCTTTATTTTTATTGGAATATAGTTGATTTTCAATGTTGTGTTTCAGATGTACAGAAAAGTGATTTAATTATTCATATACATACATTCATTCTTTTTCAGATTATTTTTCCTTGCAGGTTATTACAAAATATTGAGTATAGCTCCTTGTACTATACAGTAGGTTGTTCTTGGCTATCTATTTTATATATAGTAGTTTGTGTATCTTAATCCTAATCACACAATTTATCTTCCCTCCCCCAACTCTCACTCTTTTAAAAAAAAAAAAATTGTATTTATTTATTTATTTTTAATTGGCGGATGATTGCTTTACAATATTGTGTCTGTTTCTGCCATACATCGGCATGAACTAGCCGTAGGTATACATGTGTCCCCTCCCTCTTGAACTTCTCTCCCGCTTCCTACTGCATCACTCTTTCTTGATTCCATTCTCAGGTGGGTTTTTTTTAATCATTCTTTTTTCACTTAGATGCCTGAATCACTGTTCTGGGCACTTGAAAGGCATCATTGAACCAAAAAAGTTGAAAAAAAAAAATCTTGCCCTGCAGAGGTAACATAAACAGCATGATAAACTGTGTAAAAAACTGGATGGTCATAAGTATTACTGAAGGAAAAAACTGGAGCAGGGTAAGTTGAACCATACACACCAAGCTATGAGGGGATAAGGACAGGTCATAAGTGTATCAAATAAAGTTGGGACATCTTCAGGAAGGTGGCTTTTATACAAAGACTTGGAAGAGAAGGCACAGGCTCTGTGGGTATCAGGAGAAATTTTCTCCACATAGAGGGAATGTCCAGTTCAAGGGTTTTATGGCTGGAATATATCCTGGAATGTTTGAGGCATATGAGGGAGGTCATGCAGCTGAATCAGTGATGAAGAGGGAATAACAGGAGATTATTTCAGAGAGGTTTGGGGTTCTGTTTGCAGGCAAACACTGCATAACACTATGAGGGTCTTGGCTTTGACTCTAAATGAAGTGGGGAGACATTGCAGGATTTGAAACAGAAATGGCTTCATCTGCAACGTCTTTGAAGGGCCACACTGCCTGATGTATTGAGTGTGGTTTGTCGGTGTGTTTGTTTTCTTTATTGTCTCTTGACAGCAAGGTGATCGTCCTGTACAGGTGTGACCTTCTGAGGTGAGTACTAGTGTTTTCCTCTTTCTGCTGTTTCAGGCTCTCTAATCCTGGGGAGAGGACCGGACATTTCCAAGTCCCCTCTCTGCAGCTTTCTATGGAAAGAGTGAAAGAGTTAGTCTCTCAGTCATGTCTGACTCTCTGCGACCCCATGGACTGTAGTCCACCAGGCTCCTCTGTCCATGGGATTCTCCAGGCAAGAACACTGGAGTGGGTAGCCATTCCCTTCTCCAGGGGAATCTTCCTGATCCAGGGATCAAATCCGGGTCTCCTGCACTGCAGGCAGATTCTATACCATCTGAGCCATTCAGTAAAATAAAACACATCTGAGTTAAGATGACTATAAAGGGGAAGGAGTCTCCTTGTCCAGTCTTGTTTGTGTGAAGTTTTTTTGTTGTTGTTTGTTTGTTTTTTAATAGAAGTGCCAGGGATGTTAGGTGAGTCCAGATGTAAACATGTAGGTATGTTTATGTGGGTTTCACAGTTGGAACCATGAACTCACTTCTTTGCTCTGGCATTGGATGTGAGTGCTTAAAATTTGTCCTGAAGGGTTTTTTTAATCAGTACTAACTTAAAAATTGAGCCATACAAGGACTACCTTGGCAGTCCAGTGGTTAAGGTTCTACACTTCTACTGCAGGGGGCACAGACAATTTCCAACATCAGTAGACTTCACATTAGGACTAAGATGGATGGTAACATTCTAGCACATATTTCAAGGTGAGAGAAGACAGTTTATGTCTTCCTTTCTAATGCAAATATATATATATACATATATATTTTTTTCTCATATAGAATTAAGTAGTTCCCATGGAGTACTGCTGAAAGAGAAGATACCAATTATATTTCTTTAGTCCCTGATCTTAAGAGAAGTATAACATCATGTATATGGTATATGTTGTAGAATTTTTTAATAGATTAGATGTTTAAGGAAATCCAGTCTATATTTTGCTTTTAAAAAATGGGTGAATTAGCATCAAGTTATACTTTATGCATCTTTTCAATTGATTATATGATATTTTTTTAAAATTTTTCATATAGCTTCAAACTTAGAAAAGTTGCAAGAATAGCAAAAGACATTCTTGCATAAATTTTACCCAGGTTAAACAAGTATCTGTTTGGCACCTTTTTCTTGATCATTGTCTCCACGTACACACTATTGTGCATTTCTGAGCAATTTGTGTTTAATTTGGAAGTATTTTGCCTCTGTACAAGTGAATACTTCACTGTATGTTATACCTAAGAGCACATTTTATGTTAGAGTAGTATCATAATCAGGAAGTTCAATATTGGTAAAATACTAATTAAGAAAAAAAATTGGGGCCATGTTAAATGGCTTGTAGGATCCTAGTTGCCCAACCAGGGCTCAGACCTGTGCCCCCTGCAGTGGAGTCACACAGTCCTAACCACTACACCACCAGGGACTTCCAATACTATTATCTAATCCATAGTCCATATTCAAATGTCATCATTCATCCCAATATTGTCCCTTAGCATTTTTCCTGGTCTGTGACCAAATTCAAAATTGCATGTTACATTTAGTTATCATTACCCTCTGCATTCCTTTAATGAAACAGTTTATCAGTGTTTCACTGAGTTCCTTAGACTCGATTATCTGGACAAATATAGGTCATTTATTTTGTAAAATTTCCTTTTATTTTTCTGATGTTCCCTAATGATTGTATTTCACCTCTGTATTATTTAACAGAGAAACCACAGGAGTGATATGTTATATTTCACAGTACTTCTTATCAGGAGGCATGTGATGTCCATGCCTCTCAATGTTTATATTCATTTTAGGCACTTATTTAAGTTTGTGTTCTTGACTTTAGAATTACTATTTTCCTTTCCAATAAATATTCAGAAGATATTTTGAAACTTTGTAAATACACTGATCCATATCAATATTTCATCCCTTAGTTTTAGCCACCGCTGATGACTTTCAGATTCCATCAGTTTTCTTATTTATTTATTTGATGGCACTGGGTCTTAGTTGTGACATGCAGCATATGGAATCTAGTTCCTTGACCAGGGGTTGAACCCAGGCACCCTGCACTGGGAGCACAGAGTATTAGCCACTGGATCACCAGAGAAGTCTTCCTTCAATTTTCCATAGTCGTTGGCATTCTACTTTGAAATTCAGCTTCCCAAGTGAGTTGCCCGTTAATCTGTATCAATATCAGTGGGTTTTTAAGTGTTTAAGTCATTATTAAGCAGGTTAAAGTCTAGCACTGTCATTTGGTTTGAAACTTAAAATTTCCCAGAGTTAAGTCCATGGGGTTTCCTTCATGCTGGCTGGTTTGTCTCATTTTCATGTCAATATCATATTTTGTGCACTTAGCTGTGGTACAAAAGATACTAACAGTTTTATCCTGCAAGTTGCCTTTCTCCGCAAGGAATCTATTTGTATAGATTTATATGGTCTGATGGTGATTGCAGCCATGAAATTAAAAGACGCTTACTCCTTGAAAGGAAAGTTATGACCAACCTAGATAGCATATTCAAAAGCAGAGATATTACTTTGCAATAAACGTCCGTCTAGTCAAGGCTATGGTTTTTCCAGTGGTCACGTATAGGTGTGAGAGTTGGACTGTGAAGAAAGCTGAGCGCTGAAGAATTGATGCTTTTGAACTGTGGTGTTGGAGAAGACTCTTGAGAGTCCCTTGGCCTGCAAGGAGATCCAACCAGTCCATCCTAAAGGAGATCAGTCCTGGGTGTCCTTTGGAGGGACTGATGCTAAAGCAGAAACTCCAGTACTTTGGCCACCTGATGTGAAGAGTTGACTCATTAGAAAAGACCCTGATGCTGGGAGGGATTGGGGGCAGGAGGAGAAGGGGACACCAGAGGATGAGATGGCTGGATGGCATCACTGACTCAATGCACATGAGTTTGGGTGAACTCCGGGAGTTGGTGATGGACAGGGAGGCTTGGAGTGCTGCGATTCATGGGGTGGCAAAGAGTCGGACACGATTGAGTGACTGAACTGAACTGATATGGTCTGAATTTTCAAACTTAAGTTTTACATTCCATTCTTGAAACTCTTCCTTCTTTTTTCATGCTTTTGACAGGTATAGCAAGGCTACTTAGAAATACCTGACGTGTTTTCTGATTGGTACACGGGTTTATGCGGTGCATATATCAATGGAAGTTTGCACAAAGGAACAAAGGTTTAAAGTAACAGTAGTGAGAGTGAACGTCGGCTTTCCTTGGTTTGGGGAAATGATGAAAAGTGAAAGTGAAAGTTGCTCAGTCGTGTCTGACTCTTTGTGACCCCATGGACTATACAGTCCCTGAAATTCTCCAGGCCAGAATACTGGAATGGGTAGCTATTCCCTTCTCCAGGGGATCTTCCCGACCCAGGAATCGAACTGGGGTCTCCTGCATTGCAGGCAGATTCTTTACCACCTGAGCTATGTAGTACTAAATGCTTTTTGCAAAATAATTTTAATAGATAACCTAATGAAGGTTTATGATATTTATTAATTTCTGTAGTGTTACCGACATTAGATAATATCAGACTTACTTAGGTCTCATCAATCTGATTGGTTGCCTTTTCCTTTTCCTAATGAAAAATAAAATAATTTTTTTTAATGTTCATGTGTTTTGTAATTCTGATCTCAAGTGGCATACGAGAATTTTGTCTTTGAAGATTTTCAGTCTTTTCCTCGTTAATTTGTAGTACTTGTTGAATTTACTTATTTATATATTAAAAAATTTATAGATAGCTCAGTATCTTAAGTGTTTTCTTGTTTCAGTTTTTATGTGGTTTTTTTTAAGCCTGCTATTTTCATATAGTTTGTGTATATACTGTGAAAACATTTATATTTGCTTTGAAAACTGTAAGGCATGACAACTCAGTAATGTTCTGAAATGTGAAATAAAGTGGACTCATTTATGTCAAAGGGCTTTTAACCTGGATTTAGGGTGTTGTTTTTTTTTTTTTTTAATTCTACCAGTTTATTGCTACCAACCCAATCTCCTTCCACCCTCATGCATGCGTTCTCAGTCATGTAACCCCATGAACTGCAGTCCGCCAGGCTCCTCTGTACTGGAGTGGATTGCCATTTCCTTCTCCATAGGAGGCTTTTAATTGTGGGTCTCCTGTACCTCCCCATCTTGTGAAACCATGAACTTTTGATCTGGACCAACCTGCAAATATTCCAAGGACTCTGCAAGAACGTCTGCAACTTATCCCACAGGTTCCCTCCCTCTAGTGACAGCCATAGCACTCAAGCCTTTTCTTCCAAGACTAGCTTTTGCCTCCAACTCCAATTAAAATCCTTTGTAATGCGAACCTCTTTTTGTCTTTAAAAGCTCCTTTTATTCCCTAGACAACATCTTTTTTTTATTGCTATTGATACTTTAATGTGCCTGCATGCTCAATCCCCTCCACTCTTTGGGACCAGCGGGCCAAGCTCCTTTCTCCCTGGGATTTCCCAGACGAGAACACTGGAGTGGGTGGCCATTTCCTCCTCCAGGGAATCTTCCTGACCCAGGGATCGAACGCGAGTCTCTTGAATCTCCTACACTGGCGGGCAGATTCTCACTGCCCCACCTGGGAGCCCTGATACTGTAATGTGCACCGAGTTGCAGTTCTTTGGTCACAAGTGAATGTGCTGTGGTTGATTATTACCTCGGGTTTATTTAGGCAGACAGTATCCACTGTAGAGTTCTGTTATCTAGTTTCATGTACTTTTTTAGACAATAATACAGAATTGCCTTTTTTATCCCCAAATCTTATTTCCTTACTTGCAAATGCTTCCAAGATTTTCATAAAAAACAAACAACGACTCTGGCTACTCAGTCTTTAGACAACTGGAATGCATTTTTTCTAATCTTGTATCATATTTTATGTTGAGAAATGAGAGATCAGAATTTTTAAAAGATTATACATACAGGCTTTGCTGGGTCTATTTTGATGTGTTTTTAAGAGGTTCTTCCGGCGGATTTGACCCATTAGTGCCCTGCAGGGAGGGGGAGGGTCTGGTCCACACAGCAATCCCAGGACGCAGGGGAACTACATTGTCCAGAAGTCTGTGCGTGGCCTGGTACTCAACTGGGGCTTTTCCGGGAATGTGAAATAGGAGGAGGCGGGACTTCGGGCGTCTTTCTGATGGTCGTTTGACCATTTTTGCTGCTGTCTGCAGGATCCAGGGCTCTAAATCACTGGGTGGAGCCGAGCCTAAAGAAACTGGCAAGATCCCGAGGGTCGCCGTCCACATTGCACAGGAGTGAACGGGTTGCGGAACCACTTTCAGGATTTTCGGCCCAGGTTTTCCCTGCTGCACCGAATGGGTCCTATGGCAACCGACGCGCGGCAGGACCCGGCCCAGGTGACTGTTCGTCCCCGGATCCTCAAGCCCCCGTGAGGGTCACCTGCTCAGGGCACCGCGCTTCAGTCCCCTGAGTGCAGAACTTTAGGCGTGCGTGTGTGGCGGTCCCATTTCTGACACGCTGTGTGATGAAATGTGGCCTGTTAAAGGCCTTGGGCCCGGCACGTGCCGATCCTTGGAGGCGCACACGAACCAGAGCATTAGGGAAACTTGGGGTTGGAGTCCTCTCTGCAGGGACAGGACATTAAGGAGACGTCAACCATCTGGGTCAGCTGGGCCGACAGTCCGCATTCTGGGAACCATGGAGTGCTGTGAACAAGTCAGGAAGATGCTCGACTTTTAAAGTATTTCAGAAGAGGACTGACTGGGGAGGAGGTGATGAGATGGAGACTGGGAAACCTGGGAGAGGCTTCTGCGTTAGACTCCAGAGAGTCGAGTGGTTTCCGGACGACACTAGTGACTTTGGAAGTTGCCGGCCTGAAACAATTTGACTGCCCCCATTTCTTTTGTAAAGATGTCTCCCCGCTCAGGAGCATCAGGGATTTGCAGTTGGGGTGTGCCGCTATTACAGCAGGCAGGTCACTAGGTATGAGCGGAGAAATGGGGGCAGGGGCGCCTGCGTCTTGTAAATAGCAGGGATCCAAAGGCAGAGGAAAGCAGGAACTTCCAGCCTGATAGGAAATCACAGATCTTGGGTGGTAAGTGTCTGGGTAGCAGACAAAGAAAGGAGGAGAAAGGTGGGAATCTCCTGTGTCCGAAGGTAACTTTGCTCATGATGCCCTCAATACGGTAAGATTAGCCGGACAGATGAAGAAGTACCCATCAGGCACGGACGTCGTAACACTTCTGATCGAAGCTAAGCAAGGACAAAAATCCCTTCTCCCCTTGGAAACGGAGCTGGATTAAAATCCAGGAATCTGACCCCCGGACTTCTCCTTCCTCGCGAGCATTCCACCTCTTCATTTCTATCCGCCTCATAACTGCCTTGCCTGAGAAACCGGGGATGCCAGGTTTTCACCTGTCTCTCCTCTCCCACTGAGAGCATAACCTTGCTTAAATAGACTCTCACTTTACTTTCTTAACCTCTCTATTTGTCTCTAAATTCTTTCGCTGTGAAGAAAGAATTTTAAATTCAAGGGCAATACAACCGTCCTGAGCTAACACTTTATGTAGATTAAAGACGGAAGTTAGATGGGCTGTAGCCACCAATGAGTCCATGGCTTTTCACTGTCTGAGTCCTTTCCAGGAAAGAAGAGACTCTTCTTTTGAATACCATTACTGTCTCAGGTCAGTAAGGGCTCCCACCTCCAGTGGGCCAACCCTAATTGAGGTTTCTGCTAATTAATTTTTTTCAAACTTTTTATTTTGTATTGAGATATAAACAATTAACAGTGTTGTGTGTTTATTAATTTTTAATAAATGAAATAAAAGGAATATGAATGATATTAATTAAAATATAGGCATTAATTATATTATTTATAAGGAACAACAGACTAGTTCCAAATAGGAAAAGGAGTACGTCAAGGCTGTATATTGTCACCCTGCTTATTTAACTTATATGTAGAGTACATCATGAGAAACGCTGGGCTGGAAGAAGCACAAGTGGACTCAAGATTGCCGGGAGAAATATCAATAACCTCAGATAGGCAGATGACACCACCCTTATGGTAGAAAGTGAAGAACTAAAAAGCCTCTTGATGAAAGTGAAAGAGGAGAGTGAAAAAGTTGGCTTAAAGCTCAACATTCAGAAAATGAAGATCATGGCATCTGGTCCCATCACTTCATGGCAAATAGATGGGGAAACAGTGTCAGATTTTATTTTTTTGGGCTCCAAAATCACTGCAAGTGGTGATTGCAGCCATGAAATTAAAAGACACTTACTCCTTGGAAGGAAAGTTATGACCAACCTGTATAGTGTATTGAAAAGCAGAGACATTACTTTGCCAAAAAAGGTCTGTCTAGTCAAGGCTATGATTTTTCCAGTGGTCATGTATGGCTGTGAGAGTTGGACTGTGAAGAAAGCTGAGCACCGAAGAATTGATGCTTTTGAACTGTGGTGTTGGAGAAGACTCTTGAGAGTCCCTTGGACTGCAACGAGATCCAACCAGTCCATCCTAAAGGAGATCAGTCCTTGGTGTTCATTGGAAGGACTGATGCTGAAGCTGAAACTCCAATACTTCGGCCACCTCATGCAAAGAGTTGACTCATTGGAAAAGACTCTGATGCTGGGAGGGATTGGGGGCAGGAGGAGAAGAGGATGACAGAGGATGAGATGGCTGGATGACATCACTGACTCTATGGACGTGAGTCTCAGTGAACTCTGGGAGTTGGTGATGGACAGGGAGGCCTGGCGTGCTGCGATTCATGGGATCGCAAAGAGTCAGACACGACTGAGTGACTGAACTGAACTAAACTGAAGGAATATAAATAATTGTATTATAAAACCTTAAAGATAATTGGCAGGATTTCCTGGTGCAGTAAATGTGGCTCTGAGTAAAGGACAGTAAAGGTTTTCTTTTGGCTGAGCATCTGTAAGACCTGAGACCACACTGATGTGAGAAGTCAGTTTTAGGGAGATAGTAAAAGTTGAATTAGGGATGTGCTGTTTCTTAGATTCGGAAGTTGAGGTAACATAGGGGTTGCTGAAATTTATAGTTTAGAATTGAGGGAGGAGGTCACTGGCTGAAGGATGTCCATGTAGTGATAGCCTAAGTGCTGGACTCCAGCCATGTCTGGATCTCAAATTTAGGAGGGAAAGTCTTGTCACTTTTCAATGAAAGGGAACCTGAGATGAAAGAGAGAGCTAGGGCTGGAGAGCAGAGAGTGGGACTTTCTGAGGTTGCCAGATGGGAGGGTCCTGTGTCTCCAGAGCTTTCTGGGGGAAGCAGGGTATAATCAGTAAGGAACCTTGACTGGGGTGGAGATGGAGAAGGAGCCGGGCGGTTGTGTGCACTGACTGCCGTGAACACTCAGACAACTTCTATTCCTTGTGGTGCCAGAACAATTGGGCCATACTGACCAGTGAGTCAAGCTCAGATTCAGTCAAAGCACAGATGCCTCAGGTCTTTCAGGAAACCACACGGTTAAAAATGTATAGATTTAACAAGTTAATCTTGTGTAAGCAAATAATAACTGCTGAAAATGACAATCTCTGTCTGTGTATAATCTTACATATATATTTAACGTAGTTTTTGTCTTGGGCTCTTCACATAGATCTCTGAACCCCGTGGAATTTCCTAGGAGTTTAGGACTTTTTTTGTTATTCACAAGTAGCCCCCTTTTCACTCAGGAGTTTTTATGATGAGATGACTTAGGGTGGGTCTCCTAGGTAGCCTTAGCATGGTATCGGTCACCAGAAAAACCAAGCAATTAGTGTAAACCCCCATCCCCACCCTAGGGCCTCCCAAGGATCAGAAGGAAACTAGATTAGGTATAAAAACTGCTGAAGAATCAAATGAAGTTTCCTTCAGATTGGTGAACACATTGAAATGGTGGAGGTCCTAGGATGGTGGCATGTACTGAAAGGACCTGGAAATCCCCTACTTCCCTTCACCCACCCCCACCCCGCCTTCCCCACCTAGCCTTCTCTTCCATTGGGCTGTTTCTAAGTTGTATGCATTACAGTGAACCAGAAGAAAGGAAAGTGATTTCTTTACTTTCGTGGGTCATTTTATCAAATTATCAAAACTGAGGAGGGGTTCATGGGAATCCTTGAATTTGTAGGCAAGTGGAACAGAAGTACTGGTAGCCTGGGAACCACAGGTCAGAACTGGCCTCTCTAAAAGGGGATAGTCCAGTGAGACTGAGCCCTTAAACCTTTAAATTTTGTCCCTAACCTCTGGATGCCAGAATACGATTAATGTAGGGCACCCAGTTGGTATCATGGAATCTGATCATTGGTGGTAGAAAAGATATCATATATTTGGTGTCAGATAGGAAATTATATGGAGAAGGCAACGGCAACCCACTCCAGTACTCTTGCCTGGAAAATCCCATGGAAGGAGGAGCCTGGTAGGCTTCAGTCCATGGGGTTGCGAAGAGTCAGACACGACTGAGCGACTTCACTTTCACTTTTCACTTTCATGCATTGGAGAAGGAAATGGCAACCCACTCCAGTGTTCTTGCCTGGAGAATCCCAGGGACAGGGGAGCCCGATGGGCTGCCGTCTCTGGGGTCGCACAGAGTCGGACACAACTGAAGTAAATTAGCAGCAGCAGGAAATCATAGAAGGAATCACATAAACTTCAAGGTGTTGATTAAATGTCAGATTTATATAATGACTTAAAAGACATGTAAGAAGTATCAAATTTTCAAAAACATTTGTGAATGTGTTAATCCTGTGTTCTGTTATAGCTCAGTGATAGCCCAGACATACAGTAATAATGCATCTGATGCCTACAGTAACATCATGAGATAGGCACCATAAATGTTGCCATTTTACACATGAAGACACGGAAACTGAAGGAAGTTGAATCTTTGTTGAAGGCTATCTGAGTTGTCAGGTTATTGCTCTGAAGCCTGAGGGTGTAGGGTCAGAGCCTGAAGTGACTCATGTCTAGGAAAGGGAAGGGAGGACACAGCTCCGCCTTTCCATCCTCACCAAGATACCCTTGATCTCAGATCCTCCCTCTTTTCACAGGTTCCCACGGTGGCAGCAATGTTTATGATCCCTGGACAGATAAGTGGAAGAAGCCCCAGTACCTCCCCAGACGTCATCCCACCGCTGGTCCTGACACACAGATACAGGAGACTCAGTTGGCCTGGGTTGTTGGGCCTTAGTTCTGGCTCTGGGTCACCTCAGGCACAGGACCCTCTTTAGACTGGCCAATTCTGGTCTCGGGTTCCCAGGCTACCAGTACTTCTGTCCCACTTGCCTACAAATTCAGGGATTCCCATGAACCCCCTCCTCAGTTTTGATGGTTGTACTGAGGTGGTCTCCTGTGTCCAGTGGAGAAGGTGAGGTGGTGAGATGTTCCTGGGACTGGAGCCAGCCTGTCCGTGTGCCTGGAGGTGAGACCAAGTGGGGCGTGTCCAACAAACTGCAGGACCCAGGACGTGGGTGGATAAAGACAGCAGAGCCTTTCCTGGGGTGGCAGCCTGAGGAGCTGGATGATTTTCTGCTGTGCAGGATGAGAGACAGTCGTCTGACCTGACACCATGATGTTTGCCTTTAGGTGAGAGTAGGGACACTGTGTCTGAGACGGGAAGTGAGAAGTAGGAGTGATGGGACTTCCTTGGTGGCCTAGCGGCTAAGACTCTGCGCTCCCAATGTAGGGCGCCCAGGGTTCGATCCCTGGTCAGGGAACTAGATCCCACATGCCACAAGTAAGAGCTGGTGCAGCCAACAAAAAGTAGGAGTGATGAGCAGGAGGATTGTCCAGAATTACGTATCCTCGTGCTGAGTGTGAGATGTGGCAGGGGTGTCTCACGGGAGGTGTCAGGTGTACAACTAGACACACATCTGGAGATCAGGTGGGGGCGGGGTCCAGGTGTGAAGATACTCCTGAGCAGGTGGACAGCAGGGGAACCATGTCAGATTCCAGGCCCTGAGGTCACAGTGTTGGTGCCATGAAGCTTGGGGTGGGTGGGGAGGGTGTTTTGGTTACAGAGGCCACTGTGAACTCGTGTCCCCCTCCTGACAGGGCCATGTGACCTTTGAGGATGTGGCTATGTCCTTCTCCCAGGAGGAGTGGGGGCTCCTCGGCGAGGCTCAGAGACTCCTATACTATGACGTCATGCTGGAGAACCTGTCCCTGATAGCCTCCCTGGGTAAGAACTGCATCTGCACACACCGCTGTGCTGGACTCGGCCCTTCTCTCTGCTTGGCTCACTCCAGCCTTCCTAACCTAGGTCATGGACACTGCTTCCTTCCCTGGTTTCCTGGCATTTGAGCTGTGTCCCCCACTCATAGGTGTTCAGTCTGTGTCACACGCCCTGAAGCCTTTCACAGAAGGGTTTGCTCTTGGCGGCTTGTTGCCTGCTTGTCCACTTCTTTGCTTTGCCAGTACTTGGTGTATTGACTGTTCTGCTGGGTGGAAGATCTGTGTCACGGGTTCTAACCTTTTTTTGTGCAGCACCTGCCTCAGTGATAACAGACACTTACGTGGTCAGCATTTGTGGTCAACACTAGGTTATTTTTTCAAGACTCTCCTCAAGGTTCTCCTAATAAAAGTTTTTTTCCTGAAGCCTGTCACTTTCCTGAAGTTGGGTCACTCTGGGCTGGTGTCTTTGACTGCCCAGTTTGATCTGGTAGGTTCCTCAGGCCTTTGATCTGGTAGGTTCCACCTTCACCATCCTGAGCTGAGGGGCAGAGGCAGCCCTGGGTGCCTGACGAGGTAGACATCTGTCTGGTCATAGGAAGAGGGTTAACAGGATCTAGGGCCTGGTGAGCAGGAGCTGTAGGAAGGCACGATGTCACTGATGAGTTCTAACCCTGCAGGAACAGGTCTTTCTGCCATGCCTGGGTTAGTCTTTAGCTTATCCTGGCTGCACCGCGTTTCTATCTTCCCCATTTTGACACTTCCCCCTTCTGTCTGTTTCTCTGAGTTCAGACCCCTGTCCTTTTCTACCCCAGTGTCACCTGCGTCTCTCCTTTCCCTCCCTCCCTGAAATCTTCTCCAATAGCAGTCTGGTCTTTTTTGCTAGTTTTTGTGTTTGTTGACTGGTTTTTGCCACACTGCTGGCATGTGGGGTCTTAGTTCCCCAACCAGGGGTGGAACCCCCTCCCACTCCAGCATTGGATGGTGGATTCTTTACCACCAGATCACTGGGGAAGTCCCAGTAGTTGATTCTTTTTTAATTTTAATTGGAAGATATTACTTTACAATATTGTGATGCCTCCACCATACATCAACATGAATTGGCAATAGGCATGCGTATGTCCCCTCCTTCTTGAACCCCTCCTCCCACCTTCCTCCCCACCCCATCCCTCCAGGTTGTCACAGAGCACTGGCTTTGGTCATACAGCAAATTTCCATTGGCTCTCTATTTAACATATGGTAATGTATGTTTCAATGCTATTCTCTCAAGTCATCCCACTTTCTCCTTCTTCCACTGTTTCCAAATGTCTGCTGTTTCTGTCTCTGTCTGTTTTGCTACCCTGCACTGTTTACAATAGCTAGCATGTGGGACAACCTAGATGTCCATTGGCAGATGAATGGATAAGGAAGTTGTGGTACATACATACAATGGAATACTACTCACCTATAAAAGGAACATACTTGAATTAGTTCTAATGAGGTGGATGAACCTGGAACCTATCACACAGAGTGAAATAAGTCAGAAAGAGAAAAACAAATATCATATTAATCTAGAAAGACAGTACCAGTAGTCCATTCTTAGTGTATCTTGGGAGGTGCACATTCTTATATAGTCCTCAAACACTGAGTAGTCAGGTGTGAATGCATTTTCCTGAAGTGGGACACATTCTACCTAGTACACTTATCACTACCCCAAAATCCTGCTGAGCACCACTAGCAGAAGCGTGGGTAGTTCCTCTTGGCACAGCACCATATCCCGGCATCCTGTCTTTTTCCCTGTTCTCTGATCTCAGAGGCCTAGTATTCCCAGTAGCCCCTTCTGCCACATGTCTGCCTCCCTTTTTTGAATCGTTTGCCATGGACTTACTCTCTGGTGTCATACAGAAATCTGCAAATGGGTTTCTGTCCGACAAAAGTCTCCACACACTCATCAGTACTTTTTGTCTTCCTTTCAGGTTGTTGGCAGGGAGGAAAAGCTGAGAAGGCCATTTCCAAACAGTGTGTCTCTGTAGAGCAGGTGACACAGGACAGAAGCCCACAGCCAGACCCTTCTACCTTGAAGACTCTCGCCTCCAGTGTGTGTGCCCTGGTAGAGAGAGACGTTCTCTACCTGGCTGACCCTGCGCTCAGGCGCAGAGAGATTGAGAAGACTTTCCTCGGCAGCCTGGGCTTTCTCCAGAACCATTCTTCCCACGATGGAGAGCATCCATGCAGAAGCAGGCAGAGGAGAGAGCCCCCCCCCCCTCTGGGCAGGGCCATTACAGGTGCAGCAAATGTGGCAAAGCCTTCAGGAAGAAGTACAAATTCACGGAGCACTGGAGAGTTCACACTGGAGAAAAACCGTATTTGTGCAGTGACTGTGGGAAGTTCTTTAGACAGAGCTCCAGTCTTATTCACCATCGGAAAGTTCACACAGGAGAAAGGCTGTATGAGTGCTGTGACTGTGGGAAGGTCTTTGTCCACAAATATAAACTTTTTGGACACCAGAGAACCCATACTGGAAAAAGACCCTATGAGTGTAATGAATGTGAGAAAGCCTTTGCCCGCAAGGATTCACTTGTCCAGCATCAAAAAATCCACACTGGAGAGAATCCTTGTAAGTGCAGTGAGTGTGGGAAGTGCTTCCTGTACAGAAATAACCTTCTTGCTCACCAAAGGATCCATCCTGGAGAAAAGCCTTATGGGTGTAGCAAATGTGGTCTTTCATCTTCACAATAAGGCTGCTTTATCACCAGCGAGTCCACACTGGAGAAAAACCTTTCATGTGCAGTGAATGTGGGAAAACCTACGTCTACAAAGGAAGTCTTGTTGTGCATAAGAGAATTCATACTTTGGAGAAGGCATATGGGTGTAACAAATGTGGGAAACTGTTTACAACCAGCTTTGCCCTCAACAGACATGAGAATATTCACACTGCACGAAGGCATTACCAGTGCACCGAATGTGGGAAAGCTCTCAATGGCAAAGTTAAACTCGATGAGCACCAGAGAACCCACACTGGAGAAAGACCCTCTAAGTGTAACAAATGTGAGAAAGCCTTCATGCGCAAGGCTACACTTGTTCAGCACCAAAAAGCCCAGCCTGGAGTAAAGCCTTTTAAATGCAGTGAATGTGGGAGGCCCTTCACTTACAAAACAAGTCTTGTTGTCCACCAGAGAACTCACACTAGATGAAAGCCTCATAAGCATGGCTCTTTGTAGGCAGCTCCAAGTTCATAAAAAACAGGAAAGTTCACACTTGGGAAGTGCCCTTCTGCATTTAGACTTGCCTTCATTCGAGTTAACATCTGGTAACACAGCTCCTGTGTTACGAGTAGGTGGGTGTGCAACTTTTGTAGAGTCACTCAACCTTTTCTGAAGTGGTTAAATCTTTACAGTCTCACTGGAAGCACTAAAATCCGAGTTTCTGTTCTTTCCATTCTTGCCAAGACTTGGTGTGTTTGGGCTTTCTCATTTCTGTGATATCATAGCTGTATCCAATGATTTGAAGTAGCATTTTCCTAATGACATGATGCTGAGTCATTTTCCATGTGTTAATTTCCACGCATATGTCATTGAAATTGCTGTTCATATGATTTACCCTCCTAGCTACTGACTTAATCTTTCTTCATGGATTATTGATTAAGGTACTCTGCTGGAAATATTTACCAGTATTCCGCCAGACTTGGTCATCTCAGTTCAGTCACATTTCCAGAGAAAGAGTTTTGTTTTGTTTTGTTTATTTGTTTATTTATTTTTGGCCATGCTGCTGGGCATGAGGGATCTAGGTCCCCAACCAAGGATCAAACCTGTGCCTCCAGCAGTGGGAGCACAGAGTGCTAACCACTGTACCACCTGAGAATTCCCAAGACGCTTTAATTTTAGTGTAGTTTAATTTGTCCATTTATTCTTTTACTGATTATTCTTTTTGTATTGTAAATAAGAAATGTTTCCCAAATTTAAAGACAGAAGTTTTCCTGTATTTCCTTCTGTAACTTTTAAATTTAGATATCTTAATATTAATGAGCCATACTCAGTTGATTTGGAAAGTTATTTTTTTTAATATGGATACCCAGTTGCTGCAGTGATATTGATTTAAATAGTATAGCTTATTTCTTGAATTGCTTTAGTATCTTCGTGGAAGGTCAGTCATGTATGTATATGTCTATTTCTGCACTTTCTCTTCAGTTGCATTTATCCACTTTATTTATGCCAATACTTTCATGTGTTGAATAATTTATTTTTAACAATCATATGTCTTGATCTCAAGGTTGTATACTCCTTGGACTTTCTTCATCCAAGTTATTATGGCCACTCTTGGTCCTTTGCCGTTCTGTATGAAGTTCGTTTGGCCGCTCAGCGTATGGGATCTTAGTTCTCTGAGTCCTTTGCCGTTCTGTATGAACTTTGTCTGGCCGCTCAGCGTATGGGATCTTAGTTCTCTGAGGAGGAATTGAACCTGTACCCTTGGCAGTGCAAGTGCAGAGTTGTAACCACTGCATCGCCAGGGAATTCCCCCATATAAAGTTTAGAATCCACTTTTCAATTTGTGCATAACAAAAATTCCCACTAGAATTTTGACTGGAATTGCATTTAATCTTCAGTATGGTGAAAGTGAAAGAGGAAAGTGAAAAAGTTGGCTTAAAGCTCAACATTCAGAAAACGAAGATCATGGCATCTGGTCCCATCACTTCATGGGAAATAGATGGGGAAACAGTGGAAACAGTGTCAGATTTTATTTTGGGGGTTTCCAAAATCACTGCAGATGTGAAATTAAAAGACACTTGCTCCTTGGAAGGAAAGTTATGATCAACCTAGATAGCATATTCAAAAGCAGAGACATTACTTTGCCAACAAAGGTCCGTCTAGTCAAGGCTATGGTTTTTCCAGTGGTCATGTATGGGTGTGAGAGTTGGACTGTGAAGAAAGCTGAGCACCGAAGAATTGATGCTTTTAAACTGTGGTGTTGGAGAAGACTCTTGAGAGTCCCTTGGATTGCAAGGAGATCCAACCAGTCCATCCTAAAGGAGATCAGTCCTGGGTGTTCTTTGGAAGGAATGATGCTGAAGCTGAAACTCCAATACTTTGGCCACCTTATGCGAAGAGTTGACTCATTGGAAAAGACTTTGATGCTGGGAGGGATTGGGAGCAGGAGGA
This sequence comes from Bos indicus x Bos taurus, assembly GCF_003369695.1. NCBI lineage: Eukaryota > Metazoa > Chordata > Mammalia > Artiodactyla > Bovidae > Bos > Bos indicus x Bos taurus. The sequence goes on from NC_040093.1 coordinate 1,087,538, forward strand.
AAAGGGGACGACAGAGGATGAGATGGCTGGATGGCATCAGTAACTCAATGGACGTGAGTCTGGATGAACTCTGGGAGTTGGTGATGGACAGGGAGGCCTGGTGTGCTGCAATTCATGGGGTTGCAAAGAGTCGGACACAACAAGCGACTGAACTGAACTGATGGTGGTGCAGTGGTAAAGAATCTGCCTGCCAATGCAGGGGACCTAAGAGACTTGGGTTCCATCCCTGGGTTGCAAATATCCCCTGGAGAAGGAAATTGCAACTCTCTCCACTATTCTTGCCTGGGAAATCCCATGGACAGAAGAGCATTTTGTGCTACAGTCCATGGGGTCACAAAGAGTCAAACAACTGAGCACACACACACATAGAAGAAAGACTGTGCCCCAATCTATAAACATAATATACCTTTTTATTCAGATCTTTAATTTTGTTAGCTGTGTTTTTTAGTTTTCCCTTTGTAGATCTTAAACGTTTCCAGGTATTTTCTACATGTGATGATACTGAATGGAAAAATCTTCAATTTGTGGATTGTTCATATCTATTACACTTAGATATCAAAGTAAGGATAGAAGTGATCCTTCTTTTGTGTGTGTGTGTGTGTGTGTGTGTGTGTGTGTGTGTGTGTTTTCCCCCCTTGGTTTTTCTCTCTTTTTTTGGATGGCTTGTGAAATCTCAGTTCCCAACCAGGGATTGAACCCAGGCCACAGCAGTGAAAGTGCTAACCACTAGGCCACCAGGGACCTCCCTAGTAGTGATCTTTCTTAATCTTACAAATAAATAACATCTACATAAAGCTATTAGAAAGACTACCTTTGAACCATTGTTGGAATATCCCCATTAGAATAAAAGGAGGACAGTGGGTTCTAGTGTCATCCTGGAGTTCCAGTTTCATTCAGTAAGGCAAAATGACTGCAGCAATTGGAAAGGATGAAATAAATCACCTAAAATACGCCCTCAGTTTCCATCTTCACTAGAAGTCCAAATATGGACACTCGGTTTAGTGCCTCAACCCATCATAAACTCCTAATTTTTTCATCATCCATTTTTTGCCCTTCTTAACTTCCTTAGGACCCATCACCATCCATTATACTATGCAACTTAATGTTGTAGATGAGCTGCTTATTATATTTTCTAACAAATACAGAGTAAGTTCCAGTAGGAAAATATGTGTTTACATCCATATTCCTAGGTACATGTCTGAAACACCAACACATATCAATGTCTTGAAATAGATAAGATGAAAACACACAGTTCATGTTCATTTGCACAACTGTGGACATACTTGCTAACTGTCACCCCGCTTTTTCCTCTATGTTTCTAGAAACTTGTCCATTTCTTCTAGGTTGTTGAATTTATTGGCTTATGACTGTTCATAGTATTTTCTTAGGATTATTTGTTTGTTTTTCTATAGTATCAGTTGTTCCTTCTCTTTGATTTCTTATTTTGTTTATCTGGGTTGTCTCTTCTTTTTGGTGAGCCTGACTAGAGGTTTTTGATTTTGTTTATCCTTTCAAAAAATTATCTCCTGGTCTTATGAACCTTGTCTTTGAAAAAAAAAAAAAAAAAAAACCTGTTTTATTTATTCCTTTCACATTTATAATTTTCTTCCTTCTGCTGACTTTGGGTTTTGCTCCCCCCCCCCTAATTTTAGGTGGTTGGTTCGGTTGATCTTTTGAGATTTTGTTTGTTTCTGGAGGAAGGCCTATATCACTATGAACTTCCCTCTTAGAACTGCTTTTGCTGCATCCAGTAGATTTTTATAAGGCTGTGTTTTCGTTTTCATTTTTCTTGAGGTATTTTCTGATTCCCTGCCTGATTTCATCATTGACCCATAGGTTTTTTAGTAGCATTTTGCTTAGTCTCCATGTAATTGTTTTTTTTTTTTTCCCTCATTTTTATTTCTGTGATTGATTTTCTGAGTTTATACTATCATGCTCAGAAAAGATGCTTTAAATTTCTGTCCTTTCAAATTTATCGAGGCTTGTTTTGTGAGATTGTGTGTAGTCTATACTAGAGAATGTTCCATGCACACTTTAAAAGAATATATATTCTGGTTCTTTAAAAAAAAAAAAAACCCAGGAAAAGAAAGTCCAGGATTGGACTGCTTCACAGAGGAGTTTTACTAAACATATAAAGAAGAGCTAATGTGACTTCTCAAACTGTTCCAAAAAACTAAAGAGGATGAAACACACTTAAATTTATTCTACAATGTCATTCATTATTGCCCTGATACCAAAACCAAAGACACTATAAAAAAGAAAAAGAAAATTAAAAGTAGGGACAGGGGACAAATTTTGATCCTGAGTGTTGCTTGAGGTTGATATCTTAATGCATGGTTTGACTGCATGACTTGTGGTTTTGTCCTGTCTTTGAAAAACAACTCAGTATTTTGTTAGAAACAGGGTAGGACCAGATTTAGTCTGAATCTGTAGTTATACATTGCAGGCAGTTTTCCTGGCCTTTGCTTATATTCTTATGGAAGAGAAACCTAATATCACTGACATGATTCACATGATTGATATCTTAGGTTTAACCAAATATATTCTGCCTAAGGTTGGGTTTTGCAGAAGCAGAACCTGACCAGAGTTCAACGACATATGATTTATCTAGGGGAAATTAATATGAGAAGTTTAATGACTGAGTACAAGGAAAGGAAAAGAGCTGGCAAGGGTGCAGCCTGATATGAAATCTCTTATCTGAAATCTACCTTTCGGAGATCAGGAATGTGAATGGTAGGTACCACATGTTTATTCCACCTTAAGGAAAAGGAGCATCTTTTTGTAGCTCCAGACAATCCTTTAATATTTCCCAGATATCCTGCTGTTTATTTTTTCTAAAACGTTAAACTTACCTGTAGCTGCACAAATCCAGGTATGTGACGTTTTACTTGGTATTATTTCTGTACATTAATTTCTTCTCTTGGGGAGTCTGGATTGCATAGCTCTGGTTATTCTTTAAAAATCAGCCCATCAAAGAGTAAAACATCTCACTTGTTTTGCCAAAAAAGAGTCAGGGCTTCCCTGGAGGCTCTGGAGTGGTAAAAATCCACCTGCCAAAAAAAAAGAATCTGCCTGCCAGTGAAGGAGACATGGGTTTGACCCCTAACCTGGGAATACTCCACAAGCCATGGAGCAACTAAGCCCGCACACCACAACTGCTGGGCCTATGCTCCCCAACAAGAGAAGCCACTGCAGTGAGAAGCCTGCACACCTCAGCCAGAGAGCACCCTACTCACCAAGACTGGAGGAAAGCCCACACAGCAGTGAGCCTGCACACCTCAGCTAGAGAGCAGCCCTACTCACCAAGACTGGAGGAAAGCCCACACAGCAGTGAAGACCCAGCACAGCCAAAAATAAGTCAATAAATAAAGTCATTTTAAAAAAGCAGAGTATCAGAGTCCTATATTCAAATGCCTACAGTTTGCCTCACTTGGGTGTTTGATAGATTCTAAGATAAAATATGTTCAAAAGCGAATTTTAAATATTTCCTTCTAACCTCCTCCATCTACACCACCACCACCCTTCCCATCTCAATGACTGATAAATCTATCCTTCCAGCTTAGATAGAAACCTTGAGTCATCTTTTTTTATTGTAGTGTGAGGCTGACTAGGAGATGGAGAAGCCATGTTTTGATCTGATGACATGAAGCTGTGTAAGCACAACCACGTGCAAATCTTCAGTAATAAAGACACTATATAATGAAAACGTGGCATCTTAGAGTGAATTTTCATTGAATAAAGACGAATGTACAGAATGAAGTGATTGTGCATAATCTTGCTACCAGACTGAAACTGGTGGGGAATCACCTTTCACAATCTCAGAGATAATTTCAAATCATTTGGCAGATAGTATTGCCATTACACTAGACTGAAATTCAAAACAAAACAAAACAAAAAACATTATGTTTATCTGAGTTCAGGAGGCCACTCTGTACACATTTCTACCACTGCAGGAAATGTCTTGCAGAAAATGAAATTTGGTAAATCTCCTTTTCAAATAGATCCCAGGTGTCACACCAGTAAAAGAAATAAACATGCCTTGTAATGTGCAGTGAGAAATACTATATTGATATAACAGGTGGGCTGGATAGGAATACAGTCAGTGAGTATAGAGGCAGGGAAAATGTGTTTTCTGAGGGAGAGAGAGACAGCATCTTGGCCACATGATTCAAGGCTGCCTAATATCTCCGTCTTCCTGTCTTTGGAGTCTTTTCACTGTGTTCCATCACAGGTGTTGGAGTTCACAGAATGACCCTCAGGCTTCTGTCTCCCTGTGACTGAAGAGCAGCAAGATAACGTTTATCAGGTCCAATCTGAGTGGATGCACCTTTTTCCCCCCTGCTGCACCACACGTGGGATCTTAGTCCCTTGGTTAGGGACACAGCCGAGCCCTCTGCACTGGGAGCACGGTGGCTCAGTATTTTGCACCACCAGGGAAATCCGTGAATTTGCTTTCACTCTGCTTATCATGATTCAGCGTATTCCTGTGAGATTTTAGCCTCATGGCACATGAAATAACACGTTTAAGAATATTCCTTAGCTGTGGAAGATACTACACGGAAACGGGGTGGTGGCCATTTAAGACGCCAAGAGCCGCTTCCTCCCCCGCCACCCCTCTCCTCCCCGCCCGCCGCCTCCCCGGAGCCCGAGGATGTCCTTTTCCAGAGCCCTTTCCGCGGGTACTTAGAATCCTCGACAGAAATTCCCAGAATGGCGCCCTTCGAGGTACCAGGCTGGGTTGCGTGGCCGTATTACCCAGGCGGCTCTGCGGCAAGAGGCGGTTGCTCTGGACCAATGACTGTGCACGACCGGGACCCCGCGCTGCACGAGACTTCCGGCGGCGCCCGCGTCGGGGCCTCGTTGCCTCCGCCTGAGTTGTGCTTGGCTTCGCAGGCGCGTCGGAGCCTGTCAGCGTACGCGAGGCTGGAGCAGAGCGAGCGGGGAAGAGCCTTCCTCCCCGCGCTGCCCAGAAGTAGAGTCGAGGGTGGGCGTGGTGGGGAGTTGCGGCGGAGCACAGTTAAGCCCTCAGAGCCCTCCGTGATTCCCCACCTTGCGTGGCCGGGGGACCCTGCGCAGGGCACCATGGCGGCCCTGGCGGCAGAGACCTACCTGGCACCGGTGAGTGGATGGCCCCTTCGGCCCTTTGAACGCCCCGCCACGTCGTCCCAGCGCCTCCATAGAGAGGAAGCTGTTGTCCAGGGTCTCTTCGCTTCCCCTAACTCTGGGGCTTGTGGAGGCTGGTCAGTCAGTCCCAGCCGAGTGTCCTAAATCCAGGCCGGGGTTGATATGGATGGGTTCCCAGTGCAGTTGATCTGTGCAGGGGTGTCCCAAGCCCATGAACCACTAGATGAAAATGCTGGAGGTGAGGCTGAGCGGCGTTAAGTTGTGACTCGCATAGCCTGTTGGAAACCATGGAGAAAGATCTGGAATGGCGGACTGAAGAAAGGGTCCACTTCTTAGGTTGGCGGGCACCATGGAGGATTTGGAGGCAAGGAGGGAAGGAAGCTGATCCAGATTTTAATAAGTTTCCTCTACATGTTGAGTGGAGTCGCCAGCGAAGGACAGGGCTCCCTGTAACCCCCACACGTACGTGGAACCCTCTGTGCCATCCTCCATGTGTGTTGCAGGTGTGCAGAACGAACTTTAGAGCCCGCATCCTGGGTTCAGCTCCAGGGTCTGTCCCTGCCCACTAATGGGGAAGGTTGCTAGGTCCTGACTCCACAGTTTCCTGTGCTGTGAAATGGGGTTAATCCCAGCATATTCTTTCTGCGTTCTGGTGAGAAATGAGTAGGGCAGGATGTGAAAACCACTGAATGCAGCACAGTGCACCCAGAGACGCTCAGGAAATGCTAGTTATGGCTCTTCCGGTACTCTGATTTCTAGGGTCGAAGGAGGTCTTTTTCCCTAGGCTTGTCCTAACGGCAGTGCTAGAGAAATGGGCTGTCTCAGACCGTCTCTGTCTCTGGACCACCTGAATGGAGCGCTTTGAGGAAAGCACTCAAGCAACAGGATGGAGACTTCAGTGTGTGTTGTGTCTGTGCCCCTCCCAGGGCTGTGACCTTGAGCAGGTCTCATCGCTGCCCTTGTCTCCCATCCCTTGGGGTTAATGAGGATATTAACATTTCCTTCTCCTGGCTTATGGTGATCAGAGAGGGTATTGCCCAGGATCCAGCCAGGTAGCATCGCTCCAGACAATTCAGGAGCAGAGCCCCTTGTCCTAGAATGATCTTAGGGACACCCCACCCCACCCCCGCCGGGGAATCAGGTCTTGGGGTTCCCCTGGTCTCAGGCTGTGTCCAGGTGAGGCCTGCAGGAATAAGGAGAGCCTGGGGACAGATGCACAGCATGTGCAGCATTTTTAGAGTCAGGATGCTCAGTCATGGCAGACCTCGTTCGCTCCTGTGTCCCCATGGACTGCAGGCTGCCAGGCACCTCTGTCCATGGCATTCTCCAGGCAAAAATCCTGGGATGGGGTGCCATTTCCCACCCCAGGGGATCTTCTCGACCCAGGGTTTGAGCTCGCGTCTTGCGTCTCCTGAGTTGGCAGGCAGGTTCTTTACCACTAGCGCCACCTCACTGCTCCTCTGCTAGGAGGATCCTGGGGTGGGCTGGGAGCCAGGAAGGTCACTGGATTCATCTTGGCAATTGCCATCTGCTTATGCAAAACTAGCTTGCCATTTTCAGCAGCAAATTCATCCTTCTGTTAAAGACATTTCCTTTTATGTGAAAAGTGAGGTGGTTAAAGATAGGGTGGTGGTGCCTTGTGGGAGCCTTTGAATGTCAACACGCAGCAGGTCCCAGGATTCTCTCCAGCGTGTGACACTGTTTGCTCTTGTCACGGCCCCAGTCACCGCCAGTAATTGTCTTGTGTATTTGCTATTTGTTTGTGTGGCCCTTCCTCAGAGAGGGCTTCTCACATTTGCTCCCAACCTATGCGCTTCCCTGATCCCTGATAGCTCAGTTGGTAAAGAATCTGCCTGCGATGCAGGAGACCCCGGCTGGATTCCTGGGTTAGGAAGATCCCCTAGAGAAGGGACAGGCTACCCACTCCAGTATTCTTGGGCTTCCATTGTGACTCAGCTGGTAGAGAATCTGCCCACAATGCGGGAGACCTGGGTTCGATCTCTGGGTTGGGAAGATCCCCTGGAGAAGGGAAAGGCTACCCACTCCAGTATTCTGGCCTGGAGAATTCCATGGACTGTGTAGTCCAAGGGGTTGCAAAGAGTCGGACATGACTGAGCGACTTTCACTTTCACTTTCTCTAATCTTCCCACTGTTTTCTTTTTTTTTTAATAATTTTATTTATTTATTTTTGGCTGTTCTGGGTCTTTGTTGCTGCACAGGCTTTTTCTGCTTGCGGTGAGCCGGAGCTACTCTTTTTTGTGGTGTGCAGGCTTCTTATTGCAAAGGCTTCTGTTGTTACAGAGCCCAGACTCCAGGCGCTGAGACCTCTGTAGTTTAAGCACATGAGCTCAGTAGTTGCAGCTCCTGGGCTCTAGAGCACAGACTGAGTGTGACGCCTGGGCCTAGTTGTTCTGAGGCATGTGGGATCCTCTTGGACCAGGGATCAAACGGGTGTCTCCCGCATTGGTAGGTGGATTTTTTACCACTGAACCATGAGGGAAGCCGCCCCTCTGCCCCCCACTCCGTTTTCTCATCATCAGAATCCTTAGAGCCAGCTGATGTTGTCTTGCTCAGTTATTCAGTTGCTTATTGAGAATCTGTGAATCCCTGTTTGCTGCTTTATCCCTGGGCCTGGAACAGGGCTGGCCCTATATGTAATGAGCTCACTAGCTGCTTGTGAGCTGGTGGGCACTCATGACCCTTGGAATCAGTTCAGACCCCAGCATGGCCCCCTGCAGTTGTCCCTCTGACACCCTCCGTGTGGAGTGTGTGTCCCCTTCCCCTCCATCCTTCCCCAGCTCACTGCCCTCCAGCTGCACCATCCTCCACTCGCCAGACTCTTACCGACTTCCCAGCCTTTGCCCTCGCAGTCCTCCCCGCTCAGGATGGCCTCCAGTTCATCCCTGTGCATTGCTCAGATCTTTGCTCAAATACCACCTCTTCTTTGAAGCAGTCCTGATCTTTCTAGTTCCAGCTAAAGTACTACCTGCACCCATTTGCTTGGGATCTAGCTTTTTTGTGCAGAGCTGGGTGCTGGTTGAGATTTTCCAGGGCCTTAGAGGGGCAAAGAAGAGAAATAATCATTAAAAACAATGGTCATAGCGGGCTTTCATGGGGCCCTTGGTTTGCTCTGAGGGACTTTTGTTACCTTTCATCTTCTTCGATCCCCACCTCTTCAAAGTTAGGTTCTGTTATTTTCCTGAATTCTTTATAGACGAGAAACTTGAGGCTCAGAAGTGTTACCTGCACCAGGTTACGCAGCTCTCAAGTTAGTTGAAACTCACACCTTGTCCGTCCGCCACCAGAAGCTGTGCTCCCAAGTACGGCAGGCTGGAAAGGCCTGAGGTGAACACCTGAAGTAAGCAGGCTCTGATCCCACCCAACACCCCAAAGCGCATGATGCTACTCTGTTTGACTTGCCAGGCACCAGTGATCCTCAAGGATGTGGTTGTGACCTTCACCCGGCAGGAGTGGAAATTACTGGACCTGACTCAGAGGACCCTGTACCAGGAGGTGGTGCTGGAGACCTCCAGGCTCCTGGTCTCACTGGGTAAATTTCTCTTCACCTCCGTGGTGGCAGGGGTGGGAGTTCTGCAGCCTCCTTCTGGGTTCCATCCTCTCGAGGCCTGGGTGGTGGAGCCACCTGCACCCTCCCCCCCCAACCAATCTTCCTCGCCATGTTCTGGGCTTGCTTCCTCCCACTTGCTCTCCCTTTGTCTCCAACATGGATGGTTGAGCAAGAAGCCTGGTCCTCCTGGCGGGAGGAAGTGGGGCTCCTGGGAGCAGGGTGTCCTGAGGACCTGTCCCCAGGACCTGGGAGAATCCACAGGCAGATTCGCACCCTGGCTCTGGGTCTCACCCTGACTTCTCTCTGTGAGTCTGCTCGGGTCACTGTCTTTTCACAACAGCTTTGGGTAGGAGTGGGCACCTCAGTGCTTCTTTCTGAGACCCTCAGATTTCTTATCTCTACTCTTTTCAGCGTGTCTATGTCATGCCCTTTCTGTGAAGGTGTTTTTATGACAGAAAGTGACCTCTTGCCCCAGCACTCAGCAGGGGCTCAGCCTGAGGCCCCTGTAAAAGATTCCCATGATAGGGATCTGAGACCTGATTTGAACTGGCCTGTGGTGAGAATCCGGCATCACCTGGTGAGACACGTGGACTTAGATTAATCAGAGAACGTCTATGGGAAGAGTGGGTGTCTTTTCCAGGGGTCCCGTGGCTGCACGTGAGCAGGTTTTGGATTCTATAGGAGGGAGGCTGTTGTGTAGACATTGCCCGAGGCTGGTGTTTGTGCCTTGGTTTCAGGACCCGGGGCAGCACTTTTTGTCATGCGTGGGAGTGCCGTTATTCTGAGACCTTCCACCCTAAAAACCACACTCGAGAGAGTCTTCACAGTCTTTACAAAACACCTTTGTTCTGTATCTCCACAAACAGGGTATCCCGTTTCCAAAACAGAACTAACCTGCCTGTTGCATCCTGGACGAGAGCTACGGATGGTGAAGGGAGCACTTTCCCCAAGCACTTCCTCAGGTGGATTGCCAAGATCCAGGCAGCGGTGCTCACTGCAGACTGGGAGGGACTGTTGTCTCTGAAATTCTGGGGAAGCTTCTTATTGAGACCTCTCTGGGGATGCAAGTTACACCCAGAAGTTGAAAAGGCCAGAACCAGCTTTGAACAATCATTAGATCCCTTGTGCAGCCATGCCCAGGTCCTGTTCATTATATGCAAACAATCTAGTTCTTATCCCTTATATACCCCACATCATTCCTGACTCCATCCCCTTCCTGAATGACACCCCAGTCCACCTGTCTCATCTTCTCTTGTCTGCATGATACTGCACACCCCATGATCGCTGCACTTCCACTCTGTCTCCTACACCAACTCTCCCAGCCACTCATCTCACCTCAAACCCTCACCACTCTCCACCTGCTGACCTCAGCCTATGAGAAAATTCATGTTGGAAATAAAGACTGCTTGCTTCTCTTTCCCTTCACTCAATCCTTTCAGACTCATCTGCATCTGATTGCCACTTGAAGCCTTTCTTCTCACCTCCCTCTGTCCCTCCCATGACAAATTCCTGAATTAGAAACATCTCCCACCTTCTTGGGCATTCTTATCATCTCTTATCCACCCACCCCCCCACCCACCCCCCCCGCCCCCACTCCCTGAGCTCTAGAATGGCCTCGATCAGTGTGACTATCTGTACAACCAGCTTCTCAGAGGCTGTTTGTAGAAGAAAGGCCTACATTACACTTCCATTCACCCCCCTTATTCTTTTTGTTTTTTTAAACTGAAGTTTAATTTACACATATCAGTGTTCATGACTCTTAAGGCCTTAGCTTGATGAATTTTGACACATGAATAAATCCAAATAACTACCATCAGGTCAAGATCCTGACCTTAGGAGGCTCCTGCAGGCCTTCTTAGTCCATACAACCTCTTACAAACATAACCACCAGTACAACAAGGAATTTTTACTATTCATGAGTGGGTAAAACAGAACTTCATAGTGTGTTTTCCACTTATCTCCTTATTGATCATCAGGATGTCTGTGAGATTCATTCAGTTCAGTTCAGTTGCTTAGTCTCTTTGGAACCCCATGGACTGCAGCACGCCAGGCCTCCCTGTCCATCACCAATGCCCAGAGTTTACTCAAACTCATGTCCATCGAGTTGATGATGCCATCCAAGCATCTCATCGTCTGTCGTCCCCTTCTCCTCCCACCTTCAATCTTTCCCAGCATCAGGGTCTTTTCAGATGAGTCAATTCTTCACATCAGATGACCAAAGTATTAGAGTTTCAGCTTCAGCATCAGTCCTTCCAATGAATATTCAGGACTGATTTCCTTTAGGATGAACTGGTTGGATCTCCTTGCAGTCCAAGGGACTCTCAAGAGTTTTCTCCAGCACCACAATTCAAAGGCATAAATTCTTTGGCGCTAAGCTTTCTTTATAGTCCAACTCTCACATGCATACATGACCACAGGAAAAACCATAGCCTTGACTAGACGGACCTTTGTTGGCAAAGTAACATCTCTGCTTTTTAATATGCTATCTAGGTTGGTCATAACTTTTCTTCCAAGGAGCAAGCATCTTTTAATTTCATGGCTGCAGTCACTGTCTGCAGTGGTTTTGGAGCCCAAAAAATAAAGTCTGACACTGTTTCCACTGTTTCCCCATCTATCTGCCATGAAGTGATGGGATCAGATGCCATGATCTTCGTTTTCTGAATGTTGAGCTTTAAGCCAACTTTTTCACTCTCCTCTTTCACTTTTATCAAGAGGCTCTTTAATTCTTTTTCACTTTCTGCCATAAGGGTGGTGTCATCTGCATATCTGAGGTTATTGATATTTCTCCTAGCAACCTTTATTCCATCTTGTGCTTCTTCCAGCCCAGCGTTTCTCATGATGTCCTCTGCACATAAGTTAAATAAGCAGGGTGACAATATACAGCCTCTACCTACTCCTTTCCCAACTTGGAACCAGTCTGTTGTTCCATGTCCAGTTCTAACTGTTGCTTCCTGACCTGCATACAGATTTCTCAAGAGGCCAGTCAGATGGCCTGGTATTCCCATCCCTTTAAGAATTTTCCAGAGTTTGTTGTAATCCACACAGTCAAAGGCTTTGGCATAGTCAATAAAGCAGAAATAGATGTTTTTTCTGGAACTCTCTTGCTTTTTTGATGATCCAGTAGATGTTGGCAATTTGATCTCTGGTTCCTCTGCCTTTTCTAAATCCAGCGTGAACATCTGGAAGTTCACAGTTCACGTACTGTTGAAGCCTGGCTTGGAGAATTTTGAGCATTACTTTACTAACGTGAGATGAGTGCAATTGTGCAGTAGTTTGAGCATTCTTTGGCATTGCCTTTCTTTGGGACTGGAATGAAAACTGACCTTTTCCAGTCCTGTGGCCACTGCTGAGTTTTCCAAAGTTTGCTTGCATATTGAATGCAGCACTTTCACAGCATCATTGTTCAGGTTTTGAAATAGCTCAACTGGAATTTCATCACCTCCACTAGCTTTGTTCAAAGTGATGCTTCCTAAAGCCCACTTGACTTCAAGTTTTAAGATGTCTGGCTCTAGGTGAGTGATCATACTATCGTGATTATCTGGGTCATGAAGATCTTTTTTGTATAGTTCTTCTGTGTATTCTTGCCACCTCTTCTTAACATCTTCTGTTTCTGTTAGGTCCATACCATTTCTGTCCTTTATTGTGCCCATCTTTCCTGGTGGCTCAGACGGTAAAAGCGTCTGCCTGCAATGTGGGAGACCTGGGTTCAATCCCTGGGTCGGGAAAATCCCCTGGAGAAGGAAATGGCAACCCACTCCAGTATTCTTGCCTGGAGAATCCCATGGATGGAAGAGCCTGATGGGTTACAGCCCATGGGGTCGCAGAGTCGGACACGACTGAGCGACTTCACTTTTTCTTTCTTTGCATGAAATGTTCCCTCAGTATCTCTAATTTTCTTGAAGAGATCTCTAGTCTTTCCCTTTCTATTGTTTTCATCTATTTCTTTGCACTGATCACTGAGGAAGGCTTTCTTATCTCTCCTTGCTCTTCTTTGGAACTCTGCATTCAAATGGGTATATTTTTCCTTTTCTCCTTTGCCTTTAGCTTCTCTTCTTTTCACAGCTATTTGTAAGCCCTCCTCAGACAGCCATTTTGCTTTTTTGCATTTCTTTTTCTTGGGGATGATCTTGATCCCTGTCTCCTGTACAATGTCACAAACCTCCGTCCGTAGTTCATCAGGCATTCTATCTCTCAGATCTAATCTCTTGAATCTATTTGTCACTTCCACTGTGTAATCATAAGGGATTTGATTTAGGTTAAGTCAAATTCATGTGGTTGCAGTTGCTTGGAGTGTGATGCTTTCATACTGTATAATATCTCATTGTAGTAATATGTTAAAGTTTATGTTATTTCTTCTCCTGTTGATGAACATCAGTAGTCATTCAGTCGCTCAGTCATGTCTGACCCTTTGCAACCCCATGGACTGCAGCACACCAGGCTCCTCTGTCCTTCAATGTCTCCCGGAGTTTGTTCAGATTCATGTCTGTTGAATCGGTGGTGCTATCTAACCATCTCATCCTCTGCCGCCCCATTCTCCCATTGCCTTCAATCTTTCCCAATAGCAGGGTCTTTTTCAATGAGTTGGCTCTTCGCATCAGGTGACCAAAGCATTTTTTTTTAACATTATAAACATAACCACTATGAGCAGTTATGTTGGGTGTATACCCAGAATTGGGTTGACTCAGACATGGGATAGGTGTGTATTTAACTTGAAGAAAAAGCACCCAACGATTTCCAGTGTGGTTGACCTTCTGGCACTCCCACCAGCCACATGTGAGTTCCCACTGCTCCCCACTCTGTCAGTGCTTGGTGTTCTCTCATTACTCTCTGTGGCACTTTAGAGGAGGTTCTCAGGACCATATACCTCCAGCCAAACCACAGGAGGGTAGCAGGGCTTAACATTTCCATCTTCCTCTTCCTGCTTGCTTGGTGATTTTGTTTCTTCTGTGTTGGCATTACTAATAGGCCTCATTTGTATATTGGATTCCCTTCAGATGACAAAGCGAAAACCAAGACCACAGAGACTGCTGCTTCTCAGCAAGCCTTGTTCAAGGGACACCTACTTCAGAGGTCACTGACTCAGGAAGTCTGCTGTGCTTCTCCGTTGGGGCAAGCTCGGGAACTGGAAGGAGTGTCAGAAAAGCAGGGAGGGCATTTGAAGACAGGAACAGTCCTTCGCAAGGAAACCCTCCCTGGAAACAGGATCCCTGAATGTGGTGATCTGGGGAGAGGCGATAGTTTGGGCTCAAAAGATTTACAAGATCAAGTCTCCTCAGGAGATGCTCCTCATGCGTGTGAGTCGTGTGTTTCAAGGGCAGACCCACTGTTTCACGGAGGGAAGACTTCCTACAAATGCAAGGAATGTGGGAAAGGGTTTGTCAAGAATCGCTTCCTTCTTCGACATCAGCGGATTCACACTAGAGTAAAACTCTATAAATGCAGAAAATGTAGGAAGACGTTTCTCAAGAAAGCAGACCTCACTCTACACTACAGCTTTCACACTAGGGAGAAACTCTATGAGTGCGGTGAGTGTGGGAGAGCCTTCAGCCGCAAGTCTCACCTCACGGAGCACCAGCGGATTCACACTGGAGAAAAGCCTTTCATGTGCGCTGAGTGTGGCAAAGCCTTCAGCCGCAGGTCACACCTCACAGAGCACCAGCGGAGTCACACTGGAGAGAAGCCATATGTGTGCAGTGAGTGTGGAAAGGCCTTCGCCCACCACTCTGACTTCATTCGGCATAATAGAACCCACACTGGGGAGAAACCCTTTGAGTGCAAAGAGTGTGGGAAAGCCTTTAGTGAAAGCTCTTCTGTAACTCGCCACATGAGGTGTCACTCCAGGGAGAAGCCCTATGAGTGCAGTGAGTGTGGAAAAACCTACAGCTACAGCTCAACCCTCACCACCCATCAAAAGATTCATAGTGGAGTGAAATCCTACACATGTATGAGATGTGGCAAAGCCTTTTACAAGAAGACTGGGCTCAGTCAGCATCAGAGAACTCATATCGGGAAGAGTTCTTTAAAGTAACTATTGTGGTGAATAGTTTGGCCAGAAGAAAAATGTTCTTTGGCATCTGAGACTATGTACCCAAGTAACCCCCTATGTCCCCTCATGTGCTCAGTTTTGCTGTGATTGTGTGTTGCCTGTAGCTGTAGCTGTAGCTGTAGCTAACCTCATCTTTCATCCCTGTTGCTGCACACAGTGTCCTGGGTTATGGAGATGGGTGACTGGGACATGAGTCTTGTGACTCGTGTCTAGAATGGGAAACAGACATGATAACACACAGGTGAGGTATGCCAGTGTTGTTGCTGTGATAGTAACATGCCTGCAATCCCCATCCAGCATAATGAAGAACAAGGTCAAAACTGGCATGGAGGCCAGATGTGATCAGGAGTCATCATCCAGTGGCTGCGAGCTTGGACTCTGGACAGTTGGGATGCCAACGTTCCTGAGCTGTGCCTATCACCATCTGGATGACCTTAGTCATGTCACTTCCGCACAAGTCTGTCTGCATGTCTGTGAAAGTAGAAAGATGTCTGTTAAACTGTAATGCATGGGAAGAGGAACAGAAAGTATGCAGGGGTGATATGCAGAGTGTGAGGTATGGAAGACCCTCAGCCATGTTTGAAGATGGAGAAGAGCACTTGCAAAGGGAACAGCATGCGCCAAGATCCTGAGGTAGGCCAGAGCCGGGACTGTCAGAGGAAACAGCTGAAGACCAGTGGGTCCAGAGGAAACAGGTGGTGGGCAGTGAGATGGAGGGGCAGGGCATCATGATAAATGTGGATTGTATTGCAACTGCTCTGGGAGCTGAGGAAGGGACTCACAGCACAGTGGGATGGTGTCATTTGTCTCTAAGCCTCCCTTTGGCTGCTGTGTGGAGCATGGACTGAGGAGGATAAAGAACTGATGTTGGAGAGAGGGAGGAGGCCACTACAGTCCAGGAGGACGTTGACAGTGGACTGGCCCAGGGTGGTGGCTTTGGAGATGACCTGGGACACGTGAGGAGGCAGAGTTGATGGGACATGTGCATAGTTTGGATGTTGGGGTGAGTCTCCGGGAGTGACTTTACCCCTTCAGTCCTGACAGAGCCCTCTGCATCCATAGGAAACGTGACCCATGGCTTGACAGTGTGTTCCAGTTTCTTAGTCACAAGTTTCACAGTTCGCAGTTTCACAAGTGTGGTGAGTGAGGCTGAAGGTCCTTTTCTGGGATACACAAAAGTCAGAAAGACTTGTTGTAGTTCATCCTGGTAGTTTGGGCAGTTGAGTTTTCCATGACCCAGGAAGGGTCCTGGCCCTGCTCAGATTACATGACTTTGGGCGGGAGGGTGCGTCGAGCAGTGATGAGATTTCCGTCACCTGGGCCACCGTTCTCAGCTGTGCTACTTAGTGGTGCCCATAACCCAGACCAGCTCAGGGAACTTTGGGTTCTTGGTCTCCTCCCTTGTGAACTTGGAGTTGAATTAGCCATTGGAACCTTCATTATTTATGAAACAAGTGTGTTGGCCAACATGCCTCCCCAGGTTGTGAGGTTAAAGGATAGCGTTGTAAAGAGACTGTCATTCGGCTGGGTATGTGGATGCGCTTCAAAGTTGGCTGCTGTTACTCACAAGTTCCCTCTCCACGCCATTCTCTTCCTTCCTCACCAGGAGATGTGCTGCTGGTAATTTCCTGATGGCTTTTCAGCAGGTTTTAGTTCTTAAGAAGCTTGATCATGGGCTCTAGTGACATTCAGCATAAGGTCTTGGTTCTCCATCAGCCAAATTTCTATTTCTCTGAATAGAAATTCAAAACCTGCCTTTAAAAATCTCTTGTGAAGGGAATTTTGAGCTGCCCAAAAGTGCTGACTGCTAATTTAATTTACCCCATATGTATTTAATGTTATAGTTGACATACATAATTTGAGTTTAAACATGCACTCTTATTTTTTGGATTTTTTTGCATCACTTGTTCTTTTTCTCCCCTCCTCCCCTTAAATTTTCTATTAATTACTTATAGGTTTTCTTTATTCTAGTTGGAAAGCATATTCTCTAATTGTGTTTGTTATTGTTTAAGATTTATAAGCACTTATTAAAAACAGTAGAGCACAGAATTATAAGTACTTTTTCTTCTTCGCTACTAAGACACTTAACAGTGTATCTGTATCTTAGTCTATGTGTTGAGACCTTGTATGTTAATTTCATCATTCTAACTCCACAAGGAAACATCATTCATGTTTAACACAAATTATGAGCAGTTGCATCCATCTACGCAGGCATTTACCCTCTTGGATCTTCATTGTTTCTATCATTGCAGGTCTTCCATCTGAGATCAGTTTCCAAATCCTTAAATTTAAACTTTAGGATTTCATTTTGTGTGTATTAATTTTCTATTAAATTTCCCATATGGAGTTCAAAACAGTCATACTCTTCTTTTTTTGGCTATGTCCTGTGGCGCGTGGGATAGGTTAGTTCCCTGACCAGCATTCAAACCCGTGCTCCCTGCATTGGGAGCAAGGACTCAAGCACTGGAGCACCAGGGAAGTGCCTACTCATACTTTTTCTTAAAAGGCAACTTTGCTGTGTATATAGAAATCTACACTGGCAGCCTTGTTCTTCAGCAGGTCCTTCAGTAGGTCCTGCCACCGATTCCAGAACTATAATAATACTGGGATTGAGTGCCAACTTACTTTGTTTATTGCCTTGTTGTCTTAGTTTAGGTTAAGAACAGAGGAATGGGGTTTGAGGTTTTCAACCCAAAAGTAATAAATAGCGCTGAATATGTAGGGGGGATAATGAAATCCATTATCCCAGTGACTGAACTGATGAATTATACTAGAAACTGGGTAGATGGTCTCCTATCCAACTGTTTCTTTATCAACACACAGCTTATCTTCCATGGACCATGTCAATGAGTTTCGGACAATGGCATACGGGCAGAAGCGATTGTGAAATTGTGTCTTCATGGCATCATCCCATGTTTGCTTCTCTGTTGGGATGTCCTTGTGGGTGTGTGATTGCTGTTCTGACACGCCCCAGGATTTAGTGCTGTCTTGGGAGCTGCAGGTTCAGGCTATCCATGGACTGACCATGTACAGGCAGTTTTAGCAAATTCCTTGGTGATGCTGATGTTACCAGCGTGGGAACCACTGAGTAAAATCATCATTTAATGTTAGTTCACAAAGACAGTGTAAGCAACTTATCTTTCTAGTACCATTTTTGGGTTGGTTTGTTTGTTTTTAGTTTTTTGCTCTGTTGGATACTCGTCAGCCATGAGCCAACTGTTCACTCTCAGAAACAGACATTGACAGAATATCAAATTATCAGCTGCTCCCCTACCTCATACACTAGACATTGTGTATGCCTGCTCAGTCATGTCCAACTTTTTGCAACTCCGTGGACTGTAACCTACCAAGCTCCTCTGATCATGGGATTTTCCAAATGAGAATGGAGTGGGTTGCCATTTCCTCCTCCAGGGGATCCTCCCAACCCAAGGATCAAACCTGTATCTCCTGCACTGCAAGTGGATTCTTCACTGCTGTGCCATAGTGTAGTACCTACATTTAAATCCCCAACTGGGAATGGAACCCGGGTCCTAAGCAGTGAAAGCACCAAGTCTTAAACACAAGACCACCGAGGAGTACCCTTCCCCATGATTTTTAGTAGCATATTTTTCCTGAGGGTGTGACAGACTTAAGAAGCTTGCCAAGGGCTTCACAAACAGGGGTCTCCGATTCAATATCTCTTGTGGATGGCTTTGCCCAACATGGCCACAGAAATCTAGAGTGGTCATCTTTGGAATCACACAGCATTGTTTTCCAGGGTCTCGCAGGGTTGTTTGGCCTTCGCTGTGGAGAATGGGAAGGGTGGGATGCAAGACAGAAACTACATTACCCAACGGGCTGTGCTTGTGCGTGGGCGGCGGGACACTCGTCCAATGACGACCCAGGACAGAGCTGGACCCTCCCGCGGAGGTGGAGGCCGGACTTCCGATGACGTGAGGGAGGCTGATGGGGGTCAGTGCCTCTCCTTGGTGGAGACCCGAGTCCAGACCGGGGGCTGTTTCCCGGGTAGCTATTAGGGATCAAATAAGGAAGGAAGGGAACGAGAATTGGACCCTACTCTGCGCCTTTGAGCTGTGCGTTCTTCGGGCTCTGCCCCAGCCCTCCTTCCTTCTGGCGCACTTGTCCTTCTGTGCCTTTTACACGTGGGGAGCCGAGGCTCCTAGTGTGGGTCAGCCAAGGTCACGCCTGGCCAGGGCCGGATGACTAGGGAATCCACTAAGCTTGAAGGACCCGCCGGGCTCCCTGCTCAGTTCACGGGGTCCGCTGGCGACGGTCAGCTGGGCCGGACGCAGGTGAGTGGGTGGCCTTTAGGCCGCCAGCCCCTGGAACCGTGGTCCTATTAGCCTCGGGATATGACACAGAGGATGCTGTTGTCCTAGGACTTTCCCCCTTCCGCGCTCTCTGCCCTGGAATTTGGGGTACCCAGAGATGAGTCATTCTTGGCCCATGGCTCTTAATTGAGTAGGGGATTGTGTGAAACACGTCCATTTTGGGAACCCGGTAGGATGAGGTAAGGGTTTCAAGAACTAGCATGTGCGTATGCTTCGATGTGGCACTGGACTGGGGATGTTCTTGAAACCCTAAGTGTACTTTATGTTTTGGGGGACCTGAGACCAGGTAGGCAGAAATCAGCCACGGAATGGCAAATGAGGAGCTGGGCCTTGTGAGGGCTGTGGGAGCCAGAGAAAGTTAGAGCTGAGAGAGGTGCCCTAACTCAGCTCTTAATAGTGATGCCTAAAGCTCAGCTTTTCTGTTCACCTGTGTGAATTGAATCGCAGAGAAAGAGTTTTGGATGAAGTAGAAGGAGGACACAGCATGTTCCCTCTAAACAGTGTGTCCCTACTTGGAGAAGATAGTTGAAAGTTTTGTAGTAATTGTTCAAAGAGGGCGTGATCAGCATCAAACATTCTTCTGAATGATTGGTGGTGAGATAAGTAGGAGTTTGCATCATCAACCTTCAGGTCCAGCTGGTCTGGGGTCTACATGCTTGTGGGCAGCATACCTTCTTAATCATTAATTTCTCCCACCTGGAGGGGGTTTCAGTATCTACAAAATACCTCAAAGATATTGTTATATGTATCCCATGGTGGGGAAACTGGACCTTCCCCCAAGGCTGCTCTTGATTGTTTCTCCCTGGTCTCACATCCCCTCCCTTCCCTAATTAACAACTGCTTGGAATTGTTACCTGCCCCTTGGAGCTCAGGTAAGGTCATGGAGGCTGAATGAAGGCTATTTCCTGTAACCAAAGAAATGAGGGACACCGAAAGGCTCTGCGCCCAGGAGCCCCACAGGGCCCTGTTTTATCAACAGGCTTCTCTGGTCACTGAGCAGCCTGGGGGTGAGGGCTGATTGTTTCCCTAGTGTTCAGTCAGGCGTATTTTCCTCTGGTCAAATCCAGTGATGCATATTTTATTATTTTTACTTTCTTTTGGATTTAATTTGCTGCATATTTTTTCACCTTTATTCATTAGGACTGTGGTTGTGGTGGTGGTTTAATCGCTAAGTCGTGGCCGACTCTTTGTGACCCCATGGACTGTAGCCCACTAGGCTCGTCTGTCCATGGGATTTCCCAGGCAAGAATACTGGAGTGGGTTGCCATACCCTTCTCCAGGGGATCTTTCCGAACCAGAAACCGAACCCAGGTCTCCTTCATTGCAGGCAGTCTCTTTACTGACTGAGCCACCAGGAAATAGTTCTGTAATTATTTTGTGTGCTTGTTACATTTTTGTATCAGTTAGGCTCATCTCTTAAAATGAGTTGAGAAGCATTCGTTCCTCGTATTTTCTGAAAAGACATGTTATTGTGGTATTATTTACTCTTTAAATGTTTTGTAGAATTTGCCAGTGAAACTATTTAGGTCCTTAATATTTCTCAGTGGTGTATGATGATTTTTTTTAATAGTTTTTGAACATATTTTTATTCAGTTTACTTCTAAATACATAGTTTGATGCTATTATGAAAGATATCTTTTTTTTTCAATTTCCAAACAGTCATTACTAGTATCAGAAACAAGTCATTTTTGTATATTGGCCTTTGATCCTGTGACCTCACTGAACTCAATCATTCTCAATCATTTGATCTAGTAGCTTTTTAGTGAATGAGTTGTAATTTTCAACATAACCATGTCTTACTTGAATAGAAGTTTTGGTTCTACCTTTACAATCTTTTTTTTTTTTTTTTAGTATTTTTTATTTCACTCTGCCGGTTCTTAGTTGGCAGCATGTGAGCTATTAGTTGTGGCATGTCGGATCTAGTTCTCTGACCAGGGATTGAACCCTGGCCCCCTGCTTTGGGAGCAGAGTCTTAGCCACTGGACCACAAAGGAACTCCCTAACTTTACAATCTTTAGGCCTTTTTTTTTTTCCCTTCATGTTACAAACACAGATCTTTAGTACCAATACAATGTTAAGTAGAAGTGATGAGCATAGACACATTTGCATTACTCCCAATATCAGGGCAAAAGCATTAGGCTTTTACATCAAATGTGTTAGCTGTGTTTTTTTTTTTTTTTTTCATAGATGGACTATATCAGGAAGTTCCCATCTAATCCTAATTTGCTGAGAATTTTTATCATTTACTGGTTTTGAATTCTGTGACATGCTTCCACTACATGTTTGAGACCATTGTTTTTTAGTTTAATTAAGATAGATAACAGGTTCAGTTGTTAAATCATCTTTGCATTCTTGATAAACAGCACCAGGTTATGATTTATGTGTTTACATATGTATATGGCTGGATTCAGTTTGCTATGCTCATGTGGGTGCTAGTCGCTTTTTTTTTCTTTTTATTTTATATTGAAGTATTCATTGATTATTGAAGTTTGGCTTCCCAGGTGGTGCCAATGGTAAAGAAGCTGCCCGCCAGTGCAGGAGACATAAGAGACATGGGTTCTATCTCTGAGTCGACAGGATCCCCTGAAGGAGGCAATGGCAACCCACTCCAGTATCTTTGCCTGGAGAATCTCATGGACAGAGAAGCCTAGAGAGCTACAGTCCATGGGATAGCACTGAGTCCGACACGACTGAAGCCACTTAGCACACACATTAGCTGATTAACAGTTGTAACATTCACTTAACTATTAATAGTTGGGAAGTGTTTGAATCTTCTTTTAGAAGAATTTCTATACGATTGCTATTGTTTCCTCTTTAAGAAAACAAGAATATCAGTCCCACAACCAGAAATGTGTTCCACTGGAGAAGGGAATGGCAAGCCACTTCAGTATTCTTGCCTTGAGAACCCCATGAACAGTATGAAAAGGCAAAAAGATAGGACACTGAAAGATGAACTCCCCAGGTCGGTAGGTGCCAATTATGCTACTGGAGATCAATGGAGAAATAACTCCAGAAAGAATGAAGAGATGGAGTCAAAGCAAAAACAACACCCAGTTGTGGATGTGGCTGGTGATAGAAGCAAAGTCCGCTGCTGTAAAGAGCAATATTGCATAGGAACAATGTCACGAAACTCACCTAGAGCCAGATATCCTGGAATGTGAAGTCAACTGGGCCTTAGGAAGCATCACTATGAACAAAGCTAGTGGAGGTGATGGAATTCCAGTTGAGCTATTTCAAATCCTAAAAGATGATGCTGTGAAAGTGCTGCACTCAATATGCCAGCAAATTTGGAAAACTCAGCAGTGGCCACAGGACTGGAAAAAGTCAGTTTTCATTCCAGTCCCAAAGAAAGGCAATGCCAAAGAATGCTCAAACTACTGCACAGTTGCACTCATCTCACACGCTAGTAAAGTAATGCTCAAAATTCTCCAAGCCAGGCTTCAACAGTATGTGAACTGTGAACTTCCAGATGTTCAAGCTGGAATGTTAATTCCATGAATCAAGGCAAACTGGAAGTGGTCAAACAGGAGATGGCAAGAGTGAACGTCAATGTTTTAGGAATCAGCAAACCAAAATGGACTAGAATGGGTGAATTTAACTCAGCTGACGATTATATATGCTACTGTGGGCAAGAATCCCTTAGAAGAAATGGAGTAGCCATCATAGTCAACAAGAGTCTGAAATGCAGTATTTGGATGCAATCTAAAAAATGACAGAATGATCTCTGTTTTCGTTTCCAAGGCAAACCATTCAATATCACAGTAATCCAAGTCTATGCCCCAACCAGTAATGTTGAAGAAGCTGAAGCTGAACGGTTCTATGAAGACCTACAAGAGCTTCTAGAACTAACACCCCCCAAAAGATGTCCTTTTCATTATAGGGGACTGGAATGCAAAAGCAGGGAGTAACAGGCATATTTGGCCTTGGAGTACAGAATGAAGTAGGGCAAAAGCTAATAGAGTTTTGCCAAGAGAATGCACTGGTCATAGCAAACACCCTCTTCCAGTAACACAAGAGAAGATTCTATACATGGACATCACATGTATAGATGTATAGATGTATAGATGGTCAATAGCGAAATCAGATTGATTATATTCTTTGCAGCCAAAGATGGAGAAAATCTATACAATCAGCAAAAACAAGACAGGAAGCTGACTGTGGCTCAGATCAGGAACTCCTTATTGCCAAATTCAGACTTAAATTGAAGAAAGTAGGGAAAACCAGGAGGCCATTCAGGTATGATCTAAATCAAATCCCTTAGGATTATACAGTGGAACTGACAAATAGATTCAAGGGATTAGATCTGATAGACAAGTGCCTGAAGAGCTATGGACGGAAGTTCGTGACATTGTACAACAGACAGGAATCAAGAACATCCCCAAGAAAAAGAAATGCAAAAAAGCAAAATTATTGTCTGAGTATGCCTTACAAATAGCTGTGAAAAGAAGAGAAGTGAAAAGGAAAGGAGAAAAGGAAAGATATAGCCATGTGAATGAAGAGTTCCAGAGAATAGCAAGGAGAGATAAAGCCTTCTTCAGTGCTGAGTGTAAAGAAATAGAGGAAAACAATAGAATGGGAATGACTAGCAATCTCTTCAAGAACATTAGAGATACCAAGGGAACATTTCATGCAAAGATGGGCTCAATAAAGGACAGAAATTGTATGGACAGAACATATTAACAGAAGCAGAAGTTATTAAGAAAGAGGTGGCAATAATACATAGAAGAACTATTCAAAAAAGATCTTCATGACCCAGATAATCACGATGGTGTGATCACTCACCTAGAGCCAGATATCCTGGAATGTGAAGTCAACTGGGCCTTAGGAAGCATCACTATGAACAAAGCTAGTGGAGGTGATGGAATTCCAGTTGAGCTATTTCAAATCCTAAAAGATGATGCTGTGAAAGTGCTGCACTCAGTATGCCAGCAAATTTGGAAAACTCAGCAGTGGCCACAGGACTGGAAAAAGTCAGTTTTCATTCCAGTCCCAAAGAAAGGCAATGCCAAAGAATGCTCAAACTACTGCACAATTGCACTCATCTCACACGCTAGTAAAGTAATGCTCAAAATTCTCCAAGCCAGGCTTCAACAGTATGTGAACTGTGAACTTCCAGATGTTCAAGCTGGATTTAGAAAAAGCAGAGGAACTAGAGATCAAATCGCCAACATCTGTTGGATCATAGAAAAAGCAAGAGAGTTCCAGAATTCTTTATTGATTATGCCAAAGCCTTTAACTGTGTGAACCACAATAAACTCTGGGAAATTCTTAAAGAGATGGGATTACCAGACCACCTGACCTGCTTCTTGAGAAATCTGTATGTGGTCAGGAAGCAACAGTTAGAACTGGACATGGAACAACAGACTGGTTCCAAACAGGAAAAGGACTATGTCAAGGCTGTATATTGTCACCCTGCTTATTTAACTTATATGCAGAGTACATCATGAGAAACACTGGGCTGGATGAAGCACAAGCTAGAATCAAGATTGCTGGGAGAAATATCAATAACCTCAGGTATGCAGATGACACCACCCTTATGGCAGAAAGCGAAGAAGAACTAAAGAGCCTCTTGATGAAAGAGGAGAGTGAAAAAGTTGGCTTAAAACTCAACATTCAGAAAACTAAGATCATGGCGTCTGGTCCCAGCACTTCATGGCAAATGGATGGGGAAACAGTGGAAACAAACTTTATTTTGGGGGGCTCCAAAATCACTGCAGATGGTGATTGCAGGCATGAAATTAAAAGACGCTTGGTCTTTGAAGTGAAAGGTTGTTGCTGAACGAAAAGACACCGGGATTCTTGGCCTCTGTGGGAGAAGAATTCAGTCCGGGGCTAGAGACGAGGCTTGATCACTCAGAGCTTTTGTGTAATAAAGTTTTATTAAAGTATAAAGGAGACAGAGAAAGCTTCTGACATAGGCATCAGAAGGGGGCAGAAAAAGTGCCCCCCTCTAGTCTTCAGCTGGATGTTATATAGTCACTAGCAGTCTGTTAATGAAAGAAAGGAATATCTTAAAACTCAGAATGGCACCAGGCCCCTCACCCATAAGATGCATTTTGGGATAATCTTGGCACCAGATGATTCATCCCAGGCCATAAAATGATTGACTTGAATCTTGTAGAAGGGCAGAATACCATACAAATAGTTTTGTTTACATAGATTGCTGCTGCTACTGCTGCTAAGTCGCTTCAGTCGTGTCCGACTCCGCGACCCAATGGACGGCAGCCCACCAGGCTTCCCCGTCCCTGGGATTCTCCAGGCAAGAACACTGGAGTGGGTTGCCATTTCCTTCTCCAATGCATGGAAGTGAAAAGTGAAAGTGAAGTCGCTCAGTCGTTTCCGACTCTAGCGACCCCATGGACTGCAGCCTACCAGGCTCCTCCGTCCATGGGATTTTCTAGGCAAAAGTACTGGGGTGGGTTGCCATTGCCTTCTCCGTTACATAGATTAGGGGAACAATATCTGAGTATAACATACTGGTTTGTCAAGTAGGTTCTGAGCCATCAGGCGCAACCATTTGAAGACAGAGTCTGGGGTAAATGCACAGTACATTAACATAGCTTAAGACAAACATTTCCATAAGAAAAATGCATTGGTTAACTTGAGGTTTGAGAATAGTTAACTTCAGGTGAAACCAGGTGTCATTATGGCAACACAGTATTTTAAGAGAAACCTCCTTTTAAATTTGTATAGAGAAGGAAAAAAATATCGCTAGTTTGTTTCCTCCTGCCGCTTTGTTTCCTCCTGCCGCTTAAGAGAGAGATAAAAATGTCTGACACTTGCAGCCTATTTCCTCCATTTGGAGACACCTGGCCTTCCTGCCTGTTACCCTCTCAGAAGGAAAGTTATGACCAACCTGGTAGCTCAGATGTTAAAGCGTCTGCCTGCAATGCGGGAGACCTGGGTTCGATCCCTGGGTCGGGAAGATTCCCCTGGAGAAGGAAATGGTAACCCACTCCAGTATTCTTGCCTGGAGAATCCTATGGATGGAGGAGCCTGGTGGGCTACAGTCCACGGGGTTGCAAAGAGTCGGACAGGACTGAGCAACTTCACTTTCACTTTCAGACAGCATATTAAAGAGCAGAGACATTACTCTGCCAACAAAGGTCCGCCTAGTTAAAGCTATGGTTTTTCCAGTAGTTATGAATGGATGTGAGAGTTGGACTATAAAGAAAGCTGAGCGCTGAAGAATTGATGCTTTTGAACTGTGGTGTTGGAGAAGACTTTTGAGAGTCCCTTGGACTGCAAGGAGGTCCAACCAGTCCATCCTATAGGAGATCAGTCCTGAATATTCACTGGAAGCACTAATGCTGAAGCTGAAACTCCAATACTTTGGCCACCTGATGTGAAGAATTGACTCATTGGAAAAGACCCTGATGCTGGGAAAGATTGAGGGCAGGAGGAGAAGGGGACGACAGAGGATGAGATGGCCAGATGGCATCACCGACTCGATGGACATGAGGTTGAGTAAACTCCAGGAGCTGGTGATGGACAGGGAGGCCTGGCATGCTGCAGTCCATGGGGTCACAAAGAGTCGAACACGACTGAGTGACTGAATTGAACTTAACTGAACCACAAATAACTGAAATTGTCTAACAACTCACATGAGCAGGAAACAGAATTTCCTTTAAACACTCCAGGAAAAAAAACAAAACAAAACAAAACACAACCTTGGTAACAACTTGAGTTTAGCCCAGTCGGACCCATACGTGTCTTACTGGATATACGATCTACAGAACCATAATATAATGAATTGGTGTTGTTTAAGCCATTGGTTTGTGGTTATCTGTCAGTACAGCAATAGAAAGCTACTGCATCATTATTCTTTGACTATTTCTTTAGTTTTTTTTTTTTTTTTTTGGCTGTACTGCCCATGTAGGAGTCCTAGTTCCCCAAGCAAGGATCAAACCCTGTCCCATGCATTGGAGTGCAGAATCTTCGCCACTGTGAAGGAGTCTTTTGGGCCTAGAAAAGAAGACAACAGTCTCAAAGGCCCTTACTGAATCATCTGACTTCGGAGAAAACAAAACTGAACTTTAGGTCCCGCCCTGATGCTCCAGGCAGGTTGCATCTATCTGGGACTTCTGGGACTTATCACCCCCTGTCCAGAAACCTTCCACCCGCTACACCTGCCCAGAACTTATCACCCCCTGTCCAACTACAAATGCCATCTCAACTAAAGCATACCCAAAACATCCCGCCTGATTAACGTTTCCCTTATCGCTTCCACAAACCTCCCTATAAATATGGAGCCTCCCTGATCCCTGTCAGCATTCATCCTGGTCGTTAGGCTGATTGTTATCCCTCCTTGCCTGAATAAAGGTAACCTACTGCTGTTGAGGTCGTCTTTCCTTTTTCTGCCTCGGCCCGAACTATACCTTACACACTGGACCACAAGGGAAGTCCCAAGTACTTCTTTACTTTCTAAGGCAAGGATATTTCCTTGGCTTATGTTAAACTTTTCCAGCTCTAACCTAGAAGTGGCCTCTTATCTAAGGAGTTCTGATTCTTTTTACTGAAATACTGTATTCATAAGCCAATAATTGGACATTAAAGATGTTCACAGCTGCTGGAATATGTCTGCATTCTAGGCTGTCACTGAATAGATAGGGGTATGTTCATACGTAAACATTTCTACATACACTGAACTTCTTTGTCTGTGTTTAAATTAACAAAGATTTCACAAGATTTAGATATTTAAAAGGGCTCTTAGGGTTCCAATAGCATACCCAGGTAAGGTTTTTTTTTTTACAGGCAATGATAAAGTACCATAAGAGAAAAAGAGCACAATACGAAAAGTACAACCAATAAAAGACAAATGGATAAGTTGTATTTCATGAAAGTTAAGAAATTCTACTCTAGGGAAGATACTGTTAAGGAAACCAAAGCCACAGACTTAGAGGAAAGATTGATTAAGTATATATCAAATGAGTCATTTGCATCCAGAATATATTAAGAAATTGCAAGACAGTTCTTTTAATAGTAGGCAAAAAACTTTGATCAGATAATTCACTAAAGAAAACATATGATGGCAAATACACAGGGAGAAATACTGAACACCAAGTCATCAGGGAAGTGCAAATTTAAATCACAATGAAATACTACTAGACATTCCCTAGAACGGCTAAAAATATATGGCCAATATTTTACATACGAAACTCAGCAAAGATACGAAGAAACTGGAAAACACACTCCAGGAAATGTGAAATGGCATAACTATTTAGAATACAAGGTGGCAAATTCCTAAAAAGTTAAATATTTGCATCAGCTTCCAGCATGACAGTGTGAGGAGCTTTGCAGGCCTGCTTCCCAGGGAAATGGGTGAAAATTATAAAAACATCATTTAAAGCCTCTGGAAATGATCTGAAGGATATACAGCAAATGAAGAAACATTTATTTAAGAAAATCTAATACTCAGGTAGAAAAGCAAGGGTCAGTTACAGTTGAACCTTGCAAGACTTTTCTCCACTGTGAACTTTCTGGTGCTGTATAAGGTTGAAACGCTGGCTAAATGATTTCCCACAACTGCTGCACTCATAAGGCATTTCTCCAGTGTGAATCCTCCGATGCTTAACAAGGCTGGAGCTGTGGCGGAAAAATTTCCCACATTCCCTGCACCCATAAGGTCTTGCTCCAGTGTGAACTCTCTGGTGTTTAACAAGGCTAGAATTCTCACTAAAGAATCTTCCACATTCATTGCACTTAAAAGGCTTTTCTCCAGTGTGAACTTTTCGGTGTTGCACAAGGCTGGAGCTTTGGCTAAAAAATTTCCCACATTCGCTGCATTCATAAGGCCTTTCTCCAGTGTGAACTCTCCAGTGATTAATAAGGCTTGACTTGTGGCTATAGAATTTCCCACATTCGCTGCACTTATAAGGTCTTTCTCCAGTGTGAACTCTCTGATGCTTCATGAGGCTTGAGTTAAAGCTA
The DNA here is from genome assembly GCF_003369695.1 of Bos indicus x Bos taurus. Classification (NCBI taxonomy): domain Eukaryota; kingdom Metazoa; phylum Chordata; class Mammalia; order Artiodactyla; family Bovidae; genus Bos; species Bos indicus x Bos taurus. Next base: position 1,116,537 of record NC_040093.1, read on the forward strand.
AAGAACTTCCCACATTCGCTGCACTCATAAGGCCTTACTCCAGTGTGGATTCTGTGATGCTGAACAAGTGTGGAATTGTGCCTGAAGGCTTTTCCACATTCACTGCATTTAAAAGGCTTTTCTCCAGTGTGGACTCTCCGGTGTTGAATGAGGTCAGCATTGCGGCTAAAGGATTTTCCACATTCACTACACCCGTAAGGCCTTTCACCAGTGTGAACTATTTGGTGTATAAAAAGGTTGGATTTATGGCTGAATAATTTCCCACATTCACTGCATTCATAAGGCTTTTCTCCCGTGTGTAGTCTCTGGTGCTGAACAAGTAAGTATTTCTGACCAAAGGCTTTCCCACACTCACTACACCTGTAATGCCTTTTCCCAGGGGGAACGCCCTCCCCACTTTTGGTGCTCCTACATGGCTCCCCTCCACTAGGAGCCGCCTGAGGCTTGGGAAGACCAGACCTTCCTGGGGAGACCTTCCCGTTCCCCTCATGCTCTTCTCTGGTTGAAGGTTTCTCTCCAGAGTTCGGGTCCTGGTGCTGGTGAAGGTTTGCTCTGTCGGCTTCTACACAACCACTCTGCTCAGAAGGGGCCTCGTCAGCCTCTGCTCCGCACCAACAACCTGCAGGTGCAGAAACGCCGATGAAGTGTCTGTGGAGTGTGTGGACTTTGGCGGGACAGGGCAGCACCCTCGCACACGTCTGACACGGGCAGTAAGGGGTTCCTGGGGCCCTTCTCAGGTGTCGCCTTTGTCGCAACTTGCCTTCAGCGGCAAAACCCAAATCTTCCAGTGACCTTTAGCATCGCCACAGCTTAGGCGGCAAGTGTCACCCATTACAGTGAGCATTGCTAAGGCTGTTGAGATACCACAGCATCAACTGTACTGTGACCTGTGACGCGCCCTATTTCCAGCTGTGTCAGCATCCCAACACACGGGCTGGAGCTCCCTGCCCAGGTGCACTGGTGTAAGGAGGCTGGTCCTCGCACAAGCAGCCCTTCTTGTCCTCCCCTGAGTGTGACCTAGTTATGTTCAAACGCACCCATAATATCCCATCGTGCCTTTTCTAGTACTCTCCCTGTTGGGAAGCCCGGTACAAAATAGCCGGTTGGAGGAAGTCCTTGGGAAAATGGCGAAGGGCCAGAAATACCCCGGCTTGATGTGCCCGGGCAGAAAAACATCTCCTGCCTTTGGTTATGCCCGGCGCCAAGATTTAATGATAAATATTCAGGATGTTGCTTGAGAAAACAGGTTATGGGGTAAACTCATGGGTCACTTAGAGCGCGCTGTCCTTGAAATATTTTTACTGATTAGGTGTTAACCCCGTACACGCTCTGCTGGCTGTATACTCTAAGCTCTTTGTTCCTACTTCTATAAAAAGGCTTGACTGCAGAAATAAACTTGTCAGGCCTTGCAAGAGACTGTCCGAGTGTCCTTCTTTCAGGTTCGTCACTTCCAAGTCCTGGGGAGAAAATCCCCAACACTCCCCACCAACAAAGGCACCTGCTGACAGGTCCTCACCCTCTGCTTCCCCCTGCTTGTTGGAGCCCACTCTCTCCAGTGTGACTCCCGCTTCCCCCCTCGGCAGGTAGGGACTACCTCTTCAGACCTGTGAGCAAAATCAACTTTGTTTTTTTCCCTTAGGCTCTCCTGTGTTTCCTCTCATGGCCACAGCTGATTGGCCATGTCATAAAACAGTAGAAAATGAGGCCACTGTCAGCGAGCACTGCAGAGTGGAAGAGAGGGTAGGTGACAGCCCTGGCAGCTGAGAAGTGGTCAGCTGAGGGGAAAAAGATGGAAATCAGCCTTGGCCCCTTGTCTGACATCAAAACATCAGGGCCTCCTGGGGAGACTCCTGGTGCGAACTCATCCCTGGGTTCACCCCCACGCTCCGCCACCTCCCTCCAAGTACCTGCTGGTGTGGCTGTGGTTGAGACTCCCCCGGTAGGCACGCAGGGCTCCCCCCGCTGCTCCAGCTGAGTCATGGCATGGGTCCTGGACGGTGTGAGTCCTACAGAAGGAACAAGGCAGGAGGGTCAAAGTGACCCACTCCTCAGCAGCCCACAGGAACTAAGGCTGAGTGTAACCAACAAGAAGGTGGGGAAAAGATGCTGCAGAAACATCCCGGTCAAGCAGTGGCCAGGTCAGCGCCTCAGTTCCTGACACAGGCAGATCCCACATCAGCCAAAAGAGGAGGGCCCAAGTTGGGTGTTGGACTGCCGTGGATCTCTTTGGCATCACCAGGCCAGGGAGAGGCCAGTAGCATAGGACCCATCTGATCGCAACACTTGGGATCCCCAAACCCATTCCTGCACAACCATGGAGCAGCTTGGGGACAGAAGTGGGTGGTGCACCCGGGCTTGGCTGTTATACCTACTCTAGGACACAAGAAAGGATGCAGTACCCACAGACCAGCTTTGGGAGGGATGGACCTGCCCTTGGAGAGGGGAGGAGCTGTAGGGGGCAAGGACCTTACCGAGAGACGCCATCAGTGAGAAGGTCTCCAGCATCACCCCACAGTACAGGAGCCTCTGGGCCTCATCAAGGAGCCCCCACTCCTCCCAGGAGAAGTAGACAGCCACGTCCTCAAAGGTCACTTGGCCCTGCCATGATGGGGATGGTTCAGCTTACATGCAGCCTTCTTTCCTGGGACTCTAACCCTCCTCCCGCGCTCCCCACCTCAGTGGAAATACCAGGCCCTGGTGCTGCTGATGCCTGCCCTCCTGGCCACCCCAGCAATCACCATGTTCTGCTCTCAGCAACAACAGGTGGGGGACAGGTGTCGCCTGAGCTCTGGTGCTGACCTACAGAGCCTCACCCTTCTGCAAGACAATTCACCCAGGATCCTTCAGACTGGGGTTCCCAAGAACAACCAAAATTGAGTCCCCTTTTCCTTTCACCCCAGTACAAGGGCCTGGGGCCATCAGCTGGCACTCTCTCCCAACATGCATATTGTTCTTCACACCGCACGTCCCTCATGGCCCTGACCCTACTTGGCCCTTACCCTGGCTTCATCCTCAGCACCTTGAAACCTGGAGTAGATCCCAGGTACACTCAGCCCTCTTCCACTCTGTGTTACAAAGCAGTCCCCTGACCAGTCTCAGCACCTCTGACACTTGTTCAAAGCCCAGGTCCACTTGTCGCACATCATGCCCACCAACAGTCCCAGGGGACCCCGTGTGCCTTTGTGCTGACCTCCAGGTCCTCACAGCCATAAGAACAAGAGCCCGGGGAACGCACAGCTGGATGAATCAGCAGTAGCACCAGCTTTGCTCTCATCTCCCTGCCTGGTCTCCACCTACATCTCAGGTCCACTCCCCATGGAAATCCGGCCTCCAGCCAGATCCTCCTCACCCCTCCAACGCCTCCCCACCATGACCATTACACTCCCCTCATGTGTTTCTATGAAACCCAGCACCCCATCCAGCAAGAGACCCAGTCCTCAGCCCCACACTCCTCTCCCTTGTTACCTAATGCACTGCCACAGGACGTGAAGGTGCCCCCTGCCAAATCTGATCACAGCTCCATCCTGGCCCACGCACCATCCACACTGTGGGTGAATCCAATCTGAACCCTTCACCTGAACTCCAGGCTGTGTGTCCAGGTGCCCAGGGGAGGAATCTGCTCGAGGATTTCTGGGTTCAACAGCCAGAATCTAACTCTTGCCACCAACTTGGACGTGGTGGCACTTCCCTCCTTCTAGCTACTGAGGCCAAACATCTCAGAATCACCTGACTCTTCCTCTTTTCTCTCCCAACCTTCCACATCAGATAGCCTGCTCAGACCTACATGAAAGAACAAACACACACTCCCAACACGGTGCCCACCTCCACTGCCACTACTCTGGCCCATCTACCACCACACTCACCTGGGCTATTGTAGTAGCCTCCTCCCTGGGCTCCCTACACTCGACTGACTGCTTATTAAGCCTGGCTCAGATCAGTTCCTTTTTCTGCTCTAAACCTCCTGTGGCTCCCACCACCCTCTGAATTGAGGCACACCTCTGCAGACCACCATTCCAGGTCTAACTTCTGCTTCTTGCTGTTTCCACCACAAATGAGGGGGACCTAAGTTTGCTAGGCATTCCCAGCTCAACGTCGTCTCTAATATGTTCCAACAATCACTGTGAATGGACTCTCTTCTAGGCTTCATGCCACTGGCTGCCAGAAATGGGAACCAAACCATATGATTCCTGGTCTGCACTCAGGGACCTGATCTTGGATGACCACCTTCCAGGGATCTTAGATGGCAGGGTGAGGAGCGTAGCAGGTAAAACGAGTCCCAGGATGCTACGATCCTGGAGCCCAGGCAAGTGGGAGGTGAAAAGGGTAAGGATCTAGGACACCTATCACTTACCTCTTCATGGTCTGGAAGCCACTCCGCAGCCACAGCAACCTATGGAAAAGCCAGGCCATGAGAAGCAGGCAATAATATTGGGCCCCAACGGCTCAACCAAGGTACCTCAGTCCTCGGTGATGCATGCCTCTTAACAGCTGTGTAATCTTGGACAAATACTCAACCTCCCTGTGAAGTGTTGTGATCCGTCAAATGTGGATAATAATGGTGTCCACCCAAGAGGGCTATTGTTTGCTCATTTCTATCAAGTTCTAACTAGCGACTCTCACTGTCCTCATAAGTGATGCTTCTGTCAGCATTTCCTGGTTGGTATTAAAAATGTACTTTTTCAACATGCCTTTATTGAAGATGTTTGATTTAATCAAATGCTTAGCAGGATATTGATATTTCAACTAATTATTATATGTTAGCTTGTTAAAGCTGCGTTGTCTTAACTGCCTATGTGTTATGTATATACATACATATGTACATATGTATTTTCACCAGTTAGTGTTAAATGAGTATTTCATAAACTCACAAGATAAGAAACTGGGGGATTAGGCTTGAGAAAACTGAGTAGCTACTAGTCCAATTGGCAACTGGCTGCCTGGTATACACCCTCCTGGAGGGAAGCCTGCTAGAGGCCTTGCCACTGGAGCAGTGACTCATGCCTTCTGTCTTAAAAGCTGGGGCAACTTAGGCATCAAAGGAGATGCCCTATTAGCCTACCTGAGTGTTCTTTTTCTCCACGAGGGGAAAAGAGGGCCTGCTGAGCCTGAAGTGGCAAATCTACACCGCTGACCATCTCAGTCTCCAGCCCAGACCTGGGTCCGCTAACTATTCCTCCACACCAGCCAGAAACACTTTGGAGCACAGGAATTCACACCCTGGAAGTGGCCCACCCTCCAGGCTCATCTGAAATAAAAACCTTAACATTCTTCCTTCTAAATATAAGCCCCAGTCCATGCCACGGACCAGGCCACCCCCCACCATCCCTTGGATATCTCCAGCCCAGATCCCTCCCTGGAACTCCGGAACCCCTCAGGTGAGCAAGTTGCCCATGCGACACCTCCACTCTGGGAAACCTCAGGGTTATCACGTCCAAAATCCAACTCCCAATCTTTTCCCTGAAACCTGCTCCCTGCAAACCAAAAAACAGGTTCGTCCTTCCTTTCCTACATTTTCACAGCCACAGCCGGTGCAGCAGGAAATCCTGTCTGTCCCGCTTTTAAAGCCTGTGAGAGACCTGATCATTTCTCCCCTCTCTGGCCACGAGCGACTACAGTCCAGAGCCCACCAGCACTCCATGGTATTTACTTCGTCACAGGTCTTCCAGTCTCCGCTCACACTCTCATCACCCCTACCCCTGTCTCTTTTTCCCTGCGAAGACTTTGGACAATTTTGACACACAGATTGAGCCTCTCCTCTTCACAAGCCTCCCTGGCCACTGGCGGCCGCACAGTGAAGGCCCAGCTGCTGCGGCTGCCTTGTCCCATGTGACTCATCCTCTCATGCGGTTGCGTGCAGACTCCAGACAAATCTCAAGTTTGAGACTCTCAGTTCAGTTCAAGGCTTTGATCGTGCCGGTCCCGAGGCCTGTAACCCTTTCCGAAGCCCCATCATACTGGCTGACAGAAATACGGCCTCTCACCCACGATCTCCTTACTGACCTGGACCCAGGGGCCTGAGCAGGGGACGATCAAGAGGACCTTTATCATCTAGTGGGGCGACGGCGGTGAGAGACCGGAGGACGAACATTTACCTCAGGCGGGACTTTCAGAGCGGCCGCTGCCATCGGACTCTGTGGGCGGAGCAGGGCCAGGAGCTGTGGACCAGGTCGGGCCCCACGCATCCCTGTCCCGGAATCGGAATCAGGTGATTCCCGGGCGCCGCTGCTGAACGTCAGACCCGCATTAGTGCTGAGAAGAGAACGTTAGCCTCCTCTCGCGCCTTCCCGCTCCCGTCACCCCAGTCCAACACCAGCTTCCCGGAGCCTCTCATCCAGCACACAGACCCAAGAGACCCCCGAAAACGACCGCCCCCACTCGAAGGCGGAAGTCCCGCCCCGCGGATTCCAATGGGGAGATATCTACGCAGTCGGCTGAGCACCATCCCCGCAGGAAGCAGCGCCTGCTGGGTAATGTAGTTCACTTGCCGCCAAACCTGCAGGAAGTGGACCGGTAATAGGGCGGGACTGGGCGCAGCCGTTTGCTCGGGCCAGTTACCGCATAGCCCTTACCTCATAACCGTTACCGCGAGACAGCTGTGGGGACCGTTAGTTCCAGACCTAGGTAAGGCGGTTAGAGGTCCTGCTGGGCCAACCGGCCAGGTGCTGGTCCTCTGGTGGAGAGTGTGGCAGAGGGTGGCTTTCTCCCGGGGACGCTCCAGGACTCATGGCCTTGTGGCTGCAGGTGAGCTGAGGGGCACTGTTAGGGGGAGGCAGGGGCCGTGTCCTGCGGAGCTCCAGAGCCCTTGCCACCGTGGGCCACTGGTCTTGAGTGGTACCTAGGTCCTGAGGCAACGGGGAACCTCTCTGCCATCCCTGCCTTCGTGACCTGGTGTCAGCAGCAGTGTGCATGGGTTGCAGTCCGCAGGACCCTGGGACGCAGGTACACTCCTCTCCCGTTGAGGCATCTGAGGAGCCTGAGGGCTAGTTGGGTCCTGGGCACCTGGCTCCCTCAATGATGATAGCTGTGCTGAGTCTGGGGACCTGACCTTGAGTGGACTGCCTGCTAAAACCTGCCTCTTTTGCCCAGCCGGGGCACTGGCAGGAGGACCCAGGTTGGGCGCAGGATGAATGTTCCCTGACAGGATTATGGGCCCAAGCAGGAACTCTCTGCTCACCAGCCAGGACCTAGACCTTGGAGGGTGAAAGTTGTGCCCTGGGCTCTTGCCCTTTCTTGTCATAACAGAGAATAACATTCATTTGATGTAGGTTTATAGAAACATCATTTGATCATGACTTGATCTCAAGAACGACTGATCTGAAACCAAAATTTTGCAACAACTGTCAGGTTGGTTTATTTCTCTTCTTCAATTCTTGTCTCATCACAACAAAATTTGGAGCAATGGACCGAAAGGTGTAGGACAAGTTGCAGCCTGGTTCAGGCTCAGAGAGATTTTTTTATTAGTTTCACACTCCCAAAGGAGTCCTCCTCATCCTTCCAGTCAAGCCCTCTTGGCTTTCCCCTTTTATACTTCCAGTCTTCTCCTTTTTAGGCATCAGTGAACTAAAATGGACTGGAATGGACAAATTTAATTCAGATGACCATTATATCTACTGCTGTGGGAAAGAAGCCCTTAAAAGAAATGGAGTAGCCCTTATAGTCAACAAAAGAGTTTGAAATGCAGCACTTGGGTGCAATCTCAAAAATGAAAGAATGATCTTGGTTCATTTTCAAGGCAAACCATTCAGTATCACAGAATCCAAGTCTGTGCCCCAACCACTAATGCCAAAGAAGCTGAAGTTGAATGGTTCTATGAAGGCCTACAACACCTAGCTGCTTCTGCTAAGTCACTTCAGTCGTGTCCGACTCTATATGCCCCCATAGATGGCAGCCACCAGGCTCCCCCATCCCTGGGATTCTCCAGGCAAGAACACTGGAGTGGGTTGCCATTTCCTTCTAGAACTAACACCAAAAAAAAAAAAAAAAAAAAATGTCCTTTTCATCATAGGGGACTGGAATGCAAAAATAGGAAGTCAAGAGGTACCTGGAGTAACAGGCAAATTTGGCCTTGGAGTACAAAATGAAACAGGGTAAAGGCTAACAGCTTTCCCAAGAGAACACATTGGTCATAGCAAACACCCTCTTCCAACAACACAAGAGATGACTCTACACATGGACATTACCAGATGGTCAATACCAAAATCAGATTGATTATATTCTTTGCAGCCATAGATGGAGAAGCTCTATACAGTCAGCAAAGACAAGACTGGAATCTGACTGTGGCTCAGATCAAGAATTCCTTATTGCCAAATTGAGACTTAAATTGAAGAAAGTATGGAAAACCACTAGGTCATTCAGGTATGACCTAAGTCAAATCCCTTACCATTATACAGTGGAAGTGACAAATATATTCAAGGAATTAGATCTGATAGAGTGCCTGAAGAACTATGGACGGGGGTTTGTAACATTGTACAGGAGGCAGTGATCAAAACCATCCCCAAGAAAAATAAATGAAAAAAGGCAAAATGATTGCCTGAGGAGGACTTACATACAGCTGAGAAAAGAAGCTAAAGGCAAAGGAGAAAAGGGAAAATATACCCATTTCAATGCAGAGTTCCAAAGAATAGCAAGGAGAGATAAGAAAGACTTCGTAAGTGAATAATGCAAAGAAATAGAGGAAAACAATAGAATGGGAAGACTAGAGAACTCTTCAAGAAAATTAGAGATACCAAGGCAACATTTTCATCCAAAGAAGGGCACAATGAAGGACATAAACAGTATGGACCTAACAGAAGTGGAAGACATTAAGGAGAGGTGGCAAGAATACACAGGACTATACAAAAAAAAAAAAGGTCTTAATGACCCAGATAACCATGATGGTGTGATCAATCACCTAGAGCCAGACATCCTGGAATGCAAAGTCAAGTAGGCCTTAGGAAGCATCACTACGAACAAAGCTAGTGGAGATGAAGGAATTCCAGTTCAGTTCAGTTCAGTTCAGTCACTCAGTCATGTCCAACTCTTTGCGGCCCCATGGACTGCAGCACGCCAGGCCCCCCTGTCCATCACCAAATCCCAGAGTTTATTCAAACTCTCATCCTTTGAGTCGGTGATGCCATCCAACCATCTCATCCTCTGTCGTCCCCTTCTCCTCCTGCCCTCAATCTTTCCCAGCATCAGGGTCTTTTCAAAGTTGAACTATTTCAAATCTTAAAAGATGATGCTGTGAAAGTGCTACACTCAATATGCCAGCAAATTTGGAAAACTCAGCAGTGGCCACAGGACTTAAAGAGGTCAGTTTTTAATCCAATCCCAAAGAAGGGCAATGCCAAAGAATGTTCAGACTACCACAAAATTGCACTTATTTCACATGCTAGCAAAGTAATGCTCAAAATTCTCCAAGCTAGACTTCAACAGTATGTGAAGTGAGAACTCCCAGATGTTCAAGTTGGATTTAGTAAAGGCAGAGGAATGAGAGATCAAATTGCCAACATCCGTTGGATCATAGTAAAAGCAAGAGAATTCCGGAAAAACATGCACTTCTGCTTCACTGACTATGCTAAAGCCTTTGATCGTGTGGATCACAACAGACTGTGGAAAATTCTTAAAAGATGGGAATACCAGACCATCTTACCTGCCTCCTGAGAAACCTGTATGAAGGTGAAGAACCAATAGAACCAGACAAGGAACATCAGACTGGTTCCAAATTGGGAAAGGAGTACATCAAGGCTGTATATTGTTTCCCGCCCCACCCCCGTTTATTTAATTTATATAAAGAGTACAAGATGCGAAATGCCAGGCTGGATGAAGCACAAGCTAGAATCAAGGTTGACAGAAATATCAATAACCTCAGATACGTAAATGACCACCACTCTAGAGCAGAAAGCAAAGAGGAACTAAAGAGCCTCTTGATGAAAGTGAAAGAAGAAAGTGAAAAAGCTGGCTTGAAACTCAACATTCAAAAAATTAAGATCATGGCATCTGGTCCCATCACTTCATGGCAAATAGATGAGTTGACAACGGAAGGACTGATGCTGAAGCTGAAACTCCAGTACTTTCGCCACCTGATGCAAAGAGCTGACTCATTTGAAAAGACCCTGATGCTGAGAAAGATTGAAGGCAGGAGGAGAAGGGGACGATAGAGGATGAGATGGTTGGATGGCATCACCAACTCAATGAACATGAGTTTGGGCCCAGGAGTTGGTGATGGACAGGGAGGCCTGGCGTGCTGCGATTCATGGGGTTATGAAGAGTCGGACACGACTGAGTGACTGAACTGAGGCCTCCCTGTCCATCACCAACTCCCGAAGTTCACTCAGACTCATGTCCATCTAGTCAGTGATGCCATCCAGCCATCTCATCCTCTGTCGTCCCCTTATCTTCCTGCCCTCAATCCCTCCCAGCATCAGAGTTCTTTCCAATGAGTCAACTCTTCACATGAGGTGGCCAAAGTACTGGAGTTTCAGCTTTAGCATAAGTCCTTCCAAAGAAATCCCAGGGTTGATCTCCTTCAGAATGTCCTGGTTGGATCTCTTTGCAGTCCAAGGGACTCTCAAGAGTCTTCTCCAGCACGACAGTTCAAAGCATCAGTTTTTTGGCTCTCAGCTTTCTTCACAGTCCAACTCTCACATCCATACATGACCACTGGAAAAACCATAGCCTTGACTAGACGGACCTTTGTTGGCAAAGTAATGTCTCTGCTTTTGAATATGCTATCTAGGTTGGTCATAACTTTCCTTCCAAGGAGTAAGCGTCTTTTAACTTAATGGCTGCAATCACCATCTGCAGTGATTTTGGAGTCCCAAAAAATAAAGGCTGACACTGTTTCCCCATCTATTTCCCATGAAGTGATGGGACCAGATGCCATGATCTTCGTTGTCTGAATGTTGAGCTTTAAGCCAACTTTTTCACTCTGCCCTTTCACTCTCATCAAGAGGCTTTTTAGTTCCTCTTCACTTTCTGCCATAAGGGTGATGTCATCTGCATATCTGAGGTTATTGATATTTCTCCCGGCAATCTTGATTCCAGCGTGTGCTTCTTCCAGCCCAGCGTTTCACATGATGTACTCTGCATATAAGTTAAACAAGCAGGGTGACAATATACAGCCTTGACGTACTCCTTATTTGGAACCAGTCTGTTGTTCCACGTCCAGTTCTAACTGTTGCTTCCTGACCTGCATATAGGTTTCTCAAGAAGGTCAGGTGGTCTGGTATTCCCATCTCTTTCAGAATTTTCCACAGTTTATTGTGATCCACACAGTCAAAGGCTTTGGCATAGTCAATAAAGCAGAAATAGATGTTTTTCTGGAACTCTTGCTTTTTCCATGATCCAAAACTCAGCCTAATCCTCAAACTTGAAACCTTTTCTAGGCGGCGTTAGGTAGGTAGCTCCACTTGTGACCTGCAGGTGGCGCCAATGCCCCCCCTTCATCGTTGGTGCTGTGGTAACTACATTACCCAGGAGCCTCGGCAGCTCTGGGCCAATGAGGCCCCACGGAAGGGGAATTTCCGTTCATAGGGACGATGCCTGGGTGGGACTTCCTGTTCCCGTTTTGGGCGGACGTATTGTTTGCTTTCGGATTAGTCCACCAGATCCGTATCCAGAAGGCTACGTCACACACTGGGTGACGCGATGGGGAAAACGTGAGAGGCGTTGTTGCCCTAAACAGAGGCGGACCTGAGGATTGGTAGTGGCACTGATCGGGTGACCCGGCCGCCGGAGCCCAGGACCTAGCACCTGTCGCTCTGCAGCCACTCGCCTTCCCCAGTCCGCAGGTGCCGATGGCGGCCGCGGTGCTGACGGACCCGGCGCAGGTGGGTGCTGCGCCCCCGGGTCCTCCCTCGACCTCCGTCTCTGAATCCTGAAGCCTCGAATGAGGGAAGCCTCAGAGCCCCGCAGCTCTGGGCCCTGTGTCCCGACCGTAGGGGCGCTCTTGGGCGGACTTTTCTTACAGCCCGCGTGATGGGATGACAGGACGTTACAGAAGTTGGGGCCGGAATGTGCAGAGCATTTGGGAAACCTCGAGTCTGAGTCTTTGGTGTCTGAAAAGATCAGAGGGTCTGAGCCGCTGTGCCTTCGTTCTGAAGGTGATGGGAGCACGGAAGGTTCTAAACAAAGAGACCGTATCTGATGGTTTAAAATGTAGACTGTCCAGGTGTGAAGAAACTTGACGTGAGAGAGAGGACAGTGGAGCATAGAAATGTTGAGAGATGGTCCAAGGCCACGCAGTTGTTAGATGGCCTAGTGGACTGGGGCACACAGGGTAGACTCAGCTCCAGGTCCTAATGGCCGAGCAGCAGCAGGAGAGAGGCCCGAGGCTCTCTTGGGGCTAGATCGTGGTTGCTTCTCTCTCAGTTTCCCTGTATCTACAGGTTCCCCGATCTCAGAAGTAATTATGGGATTTATACAGTGAGACAAGGATGTCCAGTCTCTCATCAATTCCACCTTCACCCATCAGGGCCCCAGGATTGTGGTTTCATAGAACGCGTTACCTTGTACTCTCGCAGCTCTTGAGTCTGAGGACTCCTGAGAAACACCAACCTCAGAGTTCTCAGTCCAGTCCAGGGGTTATAATGCAGGACACTGACTCCTGGTGACCATTGAAATAAGGCGTGGCAGTTTGTTCCAGGCACAGGAACCAGCATACCTGATGGTGAGATTGAATTCGGAATTAAAAAAAAAAACTACAGATCATCACCAAGTCTGGTAGCAGGAGTCAGGCCTGAAATGGCCAACTGAGAAGCCAGGCCTCTGTTCTGAGGGTGGTGTAGCCATGGCAGATGTGGAGCAGAGGAGCGAGGTGATCTGATCTGGGTTTTCACAGCTTCCCTGTAGATGCCATGTTTGATCCCTGGGTTGGGAAGATCCCTTGGAGAAGGAAATGGCAATCCACTCCAGTGTTCTTGCCTGGGAAATCCCATGGACAGAGGAGCCTGGCGGGCTACCATCCATGCGGTCGCAAAGAGTTGGGCACAGCTTAGTGACTAAACAGCAACAGCAACAAAAACGATTCTGAATTCCAAGTGGAGAACAGGCTATGTGGTGAGGGTTGAGGGAATTAGGATAGAGGTGAGGAGAAGGACGGGAGAAGGCTGCTTCTGTATTCCAGGTGAGTTAGAATAAATGGTTGGGCCAGAGGGGTCGCTGTGTAGACGGGAGAAGTGATTGGGTCAGATTTTCTGTGTAAGAAAGAGACAGCCCCAAGGTGTTAGGCCATATCAGTCAGAAGAGTAGAAGCGCCATCAGCTGACGTGGGCAAGTTAGTGGTAGAAGGAACTCTGCATATGGGTATCAGTAGTTTATTTGTGGCCACGTGGAGAGTCTGAGATGTGCCAGAGAACCCTTGAGATATCCAATGAGCTGCTGGACACGCGGCTGAAGTTATATGGAGGGGTTCAGGAGAGAGACATCCAAAAAGTAGAAGATGGCATGTACACAGGTTTACAAGGGGGAAACTCCAGCACCACAACAGTACCGTCCTGCCGCGTCTGGCACAGAGGGTGAGAAAGACCTGTTACAGTGAGCATGTGAGGAAAAAACAGACACATATAATTTGGCAAGCGGGGAGTCAGGGGACCCTCCTGCGCTCCATGACAGGAAGACAAAATGGCTCCTTTCAGCCCGCACTTTTATTGGCAGAAGTCACATGAGATCATTAGGGAATAGCTATACTGGGGAGTTTGATCAGCGCACCGTAAAGAGGGAGTAAAGTTATGGTTCTGCTGTTGATTAGGAATATCTTGTTTTGTTTCCATGGGGACGGACTCAGGGGCAGGCAGTGAAGCGCAGCAGAGAGCACGTCCCACCCGAAGAATGTCCGTTTGGCATACTTACTAGGACAGTCAAGAGAGTGCAGTTTGCCGCACCCTGGAGTCATGAGGCAAGGTGCTGGTCTCTGCTCCAGGCTGCAACACCCTCCTGCAGTCTCCCGGGAATGGTTTCCTGGTAACGGTTACTCAGTAACAGGTGCCTGCAAATGGCTGTGCGCCAGCTCCGCACCTAACCTGTTGATTTCCTCAAGGTTTGGCGGCATGTGAACTACATTACCCAGCAGGCTCTGCTCTCTGGGGGCCAGTTAATGAGCTAGGAAGATGATGGTGGAAGCCAATAACTGGGTAAGCGGCCAGAGTTGTGATCAGATCAGATCAGATCAGTCGCTCAGTCGTGCCCGACTCTTTGCGACCCCATGAATCGCAGCACGCCAGGCCTCCCTGTCCATCACCAACTCCCGGAGTTCACTGAGACTCACGTCCATCGAGTCAGCAATGCCATCCAGCCATCCCATCCTCTGTCGTCCCCTTCTCCTCCTGCCCCCAATCCCTCCCAGCATCAGAGTTCTTTCCAATGAGTCAACTCTTCGCCTGAGGTGGCCAAAGTACTGGAGTTTCAGCTTTAGCATCATTCCTTCCAAAGAAATCCCAGGGCTGATCTCCTTCAGAATGGACTGGTTGGATCTCCTTGCAGTCCAAGGGACTCTCAAGAGTCTTCTCCAACACCACAGTTCAAAAACATCAATTATTCGGTGCTCAGCTTTCTTCACAGTCCAACTCTCACATCCATACATGACCACAGGAAAAACCATAGCCTTGACTATACGGACCTTTGTTGGAAAGTAGAGTGATCTAGAAGAGCAATGTGCATGTGGAAAAGGAGTGTGAATTGATGGCACTTGGGCCCTGATTTGAGGGGCTTAAGGAATAAAGATGAGCCTAACTTTGGTTGTCTGGTAATCATGATTTTAGCAACTTTCAAAGAACTGGCTGGAAGGAGGTGGGTGGGGGTCTCGTACGCCATACCAGCCCCAGAGTTTAGACAGGCCTTTCTGCCCCACCTGCCTGTTGTTGCTGTGGGTGGACACAGTGACCAACGGGACCCTGAGGAGAGAGCAGACATATATGGCACCTGGTGCTGGTGTTTGCTCTGAGCTGAGGAGCTGGGTGGGAAGGAATGGTCAGGGAAGTTCTGTGGTGGCAGATGGGATCCTTGGGAAGGAGACTGCTCACAGACTGCTCTCCCCATTGTGGCAGGGGAATGTGACCTTTGAGGACGTGTTCGTGTCCTTCTCCCAGGAGGAGTGGGGGCTCCTTGATGAGGCTCAGAGGCTCCTGTACCGCGAAGTGATGCTGGAGAACTTTGCACTGATGGCCTCACTGGGTAAGGCCCTCTTGTCCCCTGCAGTGCCTGGACTAGGCTCTCCCCCTTCCCTGTTTCCTGAATCAGAACCATAGGCAGTACCACCACCGCCCTGGTTCCCTGGAGTATGTGCCATGGGTGCCAGGTGTGAACTGTGGGCTCTAGCACTTCTGGTTTCTGAGTGCTCCCACGACCTGCTGCCCTGAAGGCTTGCATGGAGGAATGCAGGCGTGAAGTGTCCAGTTGTCACCCAGTGGATCATGTCCGGTTTGTCCTCTCCCTGACTGGGTGCCTCTGTCCAGATTCATGGCACTCCTGTGCCCCAGATTGTGTCCCCTTCCTCTAGCTGACATTTCTCATAGCCTACCTGTATCGGGAATCCCAAGGACCCAGTACAATCACTACTTGTTGGGACCACTAGGCTATTCCTGCAAGACAATACTTCAGAGATATTTTCATATTTAGGTTTCTTTTCTGAAGGGTGGGTCACCCACACCTGGCCATTTACCTGTCCTGTCTTTTCCTTAGGATATGCATCTTCCATGTCCCATGGGGTTTCCCCACAGGAGCTGGGCAGGGAGCCCTGGGTCTCTGACTGGGCCAACACAATTCCAGCCCTGACCAGAGAGGCTCAGAGTGCAGGTAGCCCTGGTGAGTGGGAGCTGGGGAAAGTGTGATGTCAGGCTGGGTTCTGGTCACTCTCCAGCCTCTCAGTGCCCACAGTGGTTTAAGTGCCAAGGCCACTGCCCACACTTCATTCCTGTCTTTACTGCCCTGTTTACCCACTTACCTTTTATGCTGTGACCTTTGGCCTTTGGCAGTTCATCACCTCTGCCCACATCTCAGCTGTTCCTCTCCACTGCTTCCTCTGTACTGCTCTCCAACACTGGCTTATATGCTGTGTGTGTCATGAGAGGTGCACATCCTTCAGATAATTCTTAAGTACCAGCTATTCTATTCATTTGTAGCTGTTTAGTAAACACACTCTTCTGCATGTCTCCCCAGCCGCCAAGGCCTTCCTACAGTGCATTTGTGGATAATTTCATTGGGGACCCTGGCTCTTTCTGGGCTGTTCATCAGATCTGTGTCCTCTCCCCATCAAAGCCACTTCCAACCTGTGACCTTTAGATGCCAAAGACTGTGGAGCAGCCCTTTACTCAACTTGCACCCTGACCTTTTGTCCTGATGGCAGACCTCAGTCTTAGTTTTGATAAACGCACATTTGTAATAACTGCCCCTTCCCACCAGTGTCACTGTGTACTTTACCAGCATTTGTCTGCTTTCAGGTTGTTGGCATGGAATGGAGGACGATGAGATCCGTTTTGAGCAGAGCATTTCTATAAAAAGAGTGTCTAAGGGCATGATTCCTAAGACGATTCCATCTTCCCAGAAGGCTCACCCCTGTGAGACATGTGGCCCGATCTTGAGAGATGTTCTGCACGTGGCTGAGCACCAGGAAACACGTCCTGGGCAGAAACCATACTTGTGTGTAGCATGTGGGAAACAGCTGTGGTTCAGTGCAAACTTCCCCCTCCACAATCAGCACAGTGGAGAGAAACCCCACAGGAGGGACGTGCACAGGGCCCTTCTTGTGAGCAGCTGCCCTGTCCAGTCGTCAGAGACACCTTTTACCACCGGGGAGGGTTGTGAGGACTTCCCAACCAGCTCAAGCATGTTTCAGCAGCATTACCCTCTTAGCAAGTGGAAGCCACAGAGTGACACCCACTGTGCAGAGGTCTTTCACAGTGGACAGAAGCATTATGAGTGCAGCGAATGTGGGAAGGCCTTCAGCCGCAAAGACTCACTTGTTCAGCACCAGAGAGTCCACACTGGAGAGAGGCCTTACAAGTGCAGCGAATGTGGGAAAACCTTTAGCCGCAAACCCATACTTGCACAGCACCAGAGGATCCACACTGGAGAGATGCCTTATGAGTGTGGCATATGTGGGAAAGTTTTTAATCATAGCTCTAATCTCATTGTACACCAGAGAGTCCACACTGGAGCACGGCCTTACAAGTGCAGCGAATGTGGGAAAGCCTACAGTCACAAATCCACGCTTGTTCAGCACGAGAGTATCCACACCGGAGAAAGACCTTATGAGTGCAGTGAATGTGGGAAATACTTTGGCCACAAATACAGACTCATTAAGCACTGGAGTGTTCATACCGGGGCACGGCCTTATGAGTGCATTGCATGTGGGAAGTTTTTCAGCCAAAGCTCCGATCTTATTGCCCACCAGAGAGTTCACAATGGTGAGAAGCCGTATGTGTGCAGTGAGTGTGGAAAAGCCTTTAGCCACAAACATGTGCTTATGCAGCACCTTAGAATCCACACTGGAGAAAGGCCGTATAAATGCAGTGAGTGTGGGAAAGCCTTCAGGCAAAGGGCTTCCCTCATCAGACATTGGAAGGTTCATGCTGGAGAAAGGCCTTAGGAGAGCAGGCAATACTCTGTCTTATTCAACATAGTGAGTGACACCAGAGAGAGGCTCCGAGAGCAGCCTTCGTGAATAGCTATAAGCTAGAAGATGAGCCTCGTGTTTGAACTCCCACCCTGAGGAGATTCTTCTGTGTACCAGCTCTGTGGGAAGCGTTCTGGGGCAGTATTGTACTTCATAACATGCCTTGGCCACTGTGAAAGGTCTCTGCATGCTTGCCAAAAGCGTGTCACTGCCAGTGTCTGAAAGAAGCCATACATCTGTGCAACAGCAGGGCCCCACATTGTGCATATGTCACCCCAGATGCTTTGGTGGGCAAAATCTCTGCTCTTCCTGTCTTCCCTAGAGGGCACCATCGGTAGCCTGACCCTATTGATGATCCTCACTCCTTCCTGCTCCCTACTGGTGGAAGCATGGGTGTGACCCATTTTCGGTCAGAAGAATGCAACTTAGTTCTGCTGGTTGCCTGCAGAGATGTCCATGTTTCAGACTGTTGGTCTCTTGTGAGCCTCGTGATGAGTTTGACCAGCCCCCAAGTCACCTGACCTGGAAATTGTCTGCCTCATATTGTTCTGGTTTTGCAACACATGCCTTAGTTTCTAAGCTATCTTTTCTCCTGGGAATTTTGTTCACTCTGTGGGTTGGGTTGAGAACAGAATTGGGCTTGCCAGCCTGAAAGAATGAACAGCTTGTGTGAGAAGGCCGACTGTTGAGTCTCAGTGGTATTTGCAGAAGGATAAAGAAAGAACAGCTCTTATTCTAGTTTCAGCCTAATTTACATCACTGCTCAAGACCTCCTGGGAAGGAGTACCAGGCTTTGCAGGCCTAATTGTGTGTCCTGTATGTTGAGATGATTTGTGTGACAAAGGTCTTCTTGAGCAGGTTGTCAACCTCTGATGTATGTGGGAACAGCATGAATTGGGTCCCTTGTTCCTAGGGAATGTTTCAGAACTTGATTCCCTGGGACCTGCCTGCATCCCTGACATTATTTAGGAGGGTAATATTTGGTAGGCAGATGTCACTGTCACCTACAAGGACAAGTTCAGTTCAGTTCAGCCGCTCAGTCATGTCCGACTCTGCAACCCCATGAATTGCAGCACGCCAGGCCTCCCTGTCCATCACCAACTCTCAGAGTTCACTCAGACTCAAGTCCATCGAATCAGTGATGCCATCCAGCCATCTCACCCTCTGTCGTCCCCTTCTCCTGCCCCCAATCCCTCCCAGCATCAGAGTCTTTTCCAATGAGTCAACTCTTCGCATGAGGTGGCCAAAGTACTGGAGTTTCAGCCTTAGCATCATTCCTTCCAAAGAACACCCAGGGCTGATCTCCTTCAGAATGGACTGGTTGGATCTCCTTGCAGTCCAAGGGACTCTCAAGAGTCTTCTCCAACACCACACTTCAAAAGCATCAATTCTTTAGTGCTCAGCTTTCTACACAGGCCAACTCTCACATCCATACATGACCAGTGGAAAAACCATAGCCTTGACTAGACGGACCTTTGTTGGCAAAGTAATGTCTCTGCTTTTCAATATGCTATCTAGGTTGGTCATAACTTTTCTTCCAAGAAGTAACCGTCTTTTAATTTCATGGCTGCAGTCACCATCTGCAGTGATTTTGGAGCCCCCAAAAATAAAGTCTGACACTGTTTCCACTGTTTCCCCATCTATTTGCCATGAAGTGATGGGACCAGATGCCATGATCTTCATTTTCTGAATGTTGAGCTTTAAGCCAACTTTTTCACTCTCCACTTTCACTTTCATCAAGGGGCTTTTCAGTTCCTCTTCACTTTCTGCCATAAGGGTGGTGACATCTGCATATCTGAGGTTATTGATATTTCTCCCAGCAATCCTGATTCCTGCGTGTGCTTCTTCCAGCCCAGCCTTTCTCATGATGTACTCTGCATATAAGTTAAATAAGCAGGGTGACAATATCCAGCCTTGACATATTCCTTTTCCTATTTGGAACCAGTCTGTTGTTCCATGTCCAGTTCTAACTTTTGCTTCCTGACCTGCATATAGGTTTCTCAAGAGGCAGGTCAGGTGGTCTGGTATTCCCACCTCTTTCAGAATTTTCCACAGTTTATTGTGATCCACACAGTCAAAGACTTTGGCATAGTCAATAAAGCAGAAATAGATGTTTTTCTGGAACTCTCTTGCTTTTTCTATGATCCAGCGGATGTTGGCAATTTGATCTCTGCTTCCTCTGCCTTTTCTAAAACCAGCTTGAGCATCTGGAAGTTCACAGTTCACGTGTTGCTGAAGCCTGGCTTGGATAATTTTGAGCATTACTTTACTAGCGTGTGAGATGAGTGCAATTGTGCGGTAGTTTGAGCATTCTTTGGCATTGCCTTTCTTTGGGATTGGAATGAAAACTGACCTTTTGCAGTCCTGTGGCCACTGCTGAGTTTCCAAATTTGCTGGCATATTGAGTGCAGCACTTTCACAGCATCATCTTTCGGGATTTGAAGTAGCTCAACTGTAATTCCATCACCTCCACTAGCTTTGTTCGTAGTGATGCTTTCTAAGGCCCACTTGACTTCCCATTCCAGGATGTCTGGCTCTAGGTCAGTGATCACACCATCATGATTATCTTGGTCGTGAAGATCTTTTTTGTACAGTTCTTCTGTGTATTCTTGCCACCTCTTCTTAATATCTTCTGCTTCTGTTAGGTCCTTACCATTTCTGTCCTTTATCGAGCCCATCTTTGCATGAAATGCTCCCTTGGTATCTCTAATTTTCTTGAAGAGATCTCTAGTCTTTCCCATTCTGTTGTTTTCTTTCTATTCCTTTGCATTGATCGCTGAGGAAGGCTTTCTTATGTCTTCTTGCTATTCTTTGGAAGTCTGCATTCAGATGCTTATATCTTTCCTTTTCTCCTTTGCTTTTCGCTTCTCTTCTTTTCACAGCTATTTGTAAGGCCTTCCCAGACAGCCATTTTTTGCCTTTTTGCATTTCTTTTGTATGGGGATGGTCTTGATCCCTTTCTCCTGTACAATGTCACGAACCTCTCTCCATAGTTCATCAGGCACTCTTATCAGATCTAGCCCCTCAAATCTATTTCTCACTTCCACTGTATAATCATAAGGGATTTGATTTAGATCATACCTGAATGGTCTAGTGGTTTTCCCTACCTTCTTCAATTTCAGTCTGAATTTGGCAATAAGGAGCTCATGAGTATAGAATAACTTAAAATGCATTTTTATGGTTCTAGCCTTTTAAACTCTGCATAATTATTTTGTGATTTATCAGTGTTCTGTGTATCAGTTCATTCTTTTTCATCCATACTTTTACTTACAGTATTCCACTTTAGAGAAGTAGTTCCAAAGCACGTGACCCAGGAGAGAACTCACAAGGACAAAGCTATACTTTCTGTTATGACCTTAACCTGGAGGTGATGTGCCACCGCTTCTGACTTACTCTATGGACAATACAGACTAATGCTGGTACATGGTGCAAGGGGACTCGCTTTACAACAGTAAGATGCAACGTGGGAGGTATTTGGGGGGGCATTTCTTGGATACTGGTGACCACAGTCATGGTTTTTCTTTTTTTACCTTTGTGTATAGCCTTTTAAGGAAGAAGGCAATGGCACCCCACTCCAGTACTGTTGCCTGGAAAATCCCATGGACGGAGGAGCCTGGTGGGCTGCAGTCCATGGGGTCGCAAAGAGTCAGACACGACTGAGCGACTTCACTTTCACTTTCCACTTTCATGCATTGGAGGAGGAAACGGCAACCCACTCCAGTGTTCTGGCCTGGAGAATCCCACAGACGGAGAAGCCTGGTAGGCTGCAGTCCATGGGGTCGCACAGAGTTGGACACGACTGAAGCGACTTAGCAAAGCCTTTTAATGAGGAATTATATTGACTGATTTAAAAAGTTAAACCAACCTTGCATTTCTGAGGTAAATCCCATTTGATCATGATGCTCTACTCTTTTTATGCATGGTTCAATTTTATACACTGGTTTTCTTTTCTTGTTGAAGATTTTTGTATCCATGCTCACGAGAGCTGTTAGTCTCTCTCTCTCTCTCTCTTTTTTTTTTTTGGCTCTGATATTTTTAATGCTTGGGTTTGGTTGCTATCAGCGTAATGTTGGGTTTACAGAATAAGTTGGTTAAGTATCCCCTGCTCTTTAATTTTCTGGACAAGTTTGTGAAGAATTGACAGTGTTTGTTTCTTGTTTGATAGAATTCACCAGTGAAGTATGTAGGCCGGGGGTCTATTTTGTGGAAAAGTTTCTAACTGTAAAATTCCATAGTGAACCTGTGCTATGCTTAGTCGCTCAGTCGTGTCCGACTCTCCCTCTGGAGACCATCAGGTTCCTCTGTCCACGGGATTTTCCAGGCACGAATACTGGAGTGGGTTGCCATTTCCTGCTCCAGAGGATCTTCCCAACCCAGGGACTGAACTTGCCTCTCTTAGGAGTGTAGTGAAGTGGCTCAGTCTTGTCCGACTCTTTGCGACCCCATGGACTGTAGCCTACCAGGCCCTCCGCCATGGGATTTTCCAGGCAAGAGTACTGGAGTGGGTTGCCATTTTCTTCTCCAGGGGATCTTGCCTCTCTTGCGTCTCCTGAATTGGCAGGCAGATTGCTTACCACTAACGCCACTTGGGAAACCATAGTGGACCTAGGTTTGTAGAATTTACCCCCTCCCCCCGCCACACACACACACACCTATACAATCAGTGAGCTTTGGTAGTTTGTATCTCTCGTGGAGTTTTTGAAGTAGTCAAAATTTTCAAGCTATTGTCTTATTTTAGTACCTGTGGAATCTGTAGTGGTGCCTCCTCTCTTATTCTTATACTGATAATGTCCATATTTTTTTTCTTTACCAGCAATTTATCAGCTTTATTGATCTTCTTCGAGCACTTGACTTCACTGATTTTTCTGTTTTGTTTTCCCTCATTTTGACTTTACTGTTACCTTTTGCTTTTATCATCTTTCATTTCTCTTCTGCTACATTTTAGCATAGAAGCTGAGTTCCTTCATTTGAAACCTTTGGGTTTTTTGCTAGTATAGTTGCTGAATACTAAGAACCACCCTGTAACAAGTACTTTAATTACCTCCCACAAAACTTAATATGTTGTATTTTCATTTAAGTTATTTTAAACCTTTTCCAGTTTCGTTTTAAATTTCTTCTGACACATGGTTCTTTTAGAAGTATGTTATTTGGGCTTTTCTTTTTGGTAATTGATTTCCAATTTAATTCATTATAGTCAAAGTATACACATTATGACTTGAATTATTTTCATTTATAGGTATTTGATTTATGGCCCAGAATATGGGTTATCCTGTGTTTCACGTTAACTTGAAATGAATGTATATTGTTTTCTTGTTTGGTGGAGAGTTTCTACAAATGTCATCTCAAGTTAATGTAATTAATAATGTCTAAGTTTTCTGTGTCCTTACTCATGGGATGGGCACTGCTCTGTCAATTATTTGAATGGGGTTGTTGACATCTCTGACTCTAAAAGTGGATTTTCCTATTTTTCTGTTTAGTTCTATCATGTTTTCCTTTGTGCTATTTATTTTTATTCTATTTTTATTTTTCTATTTGCTTTGTGCCTTTTTATTAGGTGAATAAACGTTTCCTACTGTTATGTCCACTTAATGAGTAGACCTCTTTAGCATTAATAAAAGGCCTTCTTGGGACTTCCCTGGTGGTCCAGTGGTTAAGACTCTGTGGAAGTACCGTGCGCTAGCCGATTGTGCCGCTGGAGCATTAGACTCTGTACTCCCAATGCATGGGGCCTGGGTTCAGTCCCTGGTCAGGGAATAGATCCCCCATGCCGCAACCAAGGCCTGGGGTCCTCTTTATCTATAGTGATATTCTTTGCCCTAAAATCCACCTTGTCATACACTGTTAACATTGTGTAGTTTTGATTCAATACTCATTTTGCATTTTTGAGTGAGTGAAGGTCGCTCAGTCACACCTGACGTTTTGTGACCCCATGGACTATACAATCCATGGAATTCTCCAGGCCAGAATACTGGAGTGGGTAGCCATTCCCTTCTCCAGGGATCTTCCCAACCCAGGGATCAAACCCAGGTCTCCCGCATTGCAGGCAGATTCTTTACTAGTTGAGCCACAAGGGAAGCCCTTTGCCTTTTTGGGTACTGAAAATACCTGCTTTTCAGTAGATATTCTTTATATATTTTTAAGGTTTTTTTTAATGTGGACTGTTTTTTAAAAGTCTTTATTAATTTGTTACAATATTGTTTCTGTTGTATGTTTTGTTTTGTTTTGTTTTTTGACCATGAGGCATGTGGGATCTTAGCTCCCTGACCGGGGTTCAAACCTGCACCCCCTTCATTGGAAGGCGAAGTCTCAACCACTGGACTGCCAGAGAAGTCCCAGAGATATTCTCGATATTTTACATGCTTAAGTTCCTTAGAAAGAGTATGATCTTTGGGGATCTTGATTCCAAACATTTTTAGGTGGAATTATTGCAGCAATCATTTTAAGGCTATTTTCTCACCCTCTGCTGAGACACAAGTCATTCTGTATTTTCTACCGTATGCTTCCTAAGGTTTCTGATTTAAACTGATTGGAACAGGTGCTATTCTGTTCTCTACATTATCCTTGGAAATTGTTTCATTGAATCCTTTTGGGTGTTTCTTTACTCAACCTCTGGTCCTTCCCTACCTATATATACAGATTTGTACTGAGCTGAATACTTGAAGATGACCCTCTGTGGGTCTCTCTCTTGTCCTGTGCTCTGTTGGACTCCAGACACCTTAGCAAGCCCAGGTTGTAAGTTCTTTCTCATATCAGGATGATTTTGGGGATCTCCCTGGTCTCAGCACTTTTGTATTAGAGCCTGGGAACTTCCTTTCATGGAAACCTGAGATGGCCATGGGGCTCGTATCATTTATTTGCTCTCTCTGATAGGTTACTGGTATTTTTTCCAGTATATTAAGAATCAATTTCATGTACTTTTTTTTTTTTTCAAGAAAATCTATGAATTGTCCTAAAGCAGATACTTTGAATAAATTAGTAGAATTGATAAAACCTCCAATTACATCAGGAAAAAAAAAAAAAGAGAAATCACATGTTTATAAATATAAACAAGGAAAGAAGGTATAGCACTAGATATCTTTGAGACATAATGGATAATGTGTGATTGTTTTATATTTTGACTGTGCCATGTGGCATGTGGGATCTTAGTTCCCTAAGAGCAAAACCAGGTAATGAAATATATCAGGGTGTGAGTGTAGATGCAAAAAAAAAAAAAAAAAATCCTTAGCAAAATTTTAGAGAATTAAATGTGTGTATTTATATATGGCATATTTTGAATTGTTAAGCCAGTTTTACACTCCTGATAATGATTACAACCTAGTCAGATTGATCATGAATATAAGGTTGGTTTAGGGGCTTGCCTGGTGACTCAGCTGTTAAGAATCTGCCTGCAATGTAGGAAACGTGGGCTCAATCCCTAGGTCGTGAAGATCCCCTGGAGGAGGGCATGGCAACCCCCTCCAGTATTCTTGCCCAGAGAATCCCATGGACAGAGGAGCCTGGCAGGCTGCAGTCCAAGGGTTGCAAAGAGTCAGACATGACTGAAGCGACTTAGCACGCACGCACACAACATTGGTTTAACAATTGAACATATATTAATTTAATCCGTATTAACTAGAAGGTATGGTATAATGATTATATCTGGTCTTTGTCCCAGGTTCCTGTCACAGAGCTTGAGAAATCATGAAATTCCTGGTGTGATAGGAGTCTTTCTGGTGCTGATGGAGTGACGCTTGATAAGCCCCTAAAAAGTTTGAGGATGAGGACTGGTTACCAGAAAGACCAAGTGTATGATTAAAAGTTTGAAACTGAGCCAGACAGACCTGTGGGGAGAGAAGAGGATCTAGATGTTTTGTTCCGGCATGTGACCATGATCTAATCAGTTGTGTCTGTGTAATCAAATTCTGATCCAAACACTGGATGGACAAGACTGGATGGGGCTTCTGGTTGGTGAACATATTGATGTGCAGGAGAGTGGTATGTCTGTACTCCCCAGAGACAGGTCATGGAAACTTCACACCTGGGACCTGCCCATACCTTTCCCTTGCATTCATTCCGTTGGCTGTTCCTGAGCTGTATTCTTGATAACAAAACTGGAATCATAGGAATAGCACTCTTAGTAAGTCCTCTGAGCCATTCTAGCCAATTCTTGAACCTAAGGGGATCATGAGAACTCCTGAAATTATAGCCAGCTGGCCAGAAGTGCAGTTGGGCCCTGTGACTTGAAACTCCTTTCTGAAGTGAGGAGGACTTTCTTGTGGAGGACTGAACCCTTAAAGATGCGGAGACCGACACAAACTCTGGGTAGTTAGTGTCAGAAACTTGATGTCAGAACCAATATATGGTGGCGTTAGAGACCGAAAGCTGACATTACATTTAATGGGGAAGGTTTGGATGTTTCCCCCAATACCAGGAATAAGGAGGAAGGTCCACTCTCACAGCTTCTATGTAATGTTGCACTGAGAGTCTGTTCTGGTGACACAGGAAAATTAGAGAGAATAAATGATGCGCAAATTGTAAAGGAAGACCCAAAGTAGCCATTATTCACAGATGACATGCTTATCTATTTAGAAAACCCTTTACTATATATTTAAAAAAATAAGATCTAATTGATTAGTCAAGGTTACAGGATAAAAAGTCAATATACAATAAATGTTTGGAAGTTGAAAAACTATACTGCTTATTGTAGCATCAATATATGAAATATATAGGAATTTACGAAAGAAAATACATTCAACAACTACAAAGCAAATTCACAAAACTTCACTGAGACATAACCATGTTTCTGGACCTAAGGACTTAATATTTTAATTTATTCTCCTGTAATTGTGCTGTTGGTTCACACAGCTATCAAATGCCCAGTGACTTTGGTAGAAATTGACAAAATGATTCTAAAATTCATGTGAAAATTCAAAAAACCTAAAATATTCAAATTTTGGAAAGAACACAGATTTTAAAGGTTTTAGTCTGATTTTAAGAATCAATTATAGAATTGTTAGCTTTACTAACAAAAGTGTAATATTGATGAAAGGACAGACAAAAATATATAGAGCACAGAAACAGACCCACACCTGCACTGTCTATTTTCCATAAAATTGCCAACAATGTTTTCAACAAAATGCTCGAAGATAACATCCATCTGAAAAAGAAAGTAGCAGAAACCATCAACATCTCATCATTTAGTAATTAATCTGAAGTTCATAACCTTGAATGCCTGAAACACAAACATTACATCTCATAGGAGATATGGATGAGGAGCACTCTTTGAACATGGGTTAAACAAAGACTTTTTTACCAGACATAAAAACCAAAACCCAAATAAAATAATAAATTGAGACTTCAGATCAGATCAGTTGCTCGGTCGTGTCCGACTCTTTGCAATCCCATGAATCGCAGCATGCCAGGCCTCCCTGTCCATCACCAACTCCCGGAGTTCACTGAGACTCACGTCCATCGAGTCCGTGATACCATCCAGCCATCTCATCCTCTGTCGTCCCCTTCTCCTCTTGCCCCCAATCCCTCCCAGCATCAGAGTCTTTTCCAATGACTCAACTCTTTGCATGAGGTGACCAAAGTACCGGAGTTTTAGCTTTAGCATCATTCCTTCCAAAGAAAGCCCAGGGCTGATCTCCTTCAGAATGGACTGGTTGGATCTCCTTGCAGTCCAAGGGACTCTCAAGAGTCTTCTCCAACACCACAGTTTAAAAGCATCAATTCTTCGGCGCTCAGCCTTCTTCACAGTCCAACTCTCACATCCATACATAACCACAGGAAAAACCATAGCCTTGACTAGACGGACCTTTGTTGGCAAAGTAATGTCTCTGCTTTTGAATATGCTATCTAGGTTGGTCATAACTTTCCTTCCAAGGAGTAAGCGTCCTTTAATTTCATGGCTGCAGTCACCATCTGCAGTGATTTTGGAGCCCAGAAAAATAAAGTCTGACACTGTTTCCACTGTTTCCCCATCTATTTCCCATGAAGTGATGGGACCGGATGCCATGATCTTCGTTGTCTGAATGTTGAGCTTTAAGTCAACTTTTTCGCTCTCTACTTTCATTTTCATCAAGAGGCTTTTGAGTTCCTCTTCACTTTCTGCCATAAGGGTGGTGTCATCTGCATATCTGAGGTTATTGATATTTCTCCTGGCTTACTCAATTAAAATATTTGCTATTAAAAAGACCCATTTGTGAAAGTTTCAGGAATGCCCTGGCAGTCCAGTGGGTAAGACTCAGTGTTTTCATTGGGGTGGCCTGGGTTCAATCCCTGATTGGGGAACTAAAATCCTACAAGCCATATGGTGGGGACAGAAAAAGGAAAGAAGAAAGTTTAAAGTATAAACTAAACTTCATCTGATTAATAACTGGTGTCCAGAATTTTAAAATAACCTTTACAAGAATAAGGAAAACTGATTTTTTAAAAATAAAATTTTTGAATACATGTTTCACTAAAGAAGATAACATGAATATGGGACTTTCCTGGCAGTCCAGTGGTTCAGTGCAGTCAATCAGTCGTGTCCAACTTTTTGCAACCCCATGGACTGCAGCGCACCAGTCTTCCCTGTCCATCAGCAACTCCCGGAGCCTACTCAAACTAATGTCCGTGGAGTCAGTGATGCCATCCAACCATCTCTTCTTCTGTCACCCCCTTCTCCCGCCTTCAATCTTTCCCAGCATCAGGGTGTTTTCCAGTGAGTCGGTTCTTTACATCAGGTGGTGAAAGTATTGGAGTTTCAACTTCAGCATCAGTCCTTCCAATGAATATTCAGGACTGATTTCCTTTAGGATTGACTGGTGTGATCTCCTTGCTGTCCAAGGAACTCTCAAGAGTCTTCTCCAACACCAGAGTGCAAAAGCCTCAATTCTTCAGCACTCAACTCTCTTTATGGACCAGTCCAGTGGTTCAGTTCAGTGCAGTCGCTCAGTCGTGTCCAACTCTTTGCGACCCCATGAATCACAGCACGCCAGGCCTCCCTGTCCATCATCAACTCTCAGAGTTCACTCAGACTCACATCCATCGAGTCAGTGATGCCATCCAGCCATCTCATCCTCTGTCGTCCTCTTCTCCTCCTGCCCTTAATCCCTCCCAGCAATTCTTCGCATGAGGTGGCCAAAGTACTGGAGTTTCAGCTTTAGCATCATTCCTTCCAAAGAAAGCCCAGGGCTGATCTCCTTCAGAATGGACTGGTTGGATCTCCTTGCAGTCCAAGGGACTCTCAAGAGTTTTCTCCAACACCACAGTTCAAAAGCATCCATTCTTCGGCGCTCAGCCTTCTTCACAGTCCAACTCTCACATCCATACATGATCACAGGAAAAACTATAGCCTAGACTAGATGGACCTTGTTGGCAAAGTAATGTCTCTGCTTTTCAATATTCTATCTAGGTTGGTCATAACTTTCCTTCCAAGGAGTAAGCGTCCTTTAATTTCATGGCTGCAGTCACCATCTGCAGTGATTTTGGAGCCCAGAAAAATAAAGTCTGACACTGTTTCCACTGTTTCCCCATCTATTTCCCATGAAGTGATGGGACTGGATGCCATGATCTTCATTTTCTGAGTGTTGAGCTTTAGGCCAACTTTTTCGCTCTCTACTTTCACTTTCATCAAGAGGCTTTTGAGTTCCTCTTCACTTTCTGCCATAAGGGTGGTGTCATCTGCATATCTGAGGTTATTGATATTTGTCCTGGCAATCTTGATTCCAGCTTGTGTTTCTTCCAGTCCAGCATTTCTCATGATGTACTCTGCATATAAGTTAAATAAGCAGGGTGACAATATACAGCCTTGACGTACTCCTTTTCCTATTTGGAACCAGTCTGTTGTTCCATGTCCAGTTCTAACTTTTGCTTCCTGACCTGCATACGGATTTCTCAAGAGGCAGGTCAGGTCATCTGGTATTCCCATCTCTTTCAGAATTTTCCACAGTGTATTGTGATCCACACAGTCAAAGGTTTTGGCATAGTCAATAAAGCAGAAATAGATGTTTTTCTGGAACTCTCTTGCTTTTTCCATGATCCAGCGGATGTTGGCAATTTGGTCTCTGGTTCCTCTGCCTTTTTTGAAACCAGCTTGAACATCAGAAAGTTCACGGTTCACATATTGCTGAAGCCTGGCTTGGAAAATTTTGAACATTACTTTACTAGTATGTGAGATGAGTGTAATTGTGTGGTAGTTTGAGCATTCTTTGGCATTGTCTTTCTTTGGGATTGGAATGAAAACTGACATTTTCCAGTCCTGTGGCCACTGCTGAGTTTTCCAAATTTGCTGGCATATTGAGTGCAGTACTTTCACAGCATTATCTTTCAGGATTTGAAATAGCTCAACTGGAATTCCATCACCTCCACTAGCTTTTTTTGTAGTGATGCTTTCTAAGGCCCACTTGACTTCCCATTCCAGGATGTCTGGCTCTAGGTCAGTGATCACACCAACGTGATTATCTTGGTCGTGAAGATCTTTTTTGTACAGTTCTTCTGTGTATTCTTGCCACCTCTTCTTGATATCTTCTGATGAACTATGGAATGAGGTTCATGACATTGTACAGGAGACAGGGATCAAGACCATCCCCATGGAAAAGAAATGCAAAAAAGCAAAATGGCTGTCTGGGGAGGCCTTACAAATAGCTGTGAAAAGAAAAGAAGTGAAAAGCAAAGGAGAAAAGGAAAGATATAAACATCTGAATGCAGACTTCCAAAGAATAGCAAGAAGAGATAAGAAAGCCTCCCCCAGCGATCAATGCAAAGAAATAGAGGAAAACAACAGAATGGGAAAGACTAGACATCTCTTCAAGAAAATTAGAGATACTAAGGGAACATTTCATGCAAAATGGGCTCGATAAAGGACAGAAATGGTATGGACCTAACAGAAGCAGAAGATAACAAGAAGAGATGGCAAGAATACACAGAACTGTACAAAAAAGATCTTCACGACCCAGATAGAGCAATATTGCATAGGAACCTGGAATGTCAGGTCCATGAACCAAGGCAAATTGGAAATGGTCAAACAAGAGATGGCAAGAGTGAATGTCGACATTCTAGGAATCAGCGAACTCAAATGGACTGGAATTTAACTCAGATGACCATTATATCTACTACTGCGGGCAGGAATCCCTTAGAAGAAATGGAGTAGCCATCATGGTCAACAAAAGAGTCTGAAATGCAGTACTTGGATGCAATCTCAAAAACGACAGAATGATCTCTGTTCATTTCCAAGCCAAACCATTCAATATCACAGTAATCCAAGTCTATGCCCCAGTCAGTAATGCTGAAGAAGCTGAAGTTGAACGGTTCTATGAAGACCTACAAGACCTTTTAGAACTAACACCCAAAAAAGATGTCCTTTTCATTATAGGGGACTGGAATGCAAAAGTAGGAAGTCAAGAAACACCTGGAGTAACAGGCAAATTTGGCCTTGGAATACGGAATGAAGCAGGGCAAAGGCTAATAGAGTTTTGCCAAGAAAATGCACTGGTCATAGCAAACACCCTCTTCCAACAACACAAGAGAAGACTCTACACATGGACATCACCAGATGGTCAACACCGAAATCAGACTGATTATATTCTTTGCAGCCAAAGATGGAGAAGCGCTATACAGTCAACAAAAACAAGACCAGGAGCTGACTGTGGCTCAGATCATGAATTCCTTATTACCAAACTCAGACTTAAATTGAAGAAAGTAGGGAAAACCACTAGACCATTCAGGTATGACCTAAATCAAATCCCTTATGATTATACAGTGGAAATGAGAAATAGATTTAAGGGCCTAGATCTGATAGATAGAGTGCCTGATGAACTATGGAATGAGTCCAGTGGTTAAGATTCCCCAATTCCAATGCAGGGGGTAAGGGTTCGACCTCTGGTTTGGGAACTAAGATCCCAAATGCTGCACAATGCAACAACAACAAAAAGTAATAAGCATGTGAAAACATGATCAATATCATTAATCACTAAGAAAAGTGCAAATTATACACAAAACACCAAAGCATACTTCAGTGCAGTGGAACTCACATTACTGGTGGAATGCAAAATGTTAAAACCCACTTTAAAAAACTCGTAATTTCTATAAAATGACAGATGAACTTATCATGTGATACAGCCATGTAATCTGTAGGTATATTGCCAAGAGGAATTTAAAAAGCTGTGTCCACAGAAATGCTTGTACTTTACTGTTCACAGCAACAGCAGCTTTTTTTGATTCGAGCCAATAGCTAGGGGGAAAAGATTCTGCAAATGCACATGCATAAATGACCTGGTAATAGTACTAGTTTGCTAGGCCTGTCATCATAAAATACCACAAACTGGCCAAACAATACATATCCTCTCATAGTTCTGGAGGCCAGAAGTCCAAGATCAAGATGCTGTTAGGTGCCTCTGCGGCCTCCTTGGTTTGCAGATAGCCGCTGTCTTGTATCCTTCCTCCGGAGTCCTCTGCAGGGGATGGGCTCAGCTGCAGTGCAGGAGGCCAGTGGGGCAGGCAGGAACTCCTTTGACTGTTTTCCTTTATTTCTGCATTTTTGCACTTCTCTGATTAATCTTATTCTTTGGCTAAGGTTTTTGCACAGACAAAATGCAGGTAGAAGACATGGGGCCAGTGGAGGAAGGACCATAGGACCCTGTTCTGTTTCACAATCCTTGAGTGTAGACCATTGTATTGTGTTCAGGGCTCATTTTCCCAGGAAGTTTCTCCCTCTGGAGAGTTTATCTATGGTCTCACATGTGGTCCATCTTTTTTTCTTTTTTTTTTTTAATGGATGGGATGAGACTGCTTTTTATTTTTATTTTTTGGCTGTGCCAGGTCTTTGTTGCTGCGTGGGCTTTTCTCTGGTTGTGGCAAGCAGGGGCTACACTCTAGTTGTGGTGTGTGGGCTTCTCACTGCGGTGGCTTCTCCTATTGCAGAGTATGGGCTATAGAACAAGCGGGCTTCAGTGGTTACAGCACGTGGGCTTACTAGTTGCAGTTCCTGGGCTTTAGACACAAGCTCAATAGTTGTGGTGCTCAGCATGTGGGGTCTTCCTGGACCAGAGATCAAACCTGCATCTACTGCATTGGTAGGGAGGTTCTTCACCACTGAACCATGAGGGAAGCCCTCCAGTGGTCCATCTTGATCTTTGGCTTGTTCCAGTTGGGAGTCCCCTGAGGGTCGCTGAATCTGCGATAAGACATCTTCAAACGAGGCCAGGTGAGAAGGCAAGGTGGTCTCAGGTTTTGTGTTGCCCCCTGAAGGGAATACAATATATAAAAAGGCTTCTATGTGATGGCAACATAGAAGAAAAATCTTATTGGGGAAAGGGATTTCGAGTGCAGCAAATACCAGGAAACCTCCATTAGAAAGTCCCATCTCATTTATCGCCAGAGAATCCACATTGCAGACAGAATGAGTGCTGTGAGGAACTCTTTAGATATAACCACATTAAACAGAATCCACAGTGGTAAAGACTATATGAAAGGGTCTGTGCTACTGTATGCCACAGGGAACTATATTAAATACCTTGAAATGACATAAAATGAAAAAATATATATATGGAATCGCTTTGCTGTACACCTGAAACATTGTAAATCATTTATAATTTTTTAAGAAATAAAAGACGTTATGAGTTCAGAAGTTATGGTAAATTAGGTACAATGATAAACTCCTAGATTGCTGAGAGAAATATTGACAATCTCAGATATGCAGATGATACCAGTTTAATGGCAGAAAGTGGGAAAATGGCAGAAAGAGGAACTAAGAAACCTCTAGATGAGGGTGAAAGAGGAGAGTGAAAAAGCTGGCTTAAAACTCAACATTCAAAAAACTATGATCATGGAATCTGGTCCCATCACTTGATGGCAAATAGAAGGGGAAAAAGTGGAAGCAGTGGCAAGTTTTATTTTCTTAGACTCCAAAATCACTGAGGATGGTGACTGTAGCCATGAAATTAAAAAACACTTTCTCCTTGGAAGGAAAAACTATGACAAACCTAGGCATCATATTAAAAAGCAGAGACATCAGTTTGCCAACAAAGGTGTGTATTGTCAGAGCTATGGTTTTTCAAGTAGTCATATATGGATGTGAGAGTTGGACCATAAAGAAGGTTGAGCACCAAAGAATTCATGCTTCCGAACTGTGGTGCTGGAGAAAACTCTTGAGAATCCCTTGGACAGCAAGGAGATCAAACCAGTCAATCATAAAGAAATCAATCCTGAGTATTCATTGGAAGGACTGATGCTGAAGCTGAAATGCCAATACTTTGGCCAACTGATGGGAAGAGCTAACTCTTTGGGAAAGACTCATACTGGGAAAGATTGAAGGCAAAAGGAGAAGGGGGCGAGAGGATGAGATGGTTGGATAGCATCATTGACTCAATGGACATAAATTTGAACAAACTCCAGGTAATAGTGGAGGATACAGCCTGACATGCTGCAGTCTATGGAGTTGCAAAGAGTCCAACACGACTTAGCAACTGAACAAAAACCACAACCAATTCTTAACACTGGAAAAACTCCTATGAGTTATGTTGGAATGGGCCTTCTGAGTACAGTGAACATGGAATGTTGTTTTGGTAGAGCTATCTACAAGGGCTTCTCTTGTGGCTCAGCTGGTAAAGAATCTGCCTGCAATGCAGGAGACCTCGGTTCAATTCCTGGGTGGAGAAGATCTGCTGAAGAAGGGATAGGCTACCCACTCCAGTATTCTGGCCTGGAGAATTCCATGGACTGTATAGTCCATGGGGTCTCAAAGAGTTGGGCATGACTGAGTGACTTTCACTTTGCACTTTCCCACTCATTAGACATCGAGTTCACACCAGAGGATGGCCTTCTGAGTTCAAGTGAATGTTAAGATTCTTAATGGATTAGTGTGTTTAAAGTTCACATATGTGTGCAACTAATCTCCAGAATTAGTTTCAACTTGCATAAATGGAACTCTATATGCATTAAACAGCCTCTAAGACATCAGTGTAGTTGTATTTGAAAAATAACAAGATAGCTGATAGCTAAGAGTGGAGGCAGACTGTCATGCTATGTTGTAACCACTGGGGTGTGTAGGGCTGGGACCTTGCTGTGTTCCACAGAGTCTGAAATAACAGGAATGGAATGTGTGTGTGCTCTGCTGCTGCTAAGTCACTTCAGTCGTGTCCAACTCTGTGCGACCCCATAGACGGCAGCCCACCAGGCTCCCCCGTCCCTGTGATTCTCCAGCTGTGTTCAAATCTGTGCTATCCCATGGATTATAGCCCACAATGCTCTTCTGTCCAAAGGATTCTCCAGGCAAGAATACTGAAGTGGGTTGCCATTTTCTCCTCCAAGGGATCTTCCCAACCCAGCGATCAAACTTGTGCCTCCTCTGTCTCCTGCATTGGCAGGTGGATTCTTTACCACTGCGCCACCGGGAAGTGACAGAAATAACAGAGCCCTAACGAGAAGATGCTAGTAGTGAAGAACCCGCCTGTCAGTGCAGGAGACATAAAAGACATGGGTCTGATCCCTGGGTCAGCAGGATCCCCTGGAGAAGAGCATGGAAACTCATTCCAGTATTCTTGCCTGGAGAATCCCATGGATGGAGGAGTCTGGTGGGCTACAGTTCATAGGGTCACAAAGAGCTGGACATGGCTGAGGTGACGTAGCATGCAACCTTTCTCAGCTTTTCCAAGTGCATGCGTATGTGCTAAGTTGCTTCAGTCGTGTCCAACTCTTTGCGACCCCATGGACTGGAGGCCACCAGGCTCCTCTAGACTACCAGGCTCCTCTGTCCATGGGATTCTCCAGGCGAGAATAATTTTCCCGACCCAGTGATCCCGACCCAGATCTCTTCTGTCTTTCTTGCATTGGCAGACTGGTTCTTTACCACTTGTGCCACCTGGGAGTTCAGTTCAGTCACTCAGTCATGTCAGACTCTTTGCGACCCCATGGACTGCAGCATGCCAGGCCTCCCTGTCCATCACCAACTCCCGGAGCTTGCTCAAACTCATGTTCATCAAATCGGTGATACCATCCAACCATCTAATTGTCTGTCCCATTCTCCTCCTGCCTTCAATCTTTCCCAGCATCAGGGTCTTTCCCAATGAGTCTGTTCTTCACATCAGGTGGCCTAAGTATTGTAGCTTCAGCTTCAGCATCAGTTCTTCCAATGAATTTTCAGGACTGATTTCCTTAAGGATGGACTGGTTG
This sequence comes from Bos indicus x Bos taurus, assembly GCF_003369695.1. Classification (NCBI taxonomy): domain Eukaryota; kingdom Metazoa; phylum Chordata; class Mammalia; order Artiodactyla; family Bovidae; genus Bos; species Bos indicus x Bos taurus. The sequence continues at coordinate 1,152,259 of NC_040093.1, forward strand.
GATCTCCTTGCTGTCCAAGGGACTCTCAAGACTCTTCTCCAACACCACAGTTTAAAAGCATCAGTTCTTCAGCGCTCAACTTTCTTTATGTTCCAACTCTCTCATCCATACATGACTACTGGAAAACCGTAGCCTTGACTAGATGGATCTTTGTTGGCAAAGTAATGTCTCTGCTTTTTAATATGCTGTCTAGATTGGTCATTACTTTTCTTCCAAGGAGCAAGCGTCTTAATTTTATGGCTGCAGTCACGATCTGCAGTGATTTCAGAGCTCAAGAAAATAAAGTCTGTCACTGTTTCCACCGTTTCTCCATCTATTTGCCATGAAGTGATGGGACCAGATGCCATGATCTTTGTTTTTTGAATGTTGAGTTTTAAGCCAGCTTTTTCACTCTCCTCTTTCACCCTCATCTAGAGGCTGTTTAGTTCCTCTTCACTTTCTGCCATAAGGGTGGTGTCACTTGCATATCTGAGGTTATTGATATTTCTTCTGGCAATCTTGATTTCAGTTTGTGCCTCATCCAGCCTGGCATTTCTCATGATGGACTCTGCATATAAGCTAAATAAACAGGGTGATAATATACAGCCTTGATGTTCTCCTTTCCACATTTTGAACCAGTCTGTTGGCCCATGTCTGGTTCTAACTGTTGCTCCTTGACCTGTATACAGACTTCTCAGGAGGCAGGTAAAGTGGTCTGGTATTCCCATCTTTTAAGAATTTCCCACAGTCTGTTGTAATCCACACAAAGGCTTTAGCGAAGTCAGTGAATCAGAAGTAGATGTTTTTCCATAATTCTCTTGCTTTTTCTATGATCCAACTGATGTTGGCAATTTGACTCTGGTTCCTCTGCTTTTTCTAAATCCAGCTTGAACATCTGGAAGTTTACAGTTCATGTACTGTTGAAGCCTAGCATGGAGAATTTTGAGCATTAATTTGCTAGCATGTGAAATGAGTGCAGTTGGGGTAGTTTGAACATTTTTTGGTACTGCCCTTCTTTGTGATTGGAATGAAAACTGACCTTTTCCAGTCCTGTGGCCACTGTTGAGTTTTCTGTATTTGCTGGCACATTGAGTACAGCACTTTAACAGTATCCTCTTAGGATTATAAATAGTTCAGCTGGAATTCCATCACTTCCACCAGCTTTGTTCTAGTGATGCTTCCTAAGGCCCACTTGACTTCACCCTCCAAGATGTCTGGCTCTAGGTGAGAGATCACACCATTATGGTTATCTAGGTCATAAGATCTCTTTTGTATAGTTCCTCTGCGTATTCGTTCCACCTCTTCTTAACATCTTAAGAGCCTGGGAACTCCGTTTCCCAGCGCACCAGAGGGACTCTAGGCAACTCTGAGAGTTGATAGGCGTTGCGGCAGCGGAAACTACATTACCCAGAAGTCTCTACAGTGCTAGGCGGTGTAGGCTGAGCCAAAAAAAGCTTAAGAGAGCCTGCATACGTGCGTACACATTGCCTGGGGGCGGGACTTCCGGCGTTTGCCTTGTAGTCTTTGAGCTACTGCTGTCCTGCTGCTCACTTATTCAGGGATTTTCAGTCGCGTGGTGGGCACCGAAGAGACGGAGCGGAAAGCGAGAGGAGATGCGTTGGCCCCGCTGCCCAGTGGCGGTGTGAGGCCCCCTGAGCCCGTAGTTGACGGCAGTGCCCTCGGTCCGTCCTCGCTCTTCCCATGACCGGCGACCGAAGCCGCGGCGATGACGCCGGCTCAGGTGGGTTCTCCATCTCCCGAACCCCACCGGCCTGACTCCAGCCTCCGAGTCCCAGATCCGGACGGAGTGGCCCTGTCAGCCATAGAGTCCAGAACTGAGGGCAGCCTTGTGAGGGGTCGCCCTTCAGCCAGTGGACAGGGGTGAGAGAGAGAATTCCCTCGGGGGACGACGGTGCACGGCTTGCAGATGCTCACGAGTCCGGAGCATTGAGAAAACTTGGGGTCACTTTTTTCGGGGACAGAGGGAAACAAGCTGTCTCACCTGAAACGACATCCTAAGCGGATGGGAATCGTGGAAGGTTGCGAAGGGAGTGAGGAAGACAGGACCTGTGATATTGTGATTTAGAAGCAATATAGATGTGTTCATTCGGATGATCATAATGTATTTCCCTTGTGTATTTGGTCTTGATCCACAGTTGTAGACTCACAACTGCCAGGACACTTGGAATTCCCTAAGTGTTGAGAGTGATTGTGTCTTGTAATGAGAGTGAGCTGACTTGTGGAAGCACCTCAGGATGGGAGCTGATTACCAGGAGAACCAATTTTAGGTTTTGAGGGCTGCCTGTTTCACTCCCACCTCACGCCCCTTCAAGGAGAGGAGGGGGTCTGGACGTTGAATCTGGCTCCCATAGCTAATTATTATTATTATTTTAAAAATAGTTTTATATATTTTTGGCAGTTTGGGGTCTTCCTTGCTGCCCACTGGGCTTTCTGTAGTTGCGGCGGGGGCGGGGGTGGGGGTGGGAACTACTGTTCCGTGCACAGGCTTCTCAGCTGCAGTAGCTTCTCCTATTGGGAGCACGAGCTCTAGGGCTGTTCAGTACTTGCCACACGTGGGCTCAGTAGTTGTGGTTCCCAGGCTCTAGAGTGCAGGCTCAGTACTTGTACCACAGGGCCTTAGTTCCTCCGAGGCCTGTGGGGTCTTCCCAGATCAGGGATGGAACCTGCGTTTCCCTGCATTGGCAGTCAGATTTATTACCATTGACCCACCAGGGAAGCCCCCCAAGACAATTACTGAATCAGTCATGCCTGTACAATGAAGCCATTAAAAAACCCCAAAAGGCCAGGGTTCGGAGAGCTTCTGGGTTGGGAAGATAGGGAGGTGCTGTTGAGGTGAAGTTCCAGAGAATGTGGAAGCTTCTTCCACCTGGCTGTTCTTGAGCTGTGCGCTTTTATAATCAACCAGTAATCTAGTAAGTTAAGTGTTCTTTTCATTTCTGGGACCTGTACTAGCAGTTTATTCAAACCCAAGGCAGGGGTCTTGGGAATGTGTGATTTATACCCTGTGGGTCAGAAGCTCAAGTGAGCGCCTGGGCTTAGGACTGAATCTAAAGTGCTAGGAGCAGTTTTGTGGGGCAAAACCCTTAACCTGTGGAATATTAACTGTTTCCGGGTACATAGTGTCAGAATGAAGTTTAATTTTTGAGCGCTCTGCTGCTGCCTGAGGATTGCTTGGTTTTGTGTGGGGTGCCCACCCCTCACCCCATTGGCACTGGATCCAGGAACTGGATGAGGTATGGAGGCAGGGAGGCTGGTGAGGAGGACGTGGTCAAAGAATTCAGGAGAATTGTGACAGGAATTTGGATCGAATTGGCAGAATTTCTTGCTGCAACACAATGGCTGTGAGTAGAGAGTAGAAGACCACTCCAAATTTTTTTCCCCTGAACATTTAAGGAATGGTGATGAGGAAGTCTGTGCAGTGAGTGGGATTCAGGGAATGGTGATGAGGAAGTCTGTGCAGTGAGTGGGATTCAGGGAATGGTGATGAGGAAGTCTGTGCAGTGAGTGGGATTCAGGGAATGGTGATGAGGAAGTCTGTGCAGTGAGTGGGATTCAGGGAATGGTGATGAGGAAGTCTGTCCAGTGAGTGGGATTCAGGGAATGGTGATGAGGAAGTCTGTGCAGTGAGTGGGATTCAGGGAGGAGAAGATCATGAGTTGTGTTTGGACATGGTTATTCTGAGACATTTTGAGATGGAGATGTTAGAAGATGGAGACATCTTGTGGGTAGAGGAGTATAAAGATCTGGAGGATTGGGAAGGTCGCTGGTCTGGTCCTTTCTGAGGGGTGTACTGTGTGGACTGGACCACATTGTAGCCAGGGTGTACTGTGTGGACTGAAGGAAGAGAGTCTTAGGTTGTTATTTCACATGGTCTCCATGGTGAGGTGTGCAAGGCCTGAGACTGGAGGTGAGGGCACGGATGGGTGTAGGAGGGAGCAGGCCTGCTATCGGATGGATTCTGACCTGTGTGTAGAAGGATCCATCCAGGTGGACTCAGGAGCTGACCTGCGAAGGAGGTTGAGTGGTGAGTTGGTGTAGATTCTCCCCACTGCAGGCTTCGCAGGCCCTCAAAACCACTCCCTGTAGAACACGGCAGAGGTCACCTGGGCTACTGGAGCAGCCGGTCCCAGACCAGGGTACTACCTCATCTCCTCAAGCCCTCAGAGCAAGAGGGGTGGTGCACTGTCCAGCCCAGGGCTCCCTGAAGCTTCCTCCAGGCTACTGTGTTACAGGCAGGCTCAAAAGGACTAGTAGCTGATTCGCTTGCTCAGCGCCTTCCTGCACCTCATTAACTTAAGAGTACATGACACAGTTACTGACTTAAACACTAATGAACCGATATCCCTCTAAATACACACATGTAGGTAGGCCATTAGAAATGAACATATTGAATTAGTTAAATTTATCCAGACACTTGATCGTTGGTTTGCATGATAATATACAATTACGTATTTGCTTACAATGTGAAATTTTACTTCTCACATCTTCTTAAAACCTTAAAAAGTAGGAGAAACACACACCCAAATTTCAAAACTATCAGTTCACTTCCACTGAAAGTGCACACAAAACCCTTGATTGTGTGGATGGTACCACTGACACATAGTGTGTACTTCTTATGTTTGGTATCAGTCTCAGCCCTCTGAATTGAAACCATCCTTATTCCCATTTTACAGATGGAGACACTGAGGCCCTTGTGCCTTCTAAAATACTGACTTCGTGTGTGCGAGTTCTATAAGGAGGTGGTTCAGACCATGAAGGGGTTCCCAGGTGGCTCAGTGTAAAAGAATCCACCTGCCAATGCAGGAGACACAAGAGACGCGGGTTCAATACCAGGGGTGGGAAAATCCCCTGGAGGTGGGCACGACAACCCATTCCAGTATTCCTGCCTGGAGAATGCCATGGGCAGAGGAGCCTGGCAGGCTGCAGTCCATGGGTCACAAAGAGTAGGACACAACCACTGAGTAACTGAGTGCTCATACATGTCAGACCAGAGACTCCAAATGGTGGGGAGATATAAACGCGTTTGGTGGTTAGTTTGGCCCTGGAGTTGGTGGGTGAAGAGTAGGCCAATACAAAATGGAAGGAAATACAGCACATGCAGCTGCTTATGGGGTGAACTATCTTAATTTTTATTACAGGGCCTTGTGGTCTTTGAGGACGTGGCCATATATTTCTCCCAGGAGGAGTGGGGACTTCTTGATGAGGCTCAGAGACTCCTGTACTGCCAAGTGATGGTGCAGAATGTTGCACTTCTGTCCTCCGTGGGTAAGGCCCCCTGCCCACCGCAGCGTCCTGGGCCGGGCTGTGCTCTTCGTCACTTTCTAGGGCTGCCTCTGACCTTCCCACAATTGGTTCTCATTCTGTAGGTTGTTTTTTCATTTCATTTATGGTTTCCTCTGCTGTGCAAAAGCTTGTAAATTTGAATAGGTCCCATTTCTTGATTTTTGTTTTTATTTCTGTCGCATTGGGAGACTGACCTAAGAACACATTGGTCTGATTTATGTCAGAGAATGTTTTGCCTGTGTTCTCTTCTAGGAGTTTTATGGCGTCACGGCTTATGTTTAAGTCCATAACCATTTTAAGAGAGCTTCGTGTCTGGTGAGAGGGGCTGCCCTACTTCATTGATCCACTACTGGACTGTTTAGACCTGCTTTGCCCTTGTACTGATCCTTTTAGAGTGTGGGATTTCCTACAGCGGGCCCCATCCCTCTCCCAGCCTTTCCTCTTTGAGTGCTCTCTTCAGGCCCAGGTGGTTGCTTACCCTGAGCAATAGGAGGGCCCTGGGTGCCTGACAGGGTGGACGTTATTTCCGTAAGGTCAGGAGAGGCTCAAGAGCGCATAGCCCTGGTACGTGGGGGTGAGGAAATGGTGAGACATCAGAGCTGGGGTCCTGTCACACCGGGCGTGTGTCCTATATCCAGCAGTGTGTGGTGCCAGAGTCCACACTTCACTTCCTCCTTTTCTTCCCCATTGATTTTTTGACTCTTCACTCCTGGCCCTGGCTCTCATCCATTCCTCTCCACTGCTCCTTTTGCAGTGTTCTCAACATAACCTCCATTTAAAGTGGTGGAACATGTGCATGCATCCTTAAATACTCCTTGTCGTCCAACTGCCATGTTGCATTTAGACATTTGGGGTCTGGACAGAACCTTCTGCACATTGCTCACCAGTTACCAGTAGCCAGGCCTTGTTGAAGTGAGCTGTAGACCTTCCTCCCCTCCCTGCACCGTACCCCTTCCTCCTGTCCTGGCCTGTCAGTTGTCTGGGCTCTGCCCTCGGATGAGCCTCCCAGGCTCCACTCTGCACCCCAGGCCTTCCTCACATGGGCTCTAGACCCAGGCCTCTGCAATCCCACAGACTTATTGCTGGGCCGGTATGAGACACACTGATGGGCCCACCTTTATTAGCATCTCTCCTTCCAGGTTGCCGGCATGCCACCCAGGATGAGGAGGCCCTTTCAGAGCAGCATGATGTGGCTGCAAGGTCACAGGTCAAGACTCCAAAGCCAGGCCCATGCATCCAGAAGCCTCACCCCTCTAAGACATGCAACCCACTCTTGAAAGACACCTTATGCCTGGCTGGGCATGGTGGGACACAGCCTGAGCAGGAGGTGTCCGCATGTGGGGAGAGTCCTTCCCAGCATCCAAAGGAGCCACGTCAAAGGAGACTCCCTGGATGGGGTGAGGGGAAGACTTGCTGTGTGAAGAATGACAGTGTTCACGTGACAGATGAGACCTGGCCATGTCGGGAGAGAGGGCAGGAGTTCCTAGCCCAATCCAGCACTCTCCAGCACCAGACCCCTCACACAGAAGGGAAACTGCACAGCAACATGGAGGGCAGGGCAGCCTCTGAAAGTGGGCAGGATGATGACAAGTGCAGTGAATGTGGGAAGACCTTTAGCCAAGAACACACAATTGTTGAGCACCAGAAAAACCTTTGCTGTGAAAGCGGGAAGACCTTCATCAGAAAGTTCCACCTGGTTCAGCAGCAGAAAACTGACACTGAGACAAGACTCTCTGAGCAGCTTGGATGTGGAAGGTTCTCTGCACAAAAGTCTGGCTTCACTGCACACCATCGAGTTCACACTAGGTTAGTGCCTTATGAGTGCAGCCAGTGTGGGAAGTGCGTTAAGGACAGCTTCACACTCACTGTTCATCAGAGAGTTCACACGGGAGAAAAGCCATATAAATGCAGCAAATGTGGGAAATTCTTTAGGTACAGCTTCACGCTCAAAAGACATCAGGGAGTTCACATTGGAGAAAAAACATATGAGTGCAGCGTGTGCAAGAAATTTTTTGTAGACAGCTCCAGGCTCATTATTCATCAGAGAGTTCACACTCGGGGAAGGCGTTTTGAATGCAGCAAATGTGGGAAATTCTTTAGGTACCACTTCACACTTGAGAGGCATCAGAAAGCGCACACTGGAGAAAGGCCTTATGAGTGCGGCATATGCGGGAAACTCTTTAGGCATAACTCAAATCACATCAGGCATCGGAGAAATCACACTGGAGAAAGGCCTTATGAATGCACTGTATGTGGTAGAGTCTTCAGTCAAAACTCCCACCTCATTCGGCACCAAAACGTCCACACCAGAGAAAAAACTTATCAATGTAGCAAATGCGGGAAATTCTTTGTGGACAGCTCCACCCTCATTATTCATCAAAGAGTCCACACCGGAGAAAAGCCTTATGAGTGCAGAGAATGTGGGAAGGTCTTCAGGTACAACTCCAGCCTCATTAAACATCGGAGAGTTCACACTGGGGAAAGGCCTTATGAATGCGTCAGCTGTGGGAGAGGCTTTAGCCAAAACTCCCACCTCCTTCGACACCAAGAAGTTCACACTAAAGAGTACTGCAAACAGGGAAGACTTCAAAGCAAAGTCTGATCTGATTTAGCGCTGGGATGGACTGCTATCTAGGTGTTTAAAATCTTTTTTTAATTGTTGTGAAGTACATGTAACATAGAATTTACAGTCAACCATATTTAAGTGTAAGTTCAGTAGTAATTCATTGTGCACAAATATTCAAAAGTCTTTTCATCTCATACAAGTAAACCCACCAGACAGCAATTCTTCGTCCCCCCTCTTACTGACTGACAACAACTATTCTGCTTTCCGTGTATGAATTATTCTCACTGGGTAACTTATATAAGAGTCATCAAGTTATTCTTCTTTTGTGGCTGGCTTATTTAACTGACCATAATGTGCTTAGGGTTCCTCCATGTTCTAGAATGTGTCAGAATTTCATTCCTTTTTTGAGTAATGCTCCATCTTCTGTACATCCTACTTTTTCTGTTTCCTTTCATCATTGGGCACTTGAGTTGCTTTCCCTATTTGGCTGTTGTACATAATGCTGTTATAAATATAATGGCATAAATATTTACTTGGACCCTGCTTTCAGTCCTTTTAAGGTATATTCCCAGACAGAGTTTTTGGATCATATAGTAATTCAATATTTACATTTTTTGAGGAACTGAAGGGCTGTTTTCCATGGTAGTTGGGCTGTTTTCCATTGATACAGCTCGAGGTTTCCAATTTCTCTACACCCTCAGCAATGTTTTTATTTTCTTCTTGTTTTATTTTTTATTACACTAAGGGACATGAGGTGATATTTCATTGTGATTTTGATTTGAATTTAATGGTGTTGAATAGTTTTTCATCTGCTTGTTGGCTGTTTGCATTAGTCCTTTGAGAAAATGTCTCTTTCAATCCATTGCCCATTTTTTAATGTGGTTATTATGGTCATTGTTATTGTTATTTAGATGTTAGAGTTCTTATATATTCTGTGTATTAACTTGTTATTAAATAGTTTGCAAATATTTTCTTCCACTCTGAGGGTTGTCTTTTCACTGTGTCTACTTAGTAATTTTTTTTTTTTTTTTTTGCACAGAAATTTTAAATATTAGTGTAGTCTAGTTTATTTCTGTTAATGTTGCCTGTGTCTTTGTTATCATGTCCAAGAAATTATCACAAATCCACTGTCATGAAGCCTTTTTCTTATGTTTTCTTCTCCGAGTACTATGCTTTTAAACCTTAATATTTAGGTCTTTCATCCACTCGGCGTTCCTTTCTCTTTTTTTGGCCACATCACACGGCTTGCGGGATATCAGCTCCCAACTAGGGACTGAACCAGGGCTGCAACAGTTTTGTTAAAAACCAAGAACAGATATCTGTGCTTTCTTGCTTTCTCTGCTTCTCTTGTGGCTCAGCTGGTAAAGAATCTGCCTGCAATGTGGTAGACCAAGGTTCAATCCCTGGGTTGGGAAGATCCCCTGGAGAAGAGAAAGGCTACCCACTCAAGTATTCTGGCGTGGAGAATTCCATGGACTGTATAGTCCATGGGGTCGCAAAGAGTTGGACACAACTGAGTGACTTTCACTTTCACTTGCTGTATCTGGAGTATCGCCAGCCTTTTGAGCCCTTTGGTAAGAATACGTGCCCCACCCCCTTGATTGGTTAGTGTGGACATCACCTAGCTTTGCCAGAGGACTGGATCTGGCTTTGCTGGCAGTTTTCAGAGGTTTCCCTTGTTCAGGGTCATTAGTGATTGTCTCCTGATAGTCTTGACAGATTTTTCCAGCCTCCATTTTATCCGCTCCTCAAACTCCAGGCTAACCTTCCTGGTTCTTGCAATAAAGGTCTTTTTTTTTTTTAATTGAAGTATAGTTCATTTACAATGTTGGGTTAATTACTGCTGTACAGCAGTGACTAATTATACATACATATTATTTTTTTAAAATATCCTTTTCCAGTATGGTTTATAATAGGGTATTAAGTAGAGTTCCCTGTACTTTACAGTAGGATCTTGTTGTTTATCCATGCTATGTATAAAAGTTTACATCTGCTAATCCTAACTTCGTATTCCATTCCTCCCCTCAGTCTTATTGTTTAAGCTATCTTTACTCTTTAACTTTTTGTGACCTAAAGGAAATAGCAGGAGGACAACAAACAGCTCTCAGTGTAAATCTGGCCTACTTGTATTGCTTCCTGAGACTTTCTAGGAAAATCTGAAGGGCCCCTGCACCAGGATCTCATGCCCTAGACATGAAAATTATTTGTGGATCCACAGTCACTTGGGGCAGATGGTTTGCAAACAGCGGTATTTGGCAGTAGCCTGAGTTGGGGCCCTTGAATTTAGTGAATGTCCCTTGGCAAAACTGAGAGCTGTCTTCTGAGATCCACCGTAGGAGCTGTGTCCTGAAGAAAAAACTCATGTAGGTATATGTTCATGGACTTAAGATCTAAGAAGGCCTAGGGGTGGGAACCATATTGTGTACAGAAACAGTGACTGGGTTAATAGGGACTGGGGGAGATTGCAGCAATGTAGAATCGATAAAGTGAAGTCGCTCAGTCGTGTCCAACTCTTTGCGACCCCATGGACTGTAGCCTACCAGGCTCCTTTGTCCATGGAATTTCCAGGCAAGAGTACTGGAGTGGGTTGCCATTTCCTTCTCCAGGGGATCTTTCTGACCCAGGGTTCGAACCCAGGTCTCCTGCCTTGCAGGCAGATGCTTTACCATCTGAGCCACCAGGGAAGCCCTTTAGAATGGATAAGCCCCTTCCAAACGGACATGTGTTTCAGTAACTGGCTAAGTGGGAAGAGAGTGTACAGAATGAAGGACCTACAGTCCAGTCCATGGAAATCTGGGTGCATCCCCTTTAAGAAATCTGAAAGCCACAAGGCTTCCTGTGTAGCTCAGACAGTAAAGATTCTGCCTGCAATGCAGGAGACCTGGGTTTGATTACTGGGTTGGGAAGATCCTCTAGAGAAGGAAATGGCAACCCACTCCAGTATTCTTGCCTGGAGAATCCCCATGGACAGAGGAGCCTGGCGGGCTACAGTCCACGGGGTCTCAAGAGTCAGACACGACTTAGAGATTAAACCACCACCACCACCACAGTCCAGTCCATGGAAATCTGGGTGCAACCCCTTTAAGAAACCTGAAACCCCGCCCGCGCCTCAGAGCCCAAGGATCCTCCTCTCCAGCAACTCTTCTGTGGTGCGGGGGAACCTTTTCCGGATGGGGGAGCACCGCCTCTTACCTGGACCTGGGACCCAGTGAACTGCTTTACCCAGAAGGCACTGCGCCGCACCTGTCACAGATCACTGAAGACACAGGCACTTCCGTTCTGGAGGACGATGTCTGGGCGGGTCTGTTGATGTGCACCGCGGATGACGTTTTGTAAATAAGGATGTGTTTACTTGGTGGGGAGCTTGGAAACGTTGGACCAGCCCGAGATCTGGAAGGTGGGAAGCCTGCCCCTTCTGCTTCTCTTGAGGCGGGCACGAGGCAATTTCACTCCACGTGCCCATTCTGCAGCAATAAAGATTCAACTGCAGAATGGTATTATTAATACAGAGACTCGTTTGGAGGCCGTTTATCTCCATTCCCCAACTGATCAAAAGGCCAGGCACCGCTACAATAGAATTTTACTCTCTTCTTTTTTAACCCTTCGATTTTGAAGAATTTCCAATTCTTAAGGATACAATCCAAAGGCGCTTCTGGCTTAGAAGGGGATCCACCCATGTTGAATAACCTGCAGCTGAGAACTGAGGGTCACAGTGTTGCCACAGGTCGCCATGGAAATAGGGGTGCGTTGCCTTTACCAATAGGTCTGGCGCTTCAGACCACAGTTTCTCCCCGACCTTTCCGCCTCCACACGCCTCTGCAACTATCAGGGAGAACCAGAAACGTGCCCTTTCCATGGGTGGATTAGGCGCACAAACTCCTTTACCTCGAGGTCTCTGCCCGGCGCATCCGCACTGTTCCAGTGGCCGCCCAGAAGATGGGCGTTTCCGGAGGCCCTTGCAGGCAGAGGCGGGATTTCTGGCGTCGCGGTTGTGACGTGGATTCCGGGAGAATCCGGGATTCCACGTGGAATCCGCGTGGTGCCCAGGATTCTGGAGTGCCTGTGTAGGCTGGGAGTCCTCACTGGGGTCCGCTTTTGGGGAGGCTCTGGAGAGGCGAACAGAGGACAGAAGAAAAGATGGGACTTCTGTCCGCTTGGTTATTACGAAACATGGTTGCTGTCGTGGACGGGCCGCCTGTCGCGGAGCTGTCGCCTGGGGCTGCGCTCCTTCGGAGGCCTTCGCAACCGCCCTCTGTCCTTGTCCGCTTCGGATGCAGCAGCCTAAACTTCCGCGCCTTTGACCAGGAGGAGACTGGGGCTCGGAGCTCGACCGTCCTCTCGGGCTCACCACACCCAGGGGAGTGCGCGGGTTCCGCCGGCTTTTCAACCCGGTTCTGCTCGCAGGACCCACGGCGGCTGCCGCGCGTATGGACCGGGCTCAGGTGAGTGGAGAGTCCTCAAGCCTTCCCGACTCAGGTGTGGGGGTCGTTGTGTTCTCAGGCTTTCCGAACTTGGCCTTCCTCTCTCCCTTCTCTTGAGTATGAAGGCGGTGGAGGGCGGTCGGTCAGTGACGGTGAACACGTGGCAAGGAACCCCTTCCCAGTGTTGACGGGATGAGGTGCGAAATGGTTTGCAGGGCTTAGGAGCCCCAGGAACAAACACTTGGAGGTGAGGCTGAATTAGGCACTTTCTGGAAACGGCAGGTATCTGCGGTTATGTGTGCTGAGAACAGAGAGCAGGCAGTCAGGAGGCCGAACTGGTATGGCAGCCTGGGGAGCTGGACCTCAGTTCTGACAGTGATGAGAACCACAGAAGGTTTATAACACAGAAGAGAGGTGATCTGACGTCAGTGTTGACAGGCTCCCTCTAAGTAGAGTGGAAAGCCTGGGGAAGCCTGAGGGTGGCAGGGAGACCAGGCGGGATTTACTGCAATAGCCCAGGTGTATTGATGGTGGGGCCAAAAGTGGACGTTAAAGAGTGTATGGATTTTGTATGTTTTTAAACTAGGGCCGGTGGAGATTTTGATGAGAAGTAGTGATGTTCTGGGACTCTTCACCTGTCCCTCCCTCTGTGCTTGAGTCTGGGGGCCTTACAGTAGGAGTCCTTTTATAGCCCAGCACCCCAAATCTAAGCCAAGAGTTGTATGAAGAGGTTCCTGCTTTGGGCAGCCAGTAGGAGGAACGGAAGGGTGCATTAGACTCAGGAACCGCTTGCACAAGTGCTTAAGGGGTTAAGATTGAGTTGGGAGTCATCAAGAAACCACAGGTCTTAATTCTGTCTGCTGAAAAAAAGGCCAGAAGTTGGGCAACAATAGCAGGCTGAGGAGCTGGGCTTCTGTTTTGAAGGTGATGAAAGACATGAACTTCCGGGATGCCTCAGTGGTAAAGATTGCACCTGCAGTGTAGAAGATGCAAGAGACAGGTTTGCTCCCTGGGTCAGGAAGATCCCCTGGAGGAGGGAATGGCAACCCATTCCCGTGGTCTTGCCTGGGAAATCCCATAGAGAAACCAGGAGGGCTGCAGTCCTTGGGGTCCCAAAGAGGCAGACTGACTAAGTGAGCATGTAGCAGGCACAAAAGACACGGCAGATTTGGAAGAGAAGAGAGATGCTCTGAATCAAAACAGGCTCCCTCTGGCTGCTGTCTGGTTGAGAATGGAGTGTGGGCGTGAGGGAGGAGGCTACTGCACTGGTCCACAGAAGTGCTGATGGTGGCAAAGAAAGTCCCAACCGGGCACTGAGGACTGGGTGTCTTGTTCAGGCACTGGGGTAGCAGTGGAGCCTGTCATAAACACAAAGGAGTTCTTCCGGACACTGTGCAGAGTGGTTTCAGGGGTGGGGTGTGATTTGGAAGTGTAGACTGGAAAGTTTTCAGTCTTAAAGGAGGGGGACCCCAGATATGAGGAAGGTGTGGTTCAGAGTGGTGTACCTGGTGGGAGGAGCATGGGCTGATGGCCTGAGAGTTGTTTCTGGGAGGCATGGTCAGGAGGATGCCCGCGGGAGAGTGCTTGGTGCCCTTCCTGCCGGACCTATGGCTTACGTAGTCTGTCTGCCCGCCTGCCTGATTTTGCTCTGGGCTGCCCACGGTGATCAGAGGGACAGGAGAGGGCAGCCAGGAGTGGTGTCATGGCCGAGTATTGCCTCCGAGTTGGGAGGCTGGGGAGCAGAGGAGTCAGGGGGTGGGAGGTGAGTTGGGGGCCTGGAGAGTCCTGTTGTGTGTGGGCTCAGCTGTCCCCATCGTGGCAGGGTGGTGTGACCTTCGAGGATGTGTTCATGTACTTCTCCCGGGAGGAGTGGGAGCTGCTGGAGGAAGCTCAGAGACTCCTGTACCGTGATGTGATGCTGGAGAACTTCGCACACGTGGCCGCCTTGGGTGAGTCCCTGTTTCAGTTACCTATTGGTACATGTCAAACTACTCCAAAAGTGAGTGATGTAAAACAGTAAAAAGGCCTTATGGAAGTTTCAGTGTGTCAGGAACTCGTCACAGCTCACCTGGTGCTTTTGGCTCAGGGTCTGCCATGAGGCTTCTCTCAAGCTCCCAGCCGAACTGTTCTCATCTGAAGGCCGTTCTCGGGAGGATCTCACTCACAAACTCGTGTTTTGTGTTTCCAAGAGGTCATTTCTTGTGGCTTGTTGGTCAGAGACCCTTGGCTTCCTTGTCACTGTCGCCTTTCTGTAGCGCATCTCACAGCAGGGAAGGAACCTTCTCTCTGAGCAGAGAGAATGTCCAGGATGGTAGGTGGTCTTTTTCTAACCCGACCTGGAAACAGTGATCCCATCATTTTTCTCTGTTCTGTTCTTAGAAATGGGTCAGTCAGTGCAGCCTCTGGTCAAGGGAAGTGGCTCATGCAAGGGCAAGAACACCAGGTGACAGGTCTTCCTGGGCCATCGGAGAGGCTGCCTGCCACAGGCCCACATGCCTGCTGCAGTGTCCTTGGGTTCGGTTTTTCCCTGGTGCCCTGGGGGCAGCTCTTCCTGTCCTGCCAAATCAGGGGCTCTTCCCCCTCCTGTCTTGGTTCCCAGGGTAGGGGCTGTGGGTGCCCAGGGCTGTGTATAGTGCCCCCTCGCTGAGCAGTCCCGACACCTGCTGCCCAAAGCCTTCCTGGAGGAGGTTAAGCGTTCAGGGCGCTCGAGTTGGCTTCACAGATTGTCCCGGGCTTGGGCCCTTCTAGACCCATGATGTGTCCGTGTCTGTGTTCTGCCCCCACCCCCTGGCTGACAGTTCTCGGGGACGGACTTTGCCAGAAATTGTCGCTATTGACATGTCACTGCTTATGGAGGGCATAGGGGTGCTCTGCCAAGTCCTCCTATGTGGTTTTTGTCTCTTTAATGTTAACCTTCTCTTCTCTCTGAGCTGGGTCTATCTGGGCCACTCACCTGTGCTATGTTTGTTTGTTTGTTTGTTTTTACGACTTCTACCTTCCAGATCCCATGTAGGTGCCCAGTGGCAGAGAGGCAGAGAGCCCCGGGTGCCTGTGGGTGGACCTGCCTCCAGCCACACTGACAGCCCAGAGCAGGGGAGCTGAGAGAGAGCCATCTGAGGGTTGGGCTCACATCGTACCGTCAGCCTGCTTTGTGTTCACCGGTGTTTTCTTGCCAAGGCCCATAGCAGTGCTCACTTCTCCCTTTCCTCACCATGCTTGGCACTTGACGTTGTTCTCCTGTCTTCCATCCCTTGGCTGTTTTCCCACCTCTCCGGCCTCCATGTATGCCACTCATTCTCCTCTGCTCACCCTGCAACGCTCTGCCACATTGGCTGCATTAATGTGTCATGAGCTCTGTTCATATCCATATGTAGTCCTGAAGAGCCAGCTACTTACTTGCAATCAAATTTTCCTGGACAGAGCCTTCTGACAAATGAGCCAAGCTCACCTGACACCAACAGCTGCTGCTGCTGCTAAGTCGCTTCAGTCGTGTCCAACTCTGTGCGACCCCATAGACGGCAGCCCACCAGGCTCCCGTCCCTGGGATTCTCCAGGCAAGAACACTGGAGTGGGTTGCCATTTCCTTCGCCAATGCATGAAAGTGAAGAGTGAAAGTGAAGTTGCTCAGTTGCGTCTGACTCTTACCGACCCCATGGACTACAGCCCACCAGGCTCCTCCGTCCGTGGGATTTTCCAGGCAAGAGTACTGTTTAAACCCTGTTTAAACTGTTTAGACCCTGTTTAAACCCTTCTTAGAGGAGTGAGTTGGAGACCTCGCCTCTGCTTCCAGTACTGTTCACCATCATTGTGTCTTTACTCATCACTGGAAGTCCTCCATACCTTCCAAGGCCCAGGACTGACAATGGGCCCTTCCTCACTGATCCTGGCCCCTCATCCTGCCGGAGGCCCGTGAACTCACTCACTGGTGTGTCACACACTCGGAGGTGATGGACTTGCTGCTTCTTACTGAAGTCAGCATGTCCTTCACTAGCAGCTCTTTGCTTTCAGGTTATTGATGTGAAGCAGACAATGAGGAGGCCCCTTCTGAGCAGAGTGTTTTTATGGAATTAGTGTCAGAGTTCAGGACTCTTGGGTCCTGTCCACTTATCCAGAAAGCTCACCCATGTGAGACAGGTGACCTGCTCTTGAAAGCAGGTCATTTTAACACCTGGATGAACACCAGGGTCATGCCCTTCACTGCACCTGTACACTTGTGACCCCTGTGGGCAAGGATTCCTGTTGAGTGAAAACTTTCATCAGCACCAGAAACCACATAGTGGTAAGAATCCTGTCAGTAGAATGATAATGTGGCCTCACGTATGAAGAGCTGTCCGTGAGTTAGGGAGACCTTTTATTGCGGGATGTGCAAGTAAAAGACTAGACTTTGGGTGACACCAGGGAGACAGTGATGAACTGATGCGCTGACAGTGAGAAGGCCTTCCTGAGCGCCTTCACTCTCAACAACCAGATAACTCAGGCTGAAGTGCGAGCCTGTAGGTGCCTGCCGTGTGGAAATCTGTCCAAGGAGAAATCCGCTCTTATTCATCACAGAAAACTTCATGGTGGAGAAACATCACATGTGTGCAAGGAGTGTGGAGAGGCCTTCATTCACCTGTCTCACCTAAAGACCCACCAGAAATTTCACACTGGCAAAAGACAATATATGTGCAGTGGATGTGGAGAAGCTTACAACAGAAGCTTGCACCTTGTTCAGAACCAGAGAACTCACACCGGGGAAAGACCTTATGAGTGCAATGAATGCAGAAAACCCTTTGGTTGTAAAAGCACACTTGTTCAGCACCAGCGTGTTCACACTGGCGAAAGGCCTTATGACTGCACTGAATGTGGAAAAGCCTACAGCAGAAGCTCCCACCTTGTGCAGCACCAGAGAATCCACACCGGGGCGAGGCCTTATGAGTGCATTGAATGTGGAAAATCCTTTAGCCCTAACTCCAGCCTCATTAAACAAAGGAGAGTCCACACAGGAGCAAAGTCTTATTTGTGCGGCAAATGTGGGAAGGCTTTTGGCTACAAAGACACACTTGAGCAGCACCAGATAATTCACACTGGTGCATGGCCTTATGAGTGCAGCGAGTGTGGGAGGGTCTTCGGCTGTAAACACATGCTTGTGCAGCACTGGAAAATCCACACTGGAGAAAGGCTTTGTGAGTGCAATGACTGTGGAAAACTCTTTAGCCATAGCTCCAACCTCATTGTGCACCAGAGAATTCACACTGGAGCGAAGCCTTATGAATGCAGTGAATGTGGGAAATGCTTTAGCCACAACTCCATCCTCATTCTACAAAAGACACATCACAGTGGAACAAGGCCTTACGTGCGTCGTGAGTGAAGAAAAGCCTACATTAGTAGCTCCCACCTTGTTCAGCACAAGAAAGTTCGCACTGGAGCGAGACCTTATGAGTGCAATGAATGTGGGAAATGCTTTAGCCACAACTCCATCCTCATTCTACACCAGAGTTCACACTGGAGAAAAGCCTTATGTGTGCAGTGAATGGAGGAAGGCCTATAGCAGAAGCTCCCGTCTTGTTCAGCACCAGAAAGCTCACCCTGGAGAAGGACCTCATGAATACCACAGTTTTGGTGACCCTTTAGCTGCATCTCTTAAACTTGTTTAATGCCCAGAAACTTCAACTGGAGCAAGGTCTTATGAATGGAGTCAATGCACTGTGTCCCTTTTGAAGATTATAGGACTCACACCGGCAAAGGTGGGAATCATCTTGGTACAGAGACACTGAGATAATGGAGTGGGGATGACTGAGGCTCGTGAGAGGATGGGTATCTGTTCTTAAGGCAGCATCTCTATATGTCCCTGTGATTTTGGCTCTGGCATGAAAGTATACAGAAATTCTCAGGACCTTCACACCTCTGAGTCTCCTGTGGCCAACACACTGTCTCAGTAAATAAAGGTTTGTGGATTCCTGTACCTCCCTAGGCTGTTTACATCTGGCCATCACTGCACAGGCAGGAACCCCAGCAGTGACAGAAGAGAGAACCAGGGCTCAGGCTTCTCTGACCAGCCAACATTCCTAGTGACTGAAGTGGACGTGGCCTTCATTGCTCTGCAGTTTTTGCTGATCCTGAGGCAGGGCTTATGCTCCTAAGTTATGTGGAGAGGGATATGGTAGAACTAGAACAGTTGGCAGATGGGACTTTCCAAGAATGGTAAATATGGATATTTATGGGGAATATTTAGTTCCTAACATCTTTACTGAGGTATGGTGACATGAAATCAATATATGTTAAATATAAAATGTGTTAGGTTTCAGCATGTGTATATACTGATGAGACCAGACATCAAGATAATGGAGATATCCAACACAGCCAAGAGATTCCTTGTGTCTCTTTATACTGTTTCTTGCCCATTCCTTTCTAACCCCCATCCCACAATTCACAAGTAATAGCAAGCATTTTATAGTATTTTATATAAACAGAATCATGTGGTACATATTTTCTGGGGAGTGGGGACTCTGGCTTTTTCACCAGCCATGACTACTTTGAGACTGATCCACTTTGCCACAGGTATCAATTACTCATTTGTATTGTTGAATATTCGTCCACTGTATGGATATACCATGATTGTCTTTTATCCATTTGCCAGTTAGTGGATATTTGGGTTGTTTCCAGTTTTGTGCTGTCACAGATAAAACTGCTGTGACGATGTGTGTATAAATTATTACTGAATCACCTTCCATTGTATGGTTGTACCACAGTTTACCATTCACTGAGGGATATCTTGATTGCTTCCAAGTTTTGGCACTATGGCTAAACCTGCATTATGCATTGTTTTGTGTGGGTACACATTTTCAGTTCATTGGGGTTCAAGCCTCAGAGCATGATTTGCTGGGTCACATAGTAAGGGAATATTTAGTTTTATAGAAAACTGCCTTCTAAAGTGGCTGTATCGTATTGCATTCCCACCAACAGTAGGTGAGAGTTCCTGTTGCTCCATGTTCTTGTCAGTATTTGATGTTGTCAATGTTTTGGGTTTTGCCGTTCAAGTAGGTATGCTGTAATAGTATATTGTTGTTTCTTTCATTTGCAATTCTCTAATGACATATGATGAATATCTTCATATTCTTTTAACAGCGTCTTTTGCTGAACAGAAATTTTAAACTTTAGTCAAGTCCAAATTACTCAGTGTTTCTTCCGTGGATTGTATTTTGGTGTTGGATTTAACACATCATTGCCTAACCCAAGGTCTGTGTCCCCTGTATTACCGTCTATGTGTTTTATTACTGTTTTGTATTTAGGCTCATTATCCATTTTGAGAAAATATTTGTGAAAAGTGCGAGGTCTGTGTCTAGATCACGTGTTTTGTTTTGTTTTCCCTGTGCTGTGCAGCTTGTAGGATCTTAGTTCCCAAACCAGGGATTTTAACCCACATCCCCTGCAGTGGAAGCAGGGAGTCCTAACCACTGGATCATGTTTTTAAGCCCCATTTGTTGAAAAAGACTATCCTTTCTCCATTTCTTTGCCTTTGCTCCCTTTTCAAAGATCAGTTTACTGTATTAGTGTGGATCTATTTCTGTGGTTTCTGTTCCAGTTTTTTCCACTTAGTGAGATAATCATCATGTGGCTGTGGTTTTTTTTAATTTTTTCCTTGTCTTTTATTTAAATGGTGCATGCGTGCTAAGTCGCTTCAGTCATGTCTGACTCTGTACAACCTGTGGACTGTAGCCTGCCAGACTCCTCTGTCCATGGGAACTAATCTTGCATTTCCTGCAAGAAATCCCACATGATCATCTTGTATAATCCATTGTATATATTGCTGAGTCAGTTTTCTGATATTTTGTTAGTGTATTGTATAGATAGATGAATGGTCATGGGTTTATAGGTTTGCTTTTCTCCGACTTTGGTATCAGAGTAATTCTGATGTCAAAGAAGAATGGTTTCCTCCTCCTTTATTTTCTGGAGGAGTTTTGAAGGATGAGTGATACTTCTGTTTTTAATGCTTGCTGGAATTCCTTAGTGAAGGCACCTAAGCCTGGAATTTCCTTGTGGGAAGACTTTCAATAAAAATACAGTCAAGTAATTTTTTCAATTTTGTTCTCTTAAACGGCTTTGGAGTATAGTTGATTAAGAATATTCTGTTGGTTTCAGGTGGACAGCAGAGTGATTCGGTTATACATATACATGTGTGTATTCTTTTTCAAATTATTTTTCCATCTAGGTTATTTCAGTGTTTTGAATATATATACTATACATAGTAGGTCCTTGTAGGTTGTCTATTTTAAATGCAGCACTGTGTACATGTCAATCAACTCACTAATCTCTCGCACCCCCCCCCCACCCCCCCCAAGTTTGTTCTCTTAAGCTTGTGCATCTGTTTCTGTTTTGTAAATGTCTGTGTGTTTTTAATCATCCCCTTATGACAACTTCAATCTCTTTAGTCAGTAGTGTCTTCACTCTTGGTTTTGTTGTCTTTTCAGTCAACCTACAGTTTTGTCAATTTTGAAAGAACCAACATTTTTCTTCATTGACTTTTTAAAAGTTTTGTTTCAATATTTTGTTCTAATTTTACCATTTCCTTTCTTATCTTTGCTTTAGGGTTTGGTCTTATTTTCCAGGTTTCTCAATAAGGAAGGTTAGGTTATTGACATCAAATAAACTGTAAATAAAGCTATACATTTCCTTTAAATTTTTCCCTTGTAATTAGGATATTGGGCAGTGTATAGTTGAATAAGTCTCTTCCTATTAAATTTGCAGGGATGGTACCAGAGTGGGAAGAATGCTCATGATTTTTCAGTCCAAGTATTTACGGCTGAAATGGGGGAAATCTGGGTTATCTGAAATACCTTCCACTGTCAGGAAGAGATTGAGCTAAGCTGTTGGTGATTGATGTAGCATTATCCTCCATGTCTACCAGAATTTGATGAGGATGACCATGTACAGTCAACTCATCTTGAGTACTAAAGGGTATGGCAGGCTATTGGGCACTTTCCCATCCTCAGGGCACCCCGTTTTGAGGTATATTCTTTGTGTCAGCTTTTCTTCATAAGATAGGAAAATCTTTCTCCAGTGTTCAGTCTATTTATTTGCAAGTGTTCTTGTCAATAGGCAGTTGGTTGGGATGTGGGCTCCTTAGCCTCTGCTCATCATCTGCAGGGACACGTTTCTTTGGATCCTGTCTTACAAATGTGCTAGTCTGTCCTGAAAACCTACAGCTTAAACATATTTTTGTTTCGCTGATTAAATTGCAATCAATTTTTCTTTTTTTCCCTGGTGGCTCAGAGGTTAAAGCGTCTGCCTCCAATGCGGGAGACCCGGGTTTGATCCCTGGGTTGGGAAGATCCCATGAAGGAGGAAATGGTAACCCACTCCAGCACTCTTGCCTGGAGAATCCCGTCAACGGAGAAGCCTGGTAGGCTACAGTCCATGGGGTCGCAGAGTCGGACATGACTGAGCAACTTCACCTTCACCTTCACCTCAGGTCTGGATTTTAGGAGCCTTAGACTTCCTTTCCTGACCTTTCTATGACCCTCAGGGTTTTCGTGGAGAGAACCCCCTGTTGATCCTGATCAGTTCCCAACCAGCTTTTGTCACCTTATCACACAAGCTTAGCGCCTTATGTTCCAACCAACATGTATACAAGTTGTATAAATTAGATGACCTTAGATGTACCCTAAAGAATTCTAAATTTTTAAATAACTACTGCCGGTCTTACTTGGGTTGAAGAGAATCTTTAGTTATATGTTTTAATTCAGCTCAGGCCCAAGGTTTAAATTCTACAATTTTCTGCATGTGACTCACAGCTGGGGTCGATCTTCAGAGGTAACTGGCATTTGGAGTTTTAAGAGAATTGTTGGGAAAAGGTAGTGAAACTGTGTGTGCATGCTAAGTTGCTTCAGTAGTGTCTGACCTTATGGACTGTAGCCCACTAGGCTCCTCTGTCCATGGGAATTCCCCAGTCAAGAATACTGGAGCAGGTTGCCATGCCCTCCTCTAGGGGATCTTCCCGACACAGGGATCAAACCCATGTCTCCTGCATCGGCAGGCGGGTTTTTTACCACTAGCGCCACCTCAGAAACTAGTTCCCCTGTTGAGTTTAACCTCCCTATCCAAAAATCTATCCCTTTTCTTTTCTCCTCTTACCTAAATCCTGTGCTAAATTCCACATTAGTAATACTTGAATATTACAAAAAGTCATTAACAATGATTATGTAGTTAGTGAAACTGGGAAAAATATATCGTTCTAGAGAAACTTATTTGTTATAGAGGAAATAAAAAGTTAAACTTAAGATCTCAATGGCTACAGTTTATTACAGTGAAAAGGATACAGATGAAGACTAGCAAAGGAAGATGGCATAATGTGACAGACTCCAAGAGGAACCACGTTGGCAGGTTCCAGTTGCCCCCTCACTTAAGTCTTGGTGTCTCCGTTTCTGGCTTGTGCGCCTCTGGAAACGTTACCTGGTTTGGTAACAACCTCATATTCACAGCTGGAAATTGCCACAGTTTGGAGTATTTGTATCAGGGAAATTGGCAGACACTACAATCAGGAGTCAATTTGCTGTTTTATAAATTTTTGAGACTTTAGACAGTAGTGCAGAATGAGTTAATAATGAGGACTATATATGGGGAATACCACAAACATTCATTCCACCCAGCCAAGTTGAACTGAAGAAAAGTCAAGTTCTAACACATTTCTTTTATTGTCTTCTTATTCACAAAAAAGGAAATATCAGCCAAAATTCACTACCAGATGGTAAATAACTATTATAAATATTTTATCAAAGACATGCACTTGGCAAGTGAACACATTAAAAATGTTCAACCAGATAGACCATCAGGCAATAGTGAGGTAAATACACACTTTGAAAATAGGTAGTATTTAATATTCTGACCATACCAAACAAGTACAGGTGAGGAATATAGGGGAGTTGGAATGCTCCCAATACTGTTGATGGAAATCCAAAAGGGTAATCATTCACTTTAGAATATGAAACCATATATTCATTTAAGAAAATTGATGTACATGTTCACAGTAAACTTTCTGTGATAGCCAAGCTGGAAACAAAGCGCAAAATCCCATTCATCCATTAACAGATAAGTGGATAAACAGTCAACAGGTTAGTATATCCAAACAGTGTATTTTTCAGGAATTAAAAAAATTAACTATCAGGGAATTCCCCAGTGGTCTCTGTGCTTTCACCACTGAGGGCCTGGGTTCAATCCCTGCTTGGGGAACTAAGATCCCAAAACCTTGTGCCATGGCAAAAACAAACAAAAACACAACCATTCATATCTGCAATATGGATAATTCTCAAGGTAATTATGTACCATGAAAGGAAAAGGCAAATACAAAAGTAAACACATTAACATTCCAATGACATTAAAATTCTAGAAAACTAATAGAATGTGAAATAAAGTAAATTGAATCCCAGTTGCCTGGGAACCCAGGGAGATTGCAAAAGGTAGATGTGGGAATAATGGATGTTTGTTATTATGGTGGTTCTGTGATTTTATACATAGAAGTTACCACGCTATACATTTTAAGTATATTCAGTCCACTGCATACCAACTATACAGCTCAATTAAGTTTAAATAAAAATTGGCTTCACATAAAAATCTGAATCTCCTTTTTAGAAAAGTAGAACTCTGGAAACCAACACATTAACTACATCACCTCTCCATGTCTCATGCAAGGCACTGGGTCCCAGTAGCAATGAAGACAGGAGCAATGGAAGGTGTTTCCACTTGAGTTCTCCAGGAACTCTGCCTGGGTCCTAAAAAATCACATGCCTGGACTACAGGATTCTCACTCTCCCTCTCTTTTTCCTCCACAACTGTGCAGCAATGGCCTTGAGATAAACAATCTGCAGATGCTATGAGGATCCTAAAACCTTTACATTATTCAGTCTGACTGACTGGAGGCTCAGGAGGAAGTAGCTCTGTAGATCTGGAGAATTTCTTTAAAAAATCTCCTAAACAACCAGTTACATTTGTGGATGAAACTTTAGAAAAGGCGCATTCCTTCTTTGCTAGTCTCTCAGGAGCTATTAATCCCGAGTGTCTTCTGTACCAAGTATGGTTCCCACTCAATGTCTGTAATCTAACACTCAGCAACACCAGCCTGCCATGTTGTGGACATTATGGTACATGGCTCTGTTCCAGCTGGACCTACAGAACTTGTTCCCTTGACCAGTACTGGGGGGATGATGTGACATCCCATATGAAAACAGAACATTCATGCTCTTCCAAAAATCACTGCTGGTTCTCATGGCTGCCCTCTCATCTCAGGGTGACCTCTGAAACCAAAAAGTATGACATTCAGATCACAACAAAACCCTGCAGTCTACCCCAGGAGGCCTTGGACAACAATGCAAATTAGACCAAAACTGCAATGAAAACTACTCTCTGCCATGACACTGTCCTCACTGAGGACTACGGAGTTCCCAAACAGGTGACGCACAGCTGGAAAAACCCATTCTGAGCATGACATGAAATAATGCCACTGAAGAGGGTAAACAAGCCCCCAGCAGAACGCAGACTGGGTCACCTTGGTCAAAGCTGGTTAAGCCAATGTTCTAGTCAGTCAGACATAAGAGAATAACATCCAAGTGCTCAGGCTACTCAAGCGTTCCTCCATAGAATGCATGAGCACAAAAGTCTACCAACCCTGATCACACTGAGATGACCACCAGTTGGTAGAAGTAAGATGATTTTTACCACAGAAACTCACAGTGACATGAAGTTTGGGAAGGGCCATGGGCAGATTAGAAAGTACAGCATAGCTCCTTAAAAGCTTCCAACGAATCAGGTACCCACAGGTAATCTCCACACTAGGGCTGTGCAGATGGGTGGCATTCAACTTCCAGTTGAAAAAAAAAAAACAAAAACTTCCAGTGGATGAGTCCCTCACAGAGCCTACTCAGTAAGATGTATTAGCTAAGGAGACAGTTCATTATTTGATTCTCTGCTCATCTCATTTGAAGGTCTTTGCCCAGCATGAACTTTCTGGTGACGAAGGAGGCTAGACCTTCGGCTGAAAGCTTTCTTACACTCACTGCACTCATAGGGTCTATCTGGGCTGTGACGTTTCTGGTGCTCAATCAGAGTAGACCTTTGACTAAAGACTTCCCCACATCTGCCGCACTCGAGAGGCCCTGCTCTGGTGTGAATTTTTCGGTGTTGAGTAAGCTGCGTGCTTTGGCTAAATAATTCTCCGCATTCAGTGCACTCATATGGTCTTTCTCCAGTATGAATTCTCTGGTGTTGAGTGAGGCCAAAGCTTTGGCTAAAAAGTTTTCCGCATTCAGTGCATTTATAAGGCCTTGCTCCAGTGTGAACTCTCTGGTGCTTGATCAGAGTACAGCTTTGGCTAAAAAGTTTTCCACATTCACTACATTCATATGGCCTTTCCCCAGTGTGGATTCTCTGATGTTTAATGAGGCTGGGACTTTGGTTAAAAAATTTCCCACATTCACTGCACTCATAAGGCTTTGTGCCTGTGTGAACCCGCCTGTGTTTAACTAGATTGGAGTTGGATGTAAAGAATTTTCCACATTCATTGCATTTATAAGGCCGTGATCCAGTGTGAATTCTCTGATGTTCATTAAGGCTGGAGCTTTGGCTAAACAATTTCCCACATTCACTACACTCATAAGGCTTTTCTCCAGTGTGAATTCGCCGGTGCCTAGCAAGTGTGGGTCTGTTGCTAAAAGCTTTCCCACATTCCCTGCACTTGAAAGGCCTTTCTCCAGTGTGGACTCTCCGGTGCTGAACAAGTATGTGTTTATAGCTGAAGGTTTTCCCACATTCACTGCATTCATAAGGCCTCTCTCCAGTGTGGACTCTCTGGTGCTCAGCAAGCCTGTACTTGCGGCAGAAGGTTTTCCCACATGCACTGCACTTATAGGGCCTCAGTCCATTGTGAGAGGCCTCCACACACTCAGTGTCCCCTTGTGGAGTGACCTGGTACTGGAGAAGGTCAGAGCTAACAGGGAAACCCTTCCCAGGCTCCTGGCATGGGAAAGACTTCTTGGTTGTATGAACAATACGAGTCTTCATAAAGGCCTTCCCCATGTCTCTTCTAAAGAGTTTCTCTCCACTGTGCTGCTGAAATTTCACACCTGCCCTACACAGTGTCTGGACAGGGTTTACTCTCAGGTCCTCAGTGAGATGCAGACCACCTTCTACATCCAGGTTACCCATCTCCCAGGGATAGGCCTTCTGGATGGACAGGTCTGTCTTTGAAGTAATTATCTGTGGCACTTCTACAGAAGCATTCTGCTCAGAAGTTTTCTCCTTCATCTCTGCTCTCTGCCAACAACCTGAAAGCAAAGAAATGGGGGTGAATTTCAGGTAGATCTTGGTAGAAGTAGGGAGCCCCATCACAATACATGTCTGACACAGAAAGAACAAATCCATGGGATTATTTTCAGGACAAGGGAGGTGGGAGCAGGTTAGGAAAGGGCTGCTGTGTGGACAGGGCCTCTACACATCACAAAACGGACAACTCACCAGGCAAGACACAAGGATGGGGTGCAGAACACAGGGAACCAGGGGTCCACAACTCACTCCTCCGGGAACGGTTTTCACCAGGGCCTTGGCTGCTGGGAACACATGTGTGCTGTGTGCAAAGCTGTATTCAGACCCAGGAAAATCCAACTGTTACTGAGTAGCTGGTGTTCAAGGACCGTTTTGAGGATAAGTGCAGGCCTCATGACATGTTAGGTGTAGGCCAATATTGAAAAGCAGAGA
Source organism: Bos indicus x Bos taurus (assembly GCF_003369695.1). NCBI lineage: Eukaryota > Metazoa > Chordata > Mammalia > Artiodactyla > Bovidae > Bos > Bos indicus x Bos taurus. Next base: position 1,179,253 of record NC_040093.1, read on the forward strand.
AGTGAAGATGGAGAGGACCACCGAGGAGTAGAAGGCAGAGAGGTGGGGGATAATCCTGGGCGCAATGTCAGAGTAGGTATGACGGAAAGAGCAAAGTGTCGGGAATGCGGAGGAGAGAGAGTAATGAGGTTCACAGTCACTGGCCTTGGCACCGAAATAGTGTTGCGCACAGGACACGTTCCTGATATGGTCTGAATCCAGCCATGACATCACTTCCTCCCCCTGATGCCAATCACCAAGGCCAGGCCCACTCTGAGCCCCTCTTGCTGTGCCTGGAGTCATGTCCACTCTGTCCTGTACCCAAGGTTCTCCTCCCAGCTCCAGCGGGACAACAACATAGGACCTAGAAGATGCAAGTCCTAAGGGAAAGACAGGACAGGTGAGTGGTCAGTACTGGCCCACGGGGGCAATTAATTCCAAAATAATCTCAGGAAACAGACACTATCACATAAAAAATCTTTGAGGGGGTATCATAGAAATAGCCAGGTGAACCCCAGAAATAGTGACTATGTTGGGTCCCAACAATTGCTAGTACAGTGAGGGCCAAGGAAATGTCAGCTGGAAGGGGGAAGAGCCTGGAGCACAAATGTGCAGGGGTCTACAGAGTCCTCTCAGCAGGGAGTGGCTGAGAACCCACAGAACTCATTCCAAGTCTTTGGGCTCAGAAAGCCTTCACTAGGAAAACTTCAGAGCCGCTGGCACTGGGGCTACCTGTGAAAGGAGTTGGTCCACACACTCACTCAGCCTTGGCACCCACAGCACAGAGGACAGGGAAGCAATAATAGAGAGGTGCCTACTGTCCAGCTGTGAGACGAATCAACTTGCCTTGGAGAAAAGTGGAAAGTCAGAGACCTGCCCAGGACGCTGGGACAGGGGTGAGGGCCTTACCCAAGGACGCAACCAGTGCAAAGGTCTCCAGCATGACATAGCTGTATAGGCGTCTCTGGGTCTCATCGAGGATCCTCCATTCCTCCTGGGAAAAGTACACAGCCACATCCTCAAAGGTCACAGGGCCCTGTGATGATGGGAACAGAGTGTGCATAAGCAGCCTGTCTCCCCAGGACCCCATAAGTACCCCCAACCTAGTCCAAACTCACTCCGGGGTCATCATCCTCCCCAGCGACCCAACTTAAGAGGGCAGTGGTACCCAAAACTCTTCATGTTTTCTTGAGCACTAGGTCCAACCCCAGGAACAACACGCACATCTGCAGACAGATGTCTTCTACGCTGTGGGCCTGGGATGCAGGGCCTACTCCCTCTCCTGCAAGACAACAGCCTGACAGTTCCCAGGGTGATGCACCCCAGATGCCAGCAACTTGGGCTCATACTCCTCTCTTAACCTCCTGGAATGAGGGCACTGGGATTGTTCACACACCTTCCCCACATCTGTGTCACCCACTGGACCACCTCATACATCTGACCCCCAACACTAGCACCTGGACCACAAAACTGTCGTGTCTCCTGTCTCCTCATGCATCTTTCTGCACATGACACCTGAAAACCCATTCAACGCAACGGAATCCCACCAAAGCCCAACTCTCCACTGGCAGCTCACCAGCCCTGTTCTTCCTCACCAGGCCTTGATCCTAGTTCCAGCCTCAGTCACAACATGCAGACCTGAAAACCCCTGGTAAGGGTCCATGTCTATACTGCACATTGTGTCCCCTTACCAATTCCAATCTTTGTCCACATAACAGCCATTCAAAATCCACGCCTACTTGACACACCTTACAGAAATTCACATGACATCCTGTCACAAACTCCCCAAGTTCCACCACAAAAGCCTGGTAACTGCACAGAAAGAGAAGCAAGCACCAGCCTGACTCTGCTATCACTTCATCTCCATTTCTGCTTTCCCTGTGCATCAATTTCACAGCCACTCTCCCATGAAAACCTGGGCCACCTGCTGACCCCCCCCCCCACACCTTCCCGCTGATGACCTTTGTAACAGCCCCCTGTTCCCTTGTCCCATAATTGCATCCTGAAGCCTCCCTGGCCCTCTAGAGCTGCATGTTCAACCACCCATTTGTCTCCTGTATTTGAGAGTCATTGGAACATCATCTGAGATTCATCAGGGCCAAAACCCAATTCCTAATATTCTCAGTGAAAACGACTGCTACCACTGACTTCCCTGAATCAGTTAATGCAACTTCCACCCTTCCAGATGCAAAGGGAATAAACTGGTGTTATGTACGACCCCTCCATTTTAGAAAATCTGGTCAGCCCTACTTGTAAAAATCCTGAAGCCAGGTATTTCTCCTACCTCCATATCCACCCCTCTGTCCAGTCACAACCAATGCTCATCTGGATGACTGCAACAGCTTCCTTGATTATCTCGTCTTTCCCTCCCCTAGTCTGTTCTGCACTCTCCACTTAAGAGGGAGCCTCTTAAAACCTAAGTCAGATCACTCTTCTCTCTTCCAAATACTCCACGGCTGCCGTCACTCTGAACAGACTTCTGAGAGCACAGCTGCTCAGCAAAGCGTCATTCTAGGCCCGACTCTGGCCCTCTTGCTCTCTGTCTTCACCAGACATTAAGAGAGACTTACAAGTCCTAAAACACACTCAGCTCAGTTGCATCCTCAAGCATTTGTGTGGATTTCCCCCAGTACCTAAGACAAGCTTTCACATTTAGGCCACTGGCTGCCAAAAAAGTGAATCTCCCCATGGAACCTTTGGCTTGGACTTGGAAACCTGGGCTGAGGGCTTCTCTAGGGTCTCCAGACATCAAGTCCAGGAAAAGTAGCAGCAAAAGACATCCAGGACACCAGACACTCACCAGTGAAGGGTCCATACGCGGTTCTTCTGAATGTGGAACCTGTGGGAAGAGAAGGGCCGTGTAACTTTAATACCCATCAGCAACAGACAAAAGATTAATGAGTGAACCATTCAATATTTCAGGCAGACCTAAGGGAAAACTAAAGCCATGTAAAAGAGGGCAGAAAATGTTATGCAGTTGTGCCAAAAAGTCATGTGGTGCCGGGAGCGAGCTCCGCCCGTGGCAAAGGTCATGAGGAAGGAGGCTGGGCATACGCAAAGGCGGGATGGAGCCTCAGGAGTCCCCCTGGAAATTCTCGAGCATCCACCCCCAAAACCAGAGTCTGCCTACTTTCTGCTTTGTGCTCTCACCTACACCTCTGACTTTACAGGGGGCTGTCCCCCACTACCTCTCTCTGAAAAAAGAGTTAACTTACAGCTCCAGTTAATAAAGTTCCTGGGTGTGATAGTGTTTCAACCTACAAACTCCTTTGGAAGTCCTCTAGCCTGCCCGAATAGGTTTTTCGGGCCACATGTGATTGCTCAGAGCCTCCCAACTGTGAGAGCCATAAGATGTTCTAAACTGTCTAAATACAGATTCCTTTGAGCAGTTAAAAGATTGATTAGAAATTGTATTGGTGAAGGGTTTTTCACTTGTAGGGTCAATGTTTGCTGCTAAGTTTCCATATCCCTTACCTGCTGTGTCCCCGGCAGTGTACTGATTAATATAATTGGTGTAAGTAGTAGCTTTAATGATTGTAACCTGGGACCCTTGAGTTAATTCTTTTTCTTGTTATAGCCCACCACACCTTTGCCCTATAGGAATGCAACTCTAATGCTTTTGGAGGGTGGTGCTTGACTAATCACCTTTACAGAAAAATAAGTTTTCTGAAGAAAGGGTCTTAAAATGTTAACAGGCCTCTGGGCCAGAAGATGATGTAAATCACCTAAACTTTTGCATATGATAAGTTTGCAGGAAGAAAGCCTGGCTTGCTGCATGACTCTACCCCTTCCCCCATTATCCTCTATGCATAACTTAAGGTATAAAAACTACTTTGGAAAATAAAGTGCGGGCCTTGTTAACCAAAACTTGGTCTCCCCATCTCACCTTCTGGCTGAATTATTCAGCCTCTTTTCTCCACTGAATTTCCTCACTGAGCTATCCTTATTTAACCACTCTTTATATCCTTAATTAACATTTAATTAAGCAATTGTTTCCTGATCCTCGCCGATGCCGTCCCCGCTTCGAATTCCCTGGATCCACCGGGGCTGGACCCCAGCAATGTGGATAACTTGAGAAAAGGTTTTTCAACAGTGGTATAAACAAGTGCAAAGCCTCCCTATCAGAGTCCAGCCTGGTGTGTCTGAGTAGCACCCTCGAGGCTAGTGTGATTGCAACCCAACGAGCCAGAAGAATAAGGGACTGTATTGGTGAGGAAATGCTGGTGGCAGGTCACGTAGCACTATTATAACACTGAGCCACAAATACCAAAACTGACTCCATTTCATGTTAGGTCTGTTTCTGACACTCCCATTTGAGTCCCTTTTCTGGTTCCCCTGCCAATAATACATTTTTCTCTTCCTATCACTTGTCGCTGGCTCTAACAGCTGACCAGTTCTTATATGTCCTTTTCAAATTTTATTCTGGTTATATTAAAAGTTATTGTTGTATATAAAATTCCAGTTTACATAATCCAGATTAAATTCTGGTTTGAAATTATTATAACATTATATAGTATAATTCAAGAACAGGTATTTTTCCTATTTATCCATATTCTTTGATGTTAAAACTTTTCCATAAATATTCAGACAGATTATCTGTAATTTCTGACATGCTCTTCTCTCCTGTAGTAGAGAACAGAACCACCATGTACTGACTATGCATGAAAATGAATCTGATAAAGGGGTTGTTCCTTAAATCAGAGGAAAAGTGCTTTGCCTCCAGCATCTGGTGATGACTGGACCTCATTTTGGACTCTTTAAACTTAAGAGAAAGCATATAAGTGATAGGACCTGACCTCTTGTCATCCTCATTATAGAACCATGGAAATATCTTCTTGAGTTCTTAACGTCCTGTTATGGTTTTGAAGCATTATAATTTTTTATCCTTATAATGATAAGGATAATGATAATATAATGATATTATATATATTATATATAATGATATATCCTTATAATGATAAGGCCAAAGCCCACGTAAGACAGGTATTTAATAAAATATTTCAATAATTTTCCCTTACAAGATCACCAGAGGAAAACTATTTAACAGTGAAATAAATATTACTGGAAAAGCACAATCTTTTAAAATACTAAAACAGTCTATGTGTGTGTGTAGACTGTAAAACAAAAGTTTATATACGGCATAAGTGTATATCAAAATATAACTATGGAACAGTTTAATAATTTCATTCAAAGAACTAAGTTAAAATTAGTAGTATGGAGGAAAACAAATTCAGTAAGCGGAAATGTTAATTTAAATACAATAAAAATGTTAACATAGAAACTAAACAGATGTGCGCTTAATGTATCTTCCCAGAACACAGGGCAAGTGTGCCTACACTACCACTATTTACAGACGTCTCGGACTAAAACAAACACCACCACCATCAACAACAAATACACCGAGGAAAGCCTTCAACAGAAGAATATAAAGACATTTACTTGTATATTCATATCTACAAAAACTACACAGAAAGGAAAATGACTGGCTACTCTGCATGAGGGAGGGTATCCTAATGGACATGAATTTGGGCAAACTCCAGGAGACAATGAAGGACAGGGAAGCCTGGCATGCTGCAGTCCACAGCGTCACAAAGAGTCGGAAACGACTTAGCAACTAAACAACAACCTAGCATGAGAAACATGGGTAAAGTCACATCATATTTTGCAAATGAAGAAAAAGACATCGTAATACTTTTATGATTCCATTCACTAAGTTTTAAAACGAAGGAGCGAAACTAAACTACAGCCGTCGCATATTTCCCACATAGTTGGCAAGACTATTGAGAAAAGCAAGGAAACCCTTACTTTAAATAACAACAGACAATACCTTAACTTTGGGGGCATGGGTATGTTTTGGGCTTCCCTGGTGGCTCAAATGGTAAAGAATCCGCCTGCAATGTGGGAGACCGGGGTTTAATCCCTGGCTTGAGAAGATTCCCCTGCGAGAGGGCGTGGCAACCCACTCCAGTATTCTTGCCTGGAGAATCCCCATGGACAGAGGAGCTTGGCGGGCTACAGTCCATGCGGTCTCAAGGGCACGACTGAAGCGTCTAAGCACATAGGCGGCTTCCTGGGGTCCTGTTGATAACGCATCTTTTTTCTCTCAGGCGGTTAACGGATACTAATTTTAGATCTGCGTATTCAACTGCACGAGTAAGTTCTCTGGTTTTTTCCCCCACGCAGGTCATATTTTAAAATCGGAAAGTCAAGGTTTGGGGGGCACGAATAAATATACATATAAGACGTTAGTAAGGAGACACTAATAAGAACAAAGATAACTCAGGATAAAAAGAACAGGGGGAGGGCCCGGAGGACGCAGGATTCACCTGAATCGGAACCATCAATGTGGCTGCAGCCAAAGAAGTCCGTTGGCGAAGGCGGGGTCGGGCTCTGCAGACCCCGTCCCGAGACCCCGTCCCGACCCAGAGAGAGAGTCAGGTCGGATGGCGCCCACGCCGAGCCTGAGACTCGCCTCGGAATAGCAGGCACAGCGGCCTTCCAGCTCCCAGGTCTCAGGCCGGCTCAGCGTTAGGAAGTACACCAACCGTGAACCAATCTGAATTACAATATGTCGCCGGGGACCCACACAGGAAGGTCCACCCAGAGACCGTTCTCTAGAACGGAAGTGTCTCTGTCCTGAGTCTTCATTGGTCCATTGTCCTTGGCGCCTCGCGCGGTGCCTTTAGGGTAATGTAGTTCATAGCGCTCCCGTCGCTGGCAAGAGGTAGTGTTCCCCAATCCGGGAGAATTGTCCCGCCTCACCAGTAGGGTTGCAGTGAAGTCCCCAGGCTGCGAAGACTGGGGCAGTTACACGCTTTTTAAAGGGGTTGCACCCAGATTTCCATGAAACATAGTCTGTGCTGATCACATAGAAGTATAGTGACAGTAATATTTGAGATGTTTGGCCTCTCGTGCCTTCTGAGATGGCCCACTCTGTCAATGGAGTGTGTCTCTCTCTGAATTAGCCTTCTTTTACTTTTTTTAAAAAGAAAGAAAGAAAGAAATTTTTTTTAATTTTATTTTTAAACTTTACATAATTGTATTAGTTTTGCCAAATATCAAAATGAATCCATCACAGGTATACATGTGCTCCCCATCCTGAACCTTCCTCCCTCCTCCCTCCCCATACCATCCCTCTGGGTCGTCCCAGTGCACTAGCCCCAAGCATCCAGTATCGTGCATTGAACCTGGACTGGCATCTCGTTTCATACATGATATTTTACATGTTTCAATGCCATTCTCCCAAATCTTCCCACCCTCTCCCTCTCCCACAGACTCCATAAGACTGTTCCATACATCAGTGTCTCTTTTGCTGTCTCATACACAGGGTTATTGTTAGCATCTTTCTAAATTCCATATATATGCGTTAGTATACTGTATTGGTGTTTTTCCTTCTGGCTTACTTCACTCTGTATAATAGGCTCCAGTTTCATCCACCTCATTAGAACTGATTCAAATGAATTCTTTTTAATGGCTGAGTAATACTCCATTGTGTATATGTACCACGGCTTTCTTATCCATTCATCTGCTGATGGACATCTAGGTTGCTTCCATGTCCTGGCTATTATAAACAGTGCTGCGATGAACATTGGGGTACACGTGTCTCTTTCCCTTCTGGTTTCCTCAGTATGTATGCCCAGCAGTGGGATTGCTGGATCATAAGGCAGTTCTATTTCCAGTTTTTTAAGGAATCTCCACACTGTTCTCCATAGTGGCTGTACTAGTTTGCATTCCCACCAAGAGTGTAAGAGGGTTCCCTTTTCTCCACACCCTCTCCAACATTTATTATTTGTAGACTTTTGGATCACAGCCATTCTGACTGGTGTGAAATGGTACCTCATAGTGGTTTTGATTTGCATTTCTCTGATAATGAGTGATGTTGAGCATCTTTTCATGTGTTTGTTAGCCATCTGTATGTCTTCTTCGGAGAAATGTCTATTTAGTTCTTTGGCCCATTTTTTGATTGGGTCATTTATTTTTCTGGAGTTGAGCTGTAGGAGTTGCTTGTATATTTTTGAGATTAGTTGTTTGTCAGTTGCTTCATTTGCTATTATTTTCTCCCATTCTGAAGGCTGTCTTTTCACCTTGCTGATAGTTTCCTTTGATGTGCAGAAGCTTTTAAGGTTAATTAGGTCCCATTTGTTTATTTTTGCTTTTATTTTCGATATTCTGGGAGGTGGGTCATAGGGGATCCTGCTGTGATGTATGTCAGAGAGTGTTTTGCCTATGTTCTCCTCTAGGAGTTTTATAGTTTCTGGTCTTATGTTTAGATCTTTAATCCATTTTGAGTTTATTTTTGTGTATGGTGTTAGAAAGTGTTCTAGTTTCATTCTTTTACAAGTGGTTGACCAGTTTTCCCAGCACCACTTGTTAAAGAGATTGTCTTTAATCCATTGTATATTCTTGCCTCCTTTGTCAAAGATAAGGTGTCCATATGTGCATGGATTTATCTCTGGGCTTTCTATTTTGTTCCATTGATCTATGTTTCTGTCTTTGTGCCAGTACCATACTGTCTTGATAACTGTGGCTTTGTAGTAGAGCCTGAAGTCAGGTAGGTTGATTCCTCCAGTTCCATTCTTCTTTCTCAAGATCGCTTTGGCTATTTGAGGTTTTTTGTATTTCCATACAAATTGTGAAATTATTTGTTCTAGCTCTGTGAAGAATACTGTTGGTAGCTTGATAGGGATTACATTGAATCTATAAATTGCTTTGGGTAGTATACTCATTTTCACTATATTGATTCTTCCAATCCATGAACATGGTATATTTCTCCATCTATTAGTGTCCTCTTTGATTAGAAAGAAAGAAATTTTAAGACGGTCCCCAAAGCTTCCCAGGTGGTGCTGGTAGTAAAAAAAAAAAAAAAATCCACCTGCCAATATGGGAACCCAGGGTTCTATCCCTTATCCCATCCAGGAGGGAAATGGCAACCCACTCCAGTATTCTTGCCTGGAGAAATCCCATGGACAGAGGAGCCTGCCGGGCTACAGGCCATGGGGTTGCAAAGTCGGAGGTATCTTAGCGACTAAACTACAACAAAACTGGCCAAACTAAGTGGTCATATGATACCAGGTTGTCACTCAGACAAAGTGCATCCATCCATAGCTGGAGTCCAATAAACACTGTCTTATTGTTTTTCATATAAATGTAGCCTAACTTGTTGGCTACAGTTTATGAGTGTCTCTGTGTTAGGTCATAGTCAAAAAACCTAAGACTCCAGACAGGGCCATGGTGAACAAGACAGAGGAGGGATGTGGGGCAACTAGAAGCAGGTGGACCATGTGCCGTGTCTTTGGTTCCTTCAGAAAAAAACGTATGTTTAGTGATGGTGTGTCCTATTCAGGAACTGACACATATTTCAGACTCCACATTTTAGTACATATCCAGTTCTTTTCTTGGAGAAGGCAATGGCAACCCACTCCAGTACTCTTGCCTGGAAACTCCCATGGATGGAGGAGCCTGGTAGGCTGCAGTCCATGGGGTCGTGGAGAGTCAGACACGACTGAGCAATTTCACTTTCACTTTTCACTTTCATGCATTGGAGAAGGAAATGGTAACCCACTCCAGCGTTCTTGCCTGGAGAATCCCAGGGACAGAGGAGCCTAGTAGGCTGCCATCTATGGGGTCACACAGAGTCAGACACGACAGAAGTGACTTAGCAGCAGCAGCAGTTCTTGTCTAGAAGCTAAAATCTACCTATCTGAAAAGAAGAGTGACTTATAACATGTCACTTCCTGCCTGGAAAGTGACTCCATGGTTACGGTCATAGCTTATTTGGGACAGGAGCAATTGAACCCTGAGATAAAACCTTGCAATTTCATGATCCTCTTTCCTTTCTGGGGAGTCAATATAATTTCACCTGCAAGCACAGAGACCATGCATAGAGTTGAGATTACCTCAGGAAAATATCTGTAAATGTTGAAGATGTTGAAACCAATCATCAGTTATTCAAAGTTCTGGCCAAAATACCTCTTGGCCATGTCCACAAAGTTAGGGTCTTAGTGAAGCTTAAAGGGACACTGAAGACTGAGAGTGAGAAAATGAAGCTGAGCATGTAGTGACACAGGAACTTGGCTAGTCTGTGAATCTGGCTCTCTAAATTGTGATTTATTGTTTGTTTATTTATTTAATAAACAATTAATAATAATCTTTGTGTTTTTTTTGTATACGAAACAATACCAGCTTGAAGGGAGATGTGGAGAGAGCAGATTGATTTGCCAGAATGCTGAAAGCAAACGGAATCCATAGCATCATATTTGTACCCTCGTTGACAAACACTGATTAAATTGCGTATTCCATTCCAAGCACTACTTTGGCTGTATAGGCTCAATACCCAACGAGACCAAGAACCTCTTTCTTCTTGAGTCCGACCTTTTGGTCAAAGTGATAAACAGCACAAACTTAATGATAAGATATTCCATTACATAAGACTTCTGTGCAATGAGTGTTAACCAAAATTTCAGGAAAAAAATACCTGATTGGTAGAAAGAGACATTTATTGGGGGTTTGTTAGGACTGCAGCCTGGAAGACACAGTTTTGAGAAACATTAGAATCATGTTTCCCTAGACTACAAAATGGAGAAATTTGGGGATGCAAAAAAAAAAAAAAAAAAAAGGAAGGCCATGATTTTTTCAATAAATTGTGAAAAATTGTAATTGGAGCTGTCATGAAGTAAGGGTGCCAGTAAAGCAAGGATTGATTGGAACTGGAAATGTCTGCATACTTACAAGGGAGAATCTTGAGACTGCGAGCCTATGGGCAGAATTTTTTTTTAACAACTTTATTTTTAAATTTTTGGTTCCACTGGCTCTTCTTTGCTGTGCGTGGGCTTTTCCTAGCTGCAGTGAGTAAGGACTACTCTCCGTTTCAGTGCTTGGGCTTCTCATTGCGGTGGCTTCTCTTGTTGCAGAGCACAGGCTCTAGGTGGCGCGGGCTTCCATCCTTGCAGGATGTGGATTCAATAGCTGAGGCGCACCGGCTTAGCTGCTCCCCATAATGTGGGATCTTCCTGGACCAAGGATCAAAGCCCTCTCCCCTGCATTGGCAGGCAGATTCTTATCCACTGAGCCACCAGGCAAGTCCAGTGGCAGAATTTTTAAAACATCTAGTGTCTGCTGTCCAACTGAACTTGCATTTACTCGTTTGCTTTACAGCAAAGCCAATCTACTAACCGAGTTGTGGTGAATGAGAGTACATTGTTAATTGTGGGACATCAAGTGAGGAGAACAGGCAGCTCTAGCTCAAAAGACCCAGACTTCCTGATGGATTTTAGGCAATGGTGTTTGGAGGCAACATTTGGGTTGAGGGGTGCAGCTTGTGGACTTCCTTCTAACTGGTTGGTGTTGAGATAGCTGGGTGATGTTTTGGGAATATTATTGTAGGCATCAAGTAATCAGCATCCGCCACCTGAGTGGGGGGTTTGTTTTTTGTGTCAGTCGCTCACTCGTGTCTGACTCTGCGACCCCATGGACTGTAGCCTGCCAGGCTCCTCTGTCCATGGGATGCTTCAGGCAAGAATACTGGAGTGGGTAGCCATTCTCTTCTACAGGGCATCTTCCTGACCCAAGGACTGAACCCAGGTCTCGATCAGGTGGCCAAAGTATTGGAGCTTCAGCATTAGTCCTTCCAATGAATATTCAGGGTTGATTTCCTTTAGGATAGATTGGTTTGGTCTCCTTGCTGTCCAAGGGACTCTCAAGAGTCTTCTCCAGCACCACAATTGGAAAGTATTCTGAAGAAGGGAATGGCAAACAACTTCAATATTCTTGCCTCGAGAACCCCATGAACAGTAGCCTTTGCCATAAGTAAGTAAAAAATGCAGCATATACAAAACAGCAATACAGGACAATTGAACCACCAGCGTAGACCAGTATAGGGCAAGGTACTCTCTTTTAGATATGGTTCCAAAGGAAAGGCAGTGATAAAGACTTCTAATTTTACCATTTATTCAGGAAGAGGGAGAAAAGAAAACTTTGTTTAAGGTTTATCTTATTTGTTTACTTAAATTTTTGGCTGCGGTGTGTCTTCATTGCTCCACCCTGGCTTTCTCTAGTTGCGGTGAGCAGGGGCTGCTCTCTAGTTGCGGTATACCAGCTTCTCACTGTGCTTCTCGCTGCAGTGGCTTCTCTCTTGTTTCAGAGCATGGGCTGTAGAGTGCTCAGGCTCCAGCAGTTGTGACTCAGGGGCTTAGTTGCTCCATGGCACATGGGACTTCCGGGACTAGGAATCGAACTGGTATCCCTTTGGTTGCAAGGTGGATTCTTAACCTCTGGACCACCAGGGAAATCCCAAGAAAACTTTTTTTCTTTTAAAAATTTCTAGGGAACTTCTTAGTGGAATTCTAGTGATTAGGACTCCACACTAGCACTGCAGGGGCCACAGGTTCGATCCCTAGTTGGGGAATTAAAATCCTGCAAGCTGTGCCAACGGGTCAGTAAATTAAATAAATAAAATAACTGTGGTGGGAGAGTTCTGAACTCTACTAAGTGAATGGTGCATGTCAACTACCCTCAAGGCCCAGTCATGGAGAAGGTTCAAGATCATGTGGGAGAGCCTCCAGCTATTTCTACTGCTCTGGTTGTCAGCACCGGGACTTGTCCCTCTATTTGGTCCTCGAGATTATTGGGAGAGGCCCTTGCTGGCCTTTCTGGATTGGCCCCTGAGCCCTGTCTGCTTGATCCAGCAGCCCTGCTGTAGAGGGTCTGGGCTCCTCTTGGCGAAGGATAGAAGGGGGTCAGCATTGCACTTAAAACACTTTAGAGTCAAGAAGGCAACAGTGGAGCTGCATGCAGGGATGGGAGAAAAGTCCCTCCCGACTCCGTTTTATTTCGGGTTCCTGTTAGACTGGTCCATCTTCTATGTTCTTTTCCTAAGGAATTCATCTTATTTTTACTTTTCCTTCATGGAGATTGCTTCCCTGATGGCTCAGATGGTAAAGAATCTGCCTGCATTGCAGGAGACCTGGGTTTGATTCCTGGGTGGGGAAGATCCCCTGGAGAAAGGAATGCCTACCTGCCGGGAGCTGGCATATTGTGTACTAAGTGCATATTGCATATTGAGTGCAGCACTTTCCACAGCATGATCTTTCAGGATCTGGAATAGCTCAACTGGAATTCTATCACTGCCTGGAGCCAGCGTGAGGAGCTCCACCCCTGACAAAGGTCATGAGGAAGGAGGCTCGGCATACGCAAAGGCGGGATCGAGCCTCAGGAGTCCCCCTGGGAATTCTCGAGCATCTACCCCCAAAACCAGAGTCTGCCTACTTTCTGCTTTGTGCTTTCACCTACACCTCTGACTTTACGGGGGGCTGTCCCCCACTACCTCTCTCTGAGAAAAGAGTTAGCTTACAGCTCGAGTTAATAATTCCTGGGTGTGACAGTGTTTCAACCTACAAACTCCTTTGGAAGTCCTCTAGCCTGCCTGAATAGGTTTTTCGGGCCACATGTGATTGCTCAGAGCCTCCCAACTGTGAGAGCCATGAGATGTTCTAAACTGTCTGAATACAGATTCCTTTGAGCAGTTAAAAGATTGATTAGAAATTGTATTGGTGAAGGGATTTTCACTTGTTGGGCCAATGTTTGCTGCTAAGTTTCCATACCCCTTACCTGCTGTGTCCCTGGCAGTGTATTGATTAATATAATTGGTGTAAGTAGTAGCTTTAATGTTTGTAACCTTGGACCCTTGAGTTAATTCTTTTTCTTGTTACAGCCCACCACACCTTTGCCCTATAGGAATGCAACTTTATCTAATGCTTTTGGAGGGTGGCTCCTGACCAATCACCTTTAGAGAAAAATAAGTTTTCTGAAGAAAGGGTCTTAAAATGTTAACAGGCCTCCAGGCCAGAAGATGATGCAAATCACCTAAGCTTTTGCATATGATAAGTTTGCAGGAAGAAAGCCTGGCTTACTGCATGACTCTACCCCTTCCCCCATTATCCTCTATGCATAACTTAAGGTATAAAAACTACTTTGGAAAATAAAGTGCGGGCCTTGTTCACCGAAACTTGGTCTCCCCATGTCATTCTTTCTCTCACCTTCTGGCTGAATTATTCAGCCTCTTTTCTCCCCTGAATTTCCTCACTGAGCTATCCTTATTCTATTACTGTTTATATCCTTAATTAAAGTTTAATTAAATGGTTGTTTCCTGATCCTCGCCGACGCCATCCCCGCTTCGAATTCCCTGGATCCACCGGGGCTGGACCCCGGCACCTACCCACTCCAGTATTCTTGCCTAGGAAATACCATGGACAGAGGAACCTGGCAGGATGTGGTCCATGGGGTTGCAAAGAGTTGCACATGACTGAGCAACTAACACTTTCACTAACTGAGGTTACTTAATTTTTACAGTGCCTTTGAGACTGAAGAAGCATGGATTACCTAAGTGAATGTGAAAATGTTAGTCACTCAGTCATGTCCAACTCTTTGCGACACCATGGACTGTAGTTTGCCAGGCTCCTCTGTCCAAGGAATTCTCCAGACAACAATATGGGAGTAGGTTGCCATTTCCTTCTCCAGGGGATCTTCCCAACCTAGGGACCAAACCCGGGTGTCCTGCATTGCAGGTAGATTCTTTATCACCTGAGCCTAGGTGGATACATCACTAATTCAGCAGGGATTTAAAAAAAAAAACAAACAACATGTCAGTGTTTGTATGAGGAGTGCTTAGAATATGTAATATTAATATTAAACATGTAATATGTTTGTGAGCCTGCGAAAGCTGACTTGCAAGAGAAATAAGTTATTAGTTTGGTTTTGCCATAAATGAATGCTAAACATACAAATACAGAATCTTAGGAAACAGGAACATTCCTGCACACACAGAGAAGGTGGCAGAGTATGAAATAGAAGCACATCTTGGAGATAAAGCCACAGCTTCAGTTTCATTTTCTGGCTTTTCAGACTTCACTACCTCTAGCTTAAACTTGGCTAAGATTTTAATTTTTTTTTTTTACATGTCACAGTTACTCTCACCTAGAATTATTTCTGCTGCTATATATAACTGTATTGATTTGTTTCTGGCTGTGCTGGGTCTTGCTTGCTGCACAGCCTTTTCTCCAGCTGCAGTGAGCCAGGACTACTCTTTAGTTGTGCTGCGTAGCTTCTCACTGCGGTGGAGATCAAGTTGGTGGCTTTGCCTTCTGCCTATTCATGAGGAGACTCTCCTTGGGCCTGTCTCTTTCCTGACTCAGGAAGGCCTAGGGGCTACAATTCTTTTTTATAGACAAGAGGCAGGCAAAGGATATGGAGTTGGGCAGAGGAGTCTGTTTCAGGAAAGACCCAGAGGGTCCAGTTCCATTTCAAGTCTACCGGTATCTGAAAAGCGACAACATAGCTGATTATAGGAGTGCACACAAAGTATCATTATAATATGCTGTTGTCTCTTTGGATTTGTAGATTTGAGACCCTCCTTCTGTTTCGCAGGAGGGCCAAGAGGAGCTACTCCACATTCAAGGTCAGGAGGGGCGGCGGTGAGGAGATACCCCTCGTCCAAAGTAAGGAGCAGTGGCTGCGCTTTGCTGAAGCAGCCGGGAAGAGATACCCCACGTCCAAGGTAAGAGAAACCCAAGTAAGACGGTAGATGTTCTGAGAGGGCATCAGAGGGCAGACACACTGAAACCATAATCACAGAAAACTAGTCAATCTAATCACACAGACCACAGCCTTGTCTAAATGAAACTAAGTCATACCGTGTGGGGCCACCCACGACGGGCGGTCATGGTGGAGAGGTCTGACAGGATGTGGTCCACTGGAGAAGGGAATGGAAAACCACTTCAGTATTCTTGCCCTGAGAACCCCATGAACAGTATGAAAAGGCAAAATGATAGGATACTGAAAGAGGAACTCCCCAGGTCGTAGGTGCCCAATATGCTATTGAGATCAGTGGAGAAATAACTCCAGAAAGAATGAAGGGATGGAGCCAAAGCAAAAACAATACCCAGCTGTGGATGTGACTGGTGATAGAAGCAAGGTCCGATGCTATAAAGAGCAATATTGCATAGGAACCTGGAATGTTAGGTCTATGAATCAAGGCAAATTGGAAGTGGCCAAACAGGAGATGGCAAGAGTGAACGTCTACATTCTAGGAATCAGCGAACTAAAATTAACTGGAATGGGTGAATTTAACTCAGATGACAATTATATCTACTACTGCAGGCAGGAATCCCTTAGAAGAAATGGAGTAGCCATCATGGTCAACAAAAGAGTCTGAAATTCAGTACTTGGATGAAATCTCACAAATAACAGAATGATATCTGTTCATTTCCAAGGCAAACCATTCAATATCACAGTAATCCAAGTCTATGCCCCAGTCAGTAACGCTGAAGAAGCTGAAGTTGAACGGTTCTATGCAGACCAACAAGACCTTTTAGAACTAACACCCAAAAAAGATGTCTTTTTCATTATAGGGGACTGGAATGCAAAAGTAGGAAGTCAAGAAACACCTGGAGTAACAGGCAAATTTGGCCTTGGAATACGGAATGAAGCAGGGCAAAGGCTAATAGAGTTTTGCCAAGAAAATGCACTGGTCATAGCAAACACGCTCTTCCAACAACACAAGAGAAGACTCTACACATGGACATCACCAGATGGTCAACACCAAAATCAGATTGATTATATTCTTTGCAGCCAAAGATGGAGAAGCTCTATACAGTCAGCAAAAACAAGACCAGGAGCTGACTGTGGCTCAGATCATGAACTCCTTATTGCCAAATTCAGACTTAAATTGAAGAAAGTAGGGAAAACCACTAGACCATTCAGGTATGACCTAAATCAAATCCCTTATGATTGTACAGTGAAAGTGAGAAATAGATTTAAGGGCCTTGATCGGATAGATAGAGTGCCTGATGAACTATGGACTGAGGTTCATGACATTGTACAGGAGACAGGGATCAAGACCATCCCCATGGAAAAGAAATGCAAAAAAGCAAAATGGCTTTCTGGGGAGGCCTTACAAATAGCTGTGAAAAGAAGAGAAGTGAAAATCAAAGGAGAAAAGGAAAGATATACCCATCTGAATGCAGAGTTCCAAAGAATAGCAAGAAGAGATAAGAAAGCCTCCCTCAGCGATCAATGCAAAGAAATAGAGGAAAACAACAGAATGGGAAAGACTAGAGATCTCTTCAAGAAAATTAGAGATACCAAGGGAACATTTCATACAAAGATGAACTCGATAAAGGACAGAAATGGTATGGACCTAACAGAAGCAGAAGATATTAAGAAGAGGTAGCAAGAATACACAGAAGAACTGTACAAAAAGATCTTCACGACCAAGATAATCAAAATGGTGTGATCACTCACCTAGAGCCAGACATCCTGGAATGTGAAGTCAAGTGGGCCTTAGAAAGCATCACTATGAACAAAGCTAGTGGAGGTGATGCAATTCCAGTTGAGCTATTTCAAATCCTGAAAGATAATGCTGTGAAAGTACTGCACTCAATATGCCAGCAAATTTGGAAAACTCAGCAGTGGCCACAGGACTGGAAAAGGTCAGTTTTCATTCAATCCTTGCCTTTCTTTCAATCCCAAAGAAAGGCAATGCCAAAGAATGCTCAAACCACTGCACAATTGCACTCATCTCACACGCTAGTAAAGTAATGCTCAATTGAGCATAATTGAGTAATGCTCAATTCCCCAAGCCAGGCTTCAGCAATACGTGAACTGTGAACTTCCATGTTCAAGCTGGTTTTAGAAAAGGCAGAGGAGCCAGAGATCAAATTGCCAACATCCGCTGGATCACAGAAAAAGCAAGAGAGTTCCAGAAAAACATCTATTTCTGCTTTATTGACTATGCCAAAACCTTTGACTGTGTAGATCACAATAAACTGTGGAAAATTCTGAAAGAGATGGGAATACCAGACCACCTGACCTGCCTCTTGAGAAACCTGTATGCAGGTCAGGAAGCAACAGTTAGAACTGGACATGCAACAACAGACTGGTTCCAAATAGGAAAAGGAGTACGTCAAGGCTGTATATTGTCACCCTGCTTATTTAAGTTATATGCAGAGTACATCATGAGAAACACTGGGCTGGAGGAAGCACAAGCTGGAATCAAGATTGCCAGGAGAAATATCAATAACCTCAGATATGCAGATGACACCACCGTTATGGCAGAAAGTGAAGAGGAACTAAAAAGCCTCTTGATGAAGGTGAAAGAGGAGAGTGAAAAAGTTGGTTTAAAGCTCAACTTTCAGAAAACAAAGATCATGGCATCTGGTCCCATCACTTCATGGCAAATAGATGGAGAAACAGTAGAAACAGTGTCAGACTTTATTTTGGGGGGCTCCAAAATCACTGCAGATGGTGACTGCAGCCATGAAATTAAAAGACGCTTAGTCCTTGGAAGGGAAGTTATGACCAACCTAGATAGCATATTGGAAAGCAGAGACATTACTTTGCCAACAAAGGTCCTTCTAGTCAAGACTATGGTTTTTCTAGTAATCATGTATGGATGTGAGAGTTGGACTGTGAAGAAAGCTGAGCACCAAAGAATTGATGCTTTTGAACTGTGGTGTTGGAGAAGACTCTTGAAAGTCCCTTGGACTGCTAGGAGATCCAACCAGTCCATTCTGAAGGAGTTCAGCCCTGGGATTTCTTTGGAAGAAATGATGCTGAAGCTGAAACTCCAGTACTTTGGCCACCTCATGCGAGAAGAGCTGACTCATTGGAAAAGACTCTGATGCTGGGAGGGATTGGGGTCAGGAGGAGAAGGGGACGACAGAGAATGAGATGGCTGGATGGCATCACTGACTCGATGGACGTGAGTCTCAGTGAACTCTGGGAGTTGGTGATGGACAGGGAGGCCTGGCGTGCTGCGATTCATGGGGTCGCAAAGAGTCCGACACGACGAGCGAATGAACTGAACTGAAACTTTCTGTGAATTTCCTAGACTGCTCTATAGAAATCAGAGTACATCCCTTGTAAAAGCAAGCGAAACCCCGCCCCATCCTTGGAGCCTGAGAACTTGGTTTGCCTCAGCTTGTGGAAAAAAAGGGAAGTGAGTTCTGCTTTGACCAGAGGCAAGTGTGGTGGCAGCGGAAACTACATCACCCAGAAGTCTGTACGGGGCCAGGCGGCTGTGACTGAGCCAGTGAAAGCTTAGGAGAGGCGGGCGTATGTGCTTGCGCACTGCGTTGGGGCGGGACTTCCGGCGTTTTCTCTCGTAGTCTCTTGGAGGCTCTTCGGCTGTTCACCAGCTATGGGCCTTACGTTAGCCCGCTGAGCGGTGAGGTGACCTAGCGGAAAAGCGGGAGGAGACAAGTTGTCCCCGCTATTCAGAATCGGCTCTGAGGCCCTCTGAGCCGGTAGTTGTCGGCGGTGTCCTCCTTCCTGCCCCACTCGCCGCATCTCCTGGCCCAGCTCTTCCCACCGGCCAGTGACCGAGGTCGGCGCAGGTGGGTGCTGTGTCCTCGGGCCCCCACCTGGCCCGACTCCGAGTCCCAGATCCGGACGGAAGGGTGCCCGTTCAGGTCCCTGCCGGTCAGCCCCAGAGTCCAGAACTGAGGGCGGCCTTGTGAGGGGTCGCCCTTGTGAGGGGTCGCCCTTCAGCTAGTGGACTGGGGTGAGGGAGAGAGTTCCCTCTTGGGCTACGGTGCAGGGCTTGCAGGTCCTCCCCTAGTCGGCAGCCTTGGGGAAACTTGGGGTCACTTTTTTCTGGGACAGAAGGGAACGGAGTGCCTCACCTGAAATGGCAGCCTGAGCAGGTGCGAGCCATGGAAGGTTGTTGTGAAGGAGGCGGGACTGGGAGAACCGTGTCTAGAGTTAGAAGTTGGGAGAAAAGAGTGCGAATGGAGGCAGGAAGAGTGGGAGGTCTTATAGACCCCAGGAGAATTTTGGGAGAGGCTGGGCCAGGGAGGTAGCGGGACATTGGAGATGGGATAAGACTCTGGGTAGGTTTCTTCAGTAGAGTCTACAGGACTTTCTGATGCTCCTTGTGTGGCCAGGAGGATGTGGACTGGCCCAGCATGGCGTGGGAATCAGATTGAGGAGGGGGTCATAAGCTTGTTGCCTGAAATGGGCCCTGTGGTGAGGGAGGGGAGGGCTCAGAGTAGGAGGGCAGGACGTGAATGCTGGGTGCCGGCATCCCTCATGCTACTTCCAGGAAAGAGCATACCTGTCTGAGGAGGGATTCTGGCCTGTGTCTTCAGGGTAAAGAGCTTCACGTCTGTGGGGCCTGCTGTGGGTGCTGGAGTGGATTCTCCACTGGCAGGCTCTGCCGACCCTCACTGCTTCCCCGATGGAAGGAGGGAAAGATCAACCAGGCTGGTGGGGCCAGTGGGTCCTAGACCCACCTCACCCCTCACCTCACCCCTCAGGGCAGGAGGGATGAGACTCTGCTTCAGTCAAGGGCTCCCAGCAAGCTCCCTTTTGAGGATTATTTACTGAGTAGGCCTGCTTGCTGAATGGACTAGTAGCTGACCTGCCTGCTCAGCCCCTCCCAATGACTCATTAACTTAAGAATGTATGAAAATTAACCAAGAGTTAATCAATATTCCTCTAAATACACACACAGGCAATTTGAAATGAACCTGTTCACTCAGTTAAATCTTTGTGAACACTTTGTAATTGGCTTGTCATTGCTTTACCTCTATATATTTGCTTACAAGGTAAAGTTTTATGTATGACATCTTCTGAGATCCTAAAAAAATGTGAAGACCCCAAATTTCAAAACTATACCACTTCAATTGCCTGAAAATACATATAAAACTATCTTATGGACAGTCATAGCTGATACATGGTATGTCCTCCTAACATTAGATACCAATATGAGTCTTCTGAGGTTGGAATAATTCTTATCTTCAGTAGAATTTTCTTTTGCCTGAAGTTCAGGGAGGCTCAGTCCTTCTCCAGGGACACCTGGTAAGAGGCAGTACTGTTTGCTGACATGCTCAGTCATGTCCAACTCTTCGCGACCCCATGGACTATACAGTCCGTGGAATTCTCCAGGCCAGGATACTGGAGTGGGTACCCTTTCCCTTCTCCAGGGGATCTTCCCAACCCAGGAATCAAACTAGGGTCTTCTGTGTTATAGGCGGATTCTTTACCAACTGAGCTATCAGGGAAGCCTGAGCTTAGACTGACAGGCAGAGGTCCTGTTACACCTGGGCCAGGAAAAGGTGGAGGTCCAACTCTGCTGTAGGATTCTAGCACTGTTGTCCACGTCTCATGAAGTCTTTCTTCCCCCAGGGCCCCATGGCAGTGGTAGAGATGCTCATGAGTCCTGTACAGGTGAGTCATAATTATCAATCTGATAGTTTTATCATCCTGATATATATGCCCTTGAGGAATGGCAGTGTCACAAGACTTCTATCCCTATTTTCTGTCTTGCATCTGTAGACCATGTGCTCTCACCATGCCCAGGATCCTATATTTAGTCCTGTGTTATATATTTGTCAGCAGTTTCATTGCTGACAGCTGATGGGGGAAGGTGTGGCAGGGAGCCCTGGCCACAGGATTTAAAATGTCCAGACAGTTGCTCATGATACTGAGGTGGAATATGCAGGGAACTGTTGGTTCTGTCATATCTGTGAGAATGGGGTGCTGGGACAGGGGTGCACAGGTATCAGGCCTTGACTGATAGCCTGAGGTCCTGGTTCTCTAACCCTCAGGTTGAGGGCAGGTAGGGAAGGTTTGAAGCAGACCAGGAAGGTGCGATGTCTCAGATTTTAATAGGCTCCCTGTGACTGCAGAGTAGAAGACAGACTAGGTATGCATGAAGGCTGGGAGATATGAGGGGAATTTCTGCAATCATCCATGTGCTTGTTTGTGGGGGCTACACCTGAGTGGTGGCTGTGAAGGTAGGGATAGAGCTGCCCATATTTTTTTTTTTTAATGTTGTTTATATTTTAAATTGAATATATTTGATCATATTTTATATTTAAAATTTTATATTTATCATGTATTTTAAATATTATATATTTAGGTGGTTTACAGTGATGTGTTGTCCATATTTTATGTAATGGAGAATGAGGTACTCAAGGAGGTAGGCTGATAGGAAGAATCAGGGAAGACCCCATGTTTCTGGCTTCATTAGGAAGGATGGATACCTCATCAGCTAAAATGAGGAAGCAGCTCTAGTTGTAGGGAGAATTTCCAAATGGAATAAGAAGAGTTAGTTTTTGTCCATGTCACAGATGTTCCAGAGATTCCCAAGGGGAGGTATCCCAGAGTTGTCAGGAAGGTGCAATCCCACAAGTGAGATGCAGTGAGGAGGAGCGTGAACAGTTGGCCCTGAGCCCTGGCACTGAGCTTATAAAGACAAGCACAAATCTGAGTTTGTCTGAGGGTCAGCATCTGGGGGAGGGACTGCAGGGAATCACTTTTACACAGAGTCTGGGTTTCACAGGAAGGATCCAAGGTGGAGACAGCCATGGCATCGGATCCTTGGGCTGGACTAAGCTGCAGGTAATATTTAGGCAGTATCATTTCTAGTTGGTGTTGGGGATGCCATTAGAGGACAAGGAGTGAGGATGAAGGGCCTGAGTAGTAGGTCTCTGGGTTGGATACCTGGTTGGTGGTGATGGGCATCACCAAGACAGATGAGGAAGCAAAGTGTCTGTGTGACAGCAGGGTGTAGGTGTGAGAAAGTCTTCAGGCCAGTGCAGACAGGAGATGGATGTTGAGGATGGAAAAGGAATTAGCTGAGAGAGTCTCTAGACCTAGGGTGCAGTGGGAATGTGACTGGGGAGGTCTGTGTGCCTGGGCTTCACGTGAAGAGAGAGAAAGGTGTTGACTGCTTGTGGGACAGTCCTTGCAGTGCAGAAGAGGGAAAGAGCTAAGGGGACATGAGGTCTCATGTAGGTGGGATGGCTAGAGAGGAAGCAAAAAACGGCCCTGCGGGGAGAGCTTCTGGGGTGTGCCTCCAGGGCTTGGGGTGGGCCCTGGCCTTAGAGGACTTTGGGGTTCAGGGGCAGGACTGGCTGCGTTAAATGTTGGATGCATTTGCCATTCACTGCCTGGACTCCATGTGCAGAGCGCCCTGTAGGAGGTGAAGGAAGTGCCTGTGGTGTCTGTGGTGGGGTGGGTGTGGTGCTGTCACCATGGAGGGGTCAGAGTTGTCAGGAAGGTGCAGTCCTACAAGTGAGATGCAGTGAGGAGGAGAGTAAACGGTTGCCCTGAACCTTGGCACTGGGCTTATAAAGACAAGGACAAATCTGAGTTTGTTTGAGGGTCAGCATCTGGGAGATGGATCCCAGGGAAATTGTCCAGCAGGAGAGGGGTAGGGCCATGCATGGCAGTCCACAGCCTACATGGTGGTTTGTTTTCTTCTGTGTACTGGACACAGGGATCCATGGTCATGAGGAGAGAGCAGGCACTGATGCCCTTAGGACGTATCTTGAGGGTGGGACACGTGGGAGGAGGCTGACTGGGGACCGATGCGTAGGGGGAGGGTGAAGGTCCTGGAGAGGGATGTGCATCAGTGGTTGTACCCAGAGGATATTAACTTGTAGAAGTGAGTGAGTGGTGATGAGTGGTGACACAGAGAGGCCAATGACATTTCAAGCAAGTTTCATTGCTTACATTTCCCGAAAGGAGGCACACTGTGTAACCCAGGGTCATGTGGGGAATCACCATACTTGGTTAGCAGGTGCAAGCACCAGCTTGGGGAAACCAGTGGTCAGAGCCTTTTTTGGATTTTCAGGAGAAATGTGGGGAGGGTTGGACAGAAGGCTTAGGGATGAATAGTTTGGATAATTCTGTGTACCTGGAGTACAGGAGCTGTCTCTAGATGTCTGGTACCTGGCTCTGGACTGATTTAGGGCAGGGGAAATACTGATCTGGTGAGTGAGAGTTAGTTCAGGAGTTGGTTCAGAGTATGAACTCTGGAAGCAAGGGAGATGTGAACAAATTTGGCCTTAAGTTTAGCCCTGTAATTAATGGATGGCAAATAGATAAATGCAGAATCCACAAAACTAAGTTAAAACAGGAAGCTGTTCATGAACCAGACACTTTTGGTTTTGGCAGGACTGTGTGGTCTTCGAGGACGTGGCTGTATATTTCTCCCAGGAGGAGTGGGGCCTCCTTGATGAAACTCAGAGACACTTGTACCATGCTGTGATGACAGAGAACTTGGCACTCGTGACCTCCCTGGGTAAGCTCTGCACACTCACCCAGTGTTCTGGGCTGCACTCTGTTCTACCCCTTTTCCCAGGGGCAGCTCTGTGCTCCCCACATTGAGAGCTTCCTTTCCTGGTTTCCTGGTACGTGTGCTGTTGGTGCTGGGGCTGGACCACGTGTGCGGTGTCACTGTTCTCCCGCAGAGCCCTGTCTCTCCCATTCTGAGAACTTGCACTACAGGGCTCAGAGTCAGAAATCTAAATTTTATCTGAGACCCCCTCTGACCTGGCTTGTCCCTGGTAGGTGATCAGACTAGATGCTTGGACTCTTGTTGCCCCAGCCTTTCCCCTCCTCTTGCTGACATTTCTTTCAGGCACCAACCAAGATACAAATTCTGGAACCATTACTGCTTCTGCAGTCTCTCCTATGAAGCTGTTAGAATTTTAGCATGTCAGATGCTCTGTGTTGAATTTCTGGACGTGTGCTGGCCCCTCCTCTTTCTGTCTTTCCTGTAGGACTGGCGTCTTCCTGATGCCACATCAGTGCTCACCTGGTGCAGGAGGGAGGACCCTGGGTGCCTGATAGTGTAGTCTTACTGCATCTGTGGCAGAAGACACTCAGAATTACCCGAGCTCAGTGTGCGGTCCTGGGAAATGGTGCCATGTCAGAACTGGGGACTTGTTCTGTGTTCACCATGGATTGATGCTATGACCGCTGGCCGTACCTCATTTCTTCCTTTTCTTCTCAATTTTTATTTCTTCTGTCAGCCTCCAGCCACACCTTTGTGACCTTCACTTGCCACATGTTCCATATCACTGCTTTATATATAAGATGTCCTGAGGTCTGCATGTATAGATCCTTAAACAGTCTAGAACTTTAGCATCTCCTTTGTATCTGATGTTTCAAGGTCTGGGCACCATCTTTGTCATAGGGCTCACCTGTCACCCATAGCCATGGGTGTGGTGGAGGCCCTTTGCAGAGGACTGATTTGGAGGCTGCTCTGGTCTGAATGTTTGTGTCTCCACACATTCCATATGTTGGAAACTTCATGCCCAAGGTGACAGTATTAGGAGATGGGGTCTTTGGGGTGATTAGGTCATGAAGGCAGAGCCTTTAAGAATGAGGTTAATGCCCTTTTGAAAGGGGACCCCACTGAGACTTCCCTGGTGGTCCAATGGTTAAGACTTCGCATTTCCTATGCAGAGTGCCTGAGTTAGATTCCTGTTGAAGGAACTAAGCTCCCACATGATATGCAGCTCAGCCCAAAAGATTAAAAGAGAAAAAAGGAGGAGACTGCACAGAGCTTCCAGGCTCCTTCCACCATGTGTGAGGACGCAATGAGAAGTCTGTGACCTAGAAAAATGCATATGGTCTCTGGGTTCCATCCTCTAGAAATGTGAGAAATAAACTTCTGTTCATTACAAGCCAGTCAGCTTATAATTTTATCATAGCATCCCGAATGGACTGAAAGAGTAACTCTTCCTTCAGTCTTTACCTGTTGACAGGACTGTGGGAGCTCCCCAGGTCCATCTCTGCACAGCAGATCTTCTTCTCTCTGGCTCTGATCTTGGGTGTGTGTGACACACATATTTCTGATGGGGCTGTCCTTTCCATCAAAATCAACATGCACTTTACCAGCATCTATCTGGTTACAGGTTGTTGTCATGGAGCCCAGGGTGAGGAGGCCTCTTCTGAGCAAGGTGTTTCTATAGAGACGTCAGAGGTCAGGACTGCAAAGCCAGATCCATCCTCCAGGAAGGCCCAGCCCGGTGACATGTATGGCCCACTCTCCAGAGACCTTTTACCCCTGCCTGAGCATGACAGAATGTACCCTGATGAAGGACTGTACATTTGTGGAGCAGACCTTTTCCAGCACCAGAAGGAGATTAGAGACAAACTTTGCCGAAGGGCTGAGGGGCAGCCTTCATTTGTGACCAACAGCAGTGTTCACACAGGAGAGAGGACCTTGACCTGCAGCAGAGATGGGAAGCCCTTCCTGGGCAGCACAGGCCTTCTGCAGCAGCTGGCCCCTCGTGGTGTGGGGCAGCCACATGGGGACACTGAGTGCCAGGAGGCCTTTGGTCATGAACAAAGTGGTTACAGGTGCACTCAGTGTGGGAAAGCCTTCAGCCGAAAACAGATACTTGTTGAGCACCAAAAAATCCACACTGGAGTAAGGCCTCATGAGTGCAGCATATGCGGGATGGCCTTCATTAGAAAATTTCACCTTGTTCAGCACCAGAGAATCCACACTGGAGAAAGGCCTTTTCGGTGTGGTGAATGTGGGAAATGTTTTAGGTACAACTCCACGCTCGTTAGTCATCAGCGAGTTCACACTGGATTAAGGCCTTATGAGTGCAGCAAATGTGGGGAATTCTTCAAGTACAATGCCAACTTCATGAAACATCAGAGAAAGCACAATGGAGAAAGGCCTTTTGAGTGCAGAGAATGTGGAAAATTCTTTAGGTATAACTATAGACTGATAAGACATGGGAGAGTTCACACTGGAGAAACTCCTTATAAGTGCATTGAATGTGGGAAGTTTTTCAGATACAGCTCCACATTCATTAGACACCAGAGAGTTCATACTGCAGAAAAGCCTTATAAATGTAATGAATGTGGGAAATTCTTTAGGTACAATTCCACACTCATTAAACACCAGAGAGTTCATACCGGAGAAAGGCCTTATGAGTGCAGTGAATGTGGAAAATTTTTTAGATACACGTCCACCCTCATTAGACATCAGAGAGTTCATACTGTAGAAAGGCCTTATGAGTGCAGCTTGTGTGGGGAATACTTTAAGTACAAATCCAAACTTATTAAACATTGGCAAAATCACACCGGAGAAAGGCCTTATGAGTGCAGTGAATGTGGGAAGGCCTTTAGGTACCACTGCAGACTCATTAGACATAAGAGAGTCCACAGTGGAGAGAGGCCTTATGAGTGCAGTGAGTGTGGGAAATTCTTTCGGTACAACTCCAACCTCATTAAACATTGGAGAAATCACACTGGAGAGAGGCCTTATGAGTGCAGAGAATGTGGGAAAGCCTTTAGCCACAAGCATATACTTGTTGAGCATCAGAAAATCCATACTGGAGAAAGACCTTACGAGTGCAGCAGATGTCACAAAGCCTTCATTAGGAAGTCCCACCTTGTTCATCACCAGAAGATTCACACTGAAGACACTATGAGTGCTGTGAATGTGGGGAACTCTTTAGATACAACTCCAACCTCATGAAGCAGAGTTCAGTGGTAGAGACCTTATGAAGGGGCCTGCTGTATAGCACAGGAAACTATATTCAATATCATGTAATAAGTTATAATGGAAAAGAATCTGGGAAAGAATTTTATATATAAACTGAATCATTTTGATATATGCCTGAAACACTATAAATCAACTATACTTCAGTTAAAAAACAAAATACCATATAAGTACAGAAGCTATAGTAAATGAGGTACTACTCCAGACTCCTAACTCATAGGTGCTGGAGAAGCCCCTATGAGTTATGCTGGGCTATGTTCACTTCTGAGTGAACATAGCAAACATGGAAAGTTGTTTTGGTACAGCTCCCCACTTTAGACATCAAGAGTTCATACCAGAGGCAAACCTTTTCAGTGAATGTAAGTTTTTAGCTTAAACTCTGACCCGATTACACGTCAGTGATTTCACAGTGGAGAAAGGCCTTAGTGCAGCAGTTGTGGGCACATGTTCTGCCGAAACTTCGACCTCATTCAGCACCAAAAAGTTCACACCAGAGGGAGTATTGCAAATGGGGAAAGATTAGCAAGTTGCTCTAATCTATCCCTGAGAATGTCTTTTTTTGATGGTGTAAAATATATCTAACAATGCTGGGCTTCCCTGGTAGCTCAGCTGGTAATGAATCCACCTGTAATATAGGAGACCCCGATTTGATTCCTGGGTTAGGAAGCTATGCTAGGGAAGGGATAGGCTACCCACTCCAGTATTCTTGGGCTTCCCTGGTGGATCAGCTGGTAAAGAATCTGCCTGCAATGCAGGAGACCTGGGTTCAATCCCTGGGTTGAGAAAATCCAGTGGAGAAGGGAAAAGCTACTCACTCCAGTATTCTGGCCTGGAGAATTCTATGGACTATATAGTCCATGGGGTCGCAAAAGAGTTGGTCATGACTGAGCGACTTTAGGGCTTCCCTGATAGCTCAGAAAGGTAAAGAATCCACCTGCAATGCAGGAGACCCCGGTTCGATTCCTGGGTCAGAAAGATCTGCTGGAGAAGAGATAAGCTACCCACTCCAGTATTCTGGCCTGGAGAATTCCATGGACTGTATAGTCCATGAGGCTGCAAAGAGTCAGACACAACTGAGCAACTTTCACTTTCATATGTAACAAAATTTACCCTCTACCTTTTAATGTTCGGTGTAGTGTGTTTAAAAATTAATAGCTAGTTTCCAGAATTCTTTTTCATCTTGCAAAAATGAAACTCTGTACCCCTTAAACAACATCTCTCTCTTCTCCCTCCCTACCGTACCTGTCTACCTCTGTTTTACATTCTTGTCTATGAATTTGATTATTCTGGATACTTTGCATAAGTGTAATCATACATTTTTTTCATCTCTTTGCAGCTGGTTTATTTAGCTTAGAATAATGTCCCCATGTTGAAGCATTTGTCAGCATTTTCTTCTGTCTTGAGAAGGAATCAGAATTGACCTGCCTAAAACATGAGGAAGGGTGCTGATTGTCGATACAAGTTTGTCTGATATGATGACATTTAGAGAAATAAGAGATCCTGATTTTGTATGGAACATATATTAATAGCTTTACTGAGGTATTGGCATACTCAATTTCATTTATTAAAACTGTAAACTGTATTTTCACATAGGTGTACACAGTGGGACGATCACCAAAGTTATGATAATGAACATGTCCATTACTTACAGAGTTTCCATTTGCACCAACCCTACCCAAGTTGCCATCTTCAGGTAGACATTGTAGTTTACATTTTCTAGAATTTTATATAAAAGAAATCCTGCAGGTATTCTTATATGAATTTTCACTAAGTTCATAAATATATTTTTTATTATATGTGTGCAAAGGAATGATATCAAATAAAAATAAGCAAGGCTCTCTTATGTATTAGAGGTGCATTGTAAGCAAATGTGGGTGGTTTTGTTGTTGTTCTCACTATCACTGAGAAAATGTTATTTAAAGTGGGAACTGAAGTTGAAACTAAACTGAAATTCAGTTTTGTATGAATTTTTTATGAATAAAAAATTTTGAACCTTTTGCATCATACACAGCTTCCACTGACATTTTTCTAGATTTTCTTCTTGACTTTTCTAGTGTCCTTATCCTACATCTTTGTGTCAAAGAAGTTCTTAGGGAATTTTTGCAGTGAAATACACAACATAAACTTTATCATCTCACTAAAGTGTTCAGTTTCATGATATATTGGGATCTCCAGCAAAACAACCCATCAGTGTGTGTGTGTGCATACTCATACACATGCATTTGTGTAGAGACAGAAAAAAGAAATATATATATATTTTATTAATTTTATTTGGCTATGCTGGGTTTTCCTTGCTGTGTGTGCTAGTTTTCTCTAATGTGGGATGGTGGTGGGGGAGTGGGGGGGCTACTCTCATTGCAGTACGTGGGCTTCTCATGCAGTGACTTCTGACTGTGGAGCATGAGCTTTAGGCCAGCGGGCTCAGTAGTTGTGGAGTACGGGCTTAGTTGCCCTGTGACGTGTGGAATATACCCAGACCAGGGATCAAGTCTGTATTCCCTGCGTTGGCAGGTGAATTCTTAACCAGTGGACTAGCACAGAAGTCCACCTTCCTGTCTTGCTCACCATGGCCCTGTCTTTAATCTTTACTTGCTTTACCCTGACCTACCACAGTGAAAGTTATAAATTGGATCTAATGCTTAGGCTACGTGTGTTTGCAGAGCAGTAGACCACCTGACCTGCCTCTTGAGAAATCTGTATGCAGGTCAGGAAGCAACAGTTAGAACTGGACATGGAACAACAGACTGCTTCCAAATAGGAAAAGGAGTACGTCAAGGCTGTATATTGTCACCCTGCTTGTTTAACTTATATGCAGACTACATCATGAGAAATGCTGGGCTGGAAGAAGCACAAGCTGGAATCAAAATTGCCAGGAGAAATATCAATAACCTCAGATATGCAGATGACACCACCCTTATGGCAGAAAGTGAAGAGGAACTGAAAAGCCTCTTGATGAAGGTGAAAGAGGAGAGTGAAAAAATTGGCTTAAAGCTCAACATTCAGAAAACAAAGATCATGGCATCTGGTCCCATCATTTCATGGGAAATAGATGGGGAAACAGTGGAAACAGTGTCAGACTTTATTTTTCTGGGCTCCAAAATCTGCAGATGGTGATTGCAGCCATGAAATTAAAAGACGCTTATTCCTTGGAAGGAAAGTTATGACCAACCTAGATAGCATATTCAAAAGCAGAGACATTACTTTGCCAACAAAGGTCTGTCTAGTCAAGGCTATGGTTTTTCCAGTGGTCATGTATGGATGTGAGAGTTGGACTGTGAAGAAAGCTGAGCGCCGAAGAATTGATGCTTTTCAACTGTGGTGTTGGAGAAGACTCTTGAAAGTCCCTTGGACTGCTAGGAGATCCAACCAGTCCATTCTAAAGGAGATCAGCCCTGGGTGTTCGTTGGAAGGAATGATGATGAAGCTGAAACTCCTGTTCTTTGGCCGCCGCATGTGAAGAGTTGACTCATTGGGAAAGACTCTGATGCTGGGAGGGATTGGGGGCAGGAGAGAATGAGATGGCTGGATGGCATCACTGACTCTATGGACATGAGTTTGAGTGAACTCCGGGAGTTGGTGATGGACAGGGAGGCCTGGCGTGCTGTGATTCATGCGGTCGCAAAGAGTCAGACACGACTGAGCTACTGAACTGAACTGAACTGAACTGAGGACACCACTTATTAGACCCGCACTGTGGATGGATGCCCTGTGTGTGTGAACGACAGCCTAGTTGTTGTTTGTTCAATCAGTCGTGTCCAACTCTGTAACCCCATGGACTGCAGCATGCCAGGCTTCCCTGTCCTTCAACATCTTCCAGAGCTTGCTCAAACTCGTCCATTGAGTCGGTGATGCCATCCAACCATCTCATCCTCTGTCGTCCCCACGATACAGCCTGGTATCTTGTGCCTATTTGGTTTGGTAGGTTTGGGGACCATCTGAAATATTGTCTCTGTACCTCTCGTGATGCATCGCCTTTCAGACACGTGAAACCCCGCCCCAGTACTCAGAGCCTAGGGACACCCCTTCCGGCAATCCTCTGAGGCTGAACTTTGCCAGAGTTGGGCAGATAATTAGCCTGTGCTCTAGAGCTGGGGGAGCCACAACTACTGAGCCCAAGCCCTAGAGGGGCCCCTTGCCAGGGCCTGGAACTCCGTAAACTACATTACCCGGAAGGCAGTGCGCCGCCTCCTACAGCACAGAACCAATGAAGCATCAGAAGAGAGGCAGTTTGGTTCTAGAGGACCGCGCCTGGGCGGTCCTTCCGGCGTCAACCGCAAGCGACTTCCTGTGAGCTCAGTACACATTTGGTGAAATCGGTTCCCTGGTGGGGATCTTGGGCACCCTGTGCCGCCTTGAGGTACAGCGAGCTGGGTAGGCGCTGGTACAGCTGTCCTGAGGCGGATCTGAGGCTCGGCGTGGGCTCCATTCGGCCAGAATCTGTCTCTGTGCTGGAACAGGAGCCGCCGTGCCCGGGCCCCTCCTTCGCCTACCGACTCGGCTGGAACGGCTGCGTGGATGAGTACGATTGAGGTAAATGCTTTGACCTCTTGGACCCCTCGGCCAGCGTTTTGTTTTTTGTATTTTTTTTTTAATACTTTTATTTTGCTATTGCTGCGCTGGCCTTTCTCTAAGGGCGGAGAGTGGGGTCTACTCTCTGTTGTGGTGCTCGGGCTTCTCATTGCGGAGCCGGGACTCTAGGGCTTGGGCTCAGTAGTTGTGGCTCCCCGGCTCTAGAGCACAGGCTAATTATTTGTGACACAGAGGGATCTGCAGCATGTGGGATCTTCCCGGATCAGGGATGGAACCCATGCCTCCTGCATGTGGACTCCAATTCTACCACTGAGCCATTGAGGCAGCCCCCTAGTGGCTCGGACGGTAGAGTTGGCTTGCAGTGCCAGAGACCCAGGTTCAATCGCTAGGTCTGGAAGATCCCTGGGAGAAGGAAATGCCTGGAAAATCCCATGGACGGAGGAGCCTGGCAGTCTCAGTCCATGGGGTGGCAAAGAGTCGGACACGACTGAGTGACTTCACTTTCAACTCTTCATTTTTTAAAAAATATTTTCTTTTTATACATAAATTTGGATGCGCCAGGTCTTCTTTGCAGCATGCAGGTTGAGGCATGTGACTGGGATCCTGACCTGGGATCCAACCAGGGACCCCTACATTGGGAGCACAGAGTCCTAGTTACAGGACCCCCAGGGAAGTCCCTCAGCCAAGTCTTACCATTCTGTGGGACCTTCGTCCTTAACAGTGTTTTCTTACAAGTGTCATATATTTCTATTTATTGTTTCCCCAAATGGTTGGTTTACCACATATAGAAATATGAGGTGTGTAGAAAAAAATTGCAGAGAACCTCCTAGTAAAGTTGAATAAGCAGCTCTAAAATTAATATTCATTCTCTTCTCAAGCCAAGAAATTCGATATACGGACTCTCCTGGTGGTCCAGTGGTAAATTGTCCGCCTTGCGATGCAGGGGAGGAGGGTTTGATTCCTTGTCAGGAAATTAGGAGGCTTCCCTGGTGGCTCAGATGGTAAAGAATCTGCAATGTGGAAGGCCCAGGTTTGATTCCTGGGTCTGGAAGATCCCCTGGAGAAGGGCATGGCAACCCACTCCAGTATTCTTACCTTGAGAATCCCATGGACAGAGGAGCCTGGCAGGCTACTGTCTGTGGGGTTACAGAGAGCCCACACGACTGAAGCAACTTAGCACACATACACACAGGGAGCTCAGATCCCACATGCCTCAGAGCAACTAAGCCCATGAGCCACAGTTACTGAGCCCACATGAGGTAACTCAAGAGTTCCTGAGCCACATGGAAAAGATCCTGAATGATGAAGTGAAGATCCCTAGTGTGGCAGTTAAGACCCGATGCAGCCAATTTAAAAGACAAAAAAGAAATGCAGTATAAATAGGATCCCGGAAGCTGCATAAATGTGGGTGTTCTAAAACAATTATCCCATCCCCCAAAAGTTAAAATTTTCTTTCATGGAAGCATTTCCTTGCTTTTCTTGATAAATTTGCCAGCTATGTGGAAATTACTCAAGGACTATGGCTTACCGTCACTCCGTTGTTTTAAAACTCTTTTCTGAGTGGAATCACATAAATATAATGTGTTTTCTTCATCTGCACAACTTGGCATGAGTTTATCCATGTTTTCATAGCTATTCATTTATTTTCCTTTTTTTGTGCAGTATTCTATAGTATGAACATATGAGGACAGTGTCCTTATAAATTCAGCTGTTGAAGCTTCTTTTGTTTTTGTTTTGTTTTGGCATTTATAAACATTGCTACTGTAGATATACCTGCCATGTCTTCTGGGATATACCCAGCACACATTTGTGTAGCGTATATGTTAAAATTATTATTTTATCTAAATGAATGTTTCTACTTTTTAGTCTT
The DNA here is from genome assembly GCF_003369695.1 of Bos indicus x Bos taurus. Classification (NCBI taxonomy): domain Eukaryota; kingdom Metazoa; phylum Chordata; class Mammalia; order Artiodactyla; family Bovidae; genus Bos; species Bos indicus x Bos taurus. Next base: position 1,212,945 of record NC_040093.1, read on the forward strand.
GTTTTATTCCTTGTTACTAATTTTTTTTAATTCCTTGTCACTAATTTTAACTTAGTTCTTTGAATGGCTTGATTACACTTAGTCTACCTGTAGTTAATTTTGCTACACACTTATTATGCACTAGGTACATTTACAGTTTTACGTTACACACCCATGTAAAGAGTTTTTGCTTTTTCAGGCATTGTACTCTTCCAATATTTATTATTTATAAGTTATTTAAATCTACTCCAGTACTCTTGCCTGGAAAATGCCATGGACAGAGGAGCCTGGTAGGCTACAGTCCATGGGGTCGCAAAGAGTCGGACACGACTGAGCGACTTCACTTTTCACTTTCACTTTAAGTCTTTACTCGGGTGGTATCAGAAGAGAAAATGAGGAAGATATCTTGTTAAAATATTTGTTATAAGGGGGGACAAAGTGAATCATTTTAAGGGTAATAAGTTATAAGGCTTTGAATCCATATCAAGATGTTTTAGAATCCAAGAAGATTTACAAATGATCTCTCTGATCATTGGTGGGAAAAAACCCGTATGGATTTATCAAAGAATATGAATAAAAAGTACATGTTCTTCAATTCTGTTGTATAATGTAATAATAACTTCAAATCAGAGTTTAATACATGAATTATGTAAGCTGAAATTTTATATCCAACAGTTTTTAACGTAACTGTTGGGGGAATGTGTAGTTTCCTCGGCTCTGTCTTGCCACAGCAAAAATTTGAAGCAATGGATGGATCAGCGTTACAGGTTGGGGTTACAGATCCGTTTTATTTGGCAAGCAAAGAAAAATAATCCTCAAGGCCTGAGAGCAGGCCGACCCAAAAAACACGAAGAGAATAGAAGCCAGCTGTTCAATTTTGGCTCCTTTTTTATATGTTTTTTCTCCTCTCCCTGAGCCTGCCCTATGTAAATTGGGCTAGCCAGGAGGGCTGTTTGCTTTGCCTGAGGTTCTCACTCCCGTCCTCAGACCTTCCTTTGTTCTATTTTCACAGGCTTTTCCCTTCTTTGTCTTTTAGCCACTACCATTCTGGACTCCTTTTTCCTATTCTAACTACCTCTCATAACCAATGGCACCCCACTCCAGTACTCCTGCCTGGAAAATCCCATGGACGCAGGAGCCTGGTGGGCTGCAGTCCATGGGGCTGCTAAGAGTTGTACACAACTGAGCAGCTTCACTTTCACTTTTCACTTTCATGCATTGGAGAAGGAAATGGCAACCCACTCCAGTGTTCTTGCCTGGAGAATCTCAGGGACGGGGGAGCCTGGTGGGCCGCCGTCTATGGGGTCGCACAGAGTCGGACACGACTGAAGCGACTTAGCAGCAGCAGCAGCAGCAACATAACCAAAGTAAACTTTGAAAGGGAAGTATAAGAACTCCTGGTCACTTGTTGTGGCCAGCTACAAGTGAGAAGAAGAGGAAAATGTATTATTGACAAGGGAGAAGCAAGAAAATCAAATGGAGGTGTCAGACCTGGACATACAGGAAGACTTAATTTTGATATTTGTAGCCTCAGGTATAATAATGTAATATGACCTGCCACAACCATTTCCTCACCAACATGATTGCTTTCGTTTTGTCTCATTGAACTTCAGTCACACTATCCTCATACATGGTACTCAAACACACTGCACATGACTGATGGACTTTTCACTTGTGTCTTCCACTTCTGGAAAGCCTTTTCTCAAGACATCCATATTACTTTATGGAAGAACTCCATAATATTTTCTGTCATCTTTTACATGCTTTGTTTTATCCTTAAGTATTTCTCTTTGCCTTAAATATAAAATGTTTTATTCATGGCTATTCTTTTTTGACTATGTTGCTGATGGAAATTAAAGTTACATGGCCCTGCTCTTCTCACAGGTTTCACATTCAGCAGAACCTTTTATGGACTCCACTGATGAGTGGCAGGTGTTCTGGAAGTGTTACGCTGCTACTCTTCCTGGACCTGGTGTTTGGAGATCCTAGAGAAACCCTAAGTCCAGATTTCCAAGTCCAGGCCAGAGGTTATATGGAGGGATTCCCTTTTTGGCAGCCAGTGGACTGAGATGTGGAAAGTTGTCCTAGGTACAGGGGTAATCCGTGCAAATGCTTGAGCCTGTGATGGGGCGGGAGTGCTTTAGGACGTGTGGGTCTTCGTTAATGTCTGGTAAGAACAGAGAGCAAGAGGGCCAGAGTCGGGCCTAGACTGCTAGCCTGAGAAGGTGAGTTTCTCTTCTGAGAATGATGGCAGATGTGGAATTTTTGGTACAGAGGGGAAAAGTAATGTGACTTAGGTTTAAAGAGGCTGCCCCTGGCTGCAGAGGACACAATAGACTGGGGAAGAGGAAGACAGGCAGATAGCAAGGAGGCTATTGTAATCATCCTGATGAGCAGTAGTTGTGCCTAGACCAGAGTGATAGATATGGAAGTAGGAGAAATATTTGGCTCCTGAATTTGTTTTTAAAGTTTTAACAGTAGACTAGATTTTATAATGTGGAGTGAGTCACAGATGACTCCAAAGGTTTTTTTCCCTTTACATCTGGAAGGGTGGTAGTGTTATCAGCTGAGATGGGGAAGTCAGCAAGCAGAATCCCCTTCTGTGAGACTGTTAGGAATTGGGTCTTGTGTTGAGTCTCAGATGTTCCAGTGACTCCTGAGTATAGGAGACCAGTGGATGGCTGAACTTGCAGATCGAGAGTGCTGGGGAGTCTTCAGGATGCCATTAGGGGACAAGGGAAGGTGGGGGGCTTTTACAAAGGTCATCAGCAGGAAGATAGGGGGCGGGAAAGTCCAGCATGTGGTCCAGGTATTTATGAGATAGTGCTTATGAAATTGATGCAGAGGAAAAGCAAAAAAGGAGACGAAGTGATGCCAAAGTCAGGCTGCTGCTTATTGACCCTCCTGTGTACTCACTAGGTTTTTGTGGTGGAATTTGGGGAATTTATGATAAAATGTCAGATGAGTTTACCCACGATCTGCCAGCTGGGTGTGGATTTTGAATGATTATTATGTGAACAAAGATTGTAACTTTTGAAGAGACATAATGTGCAGTATGGAAGTGGAAACTGACCAGGGATATTTAGATCTGAATGTTGTGACTGAGGATAAAGTCAAGAACAAGGTTTAGTGGGGAATCCTTCAGAACAGGGCTAGGGAGCTGCCGGTGGAAAGTGGGTGAACAGTGGGGTTGTGTTGTATTTGTCAGGCACTTTCTGAATGTTCAGGAGATGAGGGGAAGCTGGAGACATGCCAATTTTGTGAACCAGGTGGCAGTGATCAGGGTCAGATATATAGTCCACTGAGTGATATGCTTGTGGGGAAGGTGTGTGAACTAACTTCCTGAGGTACTAGGAGTCTGAGAGAAAGGTGGGCCTAAGTTTCTGTGTGTCTGGGAGACATGATCCTGGGAACTGTGGCTGTTGTTTTACAAGAAAGGGAAGGGGCCCTGCATGCCAGGCCCACCACACAGATAGCCTCTGTCTATCCACCTGCCTGTAGTCACTGAGGATTGTACCTAGTGTGCAAGGAAGGATGAAGTGTTTTGGGTACCACTGCCCTCTATGTTAGGAAATGGGAGGATGATGATGCCAGAGTTAGGGTGGGCTGGGGTTGGTTGATTATGGGGTCCTGGGGAGAGAAGCTGCTTATGCACACATCTCTTCCCATCATCACAGGGCCCTGTGACCTTTGAGGACATGGCTGTGTACTTTTCCCAGGAGGAATGGAGGCTCCTTGATGAGGCCTAGAGATGCCTGTACCATGATATCATGCTGGAGACCTTTGTACTGGTTACATCCTTGGGTAAGGCCCTCACCCTTGTCCCAGCATCCTGGGCAGGTATCTGACTTTCCCCTTTTTTCCAAGCTCAAATCTGTTCTCTTCATAGCTGGACCGTGGTTGCCTGTCTGGTACTGCTTCCCTGTCCTCTGTTTTGCGGGTACTAAGGCTGAGTGAGTGTGTGTCCCACCTCCTTTCACAGGTAGTTGCAATACCAGTGGCTCTGAAGTTTTCTCAGTGAAGATTGTCTAAGTCAAAAGACTTGGGATAAATTCACTGGATTCTCAGCCACTCACTGCCAGTTTGACTCAGTTGACCCCTGCATCTCTGTGCTCCAGGTTCTGCCTTGATCCAACTCCATTTCCTGGAGCCTGACTGACCAGGAAGTATTGGAACCAAGGTGGGACTATCTGTGGGGTCCACTTGGCTGTTGCTGCCAGACTGTCCTGTGGAGAGGTCCATTATTGCACAGCACTGGTTTTCTAACCTGCCTGAGCTCCCTTGTCCTCAAAATAGTCCCATGGTTTTATTCCTTCTGTGTCAGACACATATGTGTGATGGGGCTGCCCATTCTACCAAAATCTATGTGAAATTCCTCCTCATATCTCTGGTTTCAGGTTGTTGGCATGGAATAAAGGTCAAGCAGAGAACTTCAGAGCAGCATGTTTCTGTAGAAGTGCCACAGAGAAATACCTCAGAGATAGACCTCTCCACCCAGCCTCTCCCTGGGACATGCGTAGCCTGAATGTAGAAGGTGGTGTGTGTGTAGCTGAGGACATGGGAATAAACCCCGGCCAGACCCTGTGTGGAGCAGGTTTGAAATTTCAGCAGAACAGTGGAGATAAACTCTTTAGAAGAGGCGTGGGTAAGGCCTTTATGAAGAGATGCACAGTCCATGCCCTGGGGAAGGCTTTTATGTGCTGTGAGGCTAGGAAGGATTTCCCGGGTATCTCTCGCTATTTCCAGCAGTAGATTGTTTTTTTTTCATCTTTTATTTTATTTTATTTTTAAACTTCACAACATTGCATCAGTTTTGCCAAACATCGAAATGAATCTGCCACAGGTATACCTGTGTTCCCCATCCCGAACCCTCCTCCCTCCTCCCTCCCCATACCCTCCCCCTGGGTCGTCCCAGTGCACCAGCCCCAAGCATGCAGCACCGTGCTAGATTAAATTGCAAAAGGGCACTGAGTTTTTGGAACTTTCTCATAATGGACAAAGGCAGCGTAAATGCCACGAATGTGGGAAAACCTCCCAAAAGTCCAAGCTTGCTCAGCACCAGAGAGTCCACACTGGAGAGAGGCCTTATGAATATGCTGAATGTGGGAAAGCCTTCAGCTATGAATATATATTTGTTTGGCACTGGAATGTCCACACTAGAGAAAGGCCCTATGGGTGCAGTGAACGTGGGAAAGCTTTTAGTGACAAACATGTACTTGTATGGCACCAGTGAATTCACCGGAGAAAGGCCTTACAAGTGCAGTGAATGTGGGAAATCCTTCTGTTGCAAATACAGACTTACTCAGCCTCAGAGAGTCCATGTCCATAGTGGTGAGAAGACTTACGAGTGCTGCGAATGTGGGAAACCTTTACCTGTAAACCCATACTTTTTTTTTTTTTTTTTTTTAAACCCATACTTTTTAAGCACCAGGGAATCCACACTGGAGAAAGGCCTTACAAGTGCACTGAATGTGGGAAAGTCTTTAGATGTAATTCCAGCTTTGTTATATAGAAGAATTCATACAGGAGAAAGGCCTTATGAAGGTAGGGAGTGTGGAAAGCTATTTAGCCGAAGCTCCCAACTTGTTGTACACCAGAGAACTCACACTGGAGCCAAGCCATATGATTGTAGTGAATGTGGGAAAGGCTTCACCCCTAAAAGCAAACTTGTTCAGCACCAGAGAGTTCACACCGCAGAGAAGCCTTATGAATGCAGTGAATGTGGAAAAGTCTTTAGGTTCATATCCAGCCTCAGTAAACATAGAAGAGTTCACACTGGAGAAAGGCCTTACAAGTGTAGTGACTGTGGAAAGTTCTTTAAGCGAAGCTCGCACCTTAAAGTGCACTACAAAATTCATACTTGAGCAAAGACATATTACGAGTGCAGTGAATGTAGGAAATGTTTTAGCCAAAGCTCTACTCTCATTACGCATCTGAGTTCACACCAGAGGAAAACCATACAAGTGCACTAAATGTGGAGAAGTCTTTAGCCAAAGCACCCAATTTAATTAACACCAAAAAGTTCACACCACAGAAGTGCAGCACCAGCACAGCAAGTGGGGGAATATTTTTTGTCAAATGTGTGCTCTAACTCAGCGCCAGAACCTAACAGCCCATAGAGTAGTGTAGTGAATGTAAAAAAGCTTTGAGCCGAAGGTCTAACCTTGTTTGTCATCAGAACACTCATACTGGAGAAAGGCCTTCAACTGAGATGAGGAGAGAAGAGAATGAGCTGTTGCCTTAGTTAATACATCTTACTGAACTGGCTCTGTGAGGGACTTCTCAACTGTAAGTTGAATGTCACCTGTGTGCACGGCCCTAATGTGGAGATGGTCTGTGGGTACCCAGTTCCTAGGAAACTTTGAGGAGCTAGGCTGTGACCTCCCAGGGCCCTTGACAGACCTCATGTCATTGTGACTTTCTTACCTCTACCAAGTGGCAGATCCTCATACTGGGCATCTACCAAGTGGCAGATCCACATACAGTGAGATCAGTGTAGGTAGACCTTTGTGCTCTCCTGTACCCTAGAGGGAAGCATAAGTGGCCTGAGGACTTGGGTGGTGTCATGCTCTTAGGTCCTGTCAACTGCATAGGACACAACCTAAGCAGCTTTGCCAGTCTGGGTTCTGCTGGAAGCTCATAGAGGTTTACATTATTTGGTGGTATTGGATCATTTTATGCTCAGGATGGATTTTCTAGCTCCAAGTCACCCTTTGGGGAACTGCCTCATTTTGCACTACTTTGTGTAAAAATAAAGACTATTGCTTAACACAACATGCGTCTTTGGTTTTGTTCACTTTGAGACTGCTGTTAAGAACCACATTGGACTATCAGGATGAAGAGGAACAAGTTTTGTGGGTGTTCCAAACTTTGTGTGCTTCATTGGGAATGATGATGGCAGAGAACAGTATTCAGTCTAATTTGATCTAATTTTCCAAGGTCTCCTGGGGTAGACTGCAGGGTTCTGGGGGACTAATGTGACCAGATGTCAGAATTTTGGGTAGGTCTTCAGGTCACCCTGAGATGAGGATAGTTGTGAGCAGCACCAGTGTTTTGTTTTGTTTTGTTTTTGGAGCTGCATAAGTTGTCTTTTCACATGAGATGTCACATCATGCCCCCAGTATTGTTTAAGGGAAGAAGGTCCCTAGGCCCAGCCATAGCAGAGCCACATGCCACAATGTCCACAACTTGGGGCTGGTGTTGCTCAGTGTTAACTTACAGACACTGGGTGGGAATCATACTTGTTGCAGAAACAGGCATAGAGTTAATAGGAACTGAGAGACTAGCAAACAAGAAGGGACACACTTTTTCTAAAGCTGCATCCACATATGTTCCCATGCCTGTTTATGATAAAGTTTTTGCCAAAATTCTCAGATGTTACAGAACTGGTTTTGGTGTCATATAGCATCTGCAGATTGTTTATCTAAGGCCATTACTGCACAGTGAAGACAGTGGGGAATAAGAGCAGAAATCCTGAAGTCCAGGCATGTGATTTTCAGGACCCAGACAGAGTTCCTGGATAACTTTGATTGCTCACCAGTCTTCATTGCTACTCTGACAGAATCCCTCCCATGAGACCAAGAGAGAGAATGGATTTGAGGTGTGATTGCCAGAGTTCTCCTTTTCCAAAAAGATACTGATTTTTATGTGAAGTCAATTTTTATACAGATTTAATTGAGCTTATGTATAGTTGGTCTGCACTGAATAGAACATCCCTAAATTGTCCAACTTGCTAAGTTTCAACCACCCATGGAACCATCATCATAACAAACATCCATCACTACCTGTAGAGCCCCTATGTGTGTGCTGAATGTGAACAAAGCTTTGATCCAAAGGTCTAACCTCATTTGTCACCAGTATGCTCATACTAGAGAAAGGCCTTCAAATGAGATGAGAAGAGAAACAAATGAGCTATCTCCTTAGTTAATACATCTTACTGAACTGGCTCTGTAAAGGACTCCTCAACTGTAAGTTGAATGCCATCTGTGTGCCCACCCCTAGTGTGGAGATGGCCTGTGGGTACATCTCCAATTCAGTAACTCAGTGTTTTCCAGAACTTTAATATCATTGGAGTCTTTAATGTTTACTTTTTTATTTGTCATTTTCTTTCTACATGCATAGTTACTTTAAGAATCATCCAAGTTGCCAATGTGAATAATTTTTTTCCGATAAATATATTATTTGGGTAGACCATCGTTTAACTGTTTATCCATTCATCTGTTAAAGGATGGGGTTTTGTGGTTTGTTTCCAGTTTGCCTGCCACAAGTAAGCAAACAAGTAAATAAAATCCTTTATATGGACACTTGGTTTCATGTTCTAAAATGAATGACTACCCATTTGCATTCCCATTGACAGTGTTCAATTCCCCGTTATTCCTCACCAGTAGTTGGTTGGTATGGTTAGTATTTTAAATATTACCTGTTTTAAAAGTATGGAGACTATTATCTGATTGCATTTCCCTACTAATTCATGATGTTGGACATTTTTTTTTCATTTGCCAGATAATCTGAGAAGACAATAAGTGTGTTGGAACTTCAGTTTTCTTCAGTGAATGACTTGGCTAGGTTCTCATAACATTATTCGCCACTTTATACTCCTAATAATTAACATACTTGACATACATAAAAATATTAACTCATTTTTACATAGGACATTTAGCCCCACCCTGCCTCATTTAACTTTTAAATAATTCAAAGTGTATTTCCAGACTTTGACACTTTTTCATAATTTTCATAATTTAATCAAATACAGGAATCTCCTGCTTTCCAAAGTTCAGATTACATCACTTGTGTTTTATAAAAGACACATTAGTACATGTTTTTATGAAATCCAAAGAAACTTCCGAAGTATTTTAATCACTTTTATGAAAAAAGCCATAACACCATATTAATGGCTGTTCATTGGGAAAACCGAAGTGGTGTATCAGAATTTTGAGAAAGAAGGGAATATTTCTGCTTTATGACATCTCAGTTTATGAAACATTTCCTAGGAAAGCTGTTCATTGGGATAGCAGGAGCAATCTGTAATTAAGCTCAAGTCACTAAACCATATTCATTTTCTATGGCTACTATAATGAATAACCACAAAGTTGATGGTTTCAGACGAAACATGAATTATTTTACTCTTCTGGACGTCAGAAGTCTAAATCACTTTCACAGGGATAAAGTCAAAGTGTGACTAGGGGCTTGGTCTCTCTGGAGGCTCTAGGAATGAATTGTCCTTGCCTTTTCCAAAGTCTAGAGCTGCATTCCTTGTGTTTGACGGCTGAAGACCACTTCCTTCCAAGACCAGCAGTGCAGCATTTCAGTCATCAAATCGCCTTCCTCTACCTGTCTTTTATGAGGAGACCTTGGAGTCCATCTCCGGACAAACATACTTTTGGGGTAATCTCCTCTCCAAATCCCTAATCGAGTTGGCAAAGTCTCTGACCATATAAGGTAACATGAGTTTCAAAGATGACCCAGTTGTCTTCGGGGAATATTCATCAGCCTGCCGCTTTGAGTCTAAGTCCTTCAAAATGTGTTTGTTTTCAGGTATATTCATTGCAATCATAATGCAAAATATTACTTGTAGGTGTGTATCATAAATGTCTTTGACCTCTAAGTATGTATGACCTCATAATTTTTCCAAAATGTTGACGTCACTAAGTCCTCTACCTGTACCACATTCTCAATTTCAAGTTCTTAAAATTTTAGAATGCTTGATGCCCTGTGTGGCACGACTCCCTACGCGTGCTGACACCTCCTTTTTCTGTCTTTGAGAAGAGTGGTTTCACGGATATCTGGGTGCGTCCCCTTTAAGAAGCGTGAACCCCGCCAGTAACTCGGAGCCTTGGAAAATTGCTTCCCAGCCACCCACCAGGGTCAGGCGGAACTTTCCTGGCAGTCTGGAGCACCGAACCTAGCCGTGGCAGACAGCGGAGTTCACTACATTTCCCTGAAAACAAAGCGCAGCCCGTGTGGTCACTGGGCCAATGAAAACCCGGGGCTGAGCCACTTCCGTTCTGTAAGAAGGCGTCTGGGCGGGTCTTCCGGCCGGTCCCGCGGGCGACATTTTTAAACTCCAGCCTGATTTCGTGTGTGGAACTTCAGAATTTGGCCGGCCTGAGGTGAAGGAAGGCAGGAAGGCGCTGTGCCCGCTGCTCTCAGGGGGGTCTGAGGCCCTGCGCGGCGCCATCCGACCTGACTCTGACTTGGGACAGAGACGGGCGCCGCGGTGCCCAGGCCCCACCTTCGCCCTCAGGCTCAGCCGAGACGGCCGTGCTGACAGATCCGCTTCAGGTAAACGCTGCGCCCTCCGAGCTCTCAGCCAACTCTTCTCATTCTGCGGCATTTTTGTACTTACCTGTGTTCTCTTTCAAGTATCCTGTGTATGCTTTCATTTCTTAACCAAAACCTAGGTTTTTCTAATTTTGAAATATGACCTGCTTGGGAGAAAATAAATGCTTCTGACCTACGTGCAGTTGAAAAACCAGCTGTTATTAATAGCCGTTCAATGCTCAAATCAAGAAATGAGGTACAAGTAGGACCCAAAAGCCGCCTGTGGAGGTCCTTCCCAAACTATTGTCCCGTCTCCCAAATGTTAAGATGTTGTCTTTTGTTTCAAGTGAGCGGGTTTTTTTGTTGTTGTTTGTTTGTTGCTTTCTTGATTGTTCTGCTTCTTACACGTCGCTAGTGGTAGAACCTGCCTGCCAGTGCAGCAGACATAAGTGACGTGGGTTCCATCTCTGGGTCAGGAAGATCCCCTGGAGGAGGAAGTGGCAACCCACTCCAGTATTCTTGCCTGGAGAATCCCATGGACAGAGGAGCCTGGCGCGCTACAGTCCGTAAGGTCGCCAAGAGTCGGACACGACTGAAGCGACTTAGCGCACACACATAGTTTTGCCAACTGTGTGGAGAATATTCGAGGACCGTGGTTGCCCTTTGCTCAGTTGTTTTAAAACTTTTACAACTGAAATCATATAAGTATTAAGTGTTTCTGTTTTTGTTTTCTTTTGGAGAAGATGGTGTGACTTCACCCATTTTCTCGTGTCGATCCGCTAATTTTCTTTACTTTTGCAGTATTATATAGTGAGTGTATAGTCTATGGGGCTTCTGAGGTGGCGCTAGTTGTAAAGAATCCACCTGCCAGTTCAGAAGACACAAGAGAAGCAGGTTCGATCCCTGGATATGGAAGGTCCCCTGGTACCCTATTCCAGTATTCTTGCCTGGAGAATCCCGTGGATAGAGGAGCCTGGTGGGTAACAGTCCATGGTGTCACAAAGAATCAGACAGGACTGAGTGACTGAGCACATACATTATATGAGTAAGATGTCTTTATAAAATCAGTGTTGAAGGCTTTTTTGGTCAGCTTTCTTTATTTATAACCATTGCTATTCCAGCTATAACTTCTTCGCCTTCTGTTGTGTGTTAAGGACATATCTGTCTAGCATATATGTTAAAATTATTATTGTATTTAAATGAATATTTCCACCTTTTGATCTTATTTTGCTCCATCTTACTAATTTTAACTTAGTTCTTTGAATGAGATGATTATGCTTATTTTTAATGGATCCCGTGTTTGTATTTTCACACTCTCTTTTTGCATTATGCCTACTTAACAGTTCTGCAGTATACAGCCATTTAAGAATTTTTCTTCTCTTTCAGTGATTGTACTCTGCTAATATTTATTTCACCGTTACGTGATGCTCCTCTGGTAGTTTCGGAAGAAAATGATTATTTTGTAAAACACTTGTTTTAAAAGGAGGATTAAATGAATCATTGTAAAAATAAAAACTTATAATGCTGGGAATTCTTACCAAGATACTTAGAACCCAAGAAGGTATTTTCATGTTTATTTAAAGAGGATTGAACAGAGATCAGGTCATATAGGTTCTTTCCTTTGTCTTAAGTTTAAAGAGTCATCAGTGATGTCCAGTTATCTCAAACTGTTGGAAGCCACACACATTTACTCTGATTCTAGCAATAATCCCTTTCTCACAGATTAATTTTCTGGAGACATTTTCTTCTTGTAATTCTCTCTCTCTCTCTCTCTCTTTTGTGTGTGTGTGTGTGTGTGTGTGTGTGTGTGGTTGCACTGCTTGGCTTGTGGAGTCTAGGTTCCCCAACCAGGTATAGAACCCAGGTCCACTGCAGTGAAAGTAGCACATTCTAACCACTGGGCAGCCAGAGAATTCTGAGATCCATTTTCAAAGCGAAGTCAGTGGTGTTTCCATTCTCTACAACAGGAGAAAAAAGCTTGTAGGAAGTTAATCTGTTTGAACATTTATGGGGGGAAAAACTGGATATATTAAAGAATATGGTTCAAGTATAAGTTTTTTAAAAAACAATCTTTAAGATAACCAAAGTAAAATTAGAAAAGGAGTATAGGAACTCCTGTCCAAATGTTGGGTCCAGCTACAAGCTATGAGAGGAAAAAGTTATTATTGGCAAGGGAGAAATGGAAGAATGGAATCAAATGGCAATGTCAGAAAGAGCTCTGCTTAATTTTTATATGCATGGCTTGGGGCTGTAATAGCTCTGTATGACCTGCCACAAGCATCTCCTATCTAACCAGGTAGCTTACTCTTTGGATCATTGGGCTCCAGTCGTACTAGCCTCATGGAGCTACTCAGACACATCAGACATGAATCTAATAGAAAGGCTTTGCACTTATTAGTCCCACTTCTAGAAAACCTTTTCTGAAGTCAGACGTATGACCTTATGGCACAACTCCGTAACATTTTCTGCCCTCTTTATGATTTAGTTTTCTATTGAGTAATTTGTCTTCACCTGAAATATTGAATAGTTATCTCATTAATCTTTCTTGTCTTTGTTGCTGATGGGAATTAAAGTTACATGGCACTACTCTTCCCACAGGTTCCATGTTCAACAGAACAACTTATGGACTCTTCACTGGTGAGTGTTGGTGTTCTGAAAGATTTTTCTGCTGCTTTTCGTGAACTTGGTGTCTGGACACCCTAGAGAAACCCTGAGTGCAGAATTCCAAGTCCAGGCCAGAGGGTATATGGAAAGATTCCAAATTTGGCAACCAGGGGACTGAAATGTGCAAGATTGTATGTATAGGGGTTACTATGTCCAAATGCTCGAGGATGCAATTGAGATGAGTGTATTTTAGGACTGTTGGGTCTCTGTTTATGCAGTAGGAACAGAGAACAAGGGAACCAGGGTCAGGGCTAGACTGGTAGCCTGATAAGATGAGTTTCTGTTCTGAGACTGATGGCAGAAATGGGATTTTTGTAATAGAAATGAAAAGTGATATTACTTAAGTTTCAAGAGGCTGCCTCTGGGAGCAGAGTGCACAACAGCCTGGTGGAGAGGAAGACAAAGAAACATAGAAGCTGTCTTAATTTTCCAGATGTACATGGCTCTAGCTGCACCAAAGTGGTGTATGTGGAGATATGAAAACTACTTGGTTTCTACTTTTTCTAAGTAAAGGCTGATCAGATTTTTCCAATGTGGAGGAATCACATGCTTCCAAAGTTTTTTCCATTTGCATCTGGAAAGGTGGAAGTGCCATCAACTGATTTGGGGAAGTCTGGTAAGAGGACTTTTCAGTGAGAATATTAGGAATTGAGTTTTGGCCCTGTTAAGCCTCAGATGTTGCAGTGGCTCCCAAGTGTAGGAGACAAGTGGATGGCTGAACATGTAGATCTAGAGTAATGGGGAGGCTTTTGGATGCCATTAGGGGACAGAGGAGACACAGACAGACAAAGAAGTAGAGTGGTCATCAGCAAGAAGGTAAGGGAAAGGGGAAGGCCAGTTGGTAAGTCAGCTTTCTGTGGGGAAAAGCTATGATACTGATGTGGAAGAAAAGCAGAAATGAGATAAATTGATAGCAAAGTCATGCTGGTGCTAATTTATTCTCCTCTGACTCACTAGGCTTTTGTGGTAGAACTTGGGAAGCTTGTGACACAATGTCACAGTTTCTTTAGGCTGTGTTAAGTGGGTGTGGATTTTGAATGGGTGTTATATGAGCAAAGATGGTAACTGTTAAAGAGACATAGTGCAGTATGGAAATGGAATCTGACCAGAGGTATTTAGATTTTGTGTGTTGTGACTGAGATAAAGTCAGGATCAAGGCCTGGTGGGAAAGCCAACTTGGTGGTCCATGTGGTGAAGATGGGGGTCAGATGTCTGAGAATGTCCACTGAGTGATATGATATGCATGTAGGGAAGGTGTGTGAACTAATTGACTGAGGGCTCTGTAGTAGGACTTTGAGAAGGGTGGGTTCAAGTTGTTGGTGTCTGGAGTGGATCACCTGGGGACTGTCAGACTGTTGTCTTGCAGGAGAGGAAAGGGGCTCTGCATGCCAGGCCCACAGCCAGAGTTTTGGGTACCACTGCCCTCTAAATTAGGGAGCCAGGGAGGATGATGACACCAGAGTGAATGTGGATTAGGGTTGGGGGTGTTCTTAGGGTCCTAGGGAAAGAGGCTGCTCATGTACACATCTGTTCCCATCATCATAGAGCCCTGTGACCTTTGAGGATGTGGCTGTTTACTTTTCCCAAGAGGAATGGAGGCTCCTTGGTGAGGCCCAGAAATTCCTGTACCGCGATGTCATGCTGGAGACCTTTGCACTGGTTGTGTCCTTGGGTAAGGCCCTCACCCCTATGCCAGCATCCTGGACAGGTCTCTGCCTTTCCCCTTTTCTCTAAGAGCAAGTCTGTTCTGTTCACAGCTAGACAGTGGGCACCTCTGTATTATTTCTTCCCTGTCCTCTGTGTTGTGGGTACCAAGCCTGAGTGAGTGTGTGTTCCACCTCCTTTCACAGGTGGCCCCAATGCCAGTGGCTGAAGTTTTCTCAGCAAAAATTTTCTGGATCATAAGCCTTGGAGTTAGCTTAGTGATTTCCATTCATTTCAGCTTCTCCCTGTCAAGTTGACTCTGTAGACCCCTGTACCTTTGTGCAGCTTCTGCCTCCTTCCTGCTGACATTTCTTTGGGCTTCACTGTTTCAGGAATTGTTGGGACCCAGCATGGTCACCATTTATGGGGTGCATATAGCTATGAGATTCAAAGATTATTTTTATCATTATTTTTTTCTTGAATTCTTTTGAGATTGGTTGTTTTCCCATGGGAAACTGTCTTGTTCTTTTCTTAGAATGTGGATCTTCTAAGTCCCATGTTGTTGTCCAGTTGAAGCTGGGAGGAGAACCTTAGGTATAGGAGAGAGTGGACATGATTCTAAGCACAGGAAGCAGGGCTCAAAATGGGTCTGGTCCTGATGATTGGCATCAGAGGGAGCAGTGACGTTGTGGCTGGATTCAGTCAAATTTTGAATATGTCCTGGCCCCAACACTGTTTGTGGTCTAAGACCAGTGACTTGTTATCTCATTTCTGTTTCTTCTCCATTCTTGACACATTCCCCCTGTGATTTCTACCCTGGCTTCCAACCCAGGATTATCCCTCACCTCTTTGGCTTCCAGTCCTCATTGTTCCTCAACATCCTCACTCTAATGCTTTCCATTGTTTGCCTATGCTTACTGTGTCATAAAACCTGCACCTCTCCTTAAAATAGTCCTGAACACCAGCTACTCAGTGACACAATATCCTGGGCCTTGACATAGCTTTCCACACAGCACACATGTGTCACCAGCAGCCAAGGCCCTGGTGAAAACCATTCCTGTAGGAGTGCATTGTGGACCCCTGGCTCCTCCATTTAATATCCACCCTCTTGTGTCTTTTGCCTGGTGAGTCCTTCCTGTTCTGTGATGTGTAGAAGCCCAGTTCTACAGATTGGGGCTTTTCCTTACCTGCCCACAGCTCCTTGTCCTGAACTAGTCCCATGGATTTATTCTTTCTATGTCAGACACATATGGTGCAAAACATCTGCCTTTTTAAAAACCTTTTCCTACATTAAGTTCACCCGCATTTTTCTGATTTCAGGGTGTTGTCATACAGCAGAGGATGAACAGACACCTTCTGAGCAGAATGTTTCTGTAGAAGTGCCACAGAGAAATACCAAAAAGACAGACCTGTCCAGCCAGAAGGTCTGTCCCTGGGACATGGGTAACCTGGCCTTAGAAGGTGGTTTGTGTGGACCCGAGGTCCTGCGAACAAACCCTGGCCAGACACTGTGTGGGACAGATGTGAAATCCCACCAGCACGGTGGAGAGAAGCTCATGAGAAGAGATTTGGGTAAGGCCTTAATGAGGAACTGCACAGTCCATGCATTGGAGAAGGCTTTTAAGTGCCAAGAGGCAAGGAAGGATTTCCCTGGTACCTCTGACCATGTCCAGCACCAGGTTAAACCACAAATGATGGAGTTTGTAGCAGAGTTTCACAATGGAGAAAAGCGTTTCAAGTGCAGTGAATGTGGGAAACTCTTCTACCGGAAGTCCAGGCTTGCTCAGCACCATCGAGTCCACACCGGAGAGAAGCCTTATGAATGCAGCGAATGTGGGAAAGTCTTTAGATGCAGCTCCAGCCTTGCTATACATAGAAGAATTCACACAGGGGAAAGGCCTTATGAGTGTAGAGAATGTGGAAAATTCTTTAGGCAACACTCCCAGCTTGTTGTGCACCAGAGAATTCACACTGGAGCCAGACCATATGAGTGCAGTGAATGTGGGAAAACATTTAGTACTAAAACCAAACTTGATCAGCACCGGCGAGTCCACACTGGAGAGAGGCCTTATGAATGTGGAGAATGTGGAAGAACCTACACCTGTAAACGCATGCTTATTCAGCACCAGCTGGTCCACACTGGAGAGTGGCCTCATGAGTGCAGTGAATGTGGGAAAGCATTTAGATACATGGCCAGCCTTGTTATGCATAGAAGAATTCACAGTGGGGAAAGGCCTTATGAGTGTAATGAATGTGGGAAGTCCTTTAGGCAAAGAGCCCACCTTCAAGTCCACAATAGAATTCATACTGGAGCAAAGACTTTTGAGTGCAGTGAATGTGGAAAATGTTTTAGCCAAAATTCTATTCTTACTACACACCAGAGAGTTCACACTGGAGAAAGGCCTTATAAGTGCTGTGATTGTGGGAAATGTTTTAGCCAGAAATCTACTCTCATTAAGCACCTGAATTTACACTGGAGAAAAGTCACCTGAGTGTACCAAATGTGGAGAATTTCTTTAGCTATAGCACTTGAACAAGGAAAAAAAAAGCTGAAAAGTTCACAGCACAGAAAGACCCCAGAAGGGCAACAAATATGGAAATATTTTCTGTCACAGGTCAGCTCTGATTGAGCACCAGACCCAGGAGTGCAGAGAATGTAGGAAAGCTTTCAGCTGAAGGTATAACCACATTGGTCACCAAAAAGTTCATACTGGAGAAAGACCTTCAAACCAAATGAAGAGAGAAGCCAATGAGCTGTCTCCTTAATTAATATATCTTACTTAACAGGCTCTATGAGGGCATCATCAGCCAAAAGCTGAATGCCATCCATGTGCACAGCCCTGGTGTGGAGAGGGCCTGTGGATACTTGGTTCTCTGGAAGCTTTAAGGAGCTAAGATCTACTTCCTAACCTGTGCAGCAGCCTTGCCAGACTTCATGTCACTGTGAATTTCTTCCCTCTACCAGATGGCAGATTCCTGTTCTGGTTGTCAGTCCCGCAGTGTGATCAGGGTAGGTAGACCTTTGTGCTCTCCTGTCCCTTAGAGGGAAGCATGTGTAGCCTGAGCACTTGGGTGATGTCATGCTCTTAGATCCTGTCAACTGCCTAGGATATGGCCTAAGCAGCTTTGATCTTGGGCATCCAGTCTGGGTTCTACTGGCAGCTCATAGAGGTTTACTTTGTTTGGTGGTATTGGGTTGTGTCATGTTCAAGATGGATTTTCTAGCTCCAAGTCACCCTTTGGGGAACTGCCTCATTTTGCACTGCTTTGTGTAAAAATAAAGACTGTTGTTTAAGACAACATGCATCTTGGGTTTTGTTCACCTTCAGACTGCTGTTAAGAACCAAACTGGACTGTCAAGATGAAGAGTAAAAAAGTTTTATGGGTGTTTCAGACTTTGTATAATACCTCAGTTGGAATATGACAGAGAATAGTGTTAAGTCTAGTTTGGGTCTAATTTGCATTGTCCAAGGGCTCTTGGTATGGACTCCAGGGCTCTGTGGAACTAATGCTGTGACCTGGATGTTAGGATTTTTGATGGGTCCTGAAGGAATTTTTGATGGGTCCCAAGGCCACCTTGAGATGAGGACTGTGAGCAGCAAAGTGATTTTTGGAGCTGTGTGGATTGTTCTCTTTTCACGTGGGATATCACATCATCCCCCTAGTACTGTTCAATGGAAGAAGTTCTCTAGGTCCAGCTGGAACAGAGCCATGTGCCATAATGTGCATAATGTGGCAGGCTGGTGTTGCTGAGTGTTAGGCTACAGACATTGGGGGGGACCATACTTGGTTCAGAAATGGGGGATTAGTAGGAACTGAGAATCTAGCAACAGGAAGGGATACACCTTTTCTAAAAGGGCATTCATAAATGTTCCCATAACTGTGGCTGTTGATGATAAGGTTTTTGCAGAAATTTTCAGAAGTTACAGCCGTGTTTCTCTTCCTCTTGAGCCTGCAGTCAGTGACTGAAGAATGTAAAGGTTTTGGCATCACATAGCATCTGCAAATCTTAAGGCCATTGCTGCACAGTGAAAGCAGTGGGTAAATGAGAGTGAGAGTCCTGTAGTCCAGGCATGTGAGTTTTAGGACCCAGGCAGAGTTCCTAAATAACTCAAGTGTAAGCACCTTTTTATTGTTCAGCAATCTTCATTTCTACTGTGACAGAATTTCTATGAGACCAGGAGAGGTGGTAGATTTGAGGTGTGGTTGCCAGAGTTCTTTTCCAAAATGGAGATTCAGATTTTTATGTGAAGCCAATTTCTATCCCAATTTGGTTGAGATGTACAGTTGCCATGCTCTGAGCATAACTGCAGCTGAATTACCAAACGTAACAGCTTGGTAAGTTTTAACACTTGGAAAGTCACAGAACCATCATCATAGCAAACATCCATCACTACCATATGCCTCCCAGGATCCCAGGCAACTACTATTGACTGATTTTTCTCTCATTAAATTAGTGTTTTCCAGACTTCTAATATCATTGGTTTCTCTGGTGGCTCAGATGGTAAAGAATCCACCTGCAGTTAGGAAGACCTGAGTTTGATCCCTGGGTTGGGAAGATACCCTGGAGGAGGACAGGGCAATCCACTCCAGTATTCTTGCCTGGAGAATTCCCATTGAGAGAGGAGCCTGACGGGCTATAGTCCATGGGGTTGCACAGAGTTGAACAGGACTAAGCACAGCAATATCGTTGAAGTCTAAATGATTACTTTTGTAGTTGTCATTTTCTTTCTCCACGCGCAGTTATTTTGAGAGTCATCTAAGTTGCCAATGTGAATAACTCATTTTTTCCTGATAAATATACTATTTGATATATTTTCATTGTATTTTTTAATCCATTCATCTCTAAAAAATGGGGTTTTGTGGTTTCTAGTTTGCTTGTCACAGATTAGCTTACTGTCATCATACATAAAACCCTTTATATGAACGTCCAGCTTCATATTCTAAAATAATGACTGTACCCATTTGCATTCCCTTCAGTAGTATTCAGTTCCCCTGTATTCCTCACCAGTACTTGGTTGGTATGGTCAGTATTTTAAATATACCTGTTTGAAAACTGTGGAGATGTATCTCCCTATGATCTGATTTCATTTCCCTACTGATTCATGATGTTGACCATTTTCGTATTTATTGGCAGGTGTATGTCTTCTTTGACATAATGTCTGTTTTCTTATTAGTGACTGAGAATATGATAAATACGTGGGAACTTTCTTTCAGTGACTGACTTTGCTGAGTGGCATAAATATTTGTACTGACAACATTATTCACCATGTATATTCCTCATTATTAACATACTTCTATTACTTTAGGCCTAGACAGTTCATAAAAAAGGCAACTGACCTTTCCTTGTTGTGTTTGCCAATTTCCTGGCACGAGGCTTCCAACTGTGGGCAATTTCATGCTGTGTGTGTGTGGTTGCTACTGAACCAGAGGCGCAGCAAGCTAAACGCTGAGATGCCGAGGTTTGCTGGGGGGAATTTTCTTTCACAAGACAGCCACATGAGGACACAGAAGGACAAGTTTCAGAACCACCACCTTCTCGGAGGTGAGGTGCTTGTGATATTTAGGGGATGAAGAGGCAGCCTGCTCTGAGGTGTGGGGACAAGCAATCAGAGAAAAGGTGAGTTAACTGGCGTGTGCATTACATGCTCCGTCACAGATGCATGTTCATAAATAGGCACTTTGCATGATCTGAGCATGGAATTTTAGCCATCTGATGTCAAAAAGTTATTCATCAGACACCTGGGCAGGCCCAGTTTTAGGGGTTGGTAGTTTCGATCATTTGTAGCCTGCTCAAGAAAAGAGTTGATCCAGGTTCCCAGGACCTTGAGATTCCTTTTCTGTAGTGACCCATATGTCAGAGGTGTCACCTCTAGGGTATGTTAAGGTGTCACCTCTTGTGATAGCACCTTGGCCATGGGAAACTTGTGTACAACTAAAAGGGATGGGAGGTCCCCAGAGCAAGCTTAATCAGTGAAGGCAGTTTACAAGCAGGAGGGTTTTAACATGCTGTTTTCTTTTCTGTAGTTCTGTAATACAAGCCCAAGAATTTGCTGTTTGTCAGCTTCTGTTCACCCTTGGGGCATGTTTCAAGGCCACCCGATGTGGACGTGGGAAGACAGGTGCAGTAGCACACCTTTGTACTCTATTTCCATTATCAGATGACTTAACCTTGAGAACTCGGATAATGTTAAAATGCAGTAAAATAGGAATGGCACGAGTTTTGAATATTTTCACTTGGCCTGCGTAAAGGAAGACATACAGGCCTGAGTTGTGCAACCTCTTCATTCCAAAGAAATGTCTGGCACTGACTTGCCCAACTCCTGGAAGATAACCTCGAAGCACTTGACATATTTGGCTCAATAAGAGTGTCTTTGTTTACCTGGGGCCTTGTGCTGGGCTGAGAAGTTTATGTTAATACTGTACTGGGATACTGGGAGGCTGAGGCTCTCAATACCAGTTTGACATTTGGAGAAGCTAGAGAGTAACAGGTCAGTCACACAGGTGCCCCTTGTCTGTGTGACAGACACTCAGAAAACCTGGACAACACCTAGGCTTGCATGGCATTCCCTGTTAGCAATACTAGATGTGCATTGCCATATGTCGATGTCAGACTGAAGTGGAGTGGCAGGGGGCAACTGGAAGCTGGCAATGTGATCTCTCTTGGACTCTGTTCTATCGTGCCATCTTTCTTGGCTGATTTTTATCTGTATCCTTCACTGTAATAAGCCATAGGCCTTAATTAAACAGCTTCCATGAGTTCCGTGAGTCCTATGGAATCTGAGGGTGGTCTTGGGCATTCCAGAACATAATTCTGTTTTTAAAGAGCTTTCTTAAGGATAATTGATGTAAAACATTTTAGCAGTGCAGGCTTTGATAAAATTTTTCCAATGCTTATACTTCTCAAGCCAAAAGTTTTCTCATGCCATTTGAGAGTTGTCCCCCTTTTAACTATAAAATACAAACGTGAAAATCCTTTCTGGAATAGATATTTTTCAAACATAACAAAAATGAGAAGGGCCCTGTTTGATGCCCAGTGAACCAATTTGCAATTTTCCACCATTACTGATAATTTCTTGGGTATTGTTCATTCATATTCTCACATTATGGGTCATTTTCACATAGAACACCTAGCCTTGTCCTGTCTCAAAAGACTTATGTTAGTACTTATTTTCACAAAATCGAAAGAAACCTGGAAAGGATTTTAGTCACTTTTATAAAAAAGCCATTACACTGTATGAATGGAGGTTCTTCCATAAAACTGAAGTGGTGAATCAGAACTTTGAGAAAGAAGGGTATACTCCTGCTTTATGGCATCTCAGTTGATGAAACATTTTCTAGGAAAGCTGTGCTTCAGAATGGCAGGAGCAACCTGTAATTTACGTTACTAAATCGAATTCCGTTGTAGGAAAGGAGTTGTAATGAATAAGCTCAAAGTTGATGGTTTCAGACAGCATCTGTTTAATTATTTCATTGGTCTGGAGTCAGAAATCTTAAGTCACTTTCACAGGGGTGAAGTCAAGGTGTTGGTAGGGGCATGGTCTCTATAGAGGCTCTAGTGATCAGAAACGCCATCCTTGCCTTTTCCAAATTCCAGAGCTGCATTCCTCGTGTTTGTTGACTCAAGACCACTTCTTTCATCTTCAAAGAGCAGCAGTGCAGCATTTCAGTCATCAGATCGCCTTCCTCTGCAGAGTACGTCTCCCTCTGCTTGTCTTTTATGAGAAGACCTGTGAGTACACCCCAGGGCAAACATGAACTTTAGGCCAATCTCATCTCAAAATCCCTAATGGCACTGGCAAAGTCTCTGACCATGTAAGGTAACAGTTAACGAGGTTCAGGGATGAGGACCCAGTTGTCTCTGGGGATATTAATCAGCCTGCCACTTTGGGTCTGAGTCTTTTGAAAACGTGTTTATTTTAAAGTATATTCATTGCAGTCATGATGCAAAACATTCAGTTCCGTTGTTCAGTCATGTCCGACTCTTTGCGACCCCATGAACCACAGCACACCAGGCCTTCCTGTCCATCACCAACTGCCGGAGTCCACCCAAACCCATGTCCATCGAGTCGATGATACCATCCAACCATCTCATCCTCTGTCGTGCCCTTCTCCTCCTGCCCTCAATCTTTCCCAGCATCAGGGTCTTTCCCAATGAGTCAGCTCTTCACATCAGGTGGCCATAGTATTGGAGTTTCAGCTTCAACATCAGTCCTTCCAATAAACACCCAGGACTGATCTCCTTTAGGATGGACTGTTTGGATCTCCTTGCAGTCCAAGAGACTCTCAAGAGTCTTCTCCAACACCACAATTCAAAAACATCAATTCTTCAGCTCTCAGCTTTGTTTATAGTCCAACTCTCACATCCATACATGACCACTGGAAAAACCATAGCCTTGACTAGACGGACCTTTGTTGGCAAAGTAATGTCTGTGCTTTTTAATATGCTGTCTAACTGCTAAGTCACTTCAGTCGTGTCCGACTCTTTGCGACCCCGTAGACGGCAGCCCATCAGGCTCCCCCATCCTTGGGATTCTCCAGGCAATAACACTGGAGTGGGTTGCCATTTCCTTCTCCAATGCATGAAAGTGAAAAGTGAATGGGAAGCCGCTCAGTCATGTCTGACTCTTCGCGATCCCATGGACTGCAGCCTACCAGGCTCCCCTGTCCATGGAATTTTCCAGGCAAGAGTACTGGAGTGGGGTGCCAAATATGCTGTCTAGGTTGGTCATAACTTTCCTTCCAAGGAGTAAGCGTCTTTTAATTTCATTGCTGCCATAAACATTACTTGTTGAATAATTACCTTTAATCTCTAAGTATGACCTTTTAAATTTTTTTCCAAAATGTTGACATTATTGAGTCCTGTACCTAATTGGGATCTGCCACATTCTCAATTTCATGTTCTTAAGTTCTCAGAATTTTAGAATGCTAGATGGCCTGTGTTTGATCTCTTGCTGTGTTTGCTGGCCCCTCCTTTTTCTGTCTTTCGCATAGGACTGACCTCCTTCAGGTGCCACATCAGTGGAGCAGTAAGGACCCTGGGTGCGTGATGGTGTGGACATCACTATATAGGTGGCAGGAGGTGCTTAAAAGTACATGATGTTGTTGAGAGGTTGCTAGCAAAGTTGTGGTGACAGAGCTGGGTGCCTGTCCTGATGCTTTGACCACTGGACACAAATCATTTTTCCCCCATTTTTCTTCTTGTCGCTACACTCCAGTGACGCCTGCGCAGCCTTCACTGGTCACATGTGCTGTTTCCTTGCTCCCTTTACGGTGTTTCACTTTTGACCTCCATGTTAGATGTTATGAAGTCTGTACATATCCTTACAGTCCTTGAAGCGAGGCATTGCTCTTGAGAATCGGGTGTGTCTACATCCGTCAGCAATGCTCAGCACAGCGCTCACTAGTCACCAGTAGCCACATGCGTGTTGAGAACCATTTGGTGAGAACCGACTTGGTGGCCAGCCCACGTCCATCTTTGTCCTTCATTTTTCTTTTTTTCCCTGACACCACATAACTTGTAGGATCTTAGTTCCCTGACTAGAGACTGAACCTACAACTAGAGACTGAACCACAACAGTGAAAGCTTGGAGTCCTAATCACCTAATCACTGGACCAGCAGGGACACCCTGCTCCCACCCAGCCTCATTTGTTGTTTGTAGAGAAAGGCTCCAGTTTCCTAGACATTCCCTGGTTGCAAAGAGCAGTCTTAAGCAGTTCCTAAGCAGAGATTCTAAGAGTCCAGAAAAAAGGAAAAGCAGTCAAGTAAAAAAAGTTATGACACATTGAACAATAAGTCAGTGATAAAGCAATCAGAGGAAGTCTACTGCTTCCCAAAGGGATGTAAACAATAATCTAATGCATGTTCTTATGGTGTTTTGCAGAAAGAAACCTGTACCCAGGTTGAAGATGATGAGTACATGCTGATCACAAGCACATTGGCCTGAGCTTTCCTGGAACCAGAAGGTTGCTGATGAAGATTCCTGAAGCATTGCCTTGTTAACTTAAAGCCAACCAATCAGAAGGAAGTAGGTGAGTGCAAACAGGTTCAGTTCAGTAACACACTAGACTGTTTAAAATATCTGCTAGCTGCAACTTTGCAGTTTCAACGTTCTCCCTTGTAACTGTACAGCCATTTCAGACCCAAACCAGTCTTTGCTTTACAAGTACCCTTGACTTCCCTGGTGGTCCAGTGGTTAAGAATCTGGCTGCCCATGAAGGGGACACAGGTTTGATCCTTGCTCCAGGAAGATTGCAACTAAACACCTAAGCCACCACTGCTGAGCCCATGCCCTAGAGCTCACGCTCTTCAAGAGAGCCACTGCAGTGAGAAGCCTGCACTCCACAGCTGGAATAGCCCCCACTTTCCACACCTGGAGAAAGCCCGCACAGAGCAATGAAGACTCAGCGAAGCCATCAATCAATAAACAGAAGCACTGTTGATTGTTGCCAGCTCCAATTTTAATTCTTGGCAAATAACTTATGGAACCAACTCGGGCCTTTATTTTTTGCCATTATAAGCTTTCTCCATTTTTCAGTTCAAGGTCAAACAATTTAAGTGCTTCTGGCATCTCTGTCTCCTGGGCTGCCGTCCTAACAAGCCCTCAATAAATGCTTGTTGAGGTCAATTAGGTCTTCATTTCTGAAATTTTGGTTAATGCTTAGTACATAAAAGTATTATGTAATTGACTATGTTGTCATTAATTCTTACTGTCCATTGCCTTTAACCTGAATGATAGCCTCATGAAGGCTTTAGTCTTTGACTCTGTGGCCCTTGATGTGTGCCATGCAGCCAAAATAGTACTTGTAATGGGACAGATAATTAATATCTGTTTTCTTTTTTCAAGAGGGAGTAAATATGATGCTATAGATACTTTGTTTTTAAGTATTCTGGAAAAGCTATTTGCTCTGTTGTCATAGCCCTTCAAGGTGTACTTAAACATTTTTTTAATACATTAATAATAGATCACATGTTACAAAAGTATAATCACAGGTTAGCAGAGTTTCCTAGGTAACTGTGAGCTCTGCTTCATTCTCTCACTTCTCAAAAGTTATTGTGTCTAGGGACCTCGCTGAGATCTAAACATTCACATGGTGAAAAGTGATTTTGACCACTAACTGAGTAATTAAATAATGATTGGTTTCAGCAGTTTAACACTTCACGAATATTTTCAACTCTTCTTGCATTTTTTACTGCACTTGCTGGTGAAATTATATTGTCCCCAGCCAGGAAAGAGGATCTTGTAATCCAATCCTTTATCTCAGGCTTCAGTTGCCCCCTTTGGATAAACTAGGACTGAGACTATACAGTCACTGTCTGGGGAGAAAGTAGCACGCAGGAAGTCACTTTTCAAATAGGTAGACCTTAGCTGCTGGAAAAGTACTGAAGACACATCAGAATGTGAAGTAAGAAATATGTGTCGATTGGACAGTGTCACTTGGTTTACATTTCTTCCGAGACTACCAGAGACACAGCACGTGGCCTGCCTGCTTCTGGTTACCCCTCACCTCTCCTCTGTCTTGCTTGCTATGGCTCTGTCTTACTCTCTGCTTCCTTGACCATGACCAAACACAGTGACACTCATACATCTAAAGCATGAATCTAAAGCTGCAGCATACAGGTGTTGGTAGAGCAATAAGATACAGTTTGTTAGATGCACTTTGTGTCTGAGTGGCAACCTGGTATCGTGTGCGCATTTGCTTTTTAGGTTTGGGAGACATGGGGAATACTGTGTCTGGGTTCCTCTCTCTCTCTCTCTCTTTTTTTTGACTGCCTCCGGTCTTAGTGGTGGCATGTGGACTTCGCTGACCATGGACTTAGTTGCCCCTCCGCGTGTGGAATCTTCC
This sequence comes from Bos indicus x Bos taurus, assembly GCF_003369695.1. NCBI lineage: Eukaryota > Metazoa > Chordata > Mammalia > Artiodactyla > Bovidae > Bos > Bos indicus x Bos taurus. The sequence goes on from NC_040093.1 coordinate 1,239,339, forward strand.
AGGACCAAGAATCCAACCCCAGTTTCCCCTGCACTGCAAGGCAGATTCTTTACCACTGGGCCACCAGGGAAGTCCCAATATCTGGGTTCCTCCCTCTGATCAGTACAGACTACATTCCACGGAATTCTACGTGTGTCCCCTTTAAGTAGTGTGTTCCAAGGAAATCTGGCTGCGTCCCCTTTAAGAAGGGTGAACCCCACCAGTATTCTGAGCCTTAGGGAACTGCTTACTGGTTACCCAGAGCAGAGAGTGAGGCTGAATTTTCCGACTTCGGTAGCACCGCCCCTTGCAGCGCCCTAGAGCGATGTTAACTACATTACCCGGAATGCAAGGCGCGGTGCGTCGGGGTCACTGGGTCAACTGAAAGCGCAGGACTGAGGCACTTCCGTTGTCGAGGACGGCGTCCGGGCGGGTCTTCCGGCGGGATCTGGGAGTCGCTGGGGAAGTTTGGGCCTTAAAGGTCCCCAGATAAAGATGCTGTGCCCGCTGCTCTGAGGAGGGTCTGAGGCTCTGCGTGGCGCCATCTGGCCTGACTCTGACTTGGGTCGGGGACAGCGCCGCCGTGCCCGGGCCCCGCCGCCCTCAGACTCTGCCGGGACGGCCGTGCTGACAGATCTGCTTCAGGTAAGCGCTGCCCTCTCCGGGCCCTCAGCCAACTCTTAGCACTCTGCGGCATTTTTGTTCTTACCTGTGTTCTCTTACCTAGTGTCCTGTGTGTGTGTGTTTATTTTTTTCCCCCAAACCTCTGTTTTTCTAATTTTGAAAAAACTGCGTGGGAGAAAAAAATTGCTGAGATCTTCCACCTGCAGTTGAAAAAGCAGCTGTTATTAATAGCCATTCACTGGTCTAGTCGAGAAACGAGATACAAGTAGGACCCAAAAGCCGTCTGTGGAGGTCCTTCCAAAACAATTATCCTGTCTCCCAAATGTTATGGTGTTGTCTGATGCTTCAGGTGAGCATCTCTTGACTTTCTTGATAGTTTTGCCAGCTGTGTGGAAAATATTCGACGACTGTAGTTTCCCTTTGCTCAGTTTTAAAACTTCTGGCTGAAATCATATATTTATTATATGTTTTTCTTCACTTAAGTAAGATGGTGTGACTTTTCCCATTTTTTTCATAGCTATCCGCTAATTTTTCATTTTTTGTAACTTTGCATAGTGAGTGAGTAAAATGTCTCTAAATCCTGCTATTGAAGGCTTTTTTTCTCTTTCTCTCTCGGCTTTCTGTATTTATAATCATTGCTATTCCAGCCATACCTTCCATGTGTTCTGTTGTGTATAAAGGACATGTTAGTGTGTATTTAAATGAATGTTTCCACTTTTTGATCTTTTGCTCCATGTTATTAATTTTAGCTTAATTCTTTGAATGAGATGATTGTACTTATTAATGGATCCTGTAGTTGTATTTTCATACACTCTCATGCATTACGTAAAGTTAACAGTTTTACAGTATACAGCCACTTGGAGGTTTTCTGCTTTTTTTGGTGATTGTACCCTGCTAGTAATACTTATTTTACTATTAAGTCATCGTCCTCTGATAATATTGAAAGAGAAAATTATTAACATATCTTGTTAAAATATTTGTTTTCAGGGAGACTAAATTAATCATTGTGATGATAGAATGTTATAATGCTTGGAATTCCTATCAAGATGTTTAGAACTCAAGAAGATATTTCCATGTTTATATAATGAGGGTGGAATAAAGGTCAGGTCCTATAGGTTTTTTTCTCTGTTTTGGGTTTGAAGAGTCATCAGTGATGTCCAGTTATCTCAAGCTGTTGGAGGCCAAGCAGTTTTAGATTCTACCAACAACCCCTTTATCACAGACTAATTTTCTGGTCTCATTTTTTTCTTATAACTCTGTATTAGTCTGTTTGAAAGTCTTGAATTCTATTATATAATGTTCTAATAATTTTAGATCAGAACTTAGTGTATAGCAATTTTTTTAAAAACAATTTTTAAGATTACCAAAGTAAAATTGGAAAAGGAATCATAAACTGTTCAGAATTTAGGTCAAACTGCAGTAATCTATGAAAAATGTTTTATTGGCAAGGGAGAAAATAGAAGGCAGTCAAATGGAGGTGTCAGAAACAGATATACTTTATTTTGATATATTAATATATTAATACCTGGCTTACGGCTGTAATAGGGGCTTCCCCGGTGGCTCAGCAATGAAGAATCTGCCTGCAATCTAGGAGACGCAGGCTTGATCTCTGAGTAGGGAAGGCCCCATAGGAGGGCATGGCAGCTGACTCCAGTATTCTTGGCTGGAGAATCCCACGGACAGAGGAGCCTGGAGGGCTAGAGCCCATTGGGTCACAAAGAGTCAGACACGACTGTAGTGACTGAGCACACATACACAGAGCTGTAACAGTCGTATATGAGCTTTCACCAGCATTTCATCTGCAACCCGATACCTCATTCCTCTGGATTATTGAGCTCCAGTCTGCTAGACTGATGGATACTACTCAGGCACATCAGACATGACTGATAGGCTTTGCACTTGTTTGTCCCACTCTTGGAAAACCTTTTCTCAAGATATCCACATGACTTTATTGCATAACTCCATAGCTTATCTTTTACATGCTTTCGCTTTCACTTGAGGATTTGTCTTTGCCTTAAATGTTAGCTGGCTCACTCGTTAATCATCTTTTTTGTCTGTGTAGCTGGTGGGAACTAAAGTTACACTGCCCTGCTTTTTCCACATTCAGCAGAGCCACTGATGGACTGTTCACTGGTGAGTGTCAGGGGTCCTGGAAGTGTTTTGCTGCTATTCTTCCTGGACTTGGTGCCTGGAAACTTCAGAAACCCTCAGCCCAGGTTTACAAGTCCAGGTCAGAGATAACCTGAAGAGATTCCCATTTTGGGCAGCCACTGGACTGAGATGTGAAAAGTTGTCTTAAGTTCACGGGGAAGTCCATACAGATGCTTGAGCATGCAGTTGAGGTGGATGTGTTTTAGAATTTGTATGTCTCTGTTAATGTCTGGTAAAAACAGAGCGCAAGGGGACCAGAGTTAGGGTAGACTGGTAGTATGCGAAGATGGGTTTCTGTTCTGAGAATGGTAGTGGAAATGGAATTTTTGGACTAGAAAGGAAAAGTGATGTGACTTTGGTTTTAAGAGGCTGCCTCTGGCTGCAGAGTGCACAACCACTTCGGGGAGAGGAAGACAAGGAGATAATCAAAGGACTATCTTAATTTTCCAGATTTGCATTGGTTATAGCTGGATCAAAGTGGTGGATGTGAAGGTAGGAGAAATATTTGGTTTTTAAGTAGAGGCTGACCAGATTTACCAATGTGGAGGGGTCACATGCCTCCAAAGTCTTTTTATTTGCATCTGGAAGAGTGGAAGTGTCATCAGTTGATTTGGGAAAGTCAGTGGTTTTCAGTAAGAATATTAGGAATTGAGTTTCAGCCCTGTTGAGCCTCAGATGTTCCAGTGACTTCCAACTGTAGGAGACAAGTGGATGGCTGAACATGTAGATCTAGAGTGCTGGGGAGGCTTTGGGATGCCATTAGGGGACGGAGGAGGAGACGGGGTACTGTCACAAGACAGACAAGAGGAATGGTCATCAGCAAGAAGGGAAGGGGAAGTCCAGATAGTAGGTCAGGTTTCTTTGGGGGAATGGCTTTGAAATTGATGCAGAAGGAAAGCAGAAATGGAGATGAAGTGATAGCAAAGTCAGGCTGGTGCATATTTCCCCTCCTGTGACTCACCAGGCTTTTGTAGTGGAACTTGGAAAGTTTGTGACAGGATGTCAGATGAGTTTACTGAAGATGTGTTAAGCAGGTATGTTCGTGTAACATCATTTTAAATGGGTGTTATATGAACAAAGATTGTAACTGTTGAAAAGACATAATGTGCAGGATGGAAGTGTAACTGGACCAGGGGTATCTAGATGCGCGTGTTGTGACTGAGGATAAAGTCAGGACCAAGGGCTGGTGGGGAAACCTTCAGAACAGGGCTGGGGAGCTCCCAGTGAAGACTTGGGATATGCTGGGAACCTGTTACATTGACAAGGATTTTCTGTTGCCATGTGCAGAAGGGTATATGTGGAGACAGGAGATATGCCAACTTTGTGGTCCAGGTGGTGATGATGGGGGTCAGATGTCTGAGGTGGTCCACTGAGTGATATGCATGTGGGGAAGGTGTCTGAACTAGTTGACCCAGGGCCCTGTTAATAGGGAGGGTGGGTTCAAGTTGCTGGTGTCTGGAGTGGATCACCCTGGGGACTGTCAGGCTGTTGTCTTGCTAGAGAGGGAAGGGGTCCTGCATGCCAGGCCCACAGCCTAGAAGTCATCTGTCTTTAGACCTGTGTGTTGTTGCTGGGGGTTGGAGTTGGTGTTCAAGGAAGCACTTCTCTCTGAATCAGGGACCTGGGGAGGATGATGACCCCAGAGTATGGACTGGGCTTCGGGTACTTACGGGGTCCTGGGGAGAGAGGCTGCTTATGCACACATTGTCCCCATCATCCCAGGGTCCTGTGACCTTTGAGGACGTGGCTGTGTACTTTTCACAAGAGGAATGGAGGCTCATTGATGAGGTCCAGAGACTCCTGTACCACGATGTTATGCTAGAGAACTTCGCACTGGTTGCATCCTTGGGTAAGGCCCTCACCCCTGTCCTGGCATTCTGACCCGATTTCTGCCTTTCCCCTTTCTCCAAAGGCAAGTCTGTTTGTCTTAACAGCTGGACAGTGGGCACCTCGCTCTCAGTGCTTACAAGTAGCTCCCATGCCAGCCATTCTGAAATTTTCTCAGTGAAGCTATTACAGGTCAGATGATTTGAATCAGCTCAGTGAGTTCCATTCCTCTCAACCACTGCCTGCTAAGTTGATTCTGTAAGACCTCTGCACCTCTGTGCTCCAGAGTCTTTTCCCTTCCAGCTGACATTTCCTGGGGCTCACTGTTCCAGGAATTGTTGGGATCCAACGTGGTCCCTATTTAGGAAGTACTCTTGGCTGTTTCTGTGAAACCATCATAGAAGATTCTTTGTACTATTATTTTGGACTCCTGGGCCAGTACTGACCACTCACCCGTCCTTTCTTTCTCTTAGCACTTGCATCTTCTAGGTCCCATGTTATTGTCCAGTTGGAGTTGAGTGGAGAATCTTTGTTATATAGGACCCAAAGTGGACGTGATTCTAGTGACAGGAAGAAGGGCTCAAAATGGGTCTGGCCCTGGTGATTGGCAGCACAGGGAGGAAATGATATGGCTAGGTTCAAATCAGATTTGAAGCCTCCCCTGGCCCCAACGCTGTTTGCAGTCCACGACCAGTGGCTGATTATCTCATTTCTGTTTCTCCTCAGTTCCTGACAGATTCCTTCTGTGATGTCTACTCTAGCTTCCAGCCCAGGATTGTCTCTCACATCTCTGTCTTCCACTCCTCATTCTTCTTCAGCATCCTCACTCTCATGCTTTCCATTTCTCACCTGTGCTAATGTGTCACGAGGCCTGCATCTAGCATTGAAGTAGTCCTGCACACCAGCTGTTCAGTGACAGTCAGAATATCCTGGGCCTGGACATAGCTTTCCACATAGCACACATGTGTCACCAGCAGCCAAGGCCCTGGTGAAAACTGCTCCTGTAGGAGTGTATTGTCTGATTGTGGCTCTTCTGTGCACTGCCTCCCATCTTTGTCTGTTTGCCTGGTGAATCTTCACTGTTCCGTGACCTGCAGAGGCCCAGTACGGCAGACTGGGGCTTTCCTGTCCTGCCCACAGTGCGTTTTTCCTGTTGGGTTTATTCTTTCTATGTCAGATATAAGTTTGTGATGGGGTTTCCTCTTTTTACATTTTTCTCCATGAACTTCACTACCAGGTTTTTTTTTTCTTTCTTTTTTAAATTTCAGGGTGTTGGCATGCAGCAGAGGATGAACAGACACCTTCTGAGCAGAATGTTTCTGTAGAAGTGCCACAGAGAAATACCAAAAAGACAGACCTGTCCAGCCAGAAGGTCTGTCCCTGGGAGATGGGTAACCTGGCCTTAGAAGGTGGTTTGTGTGGACCCGAGGTCCTGCGAACAAACCCTGGCCAGACACTGTGTGGGACAGATGTGAAATCCCACCAGCACGGTGGAGAGAAGCTCATGAGAAGAGATTTGGGTAAGGCCTTAATGAGGAACTGCACAGTCCATGCATTGGAGAAGGCTTTTATGTGCCAGGAGGCGAGGAAGGATTTCCCTGGTACCTCTGACCATGTCCAGCACCAGGTTAAACCACAAATGATGGAGTTTGTAGCAGAGTTTCACAATGGAGAAAAGCGTTTCAAGTGCAATGAATGTGGGAAGCTCTTCTACCGGAAGTCCAGGCTTGCTCAGCACCATAGAGTCCACACCGGAGAGAAGCCTTACGAATGCAGCGAATGTGGGAAAGTCTTTCGATGCAGCTCCAGCCTTGCTATACATAGAAGGATTCACACAGGGGAAAGGCCTTATGAGTGTAGAGAATGTGGAAAATTCTTTAGGCAACACTCCCAGCTTGTTGTGCACCAGAGAATTCACACTGGAGCCAGACCATATGAGTGCAGTGAATGTGGGAAAACATTTAGTACTAAAACCAAACTTGATCAGCACTGGAGAGTGCACACCAGAGAGAGGCCTTATGAATGTGAAGAATGTGGGAGAACTTATAACTGTAAACGCATGCTTGATCAACACCAGAGAGTCCACACGGGAGAGTGGCCTTATGAGTGCAGTGAGTGTGGGAAAGCCTTTAGGTACTTCTCCAGCCTTTTTATGCATAGAAGAATTCACAGTGGGGAAAGGCCTTATGAGTGTAGTGAATGTGGGAAGTCATTTAGGCAAAAGGCCCACCTTCAAGGCCACCAGAGAATTCACAGTGGAGCAAAGACGTTTGAGTGCAGTGAGTGCGGGAGATGTTTTAGCCAAAAGTCTGTTCTTACTAAACACCAGAGAGTCCACACTGAAGAAAGACCTTATATGTGTAGTGAATGTGGGAAATGCTTTAGGGATAGAACTAGTCTCATTAAGCACCTGAATTTACACTGGAGAAAAGCTACCTAAATGCACTGAATGTGGAGAAGTCTTAAGCCAAAGCACCTGAAAAGAAAATTTCACACCACAGAAAGGCTCACAAGTACAGTAGTGTGGAAACTTGTGTGTGTGTGTGTGTGTCTGTGTGTCTGTGTGTGTGTGTGTGTGTGTGTGAGTGTGTATGTGTGTGTGTGTGTGTGAGTGTGTGTTTGGTCAAAACTCTACTCCGAGCACCAGAACCATCGTAGCCCAGGTAGAGCCAAGAATACAGAGCGTGTAGGAAAGTTTCCACTGAAGGTCTAACCTCTTCTGTTACCACAAAGTTCATAGTTGAGAAAGGCCTTCAAACTAGAGGAGACAGCAAATGAGCTGTGTTCTTAGTGAATACATCTTACTGAACAGGCTCCGTACGGGAATCATCACCTGGAAGTTGAATGCCATCCATCTGCACAGCCCTAGTATGGAGATGGCCTTTGGGCACCTGGTTCATTGGAAGCTTCTCAGAAGCTCAGGTCTACTTCCTAACCTGTGCAGCAGCCTTGCCAGACTTCTGGTCATTGTGAGTTTCTTCTGCCAAGTGACAGATCCTCTTTTGGGCGTCAGTCCCCTCAGTGTCATCAGGGTAGGTAGACCTTTGTGCTCTCCTGTCCCCTGAAGGAAAGCACGTGTAACCTGAGCACTTGGGTGGTGTCATGCTCTTAGATCCTATCAACTGCCTAGGAAAGGAACTAAGCAGCTTTGACCTTGCACATGCACTCTGGGTTCTGATGGCTGCTGACAGAGGTTTACTTTCTTTGGCATTGAGTCATGTCATACTTATGACAGATGTTTCTATCTTCAAGTCACCCTGCTTGACAACTGCTTTTTTCTAAGCAATTCTCTTTTCTTTTAATAAATAAAAACTTTTTTAAGCCACTGCATTTGTGTGTGTTCCTATCTTTGTATTCCTCACTGAGAATAGTATCATGACAGAATAGTGTTCACTCTAGTTTGGATCTACTTTGCATTGTTGTCCAAAGCCTTCTGGGGTGGACTGCAGGGTTCCTTGAGACTAATGTTGAGACCTGGGTGAGAATTTTAGGTGTGTCCTGAACTTATCCTGAGATGAAGACAAGTGAAAGCCACCAGTGATTTTTTGGAGCAGCATAAACTGTTCTCTTTCTCACATGGGATGTCATATCCTGTCCCCAGTATAGTTCAAGGGAAGAAGTTCTGTAGGTGGAGCAGAGTCATGTGCCATAATATCCACAATGTGGTAGGCTGGTGTTGCTGAGTGTTAGGTTATAAACATTAGCAGGGAGTCATACTTCATACTGAAACCATCAGGGCATTAAAAGGGAGTAAGAGATTAGAAAACAGGTATGAAAGGGTCTTTTCTAAAGCTGCATCCAAGAATGTGAATTTGGCTGTTTATAATCAGGGTTTTGCAGAAATTTTTCAGAACTACAGAGCTGTTTCTCTCCTCCAGAGGTCCCAGTCTGTCAAAGTGATTAAAGGTTTTAGCATCCCATAGTATCTGCAGATTGTGAAGGTGAAAGTTGCTTAGTTGTATCCAACTGTTTGCAGCCCCATGGACTATACAGTCCATGAAATTCTCCAGGCTAGAATACTGGAGTAGATAGCTGTTCCCTTCTCCAGAGGATCTGTCGAACCCAGGTCTTCTGCATTGCAGGCAGATTCTTCCACCAGCTGAGCCACAAGGGAAGCCTTGTTAACGCAGAGCCATTTCTGCACATTCAAGATACTGGGGAAGGCAAGTGAAAATCCTGTAGTCCGGTCATGTGATTTTTTAGGACCCAGGCAGAGTTCCTGGATAGCGCAAGTGGAAACACCTTACATTGCTCACCAATCTTCATTGCTACTGCAAGGGAGACAGGGAGACAATGAAGATTGTCTCCCTCACATGAGACAAGGAGACGTGATGATGTTAATGTGTGGTTGCCAGAGTGGTACTCAAAAGGAGATTCAGAATCAGTTTCAGGGATTTCCCTAGCAGTCAGGACTCTGCTCTCTCACCTCCAGGAGCCTGAGTTTGATCCCTGGACAGAGAACTAAGACCTGCAAGCCACCCATCTGTGGAAAAAAAAAAAACTCAGATTTTTATGTGGTGCCAATTTCTATTAAAATTGTGCCGTTTAGTTGGTATGCATTGAAATGAAAATCCCTACAATATACACCTTGGTAAGTTTTGATATGTGTAAATCCACAAAACTATCATCATTATTACAAATATCCATCACTCCCATATGCACCTTCTAACATCCATTTTAGAAGTCCCAGGCAACTAGTATTGATTTGCTTTTTTCCTATGTAATTTCTAGACAATATCATTGGGGTCTTAATGTTTACTTTTATATCTTTTTAATTTTATTTTTAAACTTTACATAATTGTATTAGTTTTGCCAAATATCAAAATGAATCCACCACAGGTATACACGTGTTCCCCATCCTGAACCCTCCTCCCTCCTCCCTCCCCATACCATCCCTCTGGGTCGTCCCAGTGCACTAGCCCCAAGCATCCAGTATCGTGCATCGAACCTGGACTGGCATCTCATTTCATACATGATATTTTCCATGTTTCAATGCCATTCTCCCAAATCTTCCCACCCTCTCCCTCTCCCACAGAGTCCATAAGACTGTTCTATACATCAGTGTCTCTTTTGCTGTCTCGTACACTGGGTTATTGTTACCATCTTTCTAAATTCCATATATGTGCGTTAGTATACTGTATTGGTGTTTTTCCTTCTGGCTTACTTCACTCTGTATAATAGGCTCCAGTTTCATCCACCTCATTAGAACTGATTCAAATGTATTCTTTTTAATGGCTGAGTAATACTCCATTGTGTATATGTACCACTGCTTTCTTATCCATTCATCTGCTGATGGACACCTAGGTTGCTTCCATGTCCTGGCTATTATAAACAGTGCTGCGATGAACATTGGGGTACACGTGTCTCTTTCCCTTCTGGTTTCCTCAGTGTGTATGCCCAGCAGTGGGATTGCTGGATCATAAGGCAGTTCTATTTCCAGTTTTTTAAGGAATCTCCACACTGTTCTCCATAGTGGCTGTACTAGTTTGCATTCCCACCAACAGTGTAAGAGAGTTCCCTTTTCTCCACACCCTCTCCAGCATTTATTATTTGTAGACTTTTGGATCGCAGCCATTCTGACTGGTGTGAAATGGTACCTCATAGTGGTTTTGATCTTTTTTCATGATGCATAATTGCTTGGAGAATGATTTGCTGTTACGAGTAATTCTTTTTTTCCGAAAAATACACTATTTGGATATACCACCTACTGATTGTTTACCTGTCTTTTTTTTTTATGTATTTTGTTGTTCCTGGTGTTAAATGAGGCACACAGTGTATTTAGTTGCACCATGGGACCTGTTAGATGCATCACGGGGAGTCTAGTTCCCTTACCAGGGTTTGATCTTGGGCTCCCTACACTGGGAGTGTGGCGTCTTAGCTACTAGACACCAGGGAAGTCCCTCCATTAATCTTTAAAAGGGTGGGATTTTGGTTATTATAGATAAACTTAACATGAAGATACACATAAAATTATATGACCATGTGGCTTCATACTCTGAAGTCAATGATTATACCCTATTGCCATCCCATCGATATCGGAGCATCCCAGTTTTCTTGTATTTATCACTAGCAGTTGGTTGGTATGGCCAGTATTTTGAGTATTACCTCGTCAAAAAGGGCTTCCCTGGTGGCTCAGATGGTAAAGCGTCTGTCCGCGATGCGGGAGACCCGGGTTCGATCCCTGGGTTGGGAAGATCCCCTGGAGAAGGAAATGGCAACCCACTCTAGTATTCTTGCCTGGAAAATCCCATGGACAGAGAAGCCTGGTAAGCTACAGTCCATGAGGTTGCAGACTCGGACATGACTGAGCGACTTCACTTTCACTTTCATTAAAAAGTTTAGAGGTCGACTTCCCTGGTGGTCTGGTGGTTGAGTCAGCTTACCAGTGTATGGAACATGAGTTTGATCCCTCGCCTGGGAAGATTATTCATGTGGGGCAACTAAATACAGTGCACCACTGCTACTGAGGCTCGCATGCTCTAGGGCCCACGTGATGCAACTACTGAGCATGTTTGCTGCAACTATTGAAGCTCACGCACCTAGAGCCCGTCCTCTGCAACATGAGAAACCCTTACAGCTCAATCAAGAGTGGCTCCTCCTCTCTGAAACTAGAGAAAGACTGTGCAGCAGTGAAGACCCAGTGAAGCCAAAAATAAAATGTAGCTGTATCTCACTATGCTGATTGCAGTTCCCGAATGATTCTTTCTTACATTCATTTGCCAGGTATGTGTCTATGATATAATGTGAGTCTTTAATTAGTAACTGAGAAAGCAAAAATCTGTTGGAACTTTTCTTCAGTGACTTTGCTGGATGGGATAAATATTTGTGCTCACAATATTATTTACCTAGTCCTCATTATTAACACAGTTTTCATTACTTTATGTCTAGACGTGTATTAAAAAATATACCCACCCCACTTTTGATGGTCATATCAATTTCCCTGATATGAGCACTCCAATTGTGGGCAATTTCATGTTATGAATATTAAGTTTTTACTGCAACAGAGGTGGAAGAAACCAAATGCTGACATACAAAGGGTTGCAGGGGAGGAAGTTCATTCACAATGCAGCCAAGCCAGGAGACAGTCTCATATCCACCTTCCTGGAGGCCAGGTGCTTGTGATATTTAGGGGACAAAGAGACAGCGTGCTTTTAGGTGTGGGGACAGGTGGTCAGTTAGCAAAAAGGTGAGGTAATTGGTGTGTGCATTACGTTTCTTTGCAGATACAAAAATGGTTTCCCCGAATGGGACACCATCACTGGCTCTGCTGTTTTCTGAGGGAACCAGAAAAACATGGTCCACCGGCTTCTTGTCGCCCCACATCCTTCCTCTGTATTGTTCACCATGACCGTGTCTGGAGTCTTTTCTCTTGACTCTGACCTAATAGAATGCAACTCATAAACTGAGTCTAAAACTTTAGCCTACATCCACTGGAAGAGCAATAACACCATGTCTATCAGATCCCAGCTATGCATGGATGAGATAGATAGCATCACCCGCTCGGTGGACATGAATTTGGGCAACTCGGGGAGACAGGGGAGAACAGAGGAGCCTGGCATGCTGCAGTCCATGCGGTCACAAAAAGTTACAACAGCGTAAGTGGATGCACCTTATATCTGAGCGATAAGCTGGTATCATGGACCCACTTGGTTTTGCTGGTTTGGAAGCACCTGAAATATTATGTCTGGCCACCTCTCTGTGATCAGCTAAGACCACGTTCCATGGAAATTTCGGTTCATCCTCTTTAGGAAGCGTGAAACCTCACCCCGGTCCTCAGAGCTTCAGGACTCTTACTCAGCCAGCCTGGTGCTGAGGCGGGACGTTTACCGCAAGTGCGGAGCTTCGCCCCTTGCCAATTCCACAGGACACGAAAATACGGATCTCTTTCCTCGGCGTCTCTGGACCAATGACGGCTCGGGACAGAGGCACTTCCGTTCTAGCGGACGGGGTGTGGGCGGGCCTTCCGGGATCTACAGGCCAGTTGTCTCGCGCTACTTCCTGCGCGCTGGTGGGGAGCCGCTGATCGCTGGCCCGCTGAGGTCCCGGAGTTGGGAAACGCTGTGCCCGCTGCTTAATTTGATTTGAGATTGGCGTGGGCTGACTGTCTCGGGCCGGGAGGTGCCTTTTTGCTCGGCCGCGTCTTCGCCAACAAACGTCGCTGGCCCCCAGCTCGGCGAAGGTGTAGCCCATTCAGGTAAATGCCGCGTCTTCCTCCCCCAACTCTCCTCATTCCCCAGCGCTTTTGTTCTTTATCTGGGGTCTCCTGTTGTTTAGTCGTTCGGTCGTGTCCGACTCTTCGTGACCTCCTGGACCGTAGCCCACCAGTCTCCTCTGTCCACGGAATTCTCCGGGCAAGAATACTGGAGTGAGCTGCCTTTCCCTTCTCCAGAACCGGCGTCTCCTGCATTGACAGGCGGATTCTTTACCTCTGAGCCACCTGGGAAGCCCGGAGAAAATAAGATACTGAAATATGAATTAGTGAATATTGGCTTCCCTTGACAGAGGGAGACAAGAGGTATTTTATTTAGGGAACTGAAGGTGCTCGGTGCAACCCTGAGATAGTTTCCATAAGTTTTTATGGAAGATAGTTTCCATGTTTTTAGAGTTGTGTACGAGCAGGATTTTCTTAGGTTGGATTAAATCTAGTTGGGTAAATGGATTTTGTTGGGAAGGGACTAGAACAAGACCGGAGTCTGTTTCTCCCTTCAAAGTTTTCTTGGAATACTGCTTTTGATAACAGCGTGTGCGCTCCTTTGCCTTTAAGTGATCTGTGTTTGCTGTTGAAGTCTTTTTACCTTGGTTAAGTATTTGATAGATTCTAAAATTTCTTTCAACCTCCAGCTAACTTTAAGATGCTTTAGAAGGCCAAGGATTCTCAGACGGAAATATTTTTTATTAATTTGTTAAATTACATGGGGGCGTCCCAGGTGGCTCAGCGGTAAAGAATTCGCCTGCCAATGCAGGAGATGCAGGAGGAGGTGTGGGTTCGATGCCTCGGTCAGGAAGATCCCCTGGAAGAGGGCAAGGAGTTGGACATGACTGAACAAGCTCGAGCATGTACATGCCCAAGTTGTGTGGTTTCTAAAAGTCTAGGGCCTGTGTGCTGTAGCCCACAGGCTCCTCTGTCCTTGGGATTTTCCTGGCCAGAATACCAGAGTGAGTTGCCAGTGCCTTCTCCAGGGAATATCTTCCCAACCCAGGGATCAAACTGCTGTCTCCCGCATTGGCAGGGCCCTTCTTTACCACTGAGCCACCAGGGGAACTATAGTTATTTTTCTTTGTCCCCCAAAACCTTGGCTCTCTTAATTTTGAAATATGACCTGTGCGGTGGTGGGGAGTGCCAAGAACTTCAATGTGCAGTTGAATAAGCTGTAAAATTAATATCTATTCACTGCTCAGGTCAAAAGTGGTATATACATCGGACCTCAGAAGCTGCCTGTGGGGTTCTTTCAAAACAGCTCTGCCTGTCTTCAGAAAGCTAATGTATTGGTTAATATTTTAAGTAAACATTTCCTTTATTTTATTTGTTAATTGATTTCTTTTTACTGCACTGGGTCTTCTTTACTGCCCAAGGGCTTTGTCTAGTTGTAGAGAGCAGGGGCTGCTCTTCGTTGGGCTGCAAGCTTCTGTTGTTGCAGAGCACGGACTGTAGGTCAAGCAGGCTTCAGTAGTTGCAGCATGTGGAATCTTCTCGGATCAGGGATCGAACCCGTGTCCCCTGCACTGGCAGACGGATTCTTAACCACTGGGTCAACGGGGAAGCCCCTCCTTTCCTTTCTTGCTTCTTCTGCCGGTTATGTGGGAACGTCTGACGCTTTTGTTTAGTGTCGCTCTTTTGTTTTAAAACTTTATGAAAATGAATGTTTTATGACTTTTTTCTTTTTTAAAACTTTATGAAAATGAATGTTTTATGAATTTTTTCTTTTGCACAATACGGTTTGACTTTACCCATGTTTTTCATGGCCATGCATTTGTTGCAGGAAGGGGTGAATCAGGAGGTAAGGCGACAGGTCGCAGCCTTCAAAAGAACGACATATCCATAGGAGGTGACTAAAACTGGTTAGAACCAAGTGAGTCCAGGATGGCGTAGGATTTGAGTTCCCGTGGCCCTTTGGAACCTCGTTATGTTCTCAGTGGAATACATTAGCATCTAAATGAAACACCACCAGCGCCGTGACAGTTCTAAGGCTAATCATGAAAGGTCACAAAGTGGGTGGTGGCCCAGTTCCTGAGAATCCGCGCCACTTCCCCCATAATGGTTGGAATAATTCTCCTACACATTAGCCTGTGAAATTACCCAGGGCATAAGAAGCAACCTCATCATATTTTGAGGCCTCTCGCTTTTGAGGTGGCCCACACTCTGTGGAGTGTTTCTCTCTCAGTAAATCCACTTCTTCCCTATCTCTCACCGAATTCTTTTTGTGAGGAGACATCAAAAACCTGCCCTTCATTAAGATCTGAGACCAGGTGTGTGATCTCAATTAAAAGTTCCCATGTGGGTTCTGGCCAGTTCAAGTCCTGGTATGTGGGTTGCAGGGTCTCAGAGGCACCCCTTCCTGGGCCTGAGAGTGGCCTCCTGTCTAACACTCGGAAATGAATTGTTACAAGGGACACAGGTGCTGACAGAGAAGAGGCTTCATTGGAAAGGGGTGCCTGCGTGGGAAGCAGCAGGGTCAGGGAACCCAGGAGAACGGCCCCACCACGTGGCTCCGGTTTTATGGGAATGGGCTCAGTTTGCGGGTTGTCTCTGGCCCACCTTTCTGACTCAGGGTCCTTCCTGGAGGCACACACACCTCCCCACCAAGATGGATTCCAGTGTGAGGGATTCTGGGAGGTAGGCAGGACAGATCTCTTCCGTCCTCTCAGACCCTCGCGGAATCTCCCAGTTAGTTTTCATAGACTGCACCTCCATCTTTATCAGGACCCCCAGCTGGGAGGCAGCTCAGACAAGTGGTTGTCATTGTGCTTGGCCAAGGCAGGCAGTTTCAGTCAACAGTTCCCTAACACGCGGTTTTTCCTTTCTTGTGCTTTATTCTGTAGGTGTGAATATATGAGTAAAATGTCTTTATAAGTACTCCTGTGGAAAGCTCTTCTGTGCTTATGGGTTTGTTTTTTCTTTATTTTTCTTTTCCCTGCTTTCTGTATTTATAAACATTCCTGCTGTAGCCATACCTGCCATGTGTTCTGGGGTATATACAGCCTGCATTTTCTAATGTGTGTGTTAAAATTATTGTATTTTAACGTACATTTCCACTTTTTAATTTTGTTTTGCTCTCTCTTACTAGTGTTCACTTAGTTCTATGAATGAAATTATTATATATTATTGCCTATGTTTTATCTATTGCATTTGTAGATTTTGATACACACTCATTATACAGTACATAAACTTACAGCTTCACACATACACACGTTTAGAGGGCTTTTACAAATAATGTTGGTTAGAGTAAGCTGATTTACAGTGTTATGTTGGTTTCAGGTGTACCGGAAGTAAATCACACATACAGACAGATGCATCCACTCTTTTGTAGATTCTTTTCCCGTGTGATTCATCAGTATTGAGTAGAATTCTTTGCTGTAAACAATAAGCTCTTATCAGTCAGCTATTTTACATATAGTTGTTGTTCAGCTGATACGTTGTGTCCAACTGTTGCAACCCCATGGACTGCAGCACACCAGGCTTCCCTGTCCTTCATTGTCTCTTAGAGTTTGCTCAGATTCATATCCACTGGGTCGGTGATGCTATCTAACCCTCTCATCCTCTGCTGTCCTCTTCTCTTGCCTTCCACCTTTCCCAGCATCAGGGTATTTTCCAGTAAGTCAGTTCTTCACATCAAGTGGCCAAAGTATTGGAGCGTCAGCTTCAGCATCAGTCCTTCCAATGAATATTCAGGACTGATCTCCTTTAGGATGGACTGGCTGGATCTCCTTGCAGTCCAAGGGACTCTCAACAGTCCTCTCAACACCACAGTTCAAAAGCACCAATTCTTCAGGGCTAATCCTTCTTTATGGTCCAACTCTCCATTCCGTACATGACTACTGGAAAAACCATAGCTTTGACTAGACAGAACTTTGTCAGCAAAATAATGTCTGCATTTTAATATGCTGTCTAGGTTGGTCACAGCTTTCCTTCCAAGGAGCAAGTGTCTTTTAATTTCATGGCTGCACTCACCATCCGCAGTGATTTTGGAGCCCCCAAAATAAAGTCTTTCACTGTTTGCATTGTTTCCCCATCTATTTGCCATGAAGTGATAGGACTGGATGCCATGATCTTAGTTTTTTGAATGATGAGTTTTTAAGCCGGATATTTTTACTCTCCTCTTTCACCCTCATCAAGAGGCTTTTTAGTTCTTGTCTACTTTCTGCCATTAGAGGGGTCTCATCTGCATATTTGAAGTTGTTGATATTTCTCCTGGAAATCTTGATTCCAGCTTGAGCTTCATCTAGTCTGGCATTTTGCATGATGTACTCTGCATATAAGTTAAACAAACAGGGTGACCTAAATAGACAGCTTCCCTGGTGGCTCAGATGATTAAGAATCTTCCTGTAATGCAGGAGACCCAGGTTCTGTCCCTGGGTCGGGAACACCCCCTAGAGAAGGGAATGGCAACCCACTCCAGTATTCTTGCCTGGAGAATTCCATGGACAGAGGAGCCTGACTGGCTAAAGTCCATGGGGTCACAAAATTGGGCACAACTGGATGACTAATACTTTGACTTTCAAACAGGGTGACAATATACAACCTTGTAATCCTTTCCCAGTTCTGAGCCAGTCCGTTGTTCCATGTCCAGTTTTCACTGTGGCTTCTTGACCTGCATATAGGTTTTCTTAGGACGCAGGTAAGGTGGCCTGGTAGTCCCGTCTCTCTTAAGAATTTTCCAGTTTGTTGTAATCCACCCGGTTAAAGGCTTTACGGTGGTCTAGGAAGTAAACGTAGATGTTTTTCTGGAATTCTCCTGCTTTTTTTATGATCCAGTGGATGTTAGCAATTTGATCTCTGGTTCCTCTGCCTTTTCTAAACCCAGCTTATGCATATGGAAGTTCTCGGTTCATGTGCTGCTGAACACTTGCTTGAAGGATTTTGAGCATGACTTTACTAGCATGTGAAATGAGTGCAATCATGGTAGCTTGTACATTCTTTGGCACTGCCCTGTTTTGGGGATTAGAATGAAAACTGATCTTTTCCAGTCCTGTGGCCATTTCTGACTTTTCCAAATTTGCTGACATACTGAATGCAGCACTTTAACAGATTCATCTTTTGGCGTTTTAAATAGCTCAGCTGGAATTCCTTCACTTCCACTAGCTGTGTCTGTAGGAATGCTTTCTAAGGCCCATTTGACGTCATACTCCAAGATGTCTGGCTCTAGGTGAATGGTCACACCATCGTGGTTATCTGGGTCATTACGATCTTTTTTATACAGTTCTTCTGTGTATTCTTGTCACCTATTCTTAATCTCTTCTGCTTCTGTTAGGTCCATACATGTCTGTCCTTTATTGAGCCCATCTTTGCATGAACTGTTCCCTTGGTATCTCTAATTTCCTTGAAGAGATCTCTAGTCTTTCCTATTCTATTGTTTTCCTCTATTTCTTTGCACTGGTCACTGAGGAAGGCTTTCCTACCTCTCCTTGCTGTTCTTCGGGACTCTGCATTCAGTTGGGTTTATCCTTCTCTTGCTGCATTGCTTTTGCTTCTCTTCTTTGCTCAGCTCTGTGTGAAGTCTCCTTGGACAACCACTTTGCATTCTTGATTTTCTTTTTCTTTGAGGTGGATTTGGTCACTGACTTGTACAGTGTTACGAACCTCTGTCCATTGTTCTTCAGGCACTCTGTCTGTCAGATCTAATCCCTTGAATCTGTTTGTCACTTCCACTGTATAATCGTAAGGGATTTGATTTAGGTCATACCTGAATGGCCTATGGTTTTCCCTATGTTCTTCAATTTAAGTCTGAATTTTGCCATAAGGAGTTCATGATCTGAGCCACAGTCAGCTCCATGTCTTGTCTTTGCTGACCGTATAAAGCTTCTCCATCTTTGGCTGCAAAGAATATAATCAGTCTGATTTCAGTATGACCATTTGGTGATGTTCATGTGTAGAGTCTTCTCTTGTGTTGTTGGAAGAGGGTTTACTATGACCAGTGCATTCTCTTGGCAAAACTCTGTTAGCCTTTGCCCTGGCATCATTTTGTACTCTAAGGCCATACTTTCCTGTTACTCCAGGTATCTCTTGAGTTCCTACTTTTACATTCCAATCTCTTACGAGGAACAGGACCCGTTTTTGGTGTTAGTTCTAGAAGGTCTTTAAGTCTTCATAGAACTGGTCAGCTTCAGCTTCTTCAGCAGTAGTTGGAGCATAAACTTGGATTACTGTGATGTTGAATGGTTTGCCTCGGAAAAGAAATGAGATCATTCTGTCGGTTTTGGGGTTGTACCCAAGTACTGGATTTCACACTCTTATTGTTGACTCTGAGGGCTATTCCATTTCTTTTAAGGGCTTCTTGCCCACAGTAGTAGATATAAGGGTCATCTCAATTAAATAAATTCCTGTCCATTTGAGTTCACTGATTCCTAAGATGTTGATGTTCACTCTTGCTGTCTCATGCTTGACCACATCCAGTTTACCCTGATTCACAGACCTGACGTTCCAGGCTCCTATGCGGTGATGTTCTTCACAGCACTGGACTTCACTTTCACCACCACACGGCCACAGCTGGGCACTGTTTCCGCTCTGGCCCAGCCACTCCATTCTTTCTGGAGCTGTCGGTCGTTGCCCTCTCCTCGTCCCCAGTAGCACACTGGACACCTTCCCATCTGGGGGCCCGTCTTCCAGTGTCGTATCTTTTTTGGCCTTTCATCCTGTTCATGGGGTTCTAGTGGCAAGAATACTGTAGTGGTCTACTGTTCTGTCATCCAGTGGACAGTGATCTGTCAGAACTTTCCCTATGACCCATCTGTCTTGGGTGGCCCTGCACGGCATGACTCATAGCTTTGCTGACTTATACAAACCCCTTCACCATGAATATATATATATATATATTCCCTGGTATTTAGCTGGTAAAGAATCTACCTGCAATGCAAGAGACCCTGGTTCGATTCTTGACTTGGGGAAAATCCCTTGGAAGGGAACAGCTACCCACTCCAATATTCTGGCCTGGAGAATTCCATGGACTGTTTTTTCCTTGGGGAATGCAAAGACTCGGACATGAATGAATGGCTTTCACTTCACTTCACCATGACAAGGCTGTGATCCCTAATTTATATATAGTAGCTTGTGTATCTCAATCCCAATTTTTATACTTCTCTGTCCCTTCCATCCCTGCTTTTCCCACTAGTAACAAGTTTGTTTTTCACATATGTGGGTCTATTTCTGCTTTGTAAACAAGTTTGTTTGTTTGTTTGTTTTCCTTCTTTTTCACATTTGACATATAAGGGACATCATGTGGCATTTGTTTTTCACTGTTTGACTTACTTCACTCTGCATGACAATCTCTAGGTCAATCCTTGTTGCTACAAATGGTATCACTTTGTTCCTTTTTTATAGCTAATAGTCCACTGGATCAGTTCAGTCACTCAGTCGTGTCCAACTTTTTGTGATCCCATGGACTGCAGCACGCCAGGCCTCCCTGTCCATCACCAACGCCTGGAGATTGCTCTGTCTCATGTCCATCAGGTTGGTGATGCCATCCAACCATCTCATTCTCTGTCATCCCCTTCTGCCTTCAATCTTTCCCAGCATTAGGGTCTTTTCCAGTAAGTCAGTTCTTCACATCAGATGGCCACAGTATTGGAGTTTCAGCTTCAACATCAGTCCTTCCAATGAATATTCAGGACTGATTTCCTTTAGGATGGACTGGTTGGATCTCCTTGCAGTCTAAAAGACTCTCAAGAGTCTTCTCCAACACCACAGTTCAAAAGCATCAATTCTTCAGTGCTCAGCTTTCTTTATAGTCCAACTCTCACATCCATACATGGCTGTTGGAAACACCATAGCTTTGACTAGACTGGACCTCTATTGGCAAAGTAATGTCTCTGCTTTTTAACATGCTGTCTAGGTTGGTCCTAGCTTTTCTTCTAAGAAGCAAGTGTCTTTTAATTTCATGGCTGCAGTCACCATCTGCAGTGATTTTGGAGCCCCCAAAATAAAGTCTGTCACTGTTTTCATTGTTTCCCCATCTATTTCCATGAAGTGATGGGACTGGATGCCATGATCTTCTTTTTTGAATGTTGAGTTTTAAGCCAGCTTTTTCATTCTCTTTCACTTTCATCAAGAGGCTCTTTAGTTCCTCTTAACTTTCTGCCATGAGTGGTATTATTTGCATATCTGAGGTTATTGATATTTCTCCCAGAAATCTTGATTCCAGCTTGTGGTGCATCCAGCCCGGCATTTCTCATGATGTACTCTGCATAGAAGTTAAATAAGCAGGGTGACGATATACAGGACGATATACATAGTCCTTTCCCGATTTGGAACCACTCTGTTGTTCCATGTCCAGTTCTAACTGTTGCTTCTTGACCTGCATACAGATTTCTCAGGAGGCAGGTCAGGTGGTCTGATATTCCCATCTTTTGAAGAATTTTCCACAGTTTGTTGTGATCCACACAGTCAAAATTTTTGTCATAGTCAATTAAACAGAAGTAGATGTTTTTCTGGAACCCTCTTGCTTTCTCAATGATCCAATGGATGTTGGCAATTTGATCTCTGGTTCCTCTGCCTTTTCTAAATCCAGCCTGAACATCTGAAAGTTCACGGTTCACATACTGCTGAAGCCTGGCTTGGAAAATTTTGAGCATTACTTTGCTAGCGTGTGAGACGAGAGGAATTCTGTGGTAGTTTGAAAATTCTTTGGCCTTGCCCTTCTTTGGGATTGAAATGAAAAGTGACTTTTTCCAGTCCTGTGGCCACTGCTGCAATTTCCCAGTTTGCTGGCATACTGAGTGCAGCACTTTAACAGCATCATCTTTTAGGATTTGAAATAGCTCAACTAGAATTCCATCACCGCCACTAGCTTTGTTTGTGGTGATGCTTCCTAAGGCCTGCTTGACTTTGCATTCCACGATGTCTGGCTCTAGGAGAGTGATCACACCACCATGATTATCTGGGTCATTAGGATCTTTTTTTGTGCTTTCCTGGTGGCTCAGATGGTAAAGAGTCTTCCTGCAATTCAGGAGACCCGGGTTTGATCCCTTGGTCGGAAGATCCCCTGGAGAAGGAAATGGCAACCCATTCCAGTATCCTTGCCTGGAAAATTCCATGGCTGGTGAAGCCTGGCCGGCTACAGTCCTTGGGGTTGCAAAGAGTCAGCCACAACTGAGCGACTTCACTTTCTTTCTATGTGTTCTTGCCACCTCTTCTTAATATGTTCTGCTTCTGTTATGTCCATACCATTTCTTTCCTTTATTGTGCCCATCTTTGCATGAAATATTTTCTTGGTATCTTAATTTTCTTGAAGAGAGCTTTAGTGTTTCCCATTGTATTGTTTTCCTCTATTTTGCACTGATCACTGAGGAAGGCTTTCTTCTGTCTCCTTGCTATTCTTTGGAACTCTGCATTCAAATGGGTATATCTTTCCTTTTCTCCTTTGCTTGTAGCTTCTCCTCTTTTCTCAGCTATTTGTAAGACCTCCTCAGACAATCATTTTGCCTTTTTACATTTCTTTTTCTTGGGGATTTTTTTTGAGGGGAGGATCATTTTGATCCCTGCCTCGGGTACAATGTCTTGAACCTCCATCCATATTTCTTCAGGTACTCTATCAGATCTAATCCCTCGAATCTATTTGTCACTTCCACTGTATAGTCGTAAGGGATTTGATTTAGGTCATACATGAATAGTCTAGTGGTTTTCCACGAGGCCCATTACCAGTTAGAGGCCCATTACACGCAGGAACTCAGGAAGAACGCTCATTTGTCTTCAAGGGACAGGAGGCTTGACAAAACTCCATTTGTTAGTTTACCCTGAATGTGCCTGGAAATTTAGATGATACTAGAGGAGCCACTTGCCTGTATCCAGAGGGATGCTAGAAGTTCTCATCCTGGAGCATGATGCCGCTGTTATGCGCCGGGAGGCAGGGATCTGGAGGCCCCATCTTCCTTGATGGTTCCCCTTTCTAAAGAGGTGGCTCCAAATATTGGGGGGGGGGGAACCCTTGGCTGTGAGAACTCTTTGCGTTCCCCTGGACTGTAGCCCTACATGCCGGAATACTGGAGCGCATTGCCATTTCCTCCTCCAGGGGATCTTCCCAACCCAAGGCTCCAACCCGCGTCTACTGTGTGGCAGACAGATTCTTTACCACTGAGCCACCGGTGGGCTGGGGCACCCCGCTAGTTTCCTGCGAAGAAAAACACCACACTGAGGTCAAGCCGCCCCTGATTCCGCCCGCACGTCGGAGTCTGGGCCTCCAGGCCCTCCCGCTGTCCCAGACCCTGGGGCCTCAGGGTAAAGGAGGCAGAGCCCAGCCTCGGGGTTTTCTGGTTTGCCTGCAGGCAGGCCGGGTCGGGCCGGTCTCGGGAGACCCTGTCCGACTCCCCATGGAGGCTGGTCGATGGGCCGGGCGAGAATACTGGAGTGGGTTCGCCATTTTCTTCTCCAGGGGGATCTTCCCCACCCAGGGATCGAACCCACGTCTCTTGTGTACCTGGCATTGGTGTTGGGGTCCTTTAATGGACCGGGACCTGGCGGTCTGGAGGCGACGATAAGAAAATGAAAGAGAGAAAGAGGCTGATACTCCCTGGTTTATGCAGAAAACCAACGAAGTCCTTAACACAGGACTTGCGTCTCTCACGAAGGCACCGGGCGCCCTCTCGAGGGGGTGAAAGCACAGAGTGCCTTCTTGAGAGAGTCTTAGAAGCCCGGGCAGGAGAGAGAGCAAGACGGGTCTCTGTGCTCCAGGGAATCAGCTGAAGAGAGAGAGCGAGAGAGAAGGACACGGGGCCCACGCGCTGATGGAGCAAAGGTGCTTTAGTGAGTTTCCTGTGAGTTATAGGCTGTGGCACAAGGAGTTTCCTTCGTCAGGGATGAAGACCAGAAAACCAAACGCACAGTAACGTTACCAAGGGGACAAGGGAGGGTGATGCTCACAAGGTCAGGAGACAATCCGTATCTCAAGAAAGGGGGTCGAGACTAAGCAGTTTTGTGGTTCAGAGAATGTTTACTAAAGGAGATTCAAGCCTGTCTCACACAATGACCCCAGTTCCTGGGAGCAGCGTGCTGTTCTGCCTAAAAAGAAACAAAGGACTTGTGAGAAACAGCACGTAGGGGTCCTCCTGTTAAACATTCCCTAATAGGCATCGGCAGGCGGATTTTTTTTTTTTTTTTTTAACCTCCGAGCCACTAGGGAAGTACTTCGACAGCTTTACCATGTATCTCAAAGGGACAGAGAAAGAATTTACCATCAGGGGCTTGCTAAGAGACTGCAGGAGATCCACTGCTGGAAGTTCCAAATACCCAACCGGTCTGAGAAGGTTACAGTGAATCCCAAAAGATTAGACACTGTGAACAAACACCCTGGGGCCTACTGACTCCCAGACAGTGGCAAACTCGAGTGACTTTTCCCTGGCCCAGCCTCTCCTGAATATGCATTTATGCATGCCCCCAGGATTACAACTTCTTTCCCAGTGCAGGGCTTGGCGAGCTAGCTCCCCATCTCCTTGTCACAAGGAACAAATGCCTCTGAATTACCCAAAAGTCCTTGGCGTGTTCACTGGCTATGCTCGCCAAGGGAAGGAACCGCTGAACTCAGTAACATGAAGATACACTCAGCACAGCTTGGAGGTCGTGCACATACACAGGTGGGGTCTGCAGGCTGACACCCCTCCGCAAGCCTGCACACACACGCACATTCCTCCATGTCCATGACAGAAGAGGTGTATGAGAGTTGGGAGACACAAGAACACGACCAGGGTGTGCGACACACATCAGAGGCTCATGGGAAGGGATGGGAGTGTGAGGACACAGATGCACACAGGCTCCAGGGAGACAGGCACGGGAGAGGGAGGCCCCAGAGCCTGGTGTGTGGGTCACACACAGGCTCACAGTCACGCACATGGACTGAGTGTGACCAGGCAGCCTCGGCCTGGCTGGGAGACAACCCTGTCCTTCCCCAACCTACCGCCGCCCCTGCAGGTTTGATGGTGTGCTGATGGTTGGGCAGTCTGAGCGTGGGTTGGAAAAGAGTTTCCAGACATAGTATTTTAGAAGAGAGAGTTTACTGAGAGCAAAAGAAAGAAAGAGGTCGTGAGGGGCCTTGAGAAGACAGCAGGCTGACTTCCTGACAGGGAGAGGCGACGCCTTTGTGGGGTTTTGGCCAATTTTTATAGGCTCAGGATAAAGAAAATTCTTATGGACGGGGTGGCATTAAGTCATTGGTCGGAGCTCTTTTGGTGCCCCCTTGACCTAATATGGAGATGGGAGCTGGCTGGTTAGGGACAGTATGGGTCATGACAAACAAGATGGCCCACGACAGTGGTTGCCATGGAGATGGGCCGATTCTGCCCAGCGACCTCTGCCTAGGGTTCTACACTGACGGCGCTCAGAACAGGAGTCGGTGCTCACCTTGCCTCACCGGCAGACTCACACGTTTGCAGACCAGTTGCACACGGGAGCGATCGGCCCACGCGCAGGGGCAGCAGACCTTATGGGAAGTGCCTGCTGTCAGGGCCCAGTCTGAAGGGGACAGAGCCGGCGACAGGGCTGGGGGAGGTGACGGTCTCCACTGGAGCGCCAGCGTGTGCCGAGTCAGTTTCAGGGACAGTGGATTAAGGGCGGTTTGGGGAAGGGAAGAACTGTTTGGAGTGTTAACCGTTGTTTGGATGGTTTGTTTTACCCAGAGGGGCAGAGATGATCACCGCCCTGTGTGGCCGTCCTGGCTAAGTCCTAATTCTTTCTTCCTCCTGGTGTTTCTTGAAGTCTTTCCTCTCTAGTGGACAAGCATTTCTAAGACTACCTGAGAAGTTTGCTATGTATTGAATTTCAGCTACAGCAATCCCAGTAAAATACATAGCAAAATTAAATTCCAGGCTTCCCAGGTGGCATTACTTGTAAAAAAACAAAAACAAAAACAAAAAACACATGGGCCAATGCAGGAGATATGGGAGACACAGGTTCAGTCCTTGGGTTGGGAAGATCCCCTGGAGGAGGGCATGGCAATCCACTCCAGTATTCTTGCCTGGAGAATCTCATGGACAGAGGAGCCTGGAGGTCCACAGTCCACAGGGTTGCGAAGAGGGTCGCATGACAAGTGACTAACCACGCATGCAGGGTAAATTCCTGTTAAATTCAGAAAAGCAAACACGGAGAAGAAATCTCACGGCTTAATATCATGAAAGTTTCTAGGCGATCCTACGGGTCTAACTTCCACAGTGTTTGGTCGGAACAGACCCAGGATGCCCCTTCCTTCAGCCTCCGATCACCCTCCAAACCTTTATTCAGTCGTAACCTCCAGGATCACCCACTCAACGTCCTTGACCTCTGGGACCAGCCAACACCATTTTCTGAGCTGAGCTGCTTATTGCCAGCCAGCTGTGAGCTCCCAGATTTGGTATAATTTCTCCACCCAGATGGAGACCGCGTCACCCACGTGGTCAACATGCATCTACGGGCCTCCTACCCTACCTCTGAGGGCTTCTCTTTCCACCCCGACGACGAGGCGGCTCTGGAGGGGGTGGGCCACGGTTCCTCAGATTGACGGAGGAGAAGCAGGAGGTCCCCGAGCCTCTTGAAAATGCAGATCTAATGCTGTGGCTGCGCCCTCTTCCAGAACGTGCAGAAGCGGTCCGGGGTCGAGGGGTCAGACCGCGGACGCCGTGGGACCGCCCTGCTCACGGATAAGAACCTGAACCAGGCCTTCATGGGTCCCCCAGGCCCCGGGCTTTCCCCTTGCCGACACCCCTCCCTGATTCCTGGAGCCACGTCCTGCACAAGCAGGTGAAACGCAAGATGGTTGCCCACCTGACCAACCTCCGCAGGCTGGCTGGTCCCCGGCTGGACTGGGCGTTTCTCTTCCGAAGGTTCAGCCTCAAGCTGAAACAGTCAAAGGGAAACCACAATGCTTTTTGCAGGAAAAAAAAAAAAGGAAAGGAGTTTCTATGAAGTGTTGTAAAGAGCCTAGAAGTTTACCAGGCAAACCAGGGTGAGCCCGTAGCATGTGTGAGTCCCACAGTCCGCCTGTAGTCTGATGCCCCCAAGACGCTCTTATCAGTCAGGGTGTTTTCAAATTTCCTCCTATGGCTGGAAAAGTCTTTGGGGCTAATTTCAAAACTGGATGAAATAATCAATGTGACCTTTGGTTTTAAAGAAAAGTATTGTCCACAGAGATATAAATACAGCAAGTCCTCACTCCGAGCCCTCCTTGGCGCCTTTTGTACAATCAGATGCGCGCACTGTGCTGCCAAGGGCACAGACCCTCCTGTGGTATTCTGTCCTGGCACATACAGGACAGGACGCATACAGCTCTTAGTGGGAAAATAGTCATTTTTCCTGCTAAATGTGCAATGTCTGAGGAATAGCTCGTGGTTTCTATATTCTTTGCAAAAGTGGCATTTTGAAGATGTATGCTCTTCTAGCTCCTCGCAAAATAATTGGGTTGTAGCTGTACCTGAATCTGAGCCCTGGGATCCATGAGTTGGAGATTGCAGAGCATTCACTCTCAGGAAATGATCCTTGGTTCGAAGCAGAGAGTTCTTCTTCCCATTCCTCGGAGCGCTTTGGGACAAGGGCTCGTAAAGAGACCAGGGCCCCCCAGCGCCAGAATTAGGAATGAGCTGCATCGCAATGGGTGAAGGGCCCACTAGGGTTCATTCTATCGTCCAGTTTTCTCTATATCATCTTCATGGCTGTGGTCACTCAGAGGGGGGCTGCCGGTGGTCTGGATGCTCCACACAGCAGGCACCGTGCTCTGAGGGGTGGGATGACATGGACCAGAGACATGAACAGGGAAGAAGGGCATCACTAAGAATGGCACACATACGTGAGAGCAGATGCGGGCAACGAAACATCTCTGTTACCAAGACAGAGTTCACGAGCCAGAGAATGGGAGAATCTTGACGTCGCCGGACAGGTGAGTAGGGTGGTGGTCCCTGTGTCTAGAGAGCTTTGATGTGGGAGACAGGAGTTTCAGACCCTTCTGAGCTCTGCTGATAACCCGGGCCTGGGTGACTTTGAGGGTGGAAAAATCAACCCAACAACTACAAGTCAATCAAATCTACTCACCAAGAAGGGATGTCTCCACAAGCTGCCTGCAGAAGCAGCCAGAGTCATCTGGTCCAGGGCTGCATATCACCACACCCAAAACTGGGGAGGGGGGTGGGGAGGGAGACATCCCAAATCAGGAGGCTGCTGAGCCCTCCAGAGGAAGGGTGAAAGTGTCACTTTCTACATGTACACTGACTCACACGCACTGCGTCCGTGCCATGTGGTGGAGGAGGGAAGGCTCTCTAACACATTGGCAAGGATTCCAGGCAGGTCCCAAAGGGCGAGGTTACTGTGAAAGCCTCCGTTGGACTCGGGACTTAAGAGAAGTTCCCTAGGATGTCTGGATGCTTGCAGTTCAATTCCTGGCTGATTCCTCCTTCACAAAGACTAACCTCCAGAACTTGCTCTGTGAGTATGTAGGACAAGGAAAGAAGTACATGGCCCACACAACTAAGATGTTTCCCTGATTTAAATTTACTAGTGCTGTTTCACACTGTTCATGGGGTTCTCGAGGCAAGAATACTGAAGTGGTTTGCCATTCCCTTATGCAGTGGACCACGTTTTGTTAGAACTCTCCACCGTGACCCGTTCGTCTTGGGTGGCCCTACACGGCATGGCTCATAGTTTCATTGAGTTAGACAAGGTTGTGGTCCACGTGATCAGGTTGGTTAGTTTTCTGTGACTGTGGTTTTTAGTCTGTCTGTCCTCTGATGGTGAAGGATAAGAGGCTTATGGAAGCTTCCTGATGGGAGAGACTGACTGAGGGGGAAACTGGGTCTTGTTCTGATGGGCAGGGCCATGCTCAGTAAATCTTTAACCTGATTTTCTGTTGATGGGTGGGGCTGTGCTCCCTCCCTGTTGTTTGACCTGAGACCAAACTATGATGGAGGTAATGAAGATAATGGTGACTGCCTGCAAAACATCCCATGCATGCACTGTTGCACTCAGTCCCCCGACCCTGCAGCAGGCCACCACTGGCCCACGCCTCTGCCAGAGACTCCTAAACACTCACAGGCAAGTCTGGGTCAGTCTCTTGTGGACTCACTGCTCCTTTCTCCTGGGGCCTCGTGCACACAACGTTTGTGTCCTCCAAGACTTTTCCCATTCCTGTGTAAGTTCTGTAATCAAATCCCACTGGCCTCCAATGTCAAATTCCCTGGAAGTTCTGAAGTCTTTCTGACACTGAAAGATGAATTCCCCAGGTAGGTAGGTGCCCAATATGCTACTGGAGAATAAGGGAGAAATAACTCCAGAAAGAATGAAGAGACATCAGCCAAGGTGAAAAGAGCACCCAGTTGTGGATGTGACCGGTGATGGAAGTAAAGTCTGACGCTGCAGTGAACAATATTGCATAGAAACCTGGAATGTTAGGTCCATGAATCAAGGCAAACTGGAAGTGGTCAAACAGGAGATGGCAAGAGTGAACATTGACGTTTTAGGAATCCGTGAACTAAAATGGACTGAAATAGGAGAATTTAATTCAGATGACCATTATATCTACTACTGTGGGCAAGAATCCCTTAGAAGAAATGGAGTAGCCCTCATAGTCAAAAGAGTCTGAAATGCAGTACTTGGGTGCAATCTCAAAAACGACAGAATGATCTCTGTTCCTTTCCAGGGCAAACCATTCAACATGACAGTAATCCAAGTCTATATCCCAACCAGTAATACTGAAGAAGCTGAAGTTGAATGGCTCTGTGAAACCCTACAAGACCTTCTACAACTAACACCCCAAAAAGATGTCCTTTTCATTATAGGGGACTGGAATGCAAAAGTAGAAAGTCAAGAGATACCTGGAGTAACAGGCAAGTTTGGCCTTGAAGTACAGAAAGAAGCAGGCCAAAGGCTAACAGAGTTTTGCCAAGAGAATGCACTGGTCATGGCAAACACCCTTTTCCAACAACACAAGAGAAGACTCTACACATGGACATCACCAGATGGTCAATACCAAAATCAGATTGATATTCTTTGTGGCCAAAGATGGAGAAGCTCTATACAGTCAGCAAACAAGACCTGGAGCTGACTGTGGCTCAGATCATGAACTTATTGCAAAATTCTGGCTTAAATTGAAGAAAGTAGGGAAAGCCACTGGACCATTCATGTATGAACTAAATCAAATCCCTAATGATTATACAGTGGAAATGACAAATAGATTCAAGGGATTAGATCTGACAGACAGCGTGCCTGAAGAACTATGGATGGAGGTTCCTGACATTGTACAGGAGGCAGTGATCAAGACCATTCCCAGAAAACAAATGCAAAAAGGCAAAATGGCTGTCTGAGGAGGCCTTACAAATAGCTGAGAAAAGAAGAGAAGCTAAAGGTAAAGGAGAAAAGGAAAGATACATCCATCTGAATGCAGAGTTTCAAAGAACACCAAGGAGAGATAAGAAAGCCTCCCTCAGCGATCAATGCAAAGAAATAGAGGAAGACAACAGAATGGGAAAGACTAGAGATCTCTTCAAGAAAATCAGAGATACCAAGGGAACATTTCATGCAAAGATGGGCACAACAAAGGACAGAAATGGTATGGACCTAACAGAAGCAGAAGATACTAAAAAGAGGTGGTGCTCTTTCGTCTAGGCCGCCGCCCTGCCATCCAGACTAAGGAAGACCCGGAAACTTAGGGGCCACGTGAGCCACGGCCACGGCTGCATCGGCAAACACCGGAAACACCCGGGAGGCCGAGGTAATGCTGGTGGCTGCATCATCACGGGATCAACGTCGACAAGTGTCACCCAGGATCCTCTTTAAGGAACCAGAGTTTCTGCCCGACTATCAACCTTGATAAATTGTGGGCCTTGGTTAGTGAGCAGACACGAGTAAATGCTGCCAAGAACAAGACAGGAGCTGCTCCTATCACTGATGTGGTGCGATCAGGTTACTACAAAGTTCTGGGGAAAGGAACGCTCCCAAAGCAGCCTGTCATCGTGAAGGCCAAATTCTTCAGCAGAAGAGCTGAGGAGAAGATTAAGGGTGTAGGTGCGGCTTGTGTCCTGGTGGCTTGAAGCCACATGCTGGGAAATTCATTAAATGTTAAGTGCTTTTCAAAAAATAAAAATAAAAAGAGGTGGCAAGAATACACAGAAGAACTACACAAAAAAGATCTTCATGACAAAGATAACTATGATGGTGTGATCACTCACATAGAGCCAGACATCCTGGAATGCGAAGTCAAGTGGGCCTCAGGAAGTGTCACTTCAAACAAAGCTAGTGGAGGTGATGGAATTCCAGTTGAGCTATTTCAAATCCTAAACGATGATGCTGTGAAAGTGCTGTACTCGATTTGAGAGCAAATTTTGAAAACTCAGCAGTGGCCACAGGACAGGAAAAGGTCAGTTTTCATTCCAATCCCAAAGAAAGGCAATGCCAAAGAATGCTCGAACTATGCACAATTGCACTCATATCACATCCTAGCAAAGTAATGCTCAACATCTCCAAGCAAGGCTTCAAAAGTATGTGAACTGTGAACTTCCAGATGTTCAAGCTGGATTCAGAAAAGGCAAAGGAACCAGAGATCAAATTGCCAACATCCATTGGATCTGAAAAAAGGAAGTGAGTTCCAGAAAAACATCGACTTCTGCTTTATTGACTACACCAAAGCCTTTGACTGCGTGGATCACAGGAAACTGGAAAATTCTTCAATAGATGGGAATACCAGACCACCTGACCTGTCTCTTGAGAAACCTGTATGCAGGTCAAGAAGCAACAGTTAGAACCAGACATGGAACAACAGACTGGTTCCAAATTGGGAAAGGAGTACTTCAAGTTTGTATATTGTCACCCTGCTTATTTAACTTATATGCAGAGTACATCATGCACAGTGCCAGGCTGGATGCAACAGAAGCTGGAATCAAGATTGCCAGGAGAAATATCAATAACCTTAGATATGCAGATGACACCATCCTTATGGCAGAATGCAAAGAGGAACTAAAGAGCCTCTTGATGAACTGGCTTAAAACTCAACATTCAGAAAACGAAGATCATGGCATCTGGTCCCATCACTTTATAGCAAATAGATGGGGAAACAATGGAAACAGTGAGAGACTTTTTTTTTTTTAATCCCCAAAATCACTGCAGATGGTGACTGCAGCCATGAAATTAAAAGATGCTTACTCCTTGGAAGAAAAGCTCTGACCACCCTAGACAGCATATTAAAAAGCAGAGACATTACTTTGCTAACAAAGGTCCATCTAGCCAGAGCTATGGCTTTTCCAGTAGTCATGTATTGATGTGAGAGTTGAACTATAAAGTTGAGCACTGAAGAATTGATGCTTTGAAACTGTGGTGTTGTGAGAACTGTTGAGAGTCCCTTGGACTGCAAGGAGATCAAACCAGCCAATCCTAAAGGAAATTCATCCTGAATATTTATTGGGAGGACTGATGCTGAAGATGAAACTCCAATACTTTGGCCACCTGATGCAAATAACTGACTCATCGAAAAGACCCTGATGTTGGGAAAGATCGAAGGCAGGAAGGAGAAGGTGACGACAGAGGATGAGATGGTTGGGTGGCATCACCAACTTGATGGACATGAGTTTGAGCAAGCTCCGGCAATTGGTGACGGACAGGGAAGCCTGGCATGCTGCAGTCCACTGGGTCACAGAGTGGGACATGACTGAGCAACTGAACTGAGTGCTGTTTCAGTTTAGGCTAATAACTGTTTAGGCTGAATAACTTTCAATGTTCACTGCATTCCTAATACTCTTCTGGGTGTGCAGTCGTTTTGTAAGATTTAAATGTTTTTGATGACACTTGGCTAGATAAAAGGCAGAAATGTGTTCCTTAGGCTTACAATGGGATAAGGGCATCAGGTGGGGCACACAACAGGCTGTACAGAGACACGGTAAGCAACCTGCACTGTAGGGAGCACCCTGTATATAGCAAGTGCTGTGCGGCTAGCTAGGATTCCCAGGCTCCCCATAATGACCTAGTTGGAATAACTTCAAGGAGAAAGGGTACAGAGGCTGTCTCAGTTGCCTGGTATTCTGGCCCTGGAACATAAGGGACGGTGTATGGCAGTCCAGAGTGTGAATGTCTGATATGGACAGCGATTGGGTGTGGACTCAATCAGCTGCTTCAAAAGAGGAAATAACTAGCATAAAGCCAGGGACTTCAAAGTGGATCAAGATAGTATTTTCATAAAATTACATTTCAAGATAACTAGTAATCACCTGTTGTGTAGCACAGGGAACTCTACTCAATACTCTGTAAGAAGAATCTTAAAAAGAGTGGATACGTGTACATGTACAGCTGATTCACCTTGCTGTACACCTGAAACTAACAACATTTTAATAAAGTCAACAATACTGTGATAAAAATTTAAAAAGTAATGAAACACTGTGGTACTGTCATAAAGGCAAACTTTTAGACCACGGAAGCAGAACAGAGTGCCCAGAACTGGAAGCCAATATATTTAAAGAAATAACCGACAGGAGTGCCGAGACATTTCAGTGGGAGGACAGTCTCTCCAGCAAACGGGAGGAAAGTGGAACCTGCACTTGCATGAGTGAGGTCGGGCTCTCACACTACGGCCGAAAACGAGTTCGAAGTGATCAGTGACCTGACAGTATGACGTAAACCCATAAAGCAGGGGAGCACATAGGGGAACGCTTCATGACACTGGATTTGAAAGTTTTTTTGGTGTTGACATGAAAAGCATAGGAAACAAAAGGAAAAATAAAGATACAAAGTTCTGTGCAAAGACACAACTAACAGTGAAAAGGCAACCCACTGAATGGAAGAAAAACATTGACAAATTGTATATTTGGTAAGTATCTAGATACATAAGGAACTGCTACAACTCAAGAATGAGAAAAATAACCTAAAAAAATACTTAAAAGTGGTAAACATAGACAATTTTTTAATTTACAGCTGCACTGAGTCTTCGTTGCTGTGCACAAGGCTCCCTAGTTGCAGCGAGTGGGCGTCACTCTTCATGTGGTGTGCAGGCTGCTCACTGTAGTGGCTTCTCTTGCGGAACAGAGGCTCTAGGCATGCAGGCTTCAGTGGTTGCAGATCTCAGTTGCCCTGTGGCACATGGAATCTTCCTGGACCAGGGATTGAATCCATGTCCCTTGCATTGGCAGGTGAATTCTTAACCACGGAACCACCGGTAAAGTCCAAACACGTTTTAAAAATGAATACACACAAATGGCCAAGAACTATATGCTCGTAAATAAAACCACAATCAGACACTACTTCACATCCATTCGGACACCTACTACAAAACATGAAATGGAAAGTAAAATTATGTTGAGGTGGCAGTGGAGACACTGGAACTCTGTGAACCTTTGATGGAAACATAAAATGGTACATCCAATAGAGGAAACTTCAAAATATCAAAAACAGAATGGACATAGAACAAGAACAGAATGGACAAGCGGTTCCAATTCTGGCTATACACCCAAAAGAATTGAAGGCAGTATCACAAAGACATATCTGTGCAGCCATTCTCACAGTAGCACTCTTTACAACAGCCAAAATAATGGGGAGAAAATAAGTGTCCATCAATGGATGAATGCGTTAACATGTGGTGTACACATACTATTGAGTATTATTCAGCCTTAAAAAAGAAGGGACTTCTGAAATATGAAGTGACAGATGAAATGTGAAATTATACTAACTGAAGTCTTCAGAAAGACACAATCTGTATGATTCTCCTTACATGAGGCAGTTCAGTTCAGTCGCTCAGTCGTGTCCATCTCTTTGCGACCCCATGAATCGCAGCACGCCAGGCCTCCCTGTCCATCACCAAGTCCCGGAGTTCACCCAAACTCATGTCCATCAAGTCGGTGATGCCATCCAGCCATCTCATCCTCTGTCGTCCCCTTCTCTTCCTGCCCCTAATCCCTCCCAGCATCAGGGTCTTTTCCAATGACTCAACTCTTTGCATGAGGTGGCCAAAGTATTGGAGTTTCAGCTTCAGCATCAGTCCTTCCAATGAACACCCAGGACTGATTTCTTTTAGGATGAACTGGTTGGATCTCCTTGCAATCCAAGGGACTCTCAAGAGTCTTCTCCAAGACCACAGTTCAAAAGCATCAATTCTTCGGTGCTCAGCTTTCTTCACAGTCCAACTCTCACATCCATACATGACCACTGGAAAAACCATAGCCTTGACTAGATGGACCTTTGTTATCAAAGTAATGTCTCTGCTTTTTAATATGCTATCTAGTTTGGTCATAACTTTTCTTCCAAAGAGCAAGTGTCTAATTTCATGGCTGCAGTCACCATCTGCAGTGATTTTGGAGCCCAAAAAAATAAAGTCTGACACTGTTTCCCCATCTATTTGCCATGAAGTGATGGGACCAGATGCCATGATCTTAGTTTTCTGAATGTTGAGCTTGAAGCCAACTTTTTCACTCTCCTCTTCCACTCTCATCAAGAGGCTTTTTAGTTCCTCTTCACTTTCTGCCATAAGGGTGGTGTCATCTGCATATCTGAGGTTATTGATATTTCTCCCGGCAATCTTGATTCCAGCTTGTGCTTCTTCTAGCCCAGCATTTCTCATGATGTACTCTGCATAGAAGTTAAATAAGCAGGGTGACGATATCCAGCCTTGACGTACTCCCTTTCCTATTTGGAACCAGTCTGTTGTTCCACGTCCAGTTCTAACTGTTGCTTCCTGACCTGCATATAGGTTTCTCGAGAGGCAGGTCAGGTGGTCTGGTATTCCCGTCTCTTTCAGAATTTTCCACAGTTTATTGTGATCCACACAGTCAAAGGCTTTGGGATAGTCAATAAAGCAGAAATAGATGTTTTTCTGGAACTCTCTTGCTTTTTCAATGATCCAGCGGATGTTGCAGTTAGGGCAGTCAAATTCAGAGAGTAGAATAGTGGTTGCCAGGGGATGGAGGAGGAGAGGAGCATGTTATTTAATGGGTACAGAGTTGCATTTTTGCAAGAGGAAGAGGAGCTCTGGACGTTAGTTGCATGACAGTAAGAATGTACTTGACAATACTTAAATGCACACTAAAATTCTTAAGATGTCAAGTTTTATGTATGTGTGTTTTAACACGACAAGAAAGAAAACAAACCCCAAAGTACATAATAGGTACTTCACAAAGTACATAATACGTACTTCACATCACCGATCAGAGCTGACTTTTGGCTGAAGTTATTTCCCCATTTGCTTCCTTCCTAATATCTTTTTCTGGTGTGAATTTTTTGGAGCTAAATGAAGTTTGGCTAGTTTTGGTATAGACTTTCCAACATTCATTGCACTCAGAAGGCATTTCTCCAGGGTAAATTCAACCATGTTTAAGACCGGAGTCGCATGCAATGATGTTCCCATATCCGCTGTTCTCAAAAGGCCTCACATCAACGTGAATTCGCTAGTTTTTACTGAATCTGGAGTTTTAACTACAAAACGTTCCCACATTAACGGGACTAAAAAGGCCTTTTTCCAGTGGGACTCCTCCAATGTCTAATGAGTGTGGAGCTGCAACTAAAGGATTTTCTGTATCAATGCACTGGCCACCTAGCCGCCTCTCCCCACCCGGCTTTCCCCACGGCCAGTGACCGAGGCAAGCGCGGGCGGCAACGAGGGCAGCGCCGTCGATTGTGGGCTCCGGGGGTGGGGGTGGGGGGCTCACAGTCGGCTATGGACAGCGGGCCAACGTCTCTCCTCGCGCGATCCATTCACTTCGGTCCCCACCCAGAAAAAGCCCTAAGAACGGTGAAAACAGCACGAAAACCGGCCGGCTCATAGAAGCCGTTAAGCCCGGCTCCTGAATGCATGTGGACGAAAACATAGGCCTGCTGAACCCTCACTGACCCGGCGATAGGCGGCGGCTGGACCAATGAGAGGTTAGAGGTGGGAGAGTGGCTGCGTGCGCATCCACTGGGCCGGAACTTCCGGAGTTCTTCCTGTCTTCCCTCCCCAGTATCCTGGCTTGGAGAATTCCATGGACAGAAGAGCCTGGCAGGCCACAGTGAAGGCTTAAATGTCCCTCGTCGGGCACCCAAGTGATGGTGGCAAAAAAGCGGGAGGAGAGGCTCAGGGATGAGGTCGGCTCACGTGGGTTCTTCGTCTCCCGGGCCCCCACCTGGCCCGAGTCCCAGATCCGGACCGAGGAACGCCCGCTCAGATCCCTGCCGGTCAGCCATAGAATCCAGAACTGAGGCCGGCCTTGCGAGCGGTCGTCTTTCAGCCAGTGAGCCAGGGTGAGGGAGAGAGTTCCCTCGGGGGCGATGGTGCACGGCTTGCAGATGCTACCGAGTCGGCAGCCTTGGGGAAACCTGGGGTCACTTTTTTTCTGGGACAGAAGGGAACGAGGTGACTCACCTGAAATGGCAGCCTGAGCGGGTGGGAGCCATGGAAGATTGTGCAGGGAGTGGGGATTGGAAAACCGTGTCCAGAGTTAGAAGATAAAAATTGGGAGAAAAGGATGCGAATGGAGGCAGGGAGACTGCTAAGGAAGCCACCGCGATAGACCCCAGGAGAACTATGGGAGAGGCTGGACCAGGGAGGTCGCGGGAGATGGGGTGAGACTCTGGGTAGGTTTCGTCAGTAGAGCGTACAGGATTTTCTGATGTGCCATGTGTGACTGTGAGCAGAAGCAGGGAGTGAAGGGCCATCTCAGGGATTTTTTGGCCTGAAAATATGTAGATGGGGAAGTCGGCAAGAGAGCAGGTTCCAGGGGGAAGATCCTTGTTGTATTTGGATATGTTGATCCTGACGCTGTCAAGATGGAGGTGTCACCAAATGGAGATGGCATATGCGGAGGCGAACATAATGTCTGGAAGCCGAGGAAGGAGGTGGGGCTGGAGATATCGAAGGAGTGGAGGGTGTGGACTGGGCCAGGAGGGACCAGGTGGAGGAGCGTATCACAAGGAGGCCTTGTGATACGGGTCGGGAGGGCAGGATGAGGGCTGGGTGCTGGCAACCCTGGTGCTGCCTCTCAGAAAAGAGAGACCTGACGGAGGAAGGGTTCTGACCTGTGTAGAAAGGGAGGCCGGAGCAGGTAAGAGCTTCCCTTCTGTGGAGCCTGCTGTGGGTGCTGGAGTCGATTCTCTGCTTGCTGGCTCTGCTGACCCTCAGGGACACCCCGATGGAAGGAGGGAAGGGTCAGCCAGGCTGCTGCAGCCAGTGGGTCGTGGACGAGAGCACCTGCCTCACCTCACCCCTCAGGGCAGGAGGGATGAAACTCTGCTTCAGTCAAGGGCTCCCAAGAAGCTGCTCACGGGTCTGCTCGCTGAATAGACTGACAGGTGACCTGCCTGCCCAGCCCCTCCCCGTTAATGGGTCCCTCTGTGACCCATTAACTTAAGAATGTGTGAAAATTAATTTAAACACGAATTAATCAATATTCTTCTAAATACACACGCAATTAGAAATGAGCCTATTCACTCTTAAATTTATGCAGACACTTTATAATTGGCTTATTGATTTACCTCTAGATATTATTTGCTTACAATGCAGAGTTTCGTGTATGATATCCTCTGAGATCTTAGCAGTAAAAGTGAAGACCCCCAAGTTTCAACACTCTGCCACTTCATTTGCACTGAAAATATGTACAAAACTGTTGATCACGGGACCTCGCCCGGTGGTCCAATGGTTAGGAATCTGCCTTCCAGTGCAGGTGATCTGGTTTGATCTGGGTCAGGGAACTAAAATCCCGCATGGAACGGAGCAACTAAGCCTGAGACTGCAGTTCCTAAGCCTGCGAGCTCTGGAGCTGCCATGCCACCAGAGAACTCTGCACGCCCCAACAGAAGATTGCGCACATTACAAATACGACCTGACATGACCATAAATAAATACTAAAAACAAAAACTTGTTCCTGTGGACAGTCATAGCCGATACACGCTGTGTCTTCCTTACGTTAGATACCAAGATGAGCCCTGTGAGGTTGGAAGCATTCATATCTTACGCAGCATTTTCTTTTTCCTGAGGCTCAGTCCTTCTCCCCGCTGGTAAGAGACAGTACTGTTTTCTGAGGAACTGAGCTTAGACCATCAGGCTGAGATCCCACTACACCAGGGCTTGGCAGGGTGGAGGTCCAGCTCTGCTGTAGGATCCTACCACTGCTGTCCACTGCTCGTGGCTTCCTTCTCTCCCCAGGTCCCCATGGCAGTAGCAGAGATGCGCATGGACCCTGTACAGGTGAGTGGAGGGGTCCCACCTTTTACCCATACTAATTATCACCTGCTGGTTTTATCATCCTGATATATATGCCCTCAGGAAATGGTAGTGTCCCAAGACTTCTGTCTCTTTTTTCTGTCTTGTATATGTAGACCATGTGCTCTCACCAGGCCCAGAACCCTATATTTAGTCCTGGGTTATATGGAATGTTTCCATTTCTGACAACTGATGGGGGAAGGTGTGGCAGGGAGTCCTGGCCACAGGATGCAGAATGTCCAGACAGCTGCAAGTGATACTGAGGTGGGATGTGAAGGGAACTGTTGGTTCTGTCATATCTGGTGGGAATGGGGTGCTGGGACAGGGGTGCACAGGTATCAGGCCTTGGCTGATAGCCTGAGGTTGGTGGTTGTTCATGAACCAAACTCTTCCAATTCTGGCAGGATTTTCCAGGTTTTGCACATCAGATGCCCTGTGTTGAATCTCTCTGGACATGTGCTGGCCCTTCCTTTTTCTGTCTTTCACCTGGAGCAGCAGAGAGAACCCTGGGTACCTGAGAGTGTGGACATTACTGCATCGATGGCAGGAGACACTTAAAAGTACCCGGGCTTGGTGCAACATCCTGGGAAAGGGTGTCATGTCAGAGCTGGGAACCTGTTCTGTGTTCACCATTGACATGCTACGACCACTGGCCACACCTTGCTTCTTCCTTTTCTTCTGCATTTTTCTTTCTGTTGCCACACTCTAAGCACACCAGTAGGGGCCTTCATTTGTCACATGTTCCATTTCATTGGACCCTTTGCGTCTTCTACATTTGACCTGTACATGAGGTGCCTTGAGGTCTGCACATATGCATATAGCTCTTGGAATGTAGCGTCACGTTTGCTGTCAGGTATTGACAGCTCTGGAAACAGCCTTTGCCACAATGCTCAGTTACTAGTAGCCATGCCCGTGATTACAGGTGCACTCAGTGTGGGAAAGCCTTCAGCTGAAAACAGATACTTGGTGAGCACCAAAAAATCCACACTGGAATACAGCTTTATGAGCACAGCAAATGCGGGAAATGCTTCAAGGACAAAGCCTACTTTATAAAATATCAGAGAGTTCACACTGGAGAAAGCCCTTATGAGTAAGCAAATGTGGGAAAACTTTCATGTACAGCTCCACATTCATCAGACATCAGAGAGGTCACAATGTAAGAAGGCCTTATAAGTGTGGTGAAAGTGGGAAATTCTTTAAGTCAACACTCATTAAGCATGAGAGAATTCATACTGGAGAAAGGCCAAGTGCAGTGAATGTGGAAAATTATTTAGGTGCACATCCCTCCTCATTAAACATCAGCATTCATGGCACTGAAAGGCTTTATGAGTGCAGGAAATGTGGGAAATTCTTTTGGTATACCTCCACACTCACTGGATATCAAAGAACTCCTACTGTAGAAAAGCCTTATGATTTTTCTGTTTTGTTCTTTATAAGCCAGTCTGTGAATGTGGGGAATTCTTCTTGTACAAGTACAAGCTTGTTAACCATTGGCAAAATCATATTGGAGAAAGGCCTCATAAATGTAGCAAATGTGGTAAATTCTTTCAGTACCACTCCAATTTCATTAAACATTGGAGAAATCACATGGAAGAGAGGCCTGATGAGTGTAGAGAGTATGGGAAAGTGTTTAGCCACAAGAATGTACTTTTTCAGCATCAGAAAACCTGTGGCAAAGTGTTTAGCCACAAGAATATACTTTTTCAGCATCAGAAAACCCATACTGGAGAAAGGCCTTATACATGCAGAAAATGTCAAAAGGCCTTCGTTAGGAAGTCCCACCTCCCACATCACCAGAAAACCCACAATGAGGACAATATAAGCGCCTTTAACGTGGAGAACTCTTTAGGAACAACCCCAACCTTGTTGTGATCCCCAGAGTCAAAGGCTTTGGCATAGTCAATAAAGCAGAAGTAGATGTTTTTTCTGGAACTTTCTTGCTTTTTCAATGATCCAACGGATGTTGGCAATTTGATCTCTGGTTCCTCTGCTTTTTCTAAAACCAGCTTGA
This sequence comes from Bos indicus x Bos taurus, assembly GCF_003369695.1. Classification (NCBI taxonomy): domain Eukaryota; kingdom Metazoa; phylum Chordata; class Mammalia; order Artiodactyla; family Bovidae; genus Bos; species Bos indicus x Bos taurus. The sequence continues at coordinate 1,280,235 of NC_040093.1, forward strand.
ACATCTGGAAGTTCATGGTTCACATACTGTTGAAGCCTGGCTTGGAGAATTTTGAGCTTTACGTTACCAGAAAGTGAGATGAGTGCAACTGTGCGGTAGTTTGAGCATTCTTTGGCATTGCCTTTCTTTGGGACTGGAATGAAAACTGACCTTTTCCAGTCCTGTGGCCACTGCTGAGTTTTTCAAATTTGCTCTCAAATTGAGTGCAGCACTTTCACAGCATCATCTTTTAGGAATTGAAAGAGCTCAACTGGAATTCCATCACCTCCACTAGTTTTGTTCATAGTGACACTTCCTGAGGCCCACTTGACTTTGCATTCCAGGATGTCTGGCTTTAGGTGAGTGATCATCCCATCGTGATTATCTAGGTCGTGAAGATCTTTTTTGTATAGTTCTGTGTATTCTTGCCACCTCCTCTTAATATCTTCTGCTTCTGTTAGGTCCATACCATTTCTGTCCTTTATTGTGCCCATCTTTGCATGAAATGTTCCCTTGGTATCTCTAGTTTAATTACATTAATATTAATCTCTAATTCCCTTGGTATCTCTTGAGAAATCTGTATTCAGGTCAGGAAGCAACAGTTAGAATTGGACATGGAACAACAGACTGGTTCCAAGTTGGGAAAGGAGTATGTCAAGGCTGTATATTGTCACCCTGCTTATTTAACTTATATGCAGAGTGTCAGGGAACGTTTAACAAGAGGATTCCTGCGTGCTGTTTCTCATAAATCCTCTGTTCCTTATCAGTTCCTGGCAATAGGAATGAGTGGAACAGCACGCCGCTCCCAGCACTGAGGTCGTAGAATGAAACACATGCATGAATCCTTCAGTAAATATTCTTACGACAAAACGGCTTAGTCTCAATCCTCTTTCTTGAGATATGGATTGTCTCCTGGCCATTGTTAAGCCCTTGTTCCCTTGATAAGGGTTGCTGTACGTGTGGTTTTCTGATCTTGATCGTTGTCAAAAGAAATTCCTTGTACACAGCCTGTATATATACTCCTAGAAAGATCTTAAAGCACCCTTGCTCCACCAGAGGCTTGGGTCCCCGTGTCTGTCTTTCTCTCTCGCTCTCCCCCTCCCTCCCTCCCTCCGGCTAATTCTCTGGAGCGTGGAAACCCACCAAGCTCACTCTCCTGCCTGGGCTTTCAAGACCTCCTCGAGAGGGGGGCCCTGTGGCCTCGTGAGTGGTGCAAGCCCTGTTCTAGGGTTTTACTGGTTCTCTGCATAAACCAGGGAATATTAGCTTCTTTCAATCTTTCACTTTCTTATCATCGACTCTGGACCACCAGGTTCCGGTCCGTTAAAGGACCACAACAGCAGAGTACACGAGAAATGCTGGGCTGGGTGAAGCACAAGCTGGAATCAAGATTGCCAGGAGAATCTGCTGTTATGCAGATAACACCACCCTTTTTGCAGAAAGTGAAGAAGAATTAAGGAGCCTCTTGATGAAAGTGAAAGAGGAGAGTGAAAAAGTTGGCTTAAAGCACAACATTCAGAAAACTAAGATCATGGCATCTGGTCCCATCACTTCATGGCAAATAGATGGGGAAATGGTGGAAACAGTGACAGGCTTTATTGTTTTTGGCTCCAAAATCACTGCAGATGGTGACTGCCGCCATGAAATTAAAAGACGCTAGCTCCTTGGAAGAAAAGCTATGACCAACCTAGACAGCATATTAAAAACCAGAGAGAGACATTACTTTGCCAGCAAAGATCTGTCTAGTCAAAGCTATGGTTTTTCCAGTAGTCATGTATGGATGTTGGACTATAAAGAAAACTGAGCACTGAAGAATTGATGCTTTTGAACTGTAGTGTTGGAGAAGACTCTTGAGAATCCTTTGGACTGCAAGGAGATCCAACCAGTCCATCCTAAAGGAAATCAGTCCTGAATATTCATTGGAAGGACTGACGTTGAAGCTGAAACTCCGGTATTTTGGCCACCTGATGCGTGGCCAAACTAACTCATTTGAAAACACCCTGATGCTGGCAAAGATTGAAGGCAGGAGAAGGGGATGACAGAGGATGAGATGGTTGGATGGCATCAACAACTCAATGGACATCAGTTTGAGTAAACTCAGGGAGTTGGTGATGGACAGGGAGGCCTGGTGTGCTACAGTCCATAGGGTTGCCAAGTGTCAGACATGACTGAACGACTGAACTGAACTGAACAACCTCACTGAGCAAGAATTCACAGTGGTAAAAACCTAATGAATTCAGAGAACATGGTAGATTCTTCAGGTGCTACTCCAAACTCCTCGCGGTAAAGAACTTGCCTGCCAATGCAGGAGACACAAGAGATGCTGGTTTGACCCCTGGGTGTGGAAAATCCCCTGAAGGAGGGCATGGCAACCCACTCCAGTATTCTTGCCTGGAGAATCCCATGGACAAAAGAGCCTGGAAGGCTACAGTCCATAGGGCTGCACAGAATTGGACAAGACTGAAGCAACTTAGCATGCAAGAACGCCAAACTCTGTACACTGGAGAAGCACCCTATGAGTTGATTTGGAGTGGACCTTAAGAGTACAGGAAACATGGGAAATTTTTTGGTACATCTCTCAGACATCAAGAGTTCACAGTGAAGGAAGGCCTTCTGAGAGCAATGAGTGTGGACAAGTCTTTAGGTGAAACTTAGCCCTGTTGCCCATCAGAGATTTCACAATGGAGAAAGACTTTATTTGTGCAGCAATTTAAAGTAAGTTCAGCCAAAACTTCCACCTCATTCAGCACCAAAAAGTTCACAGCAGATTGTTGCAAATGGCGAAAGACTTCAGCAAAATATCTGCTCAATTTTGCCTGTGGTAAAATACATGTAACAAAATTAGCCCTCTACCTTTTTAATTGTACGGTTTAGTATGTGTAAAAATTCACATTTTGCACAACTGATCTCCAGAATTCCTGTCATCTGGCAAAAATAAAACTCTACACCCATTAAACAAGATCTCTTCCTATGCCCTCCCTACCAGACCTGCCTCTATCAATTTGATTACTCTGGATACTTTATACAAGTGTAATCATACATTTTTCATCTCTTTGCAACTGGCTTATTTAGCTTAGCATAATGTCCCCATGTTGACATTTGTTAGTACTTCCTTCTGCTTTGAGAAGGAATCAGAATTGACCCACCTAAGCCATAGGGAAGGGTGCTGATGGAGTCAATACTACTAATACTTTGCCAGATATTTGTAGAGGAAGAAATCCAAATTTTATTGACATATTTACTGAGGTACTGACACATATTAAACCATTCTTGAAAGTGTAAAATGTATTTTCACACGAGTGCATAAGAGGACCATCACCAACATCATAATAATGAACATGTCCATTACTTATAGAATTTCCACTGACTCCTTTGTATTCTTTCTCTCAGTCCTAGCCACCCTGCCATCTCCAGGGAGCTATTACAGTGTGATTTTTTTTTTTTTTTAATCAAACCATGCAGCTTGCAGGATCTTAATTTCCCTACCAGGGACTGAACCCAGGACCTCAGGAGTTAAACAGCAGAGTCCTAACCATTGGACTGCCAGGGGATTCCCAATACAGTTTATATTTTCTAGAACTTTATTGTTATTCAAGGATGGCTGCTTTCAGTAAATGCATTTTTTTGTATATATTTAAAATGTATTTTTAGTATTATATTTAATATTTTGTGTGTGCAAAAGCATGCCATAGTACAGGAATAAACAAGGCCCTGTTATATACTAGAGCTGCATTTTCTGACAATCACTCTGAGAAAAAGTTGTTTAAAGTGGGTAAGTGAAGTTTAAGGAAAGTTAAATTGTTTCATAGGAAATTAATATCTTAAAAAATTTTGAGCCAAGCGTCCATTGGCCTGTCTTTCTTTATTTTTCTTATTTGGCTTTTTTTCTTGTAGTGTTTTTCAGCTATGTGTTTGTGTCATAAAAGTTCTTATCCATTTTTTTTATCATTAATCATTTTGGTGTGGTGAAATATACATAAAATTTGTCATCTATCATCTTTCAGTGTTTAGTGATGTATCCTGGCAGGAAATGGTGTACAATAATTTGCTCTCCTTTAGGGCTGGGCTTCAGTTTTTGAAAGAAACTCAGAATAATAAACATTTCAATAAGTGTTGTTTGCTAGGTTGGACCACGATCACTCATTATCAAGGCAGGAAAGATACCCCTTCTCCAACTCTCCCTCATGCCCTGTCTGGGGTCTTTAGCATGTTGAAGGTCACAAAACAGTGTCTAAAAACTTAGTCTACATGTATTTTACAGGCAACAAGAGAGGTGACAGCTATGAGTGGACATAGAGTGCCATACGATGTGTCCATTTTGGTGTGTAGATTAGAACTAGATGTGGTTCGTGTGTACATGCCAAGTCACTTCAGTCCGACTCCTGGCGACCCTATGGACTGTAGCCTGCCAGGCTCTTCTGTCCATGGGATTCTCCAGGCAAGAATATCGGAGTGAATTGCTGTGCCCTCCTCCAGGGGACCTTCCTGACCCAAGGATCGAACCTGCTTCTCTTATGTCTCCTGCATTGACTGGCGGGTTCTTTACCACTATTACAAATATATTGCTATCTGAAATTACAGGTCCCTAAGCTTTGTGGGCTTTTCCAAGACTCTACAAATTGAGGAGCATCCCACTTAAGAGTAACCGAAGGCCCTCCCATGGCTGGAGCAGGGAACTCTTTTCCTGGTGTCCCTGAGGGTGCCTCTTGGCTTTTACAGGTCCAGTAGGAAGTGACTTATCTCCAAGTGTTGGTAGGTAGTGTTGGCAGAGGGGGAAGCTACATTACCCAGAAGTCTCTCTGGTGCATGGTCATAGCTGCACAACCTTGTGGACAGAGTAGTTTCCACTACCTTAGTTACCTGCACTTTCTCAAAGTTGGTAGTTCCAGAATGTGGCTAAAGGCTAAGGGAGGATGGAAAGGGCTCTGGGAAAGGAGGTTCTGAAGCTGTAAAGCCAGCGGGGTTTTGCTGCCTCTCAAAGGGCTTATTATACCCAGAGTTCCTTGGAATGTAATCTAGGGCATGTCACATAAATGTTTCGAGACCTATTATTTCAGACTGCATGAATCGTAGCAAACTTCCAATGACTGCACGTAGAAAGGGACCCATCATACTGCAATGCTACTCAGCATCGTCTCATAGTTGTCAGCTGTCTTGTTTCTTGTCAAAAACATGAACACTCTGCTTTCCATGAGTTTCAGTAGGTTCACTCAAACACAATATGAAAAGCCCCCAAAGGGGCTTAGGATGGGAAATGTGGAAAAGGGATGTTTGCAATCACCAAAGTAGCTTAAAAGGATTATGAGGTGCCCCTGGTTCCCACAGAAAATGTCTTTCCTGCCTGAATAGTCAGTTATTAAGAATGTGAAACCTCTCTAACAGAAGCAGAACTTATCTCGTGCCATCTTCTGCCAGGACAGTGTATGCCCCTCAGAATCTGACCATGTGTGCAAAGGGGCCAGCTTATCCCTGATGTAAAGGTTTGTGATTCCATGATCTCATCTCCTTGCTGGGAAATGGTTTATCATCTCACCTGTAAATTACTGCAACAGTATATACACAGGCAGTTGAGATTTGTCTTTGGAAAAATACTTGTTAAATGGATGTTATTAAATGTTATTAATAATTTTATAGTTTTTCAAGGGAAGTGGCAGAAATGGTTCTAGAGAAATTTATTTGTGACAGTGGGTGAAAAGAAATCAATGAAGTTTGAGTAAGAGTCACTGATCGCTTCTCGGCCTTTTGGCTAAGATCAAGTGTGAGTAAGAGTCACTGAGTCTGAGAAGTCAGAAAATGAAGCCAAGACCTCAAGGCTTGCTGAAACCTTAGACACACTCAGAGTTCGGTTTAAAAATGTGATTATTTTCATATTTGAAAACATGATGCATTAACAGTTTGGAGGGAAGGGTAAAGACAATATTTAAAGAGTTGCCAGATAGGTAAAAATGAATAAAGAAATTGTGCTGCTGTGTACTTCAGTTCAGTTCAGTTCAGTCGCTCAGTCGTGTCCGACTCTTTGCGACCCCATGAATCGCAGCACGCCAGGCCTCCCTGTCCATCACCATCTCCCGGAGTTCACTCAGACTCACGTCCATCGAGTCAGTGATGCCATCCAGCCATCTCATCCTCTGTCGTCCCCTTCTCCTCCTGCCCCCAATCCCTCCCAGCATCAGAGTCTTTTCCAGTGAGTCAACTCTTCGCATGAGGTGGCCAAAGGACTGGAGTTTCTGCTTCAGCATCCTAACCTATAAGTGTTCAGTCAGCACTGAAAAGGATTTGGGTACAAGAGCAGCTGCATGACACACACTGGAAATAAGACTCCCGGCTGCTCTGTGTAGAGAGCACATGCTCTGTGTCCTGTATTGGTACTGTCAGAACACCCTCAATATTCTGATTTCACCTTTTTTTTTTTTAACATTACAAAAAGTTAGCAGTTAGAGCTATTTTTCTCTCACTGTAATTGCCAAGTAAATAATTTAGGGGCAACATTAGCTCATAAACATGTCTCCATAAACAACCTTCTCAACAATGCCTTATGGTCTCTTCTGAGAGTCTGGCTAAGTTAGAACAAAAGAGGGGACTGAGAATTAATGTGTTTATTTTTCATAAGTGGAAGGCAAAGACTTCCTTCAGCCAAATTCCAAAATCTTGAACAAGAAAACACAATTTATTAGAGAGAACTTCAGATAATCTGTGAAAACCAGTCAGCAACAGCCTCACACCGGTAAAGTCAAGCTTCCAGAAATTAGCGAATAATTGACAGTGCCAACCTTCTAGAATTCAGCCAGGAGTGTTCAGGCCCCAGCGTAGCTTAAAAGGTAACAACCAATCAGCGAATGCCTCACTATACAACCCCACTTAGAGCCCAGTAATACTCCTGGAAATTCATTGGTCCTTAAACATGCCCATTTTTTAAAGTGCCAACTCCTGAATGCCAGCCTTCCCATTTTGAGGTGACTGCCTGACAACTAGAGCTCTTCTTTGCAGGCAGGAAAACAGGCAGTTCTCCCCCACTGTCTTTGTACTAGATACCAGATTGAAGCCACTGTTAGCTCACAACTTTGCAAACATTTCAAAGGCTCCACCTTTGAACTCGCAGTTATGAGTTTGGACTTGTGACAAACTGATGCACACGGGAAATAGAAAAAAGCGACGTTCTCTATTGCTGCTCACCTTGCTGTTATCTATTTTCTGTATAAACAATATAAAAATGCAGGTTTACATTTTTTGTGATAGGTTTCATGAAGACTGGCTATTTCTTAAATGTGGTAAAAGTCCTCTTCAAGGTCTTTGAATGATATGTGACTATTCATTCAATATTGAAAATGACGGACAACATTATAGTTAAACATGAGAGCTGAATGATTTCTTCAACTACTATTAAAGCAAGTGAAAAAGTAATTGGTAAGAAAAATTCAGATTAACAAGGTTAAGAAAGAAATAGGAGAAGTTGTAAGGAGCTTCCACACTGATTATCATCATCAGTCCTCCAGCTCGCACCACTGTTGAGCCTGTATCTCATTAATCAACATTCAGTGGGGAAGGGAACAAGATGAGCTGGATGCACCCACTGTAGAAGTTGTGTAATAGCTTTTATGTTTGCTGGGGAAGTCCCACCAAGCTCTGGAGTGCAACGCCTGTCGCCGCAGACCGCAGCCTTCCACAGGCCCCTGTGCCTTGCTCCTCAAGGACGACTCGAGTCGTTGAAGATGTGGTAAATCAGCAGTGGGTCTAACCTCTGCTTTGTGTTGATCTTCTTGGCTTTTCGTTCTCAGTCTGACACCTGGAATTTGTTGTTACTTCCTAGTTGTTTGAGATACTTGGAGGACCAGGCCATTTCTTTTCAAACCTTTTTTGTTGTCCTTTGAGATACTGGTTATTGTTTTCTGTGCTGTCGAAAAGTGTAGCTTTGTTGTGAGTTGAATCATGGTGGGAACAGAAGTACTGCCCTATGAATCTGTTCAGACCAGCGTCACAGACCAATGGGCTTGCAGTTCTCGCAGTACTGGAGGCTACATGACCAACGGTCCTGTGAGTCCCCAGTAAACCAAATGAGGCCTCCTTCCATCTCGAAACTGTTGTAGAGTAATGTGAGCCGGGCAGTATTACAGAGAGAACATTCTCTCCAGTATCCATATGCCAGGGGAATCATTGTGGGTCTGTGGGGTGAGGGGCCGAACGTCAGGTTAGGAAACGAAGGCCCACAAGAATTACATTCCTAGTGACCACCGCCTGGCCTCGGGGTTGTCTGAGTCCGAATCTTCTCTCCCCTGAAAAATCCCTCTATTTCCTATCTCTGTTACAATCCTAATTCTGTGCCTGTCGTGCCGAATAGGATAACTGTACCAAGGATGACTTAAGCCCTCAATGACCACTCAGGAGAACACCTGATTTGAACAAAAAGGTTCATTTGAGAGACACCTTTGAAAATGAAGGAATTCTTTAAATAATTAGAATTCTCAGGCCCAATGGATAGCCTTTCTTAGTAGTACACAGAAGCCTCCAAATTAAATTCTGAAATAAAAGTTACATTACTAAAGATTCCTTGGCCAAACCTACTAAGCAAGCAGACAAGCTTCAGCAGGAACAGGGAGACTCAATGCCCTGTAAATCCACCATCTCCATGACCTCCAGCTGCCCCCCACACTCATCTCTCTCCATTCCCACATCCGGGGCCCTCCGCCTACATCCAGCCCTCTCCCCTCCCACATTCAGCTCTCTGTCCTGCCCCTTATCCTTCTGATCGCTCTTCTTAGCCCCTCTCCCCTGCTCTTTTCCTTGCTGACTCCCTACTATTACGCAAAAGTCAGATTGACACTGTTTGCAGCCGCAAATTAAGGATGTGTTGTGGGGCACTAACCAAGGGAATGGGCCACTGCAAGTTGGTCTTGGTTAGGGGTTACTAGAGGGGAAGAACAAAAAAGCCGGGCTTGATCACCATCTTGTGACATTTCTTAGTCACAGTTTCAGGAATAAGGATGCCTATGGTTTATGGTTCTCTGGTCTGGTGGTCCATGACCTAGAAGTTGTCAGCGCATCTTGTCCTGGATAAACACTCCAGTCTGTACATTAACAATCATATCAACAACAGCAATTTTAGTCATCTGACTGGCTGATTAGTGTTCAGTTAGCACAAGATTTAGGTAAGACTGGAAAAGAAAGGGAACAAACAGTTTTGGATAGTGAGGTTAATCATCAACTCAGCAGGGGAACTCAGTTTAGTGGGACTCAGTTTCACCACCTTTTCTTAACAGCTCTCTTAAAACCCCAAATGCCAGTTACCTCTAAAGATCAATGCCAGCCACGAATCAGCAATGCAAGAAATTGTAGATTTTAAACCTTGGATGTAAGCTGAATTAAGAGGTATAAGTAAAGACTCTCTTCAACCCAAGGAAAATCAGCAATTATTAAAAATTTTTAGAATCCTTAAAAAAATTTTTTTATATAATTCTTTACGGTACATCTAACCTAAGTCACCGAACTTACACAACCTGGTTAGAAGCTAAGACAGAAAGTCAAAGGTGGCAAGAACTGCCTGGACTGGTCAGGGAAGGACCAGCGGGAGTCCCGCTTCCACAATGAACCTGAGGGTCAGAAAGGCCAGGCGTCGGTCCAAGCCTCCTGAAGCCACCACTGAAGCAGTAACAGCAAAAGTGGACTGTGTAACAACTTCATCATTAAAACAAAGGCATTTTTAACCCACAGGAGACTGTCACAACAGACTAGGGAAAATTCCTCATTTCCACAGTTGGGAGTCACAGAGGTGCTGATGTAGGAGTATCTGTTTCATGTCATTTTACAGTGATGTTAAGCTTCAGGTTGGAGACCTAATACAAAAACAGAACTTAAAAGGTTGTCCTATCTCATGAAGAAAAGCTAACACAAAGAAAATCCCTCAAATCAGGACAGTCAGGGTGCTCTGAGGAAGGAACAACACCCAATAACCTGCCATACTCTTTCACGAAACATGAGTTAACTATATTTGGTCATCCTCATCAGTTCCTGGTAGATATGGGACTACTTTTTCTACATTAAACACCAACATCTTAGCTCAATGTCTTCCTAAGGGTGGAAGATATTTCAAATAACCCACAGATTTACCCCATTTCAAGAGTAACACCTGGGTCACTGACTGAAAAATTACGTGCCTTCCTCTGACTACCCCTGCAAATTCAATAGGAAGAGGCTTGTTAAATTATATACTCCTCAATACCTTAATTACAAGGGAAATTTTAAGAACAAAAATATTTTAACTAGATAAAAATGAAAATGCTACATATAAAAATTGATGTGATACAACCAAATTAAGTGATTAGAGGGAAACATAAAGCTTTAAAGTTTATTACAAAAGAAGAATGATGTCAATAACCTAACCTTCCATGTTAAGAAACTTGGAAAATAAGACAAAACTAGTCACAAGGCAAGCATTAAAAAAGGAAATAAAAGAGATCAGAACAAAACATTGAAACAGAATACAGAAAAAAAATTTTTTCTAGAAATCAAAGAAAAACTCTCTTTCAAAAGATGAACAAAACTGACAAAACTCTAGGTTGGCTGACAAAAAAAGAAGATAACAAATTAACAAAATCAGGAGTGAAGACACTATTGACCCTACAGAACTTAAAAGTCTCATAAGGGAATATTATAAACAATCCTAACCTCTCAAATGAGAAAATGTAGTTAAAATGGACCAATTCCTAGAAAGATACCAATTATCAATTCTGACACAAAGAATTTATATAGAACTATACTAAGCTTTTACTTATATACAACATGATCCAGTGGGATTTGTCCCAGGAAATACAAGGTTGGTTTAACATTTGAATATCAATTAATGAAATATACCATATAAATAAGACACAAGAAAAAAGCCCCCACAGCCATATGGTGATTATCACAATAAATGGAAAGAACTGGAACAGTGAGTCCACACATTCGCACTAATATAGCCAAGTGACCTTTAGAAAGGGAGCAAAGGCTAAGGAATGGAGAAAGGATAGTCTTTTCAACAAATGGGGTTTTAAAAAATGATCCAGACACAAATCTTACACTTTGCATAAATACTTTCAGAAAATGGATAATAAACCTAAATACAAAGCTACAGAACATCTAGAAGATGACACAGGACATGATGAAGACCTTAGGTACGGCAAGGAGTTTTTAGCTACAACACCAAAAGCACAATCCATTGAAGAAAAACTGAGTATCTTGGAATTGACTACAATTTAAAACTTCTGCTCTGAAAGCAAAAGACACTGTTAAAAGAATATGAAAAAATATTCATCATAAGTCATTACAGAATTGCAGTTAGAGCAACAACATGCTATTACTACACACCTATTTGGCAAAAACCCAAAACACTGATGACACCAAATGCTGACAAAGACACGGAGTAACGGAATTCTTATCTATTGCTACTGGGAATGCAAATGATTTTTTGCAGCCATTATAGAAGACAGTGTCTTACTGGACTTCCCTGGTGGTCTAGTGGTTAAGAATTTGCATGCCAGTGTGGGGGACATGGGTTCAGTACTTGGTCTGGGAAGAATCCCACATGCCGCTGAACACCTAAGCCCATGCGCCACAACTACTGAGCCTATGCTGCAACTACTGAAGCCCGCAGGCCTAGAGCCCATGCTCTGCAGCAGGAGAAGCCACCCAAGTGTGAAACCACGCACCAGAACAAAAAGAATATCCTCTACTTGCCACGAGTAGAGAAAGCCTGTGTATGACAATGAAGACACAGCACAGCCAAAAAAACGAAGTTTAAAAAAAAAGAAAACATACCCTTACTATGACCCAGCAAATCATACTCCTTGGCTTGAACCCAAATGAACTGAATACTTACGTCCACTTACACACAATGCATAATGCAGGTTTATTCATAAATGGCAAAACTTGGAAGCAATCAAGATGTTCTTCAGTCAGTGACTGGATAAGCAAACTGTGGTTCATCCATACAATGGAATATAATTCAATGATAACTAATACACAAATCTTCACAGCTGCTTTATTTGTAACAGCCAAACCAGAAACAACCCAAACACCCACTACCAGGTGAATGGATAAAAGAACACGCGTGGTATATCCATACAATGGAACAGTACTCAGCAATACAAATGAATAACTGATATGTGCAACAATATGGCTTAATGTCAAAAAAGTTATGGTTGGTGAAAAGCGCCAGAGTCCCCACTCTCCACAAAGTATATAATTCTGTTTATACGAAATTCTAGAATATGCTTGCTACTGCTTGTCAATTGTGGGAAAGAGGGGTTAGAAAGGACAAGGAGGAAAGGATTATAAGGGACCCAAGGAATCTCTTGGCTGTGTTGGATATCTCCATTATCTTGATGTGTGGTCTCATCAGAATATACACATGCTGAAACAAAAAACGTTTCACACTTTACATACATGCCATTTATTTCATGTCACCATACTTCAACAAAGATGTTAGGAACTAAATATTCCCCATAAATATCCATATTTACCACTCTTCTTGGGAAGTCCCATCTGCCAACTGTTCTGGTTCTACCATATCCCTCTCTACACAATTTAGGAGCATAAGCCCTGCCTCAGGATCAGCAAAAACTGCAGAGCAATGAAGGCCACATCCACCTTAGTCACTAGGAATGCTGGCTGGTCAGAGAAGCCTGAGCCCTGGATCTTTCTTCTGTCACTGCTGGGGTTCCTGCCTGTGCAGTGATGGCCAGAACATCAACAGCCCAGGGAGGTACAGGAATCCACAAACCTTTACTTACTGAGACAGTGTGTTGGCCACAGGAGACTCAGAGGTGTGAAGGCCCTGAGAATTTATGTATACTTTCATGCCATAGAGCCAAAATCGCAGGGACATATAGAGACGCTGCCTTAACACCCATCCTCACGAGCCTCAGTCATCCCCACTCCATTATCTCAGTGTCTCTGTACCAACAATGATTCCCACCGTTGCTGGTGTGACTCCTATAATCTTGAACAGGGACATAGTGCATTGACTGCATTCATAAGGCCTTTCTCCCAGTGAAGTTTCTAGGTGTTAAACAAGTTTAAGAGACGCAGCTAAAGGGTCACCAAAACTGCCGCATTCATGAGGTCCTTCTCCAGGGTGAGCTTTCTGGTGCCGAACAAGATGGGAGCTTCTGCTATAGGCCTTCCCACATTCATTGCACACGTAAGGCTTTTCTCCAGTGTGAACTCTCTGGTGTAGAATGAGGCTAGAGTTGCGGCTAAAGAATTTCCCGCATTCACTGCACTTATAAGGTCTCGCTCCAGTGTGAACTTTCTTGTGCTGAACAAGATGGGAGCTACTAATGTAGGCTTTTCCGCATTCACTACACACATAAGGCCTCGCTCCACTGTGAACTCTCTGGTGTAGAATGAGGCTAGAATTGTGGCTAAAGCATTTCCCACATTCACTGCATTCATAAGGCTTCGCTCCAGTGTGAATTCTCTGGTGCACAATGAGGTTGGAGCTATGGCTAAAGAACTTTCCACAGTCATTGCACTCATAAGGCCTTTCTCCAGTGTGGATTTTCCGGTGCTGTACAAGTGTATCTTTACGGCTAAAGGCCTTTCCACACTCGCTGCACTCATAAGGCCGTGCACCAGTGTGAATTATCTGGTGCTGAACAAGTGTGTCTTTGCAGCCAAAAGCCTTCCCACATTTGCCACACACATAAGACTTTGCTCCTGTGTGGACTCTCCTATGTTTAATGAGGCTGGAGTTATGGCTAAAGAATTTTCCACATTCAATACACTCGTAAGGCCTCGCCCCGGTGTGAATTCTCCAGTGCTCAATAAGGTGAGAGCTTTGGCTAAAGAATTTTCCGCATTCACTGCACTCGTAAGGCCTTTCCCCTGTGTGAAATCTCTGGTGCTGCACAAGTGTGTCTTTACGACTAAAGGCCTTTCCACATTCACTGCATTTATAAGGCCTTTCTCCGGTGTGAATTCTCTGGTGCTGAACGAGGTGGGAGCTTCTGCTGTAGGCTTTTCCACATTCAGTGCAGTCATAAGACCTTTCTCCAGTGTGAACTCTCTGGTGCTGCACAAGTGTGTCTTTGCGGCTGAAGGCCTTTCCACATTCACTGCATGTATATTGTCTTTTGCCAGTGTGAAATTTCTGGTGAGTTTTTAGGTGAGACAAGTTAATGAAGGCCTTTCCACACTCCCTGCACACATGTGATGTTTCCCCACCATGAAGTTTTCTATGATGGATAAGAGTGGATTTCTCGTTGGACCGATTTCCACAAGGTAGGCACCTAAAGGACTGCACTTCAACCGCCTGAGTCACCTGGTTGTCGAGGAGACTGAAGGCGTTCATGAAGGCTTTCTCATCGTCAGTGCAACTGAAAAACATCAGTTCATCACTGTCTCCCTGGTGACAACTGAGACTCGACTTGTGTGCAAATGATTCCGCAAACTCAGCTGTTCTGTGTGGACTCAGTCCACTGTGAGTGCTCTGGTGCTGGAAAAGGCTAGAGCTATCCAGCATGTCCATCCCTTTCCCCCTGCAAGTACAAGGTCTCCCTAACTCATAGACAGCACAGCTCTTCACACATGAGGCCTCATCAGCATCCCCCTGGACGGGATCGTTCCCACTATGTGGTTTCTGGTGCTGATGAAAGTTTTCACTCAACAGGAATCCTCGCCCACAGGGGTCACGTGTGTCCAGGTTCTGTGCAGGGCACGAACCCTGGTGTTCAGCCCAGTGGAAAATGTCTTTTAAGAGCGGGTCACTTCTCTCACACGGATGGACTTTCTGGATAAGTGGACAGGACCCAGGAGTCCTGACCTCTGACACTCCTTCTACACAAACAATCTGCTCGGAGGGGGCCTCCTCATTGTCTGCTTCACACCAACAACCTGAAAGCAAAGAAACGCTAGTGAAGGACATGCTTGCTCTGAGTGTGTGACACACCAGTGAGTGAGCCCTTGCGCTTTTGCAGGATGAGGGGCCAGGATCAGTGAAGGACGGCCCATTGTCACTCCTGGGCCTTGGAAGGTATGGAGGACTTCAATGACGGGTAAAGACACAATGACCGTGGAAAGTACCGGAAGCAGAGGCGAGGTCTCCAACTCACCCTTCTAAGAAGGGTTCGGCAGGGCCTTGGCTTTGGGTCCGGTGAGCCTGGTGCAGAGGCTGTGTCCAGGCCCAGGAAAATCTGATTGCAAGCAAGTAGGCGGCTCTTCTGGACAGCTTACAGGTATGTGCACAACTTGTAACACGTTAAAGCAGCCAATGTTACAGAGCGTTTCAGAGTAAGCTGAGGAGAATGCGTGACAGAGGCCAGAGAGGTGGGAAAACGCCAAGGGAAGGAAGACAGGAGAAACGCCAAGTGCGAGGAATGGTGAGGAAAGGGAGAAGCAAGGTCCCGCTAAGGGCCTTGGCAAGAAAGCATTGGCGAACAGGCTGACAGGACAACGTGAACCCTGCCCCCAGATGGTTCCCGCTAAGGGCCTTGGCAAGAAAGCACTGGCGCACAGGCTGACAGTACAACGTGAACCCTGCCCCAGATGGTTCTCTCAGTTCCTGTGTGGCAGTGCTGGGCTCTCTCTGGCCTCTCAGTGTGGCTGGAGTCAGGTCCACCCACAAGCACCCGGTGCTGTCTGCCTCTCTGCCACTGGGCAACCACATGGGATGTGGAAGGTGGAAGTTGTGGGAAAAAAAAGGGAGACAATAACAACATCCTGGATCAGCCCCACTCCAATTAAAAAAAGCAGGGCAAATGAAAGGCCCAGAGAGACCCATCCCACAGAGAAGAGGAAATGTTAAAAAACAAAAACCCGAAGGAGGACTTGCCAGGAAACCGCTATGCCCTCCGCAAGCAGTGACTGTTAGCACCTGTAACTCCTGGCACAGTCCGTCCCCAAGAACTGTCAGCCAGAGCCCTGAACTCCTAACCTGATCGAGAACGGCTTTGTGCAGCAGGTGTCCGACTGCTCAGGGAGGGGACGCCACCACGGCTGTGCCTGGGCATCCACAGCCCCTACCCTGGGAACCAAGACAGGAGGGGGAAGAGCCCCTGATTTGGCAGGACAGGAAGAGCTGCCCCCAGGGCACCAGGGAAAAACCGAACCCAAGGACACTGCAGCAGGCATGTGGGCCTGTGGCAGGCGGCCTCTCCGATGGCCCAGGAAGACCTGTCACCTGGTGTTCTTGCCCTTGCATGAGCCACTTCCCTTGACCAGAGGCTGCACTGACTGACCCATTTCTAAGAACAGAACAGAGAAAAATGATGGGATCACTGTTTCCAGGTCGGGTTAGAAAAAGACCACCTACCATCCTGGACATTCTCTCTGCTCAGAGAGAAGGTTCCTTCCCTGCTGTGAGATGCGCTATAGAAAGGCGACAGTGACAAGGAAGCCAAGGGTCTCTGACCAACAAGCCACAAGAAATGACCTCTTGGAAACACAAAACACGAGTTTGTGAGTGAGATCCTCCCGAGAATGGCCTTCAGATGAGAACAGTTCGGCTGGGAGCTTGAGAGAAGCCTCATGGCAGACCCTGAGCCAAAAGCACCAGGTGAGCTGTGACGAGTTCCTGACACACTGAAACTTCCATAGGCCTTTTTACTGTTTTACATCACTCACTTTTGGAGTAGTTTGACAGGTACCAATAGGTAACTGAAACAGGGACTCACCCAAGGCGGCCACGTGTGCGAAGTTCTCCAGCATCACATCGCGGTACAGGAGTCTCTGAGCTTCCTCCAGCAGCTCCCACTCCTCCCGGGAGAAGTACACGAACACATCCTCGAAGGTCACACCACCCTGCCACGATGGGGACAGCTGAGCCCACACACAACAGGACTCTCCAGGCCCCCCACTCACCTCCCACCCCCTGACTCCTCTGCTCCCCAGCCTCCCAACTCGGAGGCAATACTCGGCCATGACACCACTCCTGGTGCCCTCTCCTGTCCCTCTGATCACCGTGGGCAGCCCAGAGCAAAATCAGGAAGGCGGGCAGACAGAGACTATGTAAGCCATAGGTCCGGCAGGAAGGGCACCAAGCACTCTCCCGCGGGCATCCTCCTGACCATGCCTCCCAGAAACAACTCTCAGGCCATCAGTCCATGCTCCTCCCACCATGTACATCACTCTGAACCACACCTTCCTCATATCTGGGGTCCCCCTCCTTTAAGACTGAAAACTTTCCAGTCCACACTTTCAAGGCACACCCTACCCCTGAAGCCACTCTGCACACAGCATCCAGGAAGAACTCCTTTGTGTGTGACAGGCACCCCAGTGCCTGAGCAAGACACCCAGTCCTCAGTGCCCGGTTGGGACTTTCTTTGCCACCATCAACACTTCTGTGGACCAGTGCAGTAGCCTCCTCCCTCACGCCCACACTCCATTCTCAACCAGACAGCAGCCAGAGGGAGCCTGTTAAGATCTGATTCAGGGCATCTCTCTTCTGCTCCAAATCCTCCATGTCTTTTGTGCATGCCACATGTTCAGTCACTTAGTTGAGTCTGCCTCTTTGGGACCCTAAAGACTGCAGCCTGCCCGATTCCTCTGTCTATGGGATTTCCCAGGCAGGACTACTGGGAATGGGTTGCCATTCCCTCCTCCAGGGGATCTTCCTGACCCAGGGATTAAACCCGTGTCTCTTGCGTCTTCTACACTGCAGGCAGACTCTCTATCACTGAGGCATCTGGGAAGCCCATGTCTTTCATTACCTTCAAAACAAGAAGCCCAGTTCCTCAGCCTGCCATTCTTGCCCGACTCCTGACCCTTTTCTCAACAGACAGAACTAAGACCCGTGGCTCCTTAAGGACTCCCAACTCAATCTTACCTCTAAGCATTTGCATAAGATGTTCCTGAGTCTAATACACCAGTCCAGCCTTCCTCCTACTGGCTGCCCAAAGCAGGAACCTCTTCATATAACTCCTGGCTTAGATTCAGGGTGCTGGGCTAGAAAGGACTCCTCCTTTAAGGCCCCCAGACTCAAGCGCAGGAGGAGGGACAGGTGAAGCGTCCCAGAACATCAAATACGTCTCATCAGAAAACCTCCATCGGCCCTACTTTAAAAACACACAAAATTCACACACGTCTCTAACGCCCACAGCCACCACTCTAGTCCACCCGCAATCAACACATTTGGACTACTGCAGTCGACTCCCTCCTGATCTCACGTCCCACCCTCAGGCTTCCCCAGTCCTTCCATTGTGCTACCAGAGAGAGCCTGTTAACACCAACGTCAGATCATCTCCCTTCTCTGTTATAAACCTCCCGTGGTTCCCATCACCGTCAGAACAGAGGTCCAGCTCCCCAGGCTGCCATTCCAGTCCGACTCCTGACTCAGCTCTCTGTTGTCAGCACACATAACCGCAGAGACCTGCCGTTTCCAGAACATGCCGAATTCAGCCTCACCTCCAAGTGTTGATACCTGGGGGCTCCTAAGCCCTGGAAACCATTTCGCACCTCATCCAGTCAACATTGGGAACGGGGTCCTCCCCACGTATTCACCGTCAATGACCGCCCTTCACCGCCTTCTTACTCAAGAGCAGGGAGCGACGAAGGCCAAGTTCGGAAAGCCTGAGAACATAACATCCCCCCACCTGAGTCGGTGAGGGCTTGAGGGACCCTCACTCACCTGAGCCCAGGTCATTAGCGCCGCAGCCGCCATGGGGTCCTGTGAGTAGAACCAGGTCGAGAAACGCGATTGGAGTGGGAGCAGCGGGACCCGCACACCCCCTGGGTGCGGTGGGCCCTGGACGACGGTCGAGCTCCGAGCCTTGGTTTCCTCCTGGTCAAAACGGCGCACGGGCTCCGGGTGCCGCCTCCGGAAGCGAACGAGGACGGAGAGCGAGCGCGAAGGCCTGGGAAGGAGTACAGCCCCAGCCCACCGCTCCGCGCTAGGCGGCCCGTCCCACGGCGGCGACCATGGATCGTAATAAGGTCGCCGACGGAGGCCCCAACCTTATCACCGTCCTTTCCTATTCGCTTCTCAAGAGTCGCATGGAAAGCGGAGCCCAGGCCGACTCGCAGATTCCGCAGCCACTCCAGACTTTCCCGGCGCCAGCAAAATACGTCACGGCCGTGACGCCGGAAGTCCCGCCTCTGTCTGAAGAAGCCGACGGAAACGCGCATCTTCTGGGCTGCCATTGGCGCAGAGCGGATGTGCCGCCAAACAGACTTCTGGGTAAAGGAGTCTGTGGCCCACATCCAACCAGGGAAAAGGCCGATTTCTGGTTGTCCCCAACAGCTGCGCGGAGGCAGGTGGAGAAAGATCCGAGAAAAATTACGTCCTTAAGTACTAGAAGGTGTTAGTTGCTCAGTCGGGTCCGACTCTTTGTGACCCATGGCCTGTAGTCCCCCAGGCTCCTCGGTCCATGGAATTCTCCAGGCAAGACTACTGGAGTGGGTTGACATTCCCTCCTCTAGGGAATCTTCCTGACGCAGGGATTGAACCCGAGTCTCCTGCGTTGCCATCTGAGCCATCCGGGAAGTGCCCGACCTCCCCATAAACGCGAAGCGCCCAGATTTCTGTGACGACATGTAGGAAAGCGGCGTCCTCCGACGTCTCCAGCAGGTGGAGCATTCTTTCATCCTGGGAGAGCTGCTTCACCTCTTGGGAGTTTTGGACACTGAGATTTAAACTGAATGGATGGAAGGGAATTCTCTGGTGGCCCAGTGGGTTAGGACTCTGCCCTTCCACAACAGGGGGCCCGGGTTTGTTCCCTAGACGGAAACTACGAACCCCAAGCTACTCTCGCGGCCAAAAGGGGGAAAAAAAAAAAAATTGAAGATCGATATCCCTCTCTTGTGCAGTCTTCATGTAGTAACATGAAATGTTCCTGCTATTCGTTGATATCCAAAACGGGCTCGGCATCCCTTCTGAACTTGCTCAAAAAGCACATTCTGGGGTCCAACCTACACTTTTTGACACAAAAACCCTGGGCGTGGGAATTGAAAGTCATGACCACCTCCCTACCCCAACTACAGCAACTAAAATGGGAAAATACCTTCCAAATGGGAAGTGAGATGAAAAGTGCTTAGCACAAGACCTGGTGCTGAACACACACAAGCTGTTACTGTTACTATTCATCATGACCACAATTTCTTACATATACAGCTAGAGGAGGATGTCGGAGGCTCCTCTTTGCAGAATCACTGATCATATTTTTCAAAATATAAATACAATCAGTCTTGACTCACCAAGTAGCATTATAGGTAATGGCAAACATTGTGCATAGACCACAGCTGTATACCTGTAGGTTCATTCTATTTTTTAAAACAATAAATGCAGGCAATTGTCATAAACTACTAGGTCTATTGTCAAACAGATGCATTTCTACAGACCATATGACTCAAAACGTTGACGTATCCAGAGTAATTTCTATTAGACTTAAATGGGCAGTGGAGTTAACATAGTTTCATATCATGGTTCACTGTGTGAGATGACAAAAGAACCATTCATGCCTAATTCAGAAGAACAAACTCAGGCTCCTCCTGCCTTCCACCATAACCCTCAATAGGCAGACCTGGTACTAATGTATGATCGTCAGATGGCCCAGCCTGGTATCTAGTGGCTCAAGGTCATGGAATATGGTCCTCTTCAAGATATCATCTTTCCATCACCAGGAGCTACAGCTCCCACAGAAGTAATAATTCCTGGGGAGGTATGACAACTGGAACTACTGAGGTCCACAGAGGTACCCCAGGAAGGAGTATAAATGAGAAGATAAATTGAAGAAACATTTTTCACAATCACTCCAGCCCATTTCCATTGGCCAAAATTTATTGCATGCTTCCAAGTTAAGTTAGGGAAGGTGGTGGGACATGCCTATCCTCCTGGGTGTCTAGAAGGAGAAAAGAGTATTGGGGAACAAGTAGCCAGTTTTCTAGCACAAAATATTGATTAGATCACCAGATGCCCATTTTTATTATTCATCTTCTACATTCTACACTCTTACATCCTCATTCATGTGACCAGATCATAATTTATTTAAGCATGTTCCTATTGATGGTTGGGTTGGTTGTTTCAACCTCTTGGCTGTTATCAATAAAATTGTTGTAAACTTTCATGTATATATATCTGGGAGAAAAAAAGTCCTCATTTTAAATGGGTATATGCTTGGAATTGGATTTGCTTATTTCTAATACATACATATCGGAGAAGGCAATGGCACCCCACTCCAGTACTCTTGCCTGGAAAATCCCATGGAAGGCAGAGCCTGGTGGGCTGCAGTCCATGGGGTCGCTGAGGGTCAGACACGACTAAGCGACTTCACTTTCACTTTTCACTTTCATGCATTGGAGAAGGAAATGGCAACCCACTCCAGTGTTCTTGCCTGGAGAATCCCAGGCAATCTCCTGGGACCGGGGAGCCTGGTGGGCTGATACATATATACATATGTTGAAACTTAACCTTGACACATAAAGAGTTAAAATTGAAATTAATGAAAGCACTGTGTAAGAATTAATTAATTGGCTTGTGTAATTTGCAACAGAAACCATTGGGTGTACCATTACCATTTGTAAACTGCATTGTGAGCAACTGCTCAGTCATGTCTGAGCATGACTGGGACATGCTGAGACTCTTTCTGACCCTATGGACTGTAGCCCTCCAGGCTCCTCTGTCCAAGGAATTCTCTAGGCAAGAATACTGGAATGGGGTGCCATTTCCTGCTCTGGGGAATCTTCCCAACCCAGAGATCAAATCCACATCTCTTGCATTTCCTGCCCTGGCAGGCGGATTTTTACCAGTGTGGCACCTGGGAAGCACGTCACACCCTTTGGATCAATAAAATTTGTGATCAACTTACATAATCTATATGCACTTTTTTAAATATAAATTTATTTTAATTGGAGGCTAATTACTTTACAATATTGTATTGGTTTTGCCACACATCAACATGAATCCGCCACGGGTTGTACACATGTTCCCCATCCTGAACCCCCCTCCCACCTCCCTCTCCATACCATCCCTCTGGGTCATCCCAGTGCACCAGCCCCAAGCATCCTGTGTCATGCATCGAACCTGGACTGGCAATTTGTTTCACATATGATATTATACATGTTTCAGTGCCATTCTCCCAAATCATCCCACCCTCACCCTTTCCCACAGAGTCCAAAAGACTGTTGTATACTTCAATGTCTCTTTTGCTGTCTCGCATACAGGGTTATGGTTACCATCTTTCTAAAGTCCATAGATATGCGTTAGTATGCTGTTTTGGTGTTTTTCTTTCTGGCTTACTTCACTCTGTATAATAGGCTCCAGTTTCATCCACCTCATCAGATGCACTTTTTCCTTAAGAGCAGAGTAAATGTTTGTCATCACGTTCTATGTGTATACATCTGATTATCTGCATTTGGGAATGCCCACGTAAATGTGTGTGTACGTGAGCAAGTGAGCTGTCGTGTGTGTCTCTGGACGGTTCTCCCTATTCATGTACAACCATCTGTGCATCTGTCAACGCGGCTGTGCAGAGGTGTCTACCTTTGCGTGTCTCCACGTGCCCCTCTCTCCATGTGTCTGCTCCTGCTGGCCTTGTGTTCTCCTGTGTAGCCTGTGCGTGTCCAGGAGCTTTTCTCTGATGTCTGCACTCTCCTTCTGCACACCAGTGCCCCACGTCTGCACGTACGTGTCTTTGTGCCGGTGGACGCGTCTGTGTGTTGTACACGCACATCCCTGTGAGCACTGTTCATGGTATGTATGGGACTTGTGAGCACACGCATGTGGGTGTCCTGTGTCTGTTTTCATGAGTGTGTGTGTGTCTTTGGTCAATATAAATATATCCTCTCTATTCTGAGTCCTGGTGGGTATCTGTGTGTACATCTGCATAGGATTTTGTGTCCCGCATGTGTCCAAGCTGCACGTCTGCAGATTCATTTTTGTGGAACCCTGTGTGTGATGGCGTTGTAGTCTCCTCCTAGTCTCTGTAAGTCCCGTGACCTCTCTGAGTGTGCCCTGCACGTGCCTGCCTCTGGGTGCCCACGACAAGGTGTCCATGCTGGGCCCACGTCTCCTGCTCTGCACTAGCCTCGTCACCCTAAGGGAGTCTTGCCACGAGGGCTTCGCAAACAGCTGGGCGCTCCTGGAACAGCATCCCTGCAGGAATATATGTGCCCTTGGCTTGTCCCAGTGCAGAATTCACCTTCTCTGGGAGACCCCACTAACAAGCCCCTCAGGTGGGCCACCTCTGTGCCCAGACCCTACCCTCAGAACTCCCTATGCTGAACTTTGAATTTCTCACGTGCCTCAGGATCACCACGTGCCCCGCTCCCCTTCACTGCACAGGAGGTTCCCTCTGCCTAGAATTCGACGTGTGGGCTGATTTCTATCTATATCTCAGGTTCAAATTACATGCCGTGGAAGGGCTATGATTGGAAGGGGGACAGCAGAGTTCAGGGGGGCCCTGGGGATCAGGCAGCCAGTCTGACACTCACCTCTGAACTCTGGGTTTTTCCTGTTGAACACTGTTCCCCTAAAATGAAGACTGCCAGCTATTTCTCCAGCAAAGAGGGGCTTACACAGGATCAACTGAGAATGGTGATTTGGAGCCTGCAATAATGGCACGCCACCAAGCAAGGACCTGCACAGCAAGAGGAGAACACTTTTACAGAGGGAAAAGTGAACCGGGAGAAAGAGGCCAGGGCTTTTCCTTGACTGCGTCTTTTCTTGGAAGAAGAGGAACCTTTCTCCTTCCTGTTGGGCTCTGCTGTCAGCGGCAGGGTGTGAGAGCTCCCTCCTGCTGGTCTCCTGACTCTATTTAACCAAGGTTTCTATTTTACACACACCAATACTCAACCCCAAGCCTAAGTGACATGACCAAGGCCATGTGGTTGGGGATGGGCATGGTGCAGACAAGTTGCAATCCCAATCAATATCATCCTCAAGCTCCAGAGGAAATAAAAACAGGTTATTAAAGAGATAGGAGCACTGCCATGTTTATTATAGTTCACAATAGCGAAGATGTGGAAACAACCAAAATGTCCATCAATGGATAAATGAATAAAAACATATATACATCAACAATGGACTACTACTCAGCCTTGAGAAAAAAGGAAATGCTGCCATTTTCAACAATACAGATGGACCTTGAGGATGTTATCCTAAGTGATATACATCAAATATTGTATAAAATCCCTTACATGTGGAAAAAGCAAAACAAAACCAAAAACTGAGCTGGAAAACATTACAGTGATGGTTACCAAAGGCCGGGGGTGGGGTCAGGGGATGGGAGAGATGATGTTCAGGGGTATACACTTAACAACTCGTAGACAAATAATTCCGAGAGATCTAACATAAAGTACAGGGATTACAGACAATAAAACTATATTATAAACATTAAACTTGCCAAGAGATGATATCTTATTTGTTCCCACCACTAGAAGAGATGATAATTCTGTGGCATAACACAGGCTAACTGAGGCTACAATGGCAATCATACTACAGTGTAAATGTATCAGATAAATATGTTGTACATCTTAGTCGTACATAGTTATATGTCAATTATACCTCTATAATTAATGGATAAATAAAAATGAAGCCTTAAACAGTTTTAAGTAGTAAAGTAAAATGTACCCATTCGTGTGTCCTTATGTCTTTATTACAATTTTAGACAACATTTTTGTATCCTAATTTAAGTTTTAAAGGCTTCATAAATCAAGGTGTCACCTAAGATGACGTTTCGTAACAAGTAACATTCGCAGAGATGCTCTCAAGTGTCCAGCCTTCCTGGTGTGGCGTGGCACACAGTGCATATTAATTCAGGCGGTTAATCTCTCAAACAGCCCCCTGCCACCCAAAAACAACAAAAAAGGCCAGCCAATAAACTCACTGGTTTCTCAGGAAAAGCAGAAAAAAGTCAGAAATACATTCATTTGCCTGTGATATCTACTTATATTTCTTTCTCCTTTGTTTTTTAAATATTCCTGGGGTTGCTTTTTCAGTGCATACTACGGGTAGAGCTATGGTTGAGGATTCTTGAAACCGCACAGTAGCCACTGGCTCTCTCTCCTTTATAAACTCTCAGACGCAACGTCCTAGGATGGATCCATCTCCTGTATGACTCTTCCAGGGACCGTAAGTGATGACTGACCTCAGAAGATTTTCTCACAGCACACGAACACTTATTTCTCTTTGGTATAATTCCTCAGAGTACGAAGCTTCCCCTGTTCAGAAGATTTTCCCCAGGAGTTACATTCAAAAGGTCTTTTCCCAGTATGAATTCTCTGATAGTGCCTGAGACAAGTTCACATGTAAAAGGCTTTGGCCCATTTCTTACGCTCACAGGGCTTCTCCCCAGTATGAACACTCTGAGGCTTGGAAAGGAATGAATGAAGGCAGAGAGACTGTCCACATTCACTAGATTCACGACATTTCTCCCTCACGTGAGCCTTCCCATATGGAATCAGGAAGGAGCTGTACCAAAAGGCTCTCTGATATTCTTATACTCAAAGGGTTTTTCTCCAGCATGGATCCTATCAGGCCAGACAAATAAGGGTGAATGAAGGCCTTTCCACATTCACTGTGCTCTGGGGTCCTCTCTTGTGAGAACCCTCACGTGATCCACATTCACTGTGCTCTGGGGTCCTCTTGTGAGAACCCTCACGTGATGAGTGGAACAACAGTTGCCACAAAAGGTACACCCACATACTTTGCACTCCAAGTATGACTGTCTTTGGAGTGGGAAATGTTACTTGGAACAAAAGCAGAGCAGACACAAGATACTTTCCCACATCCTTTGCATTCATAAGGCTTCTCAATGTGAATGTGCTATTGCTGCATGAGCCTGACCACTCCTGTGGTTCTGCTGAGCATAAATCCTCATGTGCCGACTCGGGCCCACCCTCAGGAGAAAGGCACATGAACGTTTGTTGAAGCCATCCCACATCTCTTCCACGTGCAGAGATTCTTGCCTGTGTAGATCATGGAAGCTTCCCCTGGTGCATGTGAGTTCTGTTTATGAAAAGCATCTACCAGAGGATTGCTCCAGTAATTGCTGGAGCGCAGACCGTCACCTGTTCTCACACCACTGTGTTCACAGCTCATCCTCCTGAAGACTCTCCTTGTGGGAAACTGTCCCTGGGCTCCAGGGCCCTTCTTGCATTTCTGATTTCTAGTTTGCTCCAATCCAGAGTGCCAGAGTCAACTGACCCTGGAGCAACACTCCCTCCAACAAGGGCCACTGAGAGGCAGAAGGCTTTCCGGCCTCAGTCGTGCTTTCCGGCCCAGTGGGAACCCAATACCCAAAAGGACCCCGTGGCGATGACAGCAGAGAATAAGCTCCCAACATGCCCCCTGGCTTCTCCCCATGGCGAGGGGCCGGCTGCTGGCTGGGAAGTTCTCGCCACCCTCTCTGCAAGTGAAGGCTGTCTCTGATGTACAGGATCCGCAGTGCTTTACAAATGAAGCCTGGGTTTTCTCTTCTGAAGATTCCATTCCACCACCTCTGCATGTGGTCGAGGTTTACACTACACCCGAAATCTCTCCCCATGATTCACCTGCTGGGAGTTCCCTGTGGCTCAGCCAGGGGCCAAACTGTCTTTCAAGACTGGGCCATGCATGTCGCAGGGGTGAGCCGGGTGGGTGGAGGGCTCCGCCTGGGCAGTTCTCATCTGCGGCTGGCTCACAGGAACCCCTGCTCAGAAGGTGCAGCCACACCCGTCACTCCGTGCCAACGACCTGAAGGAAGACAGATGTGGCTGAAGCGCACGTTCAGCTGGTGGCCTCCAGCAACAAATGTGTGTCTGATACAACTGGCAATGGGTCTGTGGGACTGCGGGCCTCACATGGGGCCCAGGATCAGGAGGAGGAGGGGCCTCTGACGCTTACAGAAGAAGGGACCTCGGAGGAGGGGATACCAGGATGGGGCACAGTGTGGCCAAAGGCTCTCTGAACCACACCACGCAGATGGTCTCCAAGCAAGGCTCTTGGTTCCTTGTGCCAGGTGAGTGCTGTGAAAAAGGGTCTAGCCAGGGCCAGAAAAACCTGGCCTGACAGAATATCAAACCTGGCCCAGAAGAGAATATCTGGCCTGATAGTGTTTAAGGAAAATTTAAGGATATGCGCACATCTCATGACATGTTAAAAGAAACCCAATGCTGTGGAGCGCCGCATGGAGGAGCAGGAGGTCAGATAAGATGTGCGACTAGAAAGGGGGGTGGGACGGACAGGTACCTAAGGGCAGAGCAGAAGTGACAAGTGAGCAAAGCATCAGAGCTGGGGAAGGAAACACTAGAGACGCAGAGCAAATTGCTGTTATAAAGCAAAGCCAGCCCTGACGCCCGCGCCCCCCGCTCACCAGGCCTGGGCCTCCTCCAGGTCGTCTCTGACCAGAGCCGTGTCTACCTCCTCAGGCACCCCAGGCTCCCCTCTGGCTCCAGCTGGGTAGCCCCATGAGACCTGGAAACTGCAAGTCCTAATGGGAAAGAACAGCTGATGAGGGGCCAGTAGTGACCCTGGGAGACCCCCTTCACAGAGAAGATGGCAGAAGGGGGCAGAACCCGGGGCACAGAGAGGCCAGAGATCTGGCATGTCGGGGGCAGACTGTAAGACTTCTCACCCCCAAATACTTCATCTCAAAGCTCCCGGCAGCAGAGGTTGGGGCGGCTCTGGGAAAGGAAGGAGGTGCCCCTTGCCCAGCCCTGGGGCTCACACTCTTACTCCAGGGAACAAGGAAAGAAGCTGTGCCATGACAGAACTGTGAGACAGAACTGCCCGTGAGAAAAAACAACACCCAGCTCAGGAAACTGGGAATCACGTCCTTTTTAACGCCTTCCAGCTGAGTGCTGGCTAGGTTTAAACACTATTTTATAATGAACAGAAAATAATTTTGTTCATTAGAAAATAATGAAACACTGTGGGATGGCACTTCTGAGGGCAGGTTGTAAAATATCAGTTTCTCTCCTGGATGCTGTCTCTCGCCCATCGTCTCAGAAATCAGCTGCCTTGTGACCTGCCTAAAGGAGAACACAACATGGTGAGAAACTGAGGCAGGGCTTCAGCCAACAGCCTCCTGATCACGTGCATGACCTTGAAGGGAGATTCACCACCAGTTAAGCTTTCAGATCAGATGGAAACCCTGGGCAGCTTGCCAGCAAGGTCATGAAAGACCCTAAGCTAGGGGTACCCAAGTAGAATATGCCTGATTCTTTACCCAAAGCAACTGTAAGATAAATGCTTGTCTATTCAGTGCACTAAGCTTTGGGGTAATTTGCCAGGTAGCAACAGATAACTAAAAGAGGGACTTACCCAGCGATGACACAAGTGCGAAGTTCTCCAGCATCACATCACGGTACAGGAGTCTCTGAGCTTCCTCTAGCAGCTCCCACTCCTCCCGGGAGAAATACACGAACACATCCTCGAAGGTCACACCGCCCTGCCACGATGGGGACAGATAAGCTGGCAGGGAGCATCTCTCCCCAGAGCACCCCAGGTCCCTCTCTTCCCCAGTCTCCCAACTCAGAGGAGACGCCCGACTTTGCACCACACGGTAGTTGCTCTCTCCTCTTTTCCCTCTGATTACTGCGTGCAGCCCAGAGCGAAACCAGGCAGGTGGGCAGAGAGAAATACTTCCTAAGCTAAGTACAATATGACGGGCCTCAAACTCTCTCCTGCCAGCCTGTTGTCCTGGTGTCATCCAAACTCGCGCTCACCTTCTCCCACCAGTCCCCAGGACTTGGGTCTTAAAGCTCTTGGCTCACAATCCTCCCGGGGCTCCCTGCCTCACTTCCACAGCCTCCTCTGTGCAGCCAGAGGAAATCTATGTAACGAAATGTGTTAAATCACCTCCACCTTCTCTCCAAACTTTCAGAAGGGAGGTCTAGCTCCTCTGGCTGTCATTCCAGGTCCAATGTAGACCCTGATCACTCCCAACTCAGGCTCACCCCTGAGAGTCGGCACATGGCGCCAAAATTTACTCCCGTGGTTTTCAGTTTAGGAATCTATTCATATGCCTGAATTAGGTACCCTACCCCAGAAGTGACTCCCTCCAGAGACCTGCGACCAAGAACCGGGAGAAGGGAAGGCAGAGTCCCAGGACAAACACCAGCAGCGATGGCCAGGAGCGCGGACTCTGAGGCGCGGCGCTGGGTGACCCTCCACTCACCTGCGCCGGGTTCATCAGCGCTGCCGCACCTGCCACTGCCACGGGACACAGTGGGCGGAACGGGGCCCCGAGAGGCGGGAGACCGGGGCAGACACCTCGGGCCGCGCCTCAAACTCCAAACCTCGCTATAAAATGAAGTCAAACAACAACAAAAAAATGACGTCAAATGCCCGAAAGGCCCAGGCCGCCGTCCTCGGGGCCCTTGGTGACGGAGCGCGGGTGGAGGCCTGCAGAAACGTGCAGTCTCGGCGCAGGCTGGCAAACGCGAGGCGCGAAGTCTCCTGTCCCATAGACGGGGGCACAGTGTCACGGCGAAGGTGCCGGAGCTGGGGCGTCACGGCTCCGATGGGGTGCGGAGACAGGCCCGCTATCTCGCTCGCCTTCCCCGCCCAGCCCTAGAGACACGGTCCCGGAGCTGCGCTCCGGTCCACGTGGTCGCTTTTCAACCATCAACCGCTCCCGGAAAGAGGCTCTACTGCAACGAGACCGGAAGTCCCGCCCCGAGGCCGCCGGAAACGGCCCTTCCCGGACTGTGATTGGCCCAGGGGTGAAGGCGGAAGTGCCGATGGCATCCGCCTCTGTCCAACCCCAGCCTGTGCCCACGCGCTTGCGCCATTTCCCTTCTCCTTGGCGACTGCCCCTCGGCACCACGCGAAGAGACTGGGAGATAACTTAGCTTCACTTTTCCTAATACAGGGCGGGGCTTCCTCTTAAAGGACAGTGCCCAAATTGCCATAGGCCTGGGGGCAATGCCCCGCTTTCTCTGATCACTGCAGGACTTAGGGCCCCATCCAGACGCAGGGCATGAGGAACTCGGGCTGGTGCTGAGCTCACAAGCTATGGATAATTCTTAAAGAGATGCGAATGCCAGACCAACTTACCTGCCTTCTGCAAAATCTATATGCAGGTCAAGAAACAACAGACAATGGACACGGACCAACAGACTGGTTCAAAATCGTTTCCAGCAGTCACGTATGGATGTGAGAGTTGGACCGTAAAGACGGCTGAGCGCTAAAGAATTGATGCTTTTGAGCTGTGGTGTTGGAGGACTCTTGAGAGTCCCTTGGACTGCAAGTGGATCAAACCAGTGAATCCTAAAGCAAATCAATCCTGAATATTCATTGGACGGACTGAGGCTGAAGCTCTAATACCCTGGCCATCTGAAGCGAAGAGCCGACTCATTAGAAAAGACCCTGATGCTGTGAAAGATTGAAGGCAGGAGAAGGGCATGACAGAGGATGAGATGGTTGGGTGGCATCACCGACCTGATGGATATGAGTTTGAGTAAGCTCTGGGAGATGGTGAATGACAGGGAAGCCTGGGGTGCTGCAGTCCACGGGATCCCAAAGAGTTGGACACGACTGAGTGACTGAACATTACTACTGTCATTAGTATTAACATGGGGCTTCCCTGGTGGATAGGACAGTAAAGAATCTACTTGCAATGCAGAAGACCCAGGCTTGATCCCTGGATTGGAAAGAGCTCCTGGAGAATGGGGCTTCCCTGGTAGTTCAGATGGTAATCAATCTGCCTGCAATGTGGGTCTGAGACACAGGTTCGATCCCTGGGTCAGAAAGATCCCCTGGAGAAGGGAATGGCAACCCACCCCATGAACAGAGGCGCCTGGCAGGCTGCAGTCCATGGGATTGCAGACACAACGCTTTCACATACAAGGCTGTGAAAGGCTAAGCCATGGATACCTCTTTGCAAGAATGTTGGCATTATTTATGAAAATATGATTACTTGACTTGGCAAGGAACCTCTCAGATACTGGGACTTCCCTGGTGGCACAGATGGTAAAGTGTCTGCCTACAATGTGGGAGACCCGGGTTCGATCCCTGGGTCGGGAAGATCCTCTGGAGAAGGAAATGGCAACCCACTCCAGTACTCTTGCCTGGAAAATCCCATGGATGGAGGAGCACGGTAGTCTACAATCCATGGGGTTGGACACAACTGAGCGACTAGACTTTCAGACTTTTCAAACTCTCAGGTACTGATTAAATGCTTTACATAAAAAGCACACATTTGTATGTAATATTTTGCATAGACCTTTTTTTCTACCCATATTTAGTTATCTCTAAAAAGCAGGTAGACTTCTTAAACTACAGGTAGGCACGATGCCCAAAGAGTTGCATTATTACAATTAAGAGTCTGATCTTGGGCACATCAGGACTAAGTGCCCTCAGGTCCAAGTGGAGTGGAGTCGATGGTTTCACGTTTATGACATGGTGACATATCATCAAGCTCCCAGTAACCGGGGCCTCCTTCTTGCCCTCCTATCCTCCTCTTCTGACCCTGAGGACTGGCAGACTTGGGTACAAATACGTGATGATGAGATGGCCCAGCTGGAAGCTCAGAGGCTTTTCAGGTCATCGGGACCTATCCTCATCAAGACATCATTACCATCAACCCACCTTCTGAACCTACAGCACCCAAGGGAGCACTAAGTCCTGGGGAGGTTTGAGATTGAGAACCACTGAGAAGATTCCCAGAAGGGTGCACAAATGCAGGAACAATTAAGACACGCATCCACAACCACTTCTGCCTGTATTCACGTGGCCACAACTCATCCACATGGTCCCAGAGTTAACTGTTAAGGAAAGCTGGGACATGCTGACCTCCTAGGCATCCAAAAAGAAACAACGGGGTTTGTTAGTCATCTAGTCAGTTTATGTTGCAATCCATTAATCTGGTTACCAGACATATTATTTCTCCTATGTATTCTACACAGTCATCCTTTTATTATTCCAACAACTCAAAACCCTATCTAATTACTGAGCCTGTTAGAATTTCTAGGATGTGTTGTTCTTGTACCATGTTCAAATACTGTTCCTTAATACCAGGAAACTATTAACACAAAATAAATCACCTCCAGTCACATACAACATAGTGGGTCCAGGACATAGTGGAAGGATGTACTGAAAATGTTTCTCAAAAAGAGAATGAAATAGTAGATAACTCACCCACACAGAACACAGCACTGTAAAGCAACTATACTCCAATGAACTACATTTAAGGCCAAAGGAAATGATCCCAGGTGAAAGGTCCGCAGTGACAGGACCAAAGACCCAAGAAAAGGGCACCTCTGAGTAAATGCAGGTAATTCATTATCTATGTAAAACATGAACAATATCTTGTTGAGGAGAACAATGAAATTACCACGCGATCCTCAATAATATCCATTACATCGTGCAAAAGGTTAAGATATTAACTTATACTTTGTTGTGTTAAAGACATGTATTATAATTTTTAACCTTAAACACTAATAAAACAGAAGTATATACATTACCAACTAAAAGTGAAGTTTAGAATATAAATAATTTTTAAAAGAATGTGTAAGACACAGAACTGAAGCAAATATAAGCACAATAGGAAGATGCATTTTAAATCAGATATGCCAGCTATCACATGAAATGTATATGTAATAAATGTTTGAATTGGTTGTCAGTAGTTTTGAGTAGGCTGAAAACTATCCAGCAATATTCAGTTTATAAGTCACAATTTTGAAGATATGTTACAGAGATAAAGCAAATAAAAATTTGGAAAATAAATATATTAAGTTATTAAATAAATTCAAAATACAAAAGTGTGTATTTGCATCTGAAAAATAGATTCAGGAAAGAAAATAGCAGGAAGACATTTTAAAATTTGTATACAATCTTAAACCTCAATTTATGTAAAACAATTTTACTCTAAGAATAAAAAGTTACATCTATAAATTGAAACATCTTAATGCTATCTCAGTTATTTTTATAAGGCAGGAATAACATTGGTAAGGTTCTACCAGGTTCATACACCAAGATGAATAAATCTGGCCTGATAAGATACATATAGAACTGCATACACTAAATGCAGGATGTTTTCTTTTTAGCACAAAATAAATATATATAAAACTGACAATACACAGACCATAAAAAAAAAAATCTAATTTGCATAGGATGAAAAAAAACAGTGAAATAAAACAGGACACAGATTAGTAACAGAAGATGTGAATGAAAACATCTAAAGATGTGCTTGAAATTGTTACAGAATAACCTATGCCTGAAGGAAGCAAAGATCATCAAAATGTGCTTTTTGAAAATAATCACATACTCAATGCCAACTGGATAGGGCTTTTATAAGCAGTATAAAGGGCAGAATTCCAACAGGCTAGGAGAAACGGACACTATCTGGCCTTATCTTGAGAATATGGGCTTGCACTAGTCACCTGCCTTCTCTGCACCTCAGTTTTCTAATCATTAAATTGAAGAGGGTCTCTACCGTCCTTTGAAGTGCTCAAGTCCTATTATTCAAAGCATAATTTTGCTGTTTTTAAATCATTATAAGATATTCAACTTGAAACTTTGCTTTTCAATGTATCAAAGCTAATGACATCCCTACATATTCTCATGAAGTCCAGTTAATGAATTCCATTAAATGGAATCTCCAGGCCAAAATGGTTTCACCAGAGAATTCTACCAAATATTTAGAGAAGAAAGAAAACCGACTCTCAAAATCTCAACTAGGCTGGGAGGGAAAAAGGGAGAAACACTCAAAGGTCATTTTGGGAGGCCAGTATTATTCAGACAGCAGTGCCAAAAAAAATAGGCCAATATGCTCACGATTTTACACATAAAATTTCTCGACAAAATACTGGCAAAAAGAATGTGTGTGTGTGTGTTCCATATTCTGTAACTACAGGGTTTGCTGCAGAAATGCAAGGCTGGATCAACATTCAAATCCAGTCAGACAATCCATCATATACACAGGCTACAGAAGAAAAGTCATATGATCGCATCAGCTGAAAGAGAAAAGGTATTTGACAAAATTCAACACCAATTCATAATGAAAGGTCTTTGCAAATGAGGAGGGAAACCTACCAAACTTGGTTTTAAAACATCTACATAAAATCCCATACTGTCATCTTATTTAATGATCAAGCAACACTGAATGCTTTCCCCTTAACATTAAGAACAAGACATGGGTGTCCTCTTTCATCATTTCTATTCAACATTGTACTGGAAGTTCTGGCTAGCAGAATAAAGAAAGAAAAAGGAAATAAAAGGGATACACCTAAGGAAGAAGAAATAAGATGCTCACTATTCACAGGTGTTATTCGCTCAGTTGTGTCCAACTCTTTGTGACTCCAGGGACTGCAGCCCACCAAGTTCCTCTCTGCATGGATTTCCCAGGCAAGAATACTGGAATGGCTTGCCACTTTCCTGCTCCAGGGATCTTCCCAACCCAGTGATTGAACCTGGGCCCCCTGCATTGCAGGCAAGTTCTTTACCATCTGAGCTGAGCTGCAGATAGATAACTTATTGCTTATGAAGAAAATCCTGAGGAATCTGCCCAGAAAAAACTTGCTGGAACTAATAAATGGGTCCAGCAAGGGCATAGGATACGAAGTCAACATATAAAAATTAATTATTTTCTCAACAACAGTAATGACAATGATAAAACTGAAGTTAAAAACTCAATAAAAACCTAACAAAATATGCTCAGGATCTGTAAGCTGAAAATTATAAAACACTTATGAAATAAATCAGAGATCCAAATAAATGAAGAGACATACCATGTTCATGGAGTGGAATACTCAACATAATAAAGATGCCAAATCTCACCAAAAATGATCCATAGATTAATGGAATTTCTATAAAAATCTACGAGATGTTTTTAATATATAGACCAGCACATGTTAAAACTTAAACAGAAAACCAAAGGAAAAATTGACATGGGAAGCTAAATCAATTTTAAAAACTATAAAGAAGATGGAAGTACTTTATCCAATTTTAAGATTTAATGATAGCTACAGTATTCAAGATAATGTATTGACAGAGGTTTAAATACACCGATCAGTAGGATAACATAAAGAACTCAGAAACAGTCCAAAAATTAATATGCCCAACAGATTTTTTTTCCACTAAGTTCAATTCAATAGAGGCAGGACAGTCTTTTCAACTATTCAAATGGTGCCAGAACAACCGAACATCCTTAGGCAAGAAAAACTCAACCTAAACTGCACATGGTTAACACAAAAAGTAACTCAACATGTATCAGAGATTTAAGAACCTAGAGCTTGCTGAAGACTTCTTAGACAAGACATGAAAAGCATGAAGAGTGGCCTTCACAATAACGCCATAGATTAACACAACAGAAATGACATGGCCTACGACGGCCATACAGAACTAGACATGTAGTCATTTGAAAAGCCCTGAGAACGTTCAGAGTGAATACATGATTATTTTTATGCCTTTCTGTACAGTATATTTCTTAATGTGAGGTAATAATACTATCACATGTTGCTTAAAAAAATAAAAGGAAGGAATCTCAAAATACCCTGACCAATGACATTAGTCATCAGTCCTTACGCTGGGACTAAGCCAATGGCGACACGTGTGGAGCTCACCTGTAGCTGTACTGACACAAGCTCGTTTCAGTCGGTGAAATTCTAGTCACTTTACTTGACAGTGAATCTTCGCACAATCTTTTGTAAGATGAAAAATGAGATTCCTTCTCTGAATGTAGTGCTATCATTTAGCTTAGTTTAGCTGTGTGTTTTGCTCTGTTGTGGCTGCAATTCAACTTCTAGAAAATCACTGAAGTGTTCGTGAAGCCTAAGAAGAAATCAGAGGGAAGAACTGGGATTCATCTGGGAAGGTTGCACAGTTATACTGTCCTCCTCACCCTACGACAAATAAAAAGATAAATAGATTAAGTATGAGTGCCAGCTGGTTAAAGACACAAGACACATTATGTTTCAAAAATATCAATCATTTCAGTAAAATGGGTTCATCCATACATATATCTTTATCTCCTTAAATATTAAAGTGTATTGTAAGTCAAGCCTTCATATTTCTCATAAAGATACAGGCTACTCAAGGGTAGAGACAATGCTGTAGAACAAAGGTGTGTGTGTTAGCTGCGCAGTCGTGTCTGACTCTTTGCAACCCCACAGACTGTAGCCCGCCAGGCTCCTCTGTCCATGAAATTCTCTGGGCAAGGATAGTGCAGTGGGTTGCCAGTTCCTGCTCCAGAGGCTCTTCCCAACCCAGGGATCAAACCCGGGTCTCCTGCATTGCAGGCGGATGCTTCACCGTCTGAGCTACTAGGGAAGCAAAAGTGATTTTCAGTGAATCTTTTCAGATGCACCCTCAGCTGTTTAACTCTCCCGACAGTGGACAGGAGCGCGTGTGTATACAAGATAAAACAGAAGGAACGCGGTCCTCTGATCTCTGCAACAACACTCCTCTTACCTCAGGTAAACTAAGGGACGACAAACTGCCACAGGCTCGTCATGGAAATCTGAAAGCTGTGTTTGCACTTCTTCTTCTCTTCCATGTCTCTTCCTCTTTTGTTTAAATACCCGACATAATTTTGCAGTGTAAACTGAGGAGGAAGATGTGCCTGAAGGCTTTGCTAAGTGCATAATAAAGATTGGCTCACTCTCCCGTGTGAATTTTCAGATATAGAATAAGTTTCTAGGCTGACTCCATTTCTAACCTGATTCTCTAGATGACAACTGATATCCTGCAAATAGATTTTCTCACAGGGAAGAAAAATGAGGGGATTTCTCTTTGGTATGAATGATCAGATTCTGAGTAAGATGTTTCCTTGGCAAAAGATTTTCCTCAGGGGTTACATGCAGAAGTCTTTCCCCAGAAAGAGTTCTTAGAGGTTCAACTCTAAACGTGGAACGAGGTAAGTGTGCGGGGTTGTCCCACATCTGTCACACTGACAGGGCTTCCCCCAGTATGAACCCTTTGACGCTGAGTGAGGG
This sequence comes from Bos indicus x Bos taurus, assembly GCF_003369695.1. NCBI lineage: Eukaryota > Metazoa > Chordata > Mammalia > Artiodactyla > Bovidae > Bos > Bos indicus x Bos taurus. The sequence continues at coordinate 1,317,033 of NC_040093.1, forward strand.
ATGAGCTGCGACTAAAGGCCTTTCCACACTCACTTCACTCACATGGCTTCTCTCCAGTGTGGATGATGGAGTGTCGAACAAGGCTTGAGCTCCACCAGAAAGTCTTCCTACACTCCACGCATGTGTAGGGCTTCTCTCCACTGTGAATCCGCTGGTGGCTGCTGAGGTATGCTCTGCGGTTGAAGGCCTTCCCACACTCCGTGCACTTGTAGGGCTTCTCTGCACTGTGGATGGTGAAGTGCCGGCTAAGGCTTGACCGACTGCTGAAGGCCTTCCCACATTCTTTGCATCCATAGGGTTTCTCTCCAGTATGGGCCCTTTTATGTAAGATGAAAGTGGAGCAGTAGACGAAGGCCCTTCCACACTCGATGCACACATAGGGCTTCTCCCCGGTGTGGATCCGCTGGTGCTCCTTGAGGTACGACTTGCGGTAGAAGGCCTTCCCGCACTCGAGGCAGTTGTAGGGCTTCTCCCCGGTGTGGATGATGGAGTGCTTAATGAGTCTAGTGCTGTCACAGAAACCCTTCCCACACTCACTGCACTCATAGGGCTTCTCCCCGGTGTGGATCAGCTGGTGCGTTGTGAGCTGTGACCTGCGGTGGAAGGCCTTCCCACACTCACTGCACTCATAGGGCTTCTCCCTGGTGGGGATCAGGTGGTGCTGGAGGAGGTGTGTGCTCTTGCTGAAGGCTCTCCCATACTCTGTGCATCCACAGGGCTTCACTCCAGAGTGAAGCTGCTCGTGTCGAACAAGGAAGCCATGTGTGTTAAAAGCTTTCCCACATTCCCCACACTTACAGGGGAAGTTCCCTTCATGAGTCAGGGGTCCTTTCACCAGCCCACGTGACTCCCGTTCATAAAGAATGTCTCCTGGAGGGACTCGCTGCTGTGCAGTCCTCGAGGGCAGACAGTCATCTGTCCCTAAACCATGATGATCAGGGTTTACTTTCCCAGGGAGTTCCTTCCCCTGGGGGCCTGTCCCTGGTCTTAGGGGACCTTCCCGCATCTCCAATGGCCTATCCGCATCCTTGGTTTGCCCCAGCTGGGAGTGCCCTGAGGCCCGCTGACTTGGTCGTTTCTGGGGCGAGACTTCCTCAGATGGGGCTGGGTGGGAAGGGGCAGGCTGTGGGGTCTCAGGTTTTGTGTTGTCACCTAGAGGGAAGACAATACACAAAAAGGCTCGTAAGTGATGGCAGTGTAGAAGAAACTAAATCACTGTGGCAGTGAGAGTAGGATGAAGACAGTGGCCGTCTTTTCAGCCTGCTGTCTTTTCAGGTCTCTGAAACTCGGGTTTGCAATTTCTTTCTTTCTCCTGTTTGAATTCTTGAAAATTTTAAAGGGAAAGCCCAGGGGGAGAGTATGGACAGGGGACAGAATGTCTGGAGACTAGGAGGGCAGACAGAGGGCTGATGACACTGCGTGTGGTGAGTCTGCTCCAAACCACACCTCCTGGTGCTCTGCACAGGGGAGCCAGCAAAGGGTACCCAGAGCTCCCAGATGGGAGACAGGAATGGGCTGCGGAGGCTTCCTGGTAAGGGCAGACCTACGGATGTGGTAGAGAAAATTAGGAGGTTCTTTCAGCCTTAGGAAAGAGAACGAACACACACACAGTCTTCCAGAACCAGGGAGCGGCCCTGCATGAGAACACAAGGTTGGAGAGAGGAGGGTTCCTGAGATGGGATTAGTGTCCTTACGAGAAGAAAGAAGAGACAGCTTGCTCATGAGGACAGGATGAGAAAGCTGTCATCTGCACACAGAGGAGCGGGCCCTCCTCAGCCGGGATCTGCCAGCACCTTGATCCAGTCTTCCCAGACTCCTGACCTGACAGACACAAGTCTGCTGCTTGAGCTGCCTGGGCTGTGGCTTTCTTTTCACAGCAGCCCACGCTGAGACAGGAGGGCATGAGCAAGGTTCTCGTACTGGAGTCCAGGGATGTTAAGTGCATTATGTTCAAAAAGAAATGAATGAGCAGAGAAATAATTTCATTCCTACATCAATCAGTCACGGTCATTCATGAATCAGTGACGACAATGAGCCCATAGAACGATGAAGTGAAACCTGTACCTGGGCTCCACCAAACAGAAGTTAGAGGTCATGTGAGTATTATGGTCTCTGACCACAAAAACCTAGGCCCGAATTCCAAAAGAACTCAACGTTAGCTTTATGGCATCTGGCAAGGTACTCAAATGTCATAGGCCGTCATTTCCCTCTTTTGAAAATTAAAGCTAAAGCGAGAACTTGTAGGACCGCTGTGAAGACGCAGCGACACACCGCCTATGCCGTGCGCAGCAGAGGGCCAGACACGGCAAAAACGTCAGTCAATCAGACGCAACTTTTCATTATGGATTAGTCCAGTGTGTGCACCGGCCTAACCGGGAAGCATGCAAACTGAAGGTGGGAGACCACGAACGTGTGGGTTAACCTTGGAGAGTCATTTAAGAACAAAAAGATGATCCTGTATGCAGGGCAGCAATGGAGACTCAGGCACAGAGAACAGACATGTGGAAACGGGGCAGGGAGAGGGTGAGAGAGCAGTACTGGAACACAGACATCACCGTGTGGAAACAGCAGCCAGCGGGAGGCGAGGACGGAAGCCACACAGAGGACACTCCGTGAAGGGGAGCGTTAAGGATGGAGCAGCACAAGGGCCAGGCTCTATTTTTGACATGAAGACGGGCTGAGGCCTCGGGGCCTGGGGAGAGGCTGTGGGGGTCAGTGTGGGAGACAGGACAGACAGACAAAGGGGCACAGCAGAGGCAGGGAGAACAGCCAGGAGCGTGCTGGCACCACCCAGGCAGAAGCCGAAAGCCTGGACTGAGGGTGGGGCCGGGTCTCATACAGCTGGTGGAGGTGACGGACTAGAGGCGTGCGTGCCCAACGGCCAGGGCTTGGTGCCCCTGGACGGAGGCACTGGTAGAGACAGGGGTGCCGAGGAGCCGTGTGAGGTGCGCCTGCCTCCTGACCTGCACGCGAGGCAGGGGGAGTGGGCAAGGTCCGAGCTCTCTCTTGGGCGTGTTCAGTGTGAGGAGCCTTGAGGTTTAGGCAAAGAGGACAGAAGACGAGAGCAAGGGGTTGCCTCTGTCCGCTCAATGCGGGGAGTGTCGGTGGTGGAGAAGGTGAGAATGGCTCCTGCTGTCCAGGAGGAAACGTGAGACACGGCCCTGACTCAAGAGCAGTAGTCCCATGACACCAACAGCTCACGTCTGCTGAGCCACTCTACGGTCAGGCCCAGTGAGGAGCAATTTCACACACAATCCAGTACATCCTCTAACCACCCAATGAGGCAGAAACCACGACAACTGCAGTTTTCCTGAACCGGACAGAGTGTAACAAACCACGCTCACCAAACCGTGTCTTTCCTCTCCGTGGGCACACGCAGCCTCTCTTCCCAGCCCCGGTACCAGATGACAAGGTCAAGTTTCAAGTCAGTGGAATGTGAGGGAAAACACGGTGTTGGCAATGGCTGTGACACCTTCCCTTCTCCTGTCACCCCTGCGCCAGCTGCAGGATGCCAGGAACCCTGGAGGGCCCACACGAATGACGGAAGGCAGCCTCCCTGAAGAACTGCCTGCTCACAGATCCCACGGACCCACGCGGTCCTTGGCTCAAGAAGAGCCCTTTTCCGTACACTGTGCCGTGGAGATTGGTTCGAGCAGCTGGGTTTACCTGGGCCAAACTCACATACGAAGACCACGGAGCACCCTTGGGCCGCAAGGCTGTGTGCTGCGTGACACCTAGTCTGTAAGCCCACGCTCGTGGAGCCGAGAGCCTGAACGGACCTGACACACCCCACACCTCCCGGCAGCGCCACAGGGCAGGGCAAGCACGGGTTCAAAGGCGGCAGGGACCTTGCGCGCCCAGAGTGGCCATGACAAGAACATTCTCACAGAGCGGACGGGCTGTGACCCCCCTAGCCAGCTGTGGGTACTCACCCGAGCAGGAGCTGGGGGTGGGCCCGCTCCTTGATGTCTGTGACTCAGGGCCGGGCTCCACTGGGGAGATCAGCTCTGGCTCAGGCAAAGGACATCCTGTTCACAGAGAAAAAAAGACAATGTGGGGAATATGTGGGAAGAAGAAAGAAGCCTCTCAACCGAGACCAGGACTGCAGGGTTTGGAAGAGACCCCAACATGTGGCTGCTCCCCTCCAGGCAAACAGAACCCTGCGCCTGGGAAACATGTGAGAACACCACCCTCAGTCCCCAAAGACGGTAGATGTGACTGCCAGCTGCACAGACAGGACCCCTCCCCGATCCCCAGAACCCCGCACTGCTCAGACTATTTCCTGAAGACTTTACCTAATTCAGTGGAGTCAGGGTCCTCCGCTGCCTCCCTGAATACCAGGAACACCCAGGGTGTCCCGTTACCAGCACAGAACAGGCCAGACAAAGTCTGTGGGGAGAGGTCCAAGTACCAGTGGACTTAAATGCTCCCCAGGTGCTGGCGGCCAACCTGGCAGCTGTGGAGTCTGGTCTCCATCGTCCCACAGACGGCAGCTAAGGCCCACAGGTGACCACGTCAGCTGCTCCTGCCCTCGGGAAGCATCTCACGAGGTCTGTAGGCGACTGGCCTGCGCACCGGGACCAAGGATGTGGACACCTGGGTTGGCTCCCCCACCTGGGAGCCAGCGTCCCCTCTGAGCTTCTTAGACAACATGATGCATTTCCTTTGGGCACAGACTGCCTGAAGCTGGTCTGTCATGTGCAGCCAAACACACATCAACAATGAGGGGGTCAGGGATGCAGAGAAGTCGCTGGCAGAGGGACCGGGACCCACACAGAAAGTGCACCTGCAGATTCTAAAGCAGAGCCCAGGACTCACCAGTCATCACTAGGCAGATGTTCACCCCATCTGCTTATGTGCTCAGGGACAGGGCAATGCAAATTAAGGAGTCTGCCCTTTGGCTGTCAGGAGTCATGCCCCCTGTGACCTCAGGGCCTTTGCATGTGCTGTCCTGGCAGCTGGAAGGCTGTTTTTTCCCAGTTTGCTCCGACTAGCTTACTATTCATTCTTTGGGTCTCAGCTCAAATGTCACTTCCTGAGAAGATTTCACTGAACTGTGGCTTATCCCAGAGACCTTATCCCCTTCACAAAAATTAACTCAAAGTGGATCACAGATCTAAATGTAACACAAACCCATAAAACTCCTATAAGATATTATAGGAGAAAACCTAGGTGACTATAGGTACATGATACCTTCCTAGATATAACACCAAAGGCATAACCCATGAAGGAAATGATGGATAAGCTGCACTTCATAAAAATTATAAACTTCTGCTCTGCCAAAAGATATGAGAGGACAAGCCACACACAGATAGCAGAAAATATTTGCAAAAGACATACCTGATAAAAGACAGTTGTCCAAAAATACAAATATTTCTTAAAATCAGACAGTAAGAAAACAACCCCATTTTAAAATGAGCCAAATACCTTATCAGACACCTCCCCAAAGGCAAGAACAGAGACCTTAAAGACGTCTCACCAAAGACAACACACAGACGGCAAATAAGCGTATGAAAAGACGCTCCACAGACTGTCGTACGTTAAGGCGCTCAGTTCTGTCCGACTCTTTGCGACCCCACGGACTGCAGCACGCCAGGCCTCCCTGTCCATCACCAACTCTCAGAGTTTGCTCAAACTCGTGTGCATCGAGTCGGTGATGCCATCCAACCATGTCATCCTCTGTCGTCCCCTTCTCCTCCCACCTTCAATCTTTCCCAGCATCAGGGTCTTTTCCAATGAGTTAGTTCTTCACATCCTGTGACCAAGTATTGGAGCTTCAGCTTCAGCATCAGTCCTTCCAATGAATATTCAGGACTGATTTCCTTAGACTGTCATCAGGGAAATGCAAATTAAAACTAGACACCAGCGCACACCTACGAGAAGGGGTAAAACAGGAACACTGACAACACCAAAGGCTGCGGAGGATGCTGAGCTCCAGGAACCCTCATTCCACGCTGGTGGGAATGTAAATGATGCCACCATTCTGAAGTCTGGTGGGTTCTCAAAAAACTAAACATGCCTTCACCACAGGGTCCATCAATCATAGTCCTCACTCTTTACCCAAAGGTCCTGAAAACCTACGTCTGCCTAAAAACCTGCACGCCTGCACACGGACATTTACAGCAGCTTTTCTCATAACTGCCAAAATTTGGAAGCAACCTAGATGTGCTTCCCTGTGGCTCAGCTGGTAAAGAATCTGCCTGCAGTGTGGGAGACCTGGGTTTGATCCCTGGGTTGGGAAGATCCCCTGGAGAAGGGAAAGGCTACCCACTCCAGGATTCTGGCCTGGAGAGTTCCGTGGACAGTCCATGGGGTCCCAAAGAGTCGGACACGACTGAGCGACTTTCACTTTCACTTCAGATTTCTTCAGTGGGTAAGTGGATGAACTATGGCACATCCAGACAATATCATTCAGCATCAAAAAGCCATGAAAGGACGTGAAGAAACAGGTGCCCGTCACTGAGTGAAAGAAGCCAATCTGAAAAGCCTAAGTACTATAAGATTACAGCTATGTGACATTCTGGAAAATACAAATGAAGACAGTCAAAAAAGATCAGTGGCTGGTGAGGGTTGGGGGTGAACAGAGAGGACTTTTAGGGCCACAAAAATAATCTGTACGATACTATGGTGGATACATGTCATCCGTCCAAACTCACTGACTACCAAGAGTAAACCCTAATGCACACTATGGGCTTCATGTCATTATGTGTTAATGTAGATACATCAACTGTAACGAATGTACCATGTAGGGAGAACACAGATAAGGAAAGAGGCTATGATCCCTTGGAGGAGGAAATGGCAGCCCACTCCAATATTCCTGCCTGGAGAATCCCATGGACAGAGGAGCCTGGTGGGCTACAGTCCATGGGGTCACAAAGAGTCGGACATGACTGAGTGCCTAAACAACCACCCATGCACCAGTGCAGGGAGCTGACTGTGGGAAATCTCTGTACTTCCTCTCAATTTTGTGACCCTAAAACTGACTTTAAAAAAGTCTTAAAAAAACATTATTTACAGGTATAACCATATTCCAGGGACTATGCCAAGCAATTTAATTTAAATGCATTAAAAAAAGAATTAAGTTTACGAACTAATTTAGAAAAGAAACGACATACGTATCTAAAATATTGAGTCTGTTCATTCAAGAACAAGGTAAATGTCTGCACAGATCTGTGTCCTTTTAGGTCCTAAGCAAAGTACTATTTTGACCGTCCTTGTGGACCTTGCATGAAAAATTCTATTGCAGGATTTCCTTACAGCACCCACGTTAAGTACATACTGCAATAAGCACCATTTTACAGATAAAGAAACGGGGGTCAGGCAGATGAAATGACCCGCTGCAGCCATGACATGAATGGAGGTCTACTCACCTCTGGCACCCGGCCTATTTAAGTACAGAGCTACCCAGCACTGTTTCAGAAAATGCTGAGTCCAAGCGTATGACCCTGACAAGGAGGCTGATGACGTCATTAACGGCAGTGACGGCAGCGGGGGGCCACAGCGGCTAACCCGCACTCGCTCACCCTCAGGACTGCCGGCCATGGGAGGAAGACGCTGTTACTTCAGGAGATACTGCCTATGCGATAATGGACCCACAGCAGGGTTCAGTCACTTGCCCAGGGACACACCGCTCACGGATAGGGCAGCAGAGCAGGGATTCGCCGCCAGGGGCCTCGCACCAGACCTGGTCTCGCAAGTGCTCCAGTAAGAGGGAAACGGCAAACGGTGGGTGTGAGGCCAGCAGCCTCAGACGAGTGGCTGTGGTGGGGAGAGGGTGACACGAGCAGGGCAGTCAGCGCGCAGGAAATGGGGCTGGAGGCGGGGGCGGACCTGGGGACACCTGAATTCAGTATTTCACAAACTACTAAAAATAAAAACTTGGGGTGGGAATCCCACACCGTGATTGGATCAAATAGAGACACGTGTACAAACATCAAGTATCACTTACTCTTGTCAAGATTTCACAAAAGAAAGGACTCACGCCACCAAAAAATGCAAGGAGAGCTGTTCACGATCAACATGTGCCTTCTGAGTGGATCAAGCTTTCTGAGGGACTCAGGCCAACAGCCCTACTTTCCTTACCTTCTGAGGACAGCGTGTGGGAGAAGGACACGAGGAGAGCATAAACACAGGCACAAGACAGACATGCGGAAGGAAACAGAGGTAGGGGGTGCAGGCGTCAGAGAGCAAGCACTTGGAGACTTACTTCCTTCTGTAAAGTAGCTGCAGCGGCAAAAGGAAAAGGAAGCACTGCAAAAAGAAAGCGACATGGCGAACCCACAGAGAGGCAGAACGGGAGCCCCAGAAGCCAGGGCAGAACACACTTCTCTAAGTCACTGCATCGGCCCCTTAGGCAGCCCAGCGGGAATTCTGACCTCCGGGTTCTGTGAGATGCCCCCATTCTGTCCCAACACACCCTTCTCCTTGGGCTGTGACCAAAGGCAAATTAGACTTCTGGTCCAACCCTCCCTCAGTGAGACCTACGAGGCCCAGGCAGGAAGGGCTGAGAACAGAAAACAACTGAAGCTCTGGGGGAGGAGGCTGGCTGGGCCGCAGAGGCTTTCTCAGACCGCTGGACCTGGAGCCAGAGGGAGAAGAGAAGCAGAGTGGGGGGCCTTACCCAGAGACACCAGGAGCCTGCAGGTCTCCAGCATCACCTCCCAGTACAGTGTCCTCTGCATGGGGCCCAGATGCCCCCACTCCTCCTGGGTGAAAGTCACAGCCACGTCCTCATAAGTAACAGGCACCTGGAAAGTCAAGAGGCAGCGGGTTGGTCTCAGGGCTCGTGGTGGGATCAGAGCCCATTCCTCTCCATGGCGAAGGCACAGAGACCGGACACCTCCTACGGGCTGCGCTCGGCGCGGGACACAAGGCGGCGGCTGCCACCCAGGGCTGACTGCAGCCACAGAGGAGATGGGAGCCTCCCGTGCGAGAGCCGATGGAGAACGACACGAGGTCAGCACCGTTTGCAGGGGCTGTGGGGCACAGAGGGTTAAGGGCACAACGATGTCAGAAAAATGAGAAAGAAAAAGGGTGCAAATGTACATGAAATCCCAGCACCAATAATGATCACAGTGACAGCACACAGGCCCCAACGGTCCCCACTGCGTGCCTGCCTCATGGCGAGCGCTTTGCATGTTTTGTTGAAGTGACTGAAAGTCCCCAGCTCTGAAGCCCCGTTTCTGAGGTCTGAATCCAAAGTCCTAAATCAACAGTTGCCTGTGGAACGAACTTGGGGCCGCGCTTACTTTCTCTGAACCTTGAATAATTTCTGAGTCAACACAAAGACTCTCATTGAATGATAACATTTATGAGAACGAAAGAAAAAATATTCATAGCAGAAACACTGGGTGACTGGCCACATGACTGGCTACTGACCCCCATGGGGCCAGTGCTGCCTTCAAATTCATGTTAGTAATGGGATCTGAGGCCCAGGGAGCTCAACCAGCTCACCCAGAGTTTACATGAGCTGAGAGCAGAGGCGGGATTTAAACCCAGGTTCCCTTGACCCACTGGCAGAGTAAAACCCCAGTTAATGAAGACGTGAGATGTTTTAAGTAAACTTCGAAGTTATATTCACTTCAGCCACCGCTGAAAGTAGTTCTGCAGACGTGGGCAGAAGAGCAGACTCATCATCGCCCACCTCACAGGAGCGTGACCCAAGGCGGTGATACCTCCATGAAGTGGACGGGCCTGGACGGGCTCCCGTTGCTGTCTGAATCCTGGAGACTCCCAGGGAGAATCCACAGGAGCCATCCCTGCTCATCTCTACCTGAGACCTGACAGTACGTGTCCCGGAGGAAATGCCTCAGGACCAGGGACCAGGAACTGCTGAGGACGGTGCAGGCTGTAGTCAGGCCTCGGATGGGCTGTCTGTCTGTCCTGGCTGAGCAGGATGGAGCCTCCAGCAAATGAGCACACTGTCTGGCCCTCCCAGGACACGCCTGCTGGAAATGCTCTCAAACAGTATTGCGGGAGTAAGACAGACAATCAAAGATGGCTCCGTAAGGCGGTCTTTACTTCTGCAGAAGGGTGCGCTACAAAAGTCTGGGAGTAAGCACATGGAGTGGGAAATCTGCTGTTTTCATTCCTAAAATGCAGGTTCTCTCCTCCAGCCGCTCACAGGCTGAGAGTGACACAGTTACAATCTTCCTGGAGGCCATCGAAGTTTTTGATTGTATGATTTATAGTAACTATTTTCCCCACCCTTTTAGTTCTTTCCTCATGTCCAGGATAAAGCCCGTGAAATTAGCCCGCCAAAACGTCCTGGTGAGGAAGGAGAATCAGGAAGTGAAAAGAACAAAGGGTTGGCAACTAGCTGCCATTTTAGGAATCTTATTTATAAGCCGGGTATACACCTTTCTGTTCAAGTGTCCTAAGAATGAACCGCTTTTTATTTCTTATAACTTCTCCTTTGCTAGAAAAGATCGTATCTTTCTCACATGTCTCAGCAGATGGGGGAGCGGGGAGGATCCCGGCAATTGTGTAGACCCTCTGAGGGCTTCCGGAACAGCCAGTATGCTTTTCCTTTGGTCCACACACTTCCACCTCCCGAAATGCTATGTTCCTGGCTCAGGCCAAAACTGTCTACCAGAAAGAAGCCTGCCTGGCTTGCAAAGTTTACTTTATGGGTATCATCTCCAGGCACTCCATGCACAGTTCCAGAGGAGAGAGTGAACGTACAGGCTGTGGTGTGACCTACCGTTTGTTAGTTTCTGCTACTTAAGAGCTGCAACAGGGCCTCCCTGAGGGTCCAGTGGTTAAGAATCCACCTTGCAATGCAAGGGACATGGGTTTAATCCCTGGCCTCGGAAGATCCCTTCCCTTCATGCCTTGGAGCCACTAAGCCCGTGCACCACAACCACCGAGCCTGTGCTCCAAAACAAGAAAAGCCACCACACGGAATCACGGAAAACTATCAAACTGATCACACAGATCACAGCCTTGTTTAACTCATTGAAGCTATGAGCCATGCTGGGTAGGGCCACCCAAGATGGATGGGTCATGGCGGAGAGTTCTGACAAAACGTGGCCCACTGGAGAAGGGAATGGCAAACCTCTTCAGTATTCTTGCCTTGGGAACCCCATAAACAGTATGAAAAGGCAAAATGATATGACACTGAAAGATGAAGGCCTCAAGGTGGTAGGTGCCCAATGTGCTATTGGATAAGAGTGGAGAAAAAACGCCAGAAAGAATGAAGAGGCTGAGCGAAAAGCAAAAACAAGGCCCAGCTGTGGATGAGTGGTGATGGAAGTAAAGTGCGAGGCTGTAAAGAACAATATTGCATAGGAACCTGGAACCTTAGGCCCATGAATCAAGGCAAATTGAAAGTGGTCAACAAGGAGACAGCAAGAATGAACATCTACATTTTAGGAATCAGTGAACTGAAATGGACTGATGTGAGTGAATTTAATTCAGATGACTATTATATCTACTACTCTGGGAAAAGAATCCCTTTAGAAGAAATGGAGTAGTCTTCATAGTCAACAAGAGTCTGAAATTCAGCACTTGGGTGCATCTCAAAAACAAGAGAATGATCTCTGTTTGTTTCCAAGGTAAACTATTCAATATCACAGTAATGCAAGTCTATGCCCCAACCACTAATGCTGAAGAAGCTGAAGTTGAACGGTTCTATGAAGACCTACAAGACCTTCTAGAACTAACACCAAAATAGATGTCCTTTTCATCAAGGGGACTGGAATGCAAAAGTAGGAAGTCAAGAGATACGTGGAGTAACAGGCAAGTTTGGCCTGGGAGTACAGAATGAAGCAGGCCAAAGGCTAACAGAGTTTTGCCAAGAGAACGCACTGGTCATGGTAAACACCCTTTTCCAACAACACAAGAGAAGACTCTACACATGGACATCACCAGATGGTCAATACCAAAATCACTTTGACTATATTCTTTGCAGCCAAAGACGGAGAAGCTCTATATAGTCAGCAAAAACAAGACCTGGAGCTGACTGTGGCTAAGACCATGAACTCCTTATTGCCAAATTCAGACTTAAATTGAAGAAAGTAGGGAAAACCACTAGACCATTCAGGTATGACCTAAATCAAATCCTTTACGATTATACAGTGGAAGTGACAAACAGACCCAAGAAATTAGATCTCATAGACAGAGTGTCTGAAGAACTATGCATGGAGGTTCGTGACATTGTACAGGTGGCAGTGATCAAGACCATCCCCAAGAAAGAAAAAAATGCGAAAAAGCAAAATGGTTGTCTGAGGAGGCCTTACAAATAGCTGAGAAAAGAGAAGTGAAAGGCAAAGGAGAAAAGGAAAGATATATCCATCTAAATACAGAGTTTCAAAGAATAGCAAGGAGAGAGAAGAAAGCCTTCCTCAGTGATCAATGCAAAGAAAGAGAGGAAACCAATAGAATGGGAAAGACTAGAGATCTCTTCAAGAAAATTAGAGATACCAAGGGAACATTTCATGCAAAGATGGGCTCAATAAAGGACATAAACTGTATGGACCTAATAGAAGCAGAGAATATTAAGAAAAGGTAGCAAGAATACACAGTCGAACTATACAAAAAAGATCTTAATGACCCAGATAACCATGATGGTGTGATCACTCACCTAGAGCCAGACATCCTGGAAAGTCAAGTCAAATGCGCCTTAGGAAGCATCACTACGAACAAAGTTAGTGGAGGTGATAGAATGATGTGTCATTCTGTGCTTTGAATGCTGTGAAAGCGCCGCACTCAATATGTCAGCAAATTTGGAAAACTCAGCAGTGGCCACAGGACTGGAAAAGGTCAGTTTTCATTCCAAACCCAAAGAAAGGCAATGCCAAAGAATGTTCAAACTACTGCACAATTGCACTCATCTCACACGTTAGCAAAGTAATGCTCAAAGTTCTCCAAGCCAGGTTTCAACAGTACATGAACCGAGAAATTCCAGATGTTCAAACTGGATTTAGAAAATGCAGAGGAACCTGAGATCAAATTGTCAACAGCCATTGGATCATAGAAAAAGCAAGAGAGTTCTATAAAAACATCTACTTCTGCTTTATTGACTATGCCAAAGCCTTTGACTATGTGGATCACAATAAACTGTGGAAAATTATTAAAAAGAAGGGACTACCAGACCAACTTATTGGCCTCCTGATAAATCTGTACGCAGGTCAAAAAGCAATAGTTCGAACTGGACATGGAACAACAGACTGGTTCCAAATTGGGAAAGGAGTACGTCGAGGCTGTATATTGTTAATTATACAGTTAAATACTTAAATATGCAGTTAAATACTTATATGCAGAGTACATCGTGTGAAATGCTGGGCTGGGTGAAGCACAACCTAGAGTCAAGACTGCTGGGAGAAATATCAATAACCTCAGATACACAGATGACATCACTCTTATGGCAGAAACGAAGAGGAAATAAAAGAGCCTCTTCATGAAAGTGAAAGAGGAGAGTAAAAAGCTGGCTTAAAACTCAACATTAAAAAAACTAAGATCACGGACAGCATCTGGTCCGAACACTTCATGGCAAATAGATGGGGAAACAATGGAAACTGTGACAGACTTTATTTTGGGGGGCTCCAAAATAACTGCAGATGCTGACTGCAGCCATAAAATTAAAAGATGCTTGCTCCTTGGAAGAAAAGCTATGACCAACCTAGACAGCATATTAAAAAACAGAGACATTACTTTGCCAACAAAGGTCCGCCTAACCAGAGCTATGGTTTTTCCAGTATTCGTGTACAGATGTGAGAGTTGGACTATAAAGAAAGCTGAGTGCTGAAGAATGGACGTTTTTGAACTGTGGTGTTGGAGAAGACTCTTGAGAGTCCCTTGGACTGCAAGGACATCTAACCAGTCCATCCTAAAGGAGATCAGTCCTGGGTGTTCATTGGAAGGACTGATAATGAAGCTGAAACTCCAGTATTTTGGCTGCCTGATGTGAAGAGCTGACTCATTTGAAAAGACCCTGATATTGGGAAAGATTGAAGGCAGGAGGAGAATGGGACAACAAAAGATGAGATGGTTAGATGGCATCACCAACTCAATGGACATGAGTTTAGGTAAACTCCGGGAGTTGGTGATGGACAGGGAGGCCTGGCATGCTGCGGTTCATGGGGTCGGGTCGCAAAGAGTCGGACACGACTGAGCAACTGAACTGAACTGATGATGGTCAGCCACATATAAAATACATATTCACTGAAGTTTAAAGTACCTCAAAATTTAGTAAAGTATCTAAAATTAAAACAAATTTAATTTTGTATATACGGTGGTCCCATACCAGACCACCTGACTTGCCTCTTGAGAAACGTGTATGCAGGTCAGGAAACAACCGTTAGAACTGGACATGGAACAACAGACTGGTTCCAAATAGGAAAAGGAGTACGTCAAGGCTGTATATTGTCACCCTGCTTTTTAACTTATATGCAGACTACATCATGAGAAATGCTGGGCTGGAAGAAGCACAAGCTGGAATCAAGATTGCCGGGAGAAATATCAATAACCTCAGATATGCAGATGACACCACTCTTATGGCAGAAAGTGAAGAGGAACTAAAAACCCTCTTGAGAAAGTGAAAGAGGAAAGTGAAAAAGTTGGCTTAAAGCTCAACATTCAGAAAACAAAGATCATGGCATCTGGTCCCATCACTTCATGGGAAATAGATGGGGAAACAGTGGAAACAGTGTCAGACTTTATTTTTCTGGGCTCCAAAATCACTGCAGATGGTGACTGCAGCCATGAAATTAAAAGACGCTTACTCCTGGAAAGGAAAGTTATGACCAACCTAGATCGCATATTTAAAAGCATAGACATTACTTTGCCAACAAAGGTCCATCTAGTCAAGGCTATAGTTTTTCCAGTGGTCATGTATGGATGTGAGAGTTGGACTGTGAAGAAGGCTGAGTGCCGAAGAATTGATGCTTTTGAACTGTGGTGTTGGAGAAGACTCTTGAGAGTCCCTTGGACTGCAAGGAGATCCAACCAGTCCATTCTGAAGGAGATCAGCCCTGGGACTTCTTTGGAAGGAATGATCCTAAAGCTGAAACTCCAACACTTTGGCCACCTGATGGGAAGAGTTGACTCATTGGAAAAGACTCTGATGCTGGGAGGGATTAGGGGCAAGAGGAGAAGGGGACGACAGAGGATGAGATGGCTGGATGGCATCACTGACTCGATGGACATGAGTCTCAGTGAACTCCGGGAGTTGGTGATGGACAGGGAGGCCTGGCGTGCTGAGATTCATGGGGTCGCAAAGAGTCGGACACGACTGAGCGACTGATCTGATCTGATCTGATCTGATGGCTTCTCTTGCTCCTCGGATTAAGTCGCCACGCTTTTTCATGCCTCCTGGCCATTTTACAAAGGACCAGATATATGGGTTTAAGATTAATGATCACCAGTTGTTTTGCTCTCAGGCATATGGAACAGAAGTTAATTACTTCCCTGGATCTGAGTGCTGATAATTTATCAGACTAAGGACACAGTCCAGGAATTCCGGACAAAGGGTTTATTTAGCTTTAGGCTAATGGAAAGTGAAAGTGAAGTCGCTCAGTAATGTCCGACTCTTTGCGACCCCGTGGACTGTAGCCTACAACGCTTCTCCGTCCATGGGATTTTCTAGGCAAGAGTACTGGAGTAGGTTGCGAGATGTTTATTGAAAACAAGACCCAGGTCTCAGAGTTCTACACTGACTGCCTAGCAATTTCTACCTCAAAAGCCTCATTTATCCTTCACGCACTGATGACACACCTGACCGAGACAGGCAAGGTGCTAAGATTGAGGATAAATGACAAGCCTCTTGTTGCAAATAAACAAGGACAATGAGAAACCCGACGGCTACGTAGCCTCCTCTTCGCCCAGGAGTCCTCTCCGAACCAGCAATGCTAAAAATGCCGTCCACTCACCCGCCTCGGGTCCATCCACGCCGCCGCCATCGCGGGGTCTTGTGGAGAGCGTGGGGCCAAAGAGGCGGCTCCAGGATTCACCGCCCGCCGCCCGGATCCTGCCTAGGGCGGGCCACGCCTAGGCGGACCTTCGCTCTCCGAGCCTCAGTAGCCCAGGCGCAGAGGCCCAGGCTATCGCGTCAGAGCTGTGGGGATGGATCGGGACCCCGGCGAGCGCTCAGGAGACACCCCCGTGACGGAGGACCCGGGGCGGATGTCAGGCTCGTACACTGACCGACGCGGAGGTGAGATACAGCTTCCTCACCGGCCTTTCCAGCTCCTGCCGGGGAAACGCGGCCGCGCAGCTCTTTCAGTCCTTACAGCCCCAGGCACGCGCTGGACACCGACTGATGACGCACAGGCATTAAAAGGCCCGGAAGTCCCACCCCCACCCTCAGCTGTCTTTGGCCCAGTACCGGCGCAAACACGCGGCGCTCAGACTTCTGGGTAACGTAGTTTTCTTCCGTGCAAACCAGAAAGGAGTATAACACTCGGATCCTGACCCTGGAGTTCTGTCATCTGCTGCTTTGTGTTCATCCCCAGTGTCACTTTCAGGCTCCCTGTGTAGAGCCTTGTAGGCCCTTACGAGGACGTTGTAATATGTTTCGTGCGTGTTCTAGAAATATACCCAGGAACTGTTGAATCTACCACAGTAAGATACTCAGAAATGGTAGTAACTGACACAAAGGGGCAAATTTACGCTCCACAGATCCCTAGAAACTTGAGACGGGAACATCGCAAAGGGCCCAGCGGGGAAGACCGGGACGGGTCAGGGGACAGAAGCAAACAAAGCGCGACCCAGAGCTTGTTTTCGACAGGAACGGCGAGGCAAGGCAGGATAACGGCTTGGTATTGGCTAGTCTGAATACTGTCAAGCCTTGGAGCATGGAGGCTGTCCTTATTTGCCTGGCACAGGCCGTTAGGGGGATGAGAAGTATAGTCTATTGACGTATAAGAGTCAGAAAGAGAAGGGGTTTCTATTAGGGGTTTGGGGTTGTTTAATTTACAGATGAAAGGAATAGCCCCTAAGAGTAGTCTGTTACCTCTAAGAACTGGCTAGCCCTGAAAGGGGCAGTCTTGGTATCCTCTGGTGGTTTAATGGTTAGGGCTCTGTGCTCTCAGTGCAGAGGGTCCAGGTTTGATCCCTGGTCTGGGAACTAACATCAGGAAGCTGCTGGGGCCCAGCAGTCAATCAAACAATCAATAGAGAGGTAGAGACCAAAAAATAGGCAGAGGGGAAACAAAAACAACAAATAGATGCTTAAAACATGGATCTCCAAATTTAAAAATCACAGTAGACAGAAATTTCCTTCAAGCCATCCATCTGGTTAGAACAAGGACAGAAGTATATAATGAGGTGGTCTGATTAGAGGCCTATGCTCTTGACACTGCTTCAAGGAAGGCAAAGTTAAGTTACCCATTTATAATTTAGCTTAGACTATTCAATTGTCAGGTATGTAACATACCTGTGAACAGATTACAAATCTTTAACCCTCAAATTTCAAGGATGATGTCACTGACCCCAGAGGCTGCGGGGTATCCCATGACTGAGACAGGAAAGGTGGTCTATGGGTCAGACCCTAAATACCAAGGGGAGCAGCATGTACAACCAGAGACCAGATTCGTATAGGTCTCCAGTATCACATCTCTGTAGAGGGCCCTCCCAGCTGGAAAAAACACTCCCATGACCATCTCAGTAAAACTCACAGACAGGTCCATGAACTTGACTAAGCCTGCAACAACACACTCTTTAATCTCCAGTTATGCACATTTAACAATGCGGGAATTATGACCCCATATTCGTTAATCTTCTCTTTCTTGAAGTCAAGGCTACAAGTTTCAATAGTAGGAAGAAAGAATAAAGGAGAAACTGTTGACATATGTGCAATGGAAATACATGGCATTAACCTGGTTGTTAACATCTCTGTAGAAATAGAGGCAAATACAGGGAATATTTGCAAGTCAAATCACTTGGCAATATATCTAAATAGATAAAACATTTATTGAGAGGCATGATTCTTTCTCACCAGATATTCTGTATATTTTGTCATCATTAAATCCTGAACACGTGTAAGAATTTTTGGTGTGATATAACTATTGTTACAATGACTGATATGTATTTAAACCTTCACCTCAAAGCCATGACTTATTTTTGTCATAGCAAACTGTATTCGCGTAGTATTTGTTAAAGGAATTTGCACGTCCCTATTTTGGTATCATTTAAGTCACTGTGACACTGAGTTAACATGCGGTGCTATCCTTTGAACTTCACAGTTTGTCCCTGGCTAGTTTAGGGGCTTAGACTTTGGGATGCTTGCTATCACGCCCAGAAAGGATGAATGGCTCAGGATAGGCACTGTCTCTGTATTATGCTGCTGACCTGCTATGCTTCTGAAGGTCAAAACTGTTACGTTCCAAGCAGAGTGCCCAATAAAAATACTGGGCTCTGAGGTTCTACTGAGCTCCCCTAGGAGCCACTTCACACACGTTGTTGAAATTCACTGACACAACTTAAACCAAGTGCTCAGGACTCCTAAGGCTTCCCTGGGGCTCAGACGGTAAAGCATCTGCCTGCAATGAGGGAGAGCTGGGTTTGATCCCTGGGTTGGGAAGATCCCCTGGAGGAGGAAATGGCACCCCACTCCAGTACTCTTGCCTGGAAAATTCCATGGATGGAGGAGCCTGGTAGGCTGCAGTCAATTGGATCACAGAGTCGGACGTGACAGCAACTTCACTAGAACTCCTGAAGCTTGTTCCTGGCTTCCTCTGGACTCCAACCCTTATACCGTTCCCCTTGTCTGAGATCGCTTCGAAAAAACATCAATGTTAAGCATGACAATATGCTGAGTTCTTTGATGTTTTCCTAGTATTCATAACTTGGATAATCTTGAGGACTTTCCAGTCATTCATCATGACTCCATTTAAAGTCTGACCATTTTGTCCATATAAGCACATGTGGTTTCTCTTTGTGGTCAACATTATGTCATACACGGTACCCATTATATACACAGCTTTGTGTAAACACTCTGTGAGGGAGGGAGGCAATCAATATAAAAATACACTGCTGTGTGTGGCCACTCATTAACACACACATATACTGAAGGAAACAAAAATGTTAATGTGTCTAATGAGGGAAACAAAAAGGTTAAAGGAACAGAATTGGACAGTGGTTGGAGGTGAGGCTGACGAAAGAAAAATGGCTGCAAGTGGCTTGGTCAGCCAGACACAAGACAGCGGGACTCACTGAGACGTTTTCCAGGCACCTCACACACAGTGTCCACAGCCAAGTCAACCTTGGCCTTAGACGCTTCTCAGGCACCTCACACACAGTGTCCACAGCCAAGTCAGCCTTAGCCTTCTGTGATCTCTCTGCTACTTCAAACTCAAGAGATTACCTATATCTTTCACAAAGTGATGAGATGACACCAGCACTGAAGACAATATGGTTTCACACTCAAACTGAAACGGTGGCCAAGATGTACTGCAGAATGAGAGACAGGGGTCAGAGGTCAATGCGCATTACTTGATCCGTTTTAGTAAAAATGAGTAGTGACAAGGAAAAAGGATCACACCACATGAAGGGATCTGGGAAAGTGATATGGGCATGGACTCTGTGGCCAGCCCAAATGGCTCCGATCCCTAACCTCATACTTGGCAACAACAGTACAAGTCTGGGCAAATCCCTTAGCCTTTCTAGTCTTCAGTTTTCAGTGTAAAATGAGGGCAATATTACCTACCACATAAACTGGCTAGAAAGGCTGAGTCGACATGTCTAAGCGTTTAAGACAGTGGCGGCCGTACGCAGCACCGTGCGTCTGTGCTCTTACCGTTCTACGGGCGCGTCCTCATGGTGGGCTCCGGCCAAGCGACACAGGCGTGAACTCCGTGTGTGAACATACAGAAGGCGTGCAGTTACGAACAAAGGGTAACAGACATGACACACTCACCCTGGAGACACAGATTTGGGGGAGCTCTGCAGCTCACTGAGTGTAAAATGCCTTCAATGGGAGTTAAGTCACTCATGGAACACATTGCAAGTGAGAAAACAGTGGCCTTGGATGGACCCCGGGAAGCACACTGTTTAATGCTAAACATGGGCTGAAGACAGATTCTCTGAAGAAGGGCAAAAACTGAGAAAGCAGGGAAGGACATTTAAGTCAGAGAGGTGGGCAGCAGTCCAAAGGGGGCTGGGAGGTAGGGGAAGAGGACAAAAGGGAACTCTTAGACCTGCGTGAGCCAGGTGACCGTGATAGAGATCACCCTCTAGTTGTCACTGGTGTGAAAGGGACATGATGGGGGAGGACAGGCAATGGACTGAAGAGTCACACAGCGCGTCTGTGAGAGAAAAGAGAAGGGCGCAGCTCAGTGCACAAGGGAGGCGCAAAGTGCCTGCTGCTGCTGCTGCTAAGTCGCTTCAGTCGTGTGCGACTCTGTGCGACCCCATAGACGGCAGCCCACCAGGCTCCCCTGTCCCTGGGATTCTCCAGGCAAGAACACCAGAGTGGGTTGCCATTTCCTCCTCTAATGCGTGAAAGTGAAGTCGCTCAGTTGTGTCCGACTCTTAGCAACCCCTTGGACCGCAGCCTACCAGGCTTCTCCATCCATAGGATTTTCCAGGTTAGAGTACTGGAGTGGGGTGCCATTGCCTTCTCCATAAAGTACCTAGGGATGAGGAACACAGGTACAGATTATGGACACAGAAGGGAATTAAGAGGGAGAAGTTAAAGACCAAAAACAGAGGCATAAAAGAAAGAGGTCCTACACACATTGGGAAATGTGGGGGAATGTGTTCAACCACAGAGGAATATTGACTGTGGAAGAGGAGTAGCCCATACTCTTCAGATTGTAACAAGTCTTACTGAGCAATGAAATCTTACACACAAATCTTCTCTGGGGAACAGAACTCTGAACAAGCTGAAGGTCACCCAGTTTTATTTTCTTGAGAACTGTTTATGGATAACAACAAAGAAGACTGCAGGTCTTCCATTCCTGCAGGTAGTTTAGGATTTCTAATAGTTAAGATAAACTACCAGAGACCAATGACTTTGGACCAAAAGTTGTGCTGTATCCTGAGTCCTCCTTTGGCGTCATAAACCAGGCAAAGACATAGAAGATGCATAAAAGAGCGAAACAGGAAAGCAAACAACTGAAAAATTCAAAAACCAAAATGAAAATTCACTGCATGAGCTCAATAGTAGATTATACGTAAGAGGGAAGGAATCAGTGAGCTCAAAGACAGCTCAAGGGGAATTAGTCAATATGAGCAACAGAGGAAAACACCCTGGGGAAACAAAAAGGTACAAGTCTGAGGGTCCTATGGAACAAGAGCAAGAGCCCACCATTCATGTTACTGGAGCCCCTGAAAAAGAGGGGCTGAAAAAACTATTTGAAGCATAACTAAAAATTTCCCAATTTTTCCAAATGGCATATACTACAAAATTTTAAAAGTTAAGCAAACACCAGACAGGATAAGCCCCCAAATGTTATGGCAGGTTGCATCATGATCAAACTTCTGAACTCTATGTACAAGGAAAAAACACTGAAAGTACTTGACAAAATGGATAGAGTACAGATACAGAAATGATGAGTCAAACGGCAGCAGATTTCTCATCTGAAACCGTGGAAGACAAGGAAATGACCTGCCTTTCAAGTACTAAAATAAAAGAACTGTTGACCCTGAATCCTATGCCCCACAAAAACATCCTTTGGGAATGAAGGAGAAATAAAGACATTCTTAGAAGAAGGAAAACAAAAACATCTGTTACCAGAAAACCTACCACAAAAGACAGGCTACAGGTGTTCCTGGGGTAAATAATTTAAAAAGAAAAACTGTTAATGGAAGAAACTTGGGATTTCAAGAAGGAAGAAAAGAACAATGTAATGAGTAACAATGTAATGAGTAAACAGACTGTGCTTCTTATGAGTTTTGCAAAAATGGTTTGACAGCTGAAGCAAAAAAAAAAAAAAATCATCCAATATGGTGCTCAGCATACAAAAAGGCAACACTTTACAGACAGTTATATTAAAGAATGGGGAATAACGTACCCAATGGAAGTAAGTTTCTACACGTCAAAGTGCTAAAATGTTGATACTGTACACTCTGATAAGTTATGTATGTACAATATAATACCTAAAGTAACCACTAAAAAACAAGACATATTCTCAAAAACATCACAGATATATCAAGTGGAATTCCTAACATTAAAAGTTAGTAACTTTTAAAAGTTACTCAAAAGAAGGCAAAACAAACAAGAAGTACCTCCCAAAACCAAATATCAGGGCAACAAAAACCAGGTAACAAAAACATCATAAAATGGTAATGGTAAGCCCTGAAAATATCAATAATTATTTTAAACTTAAATGACCTAAACATACCAATTTTTAAAAGGAAATCAGTAAAATAGACATTAAAAAATGAGGCAAGTATATGCTACTCACAATATTCACATATTACATTACTTGAAATGTAACAATATAGATAAGGTTGAAAATATAATTATTATGGAAAAATATAAACCATGCAAACATTAACCAAAAATCTCAATAGTGACTATATTAATATCAGATAAAGAATACTTCAAAGCAAAAAAACTTCCCAGGAGCAAAAAGAAAACAAAGAATAATGATAACAGGGTCAATACACCAAGATAACATAGCAATCCTAAGTGCATCTGTACCAAGTAACAGAGCTTTGAAATGCACGAAGTGAAAACTGACAGAACTTAAAGGAGGAAGAGACAATTCTAGAATTAAACTGCAGGACAACACCCCCCTTTTCAGCTATTGATAGAAATTAGAGGCAGGAAATCAGCAGACAAAATCGGGAAAACATCATCAATGAACAGGATCGGGAACACACATATACAAACTCCACCCAGTGACAGTAGGATACACATTCTTTTCAAGCAGCCTTATTGAACATTCAAGATAGACTATATCTTTGATCATAAAACAAACCACAGCAAATTTAAATAGCCAAATCAAATATAAAACAAATGAAATCCAAAACAAGAAGAAAGCACAAAATACTCCAAACACTGCAAAATTAAACAACATACTTCTAAATAATCGATGGGTTACACAGACAGTCTTGAATAAAGAAATATTTAGACCTGAATGAAATGTAATTAGAACATAATAAACTACAACAGTACTGAGGGAAATTTATAGAATTTAATGCTTATATTAATAAAGTGAAAAAAAAATCCTCAATCAATAACCTAAGCACCCGCCTCAAGAAACTGCAAAGGAAAATAGTACCAAAGCAAATAGAAGAAATGATGTAATAAGGATCAGGGGGAAAAAAAATCAGTGAAATAAGGAAAAGACAGAGGAAAAAATGATATAAAGTGCTGGGTTTTTTTAATGATTTAAAAAACTGATATATGTCTGAGAAGACTGACAAAGATAAAAGAGAACACATTTCCAACATCAGGAATAAAATACGGGTTATAAATACAGATTCTGCTGCCCTCAGAATGATAAAGGAACACTTTAAACAAATAAGAACATTTAGATGAAATGGGACAATTTCTAGAAAAAGATAAACTATAAAAACATATCCAATATCAAATAGAAACTGAATAGTTCTATACATATTAAATAAAATAAATAAGTAATTAAGAAGCATTCAAAAGAAAACTCTTCAAGACTAAATGGTTCACTGGAGAATACTACCAATCATTAGGTAGTACCAAATGATACCAAACCAACTCTATACTATACACTGTCTTCTGAATAATAGAACACCTTTTAACACATGTTAAGAGGCCAGAATCACTTAGACACCAAAATCAGACAATGACGATGGAAAAAGAAAGAAAAGAAAGAAAGAAAACTACTTAATACATACCACTGTCACTCATAACATGAGAGGAAAACTTCCTCAACAAAATACCAGCATATTAAATGCAGTAATGTGTATAAAAACAACTGTGCTCCATGACCAAGTAGGGCTTACTCCAAGGATACAGGCCTGGCTCGGCATTCAGAACTCACATAAACATAATATACAACAACAAGCTAGAGAGGAAAACACAAGATTCTCAGTTGATTAAAGAAAAACCATTGGACAAATTCAACACTCATTCATAGCAACAAAAAATTCTCAGCCAATTAGGAATATGGGAAACTTTCTGAACTTGATAAAGAAAGCCCTATGAAGAAAACCTTACAACTAACACCATAGTTTATGATTAAAATCCTAATGTTTTCCCCCTAATATCAGGAACCAGCCAAGGCCATGTTTTCTCACTACTAGTATTCAAAATCATATTGGAAGTCCTAGCTAGTGCAATAAGACAAGAAAAGAAAATGATAGGTATATAGATGAGAAGAAAGAAAGAAAACTTCTCTACTTGCAGATGATATTTCTATGTAGAAAATCCCAAGCATTCTATCAAAAGAAATAGCAAGATTGTAGGATATGAAAAATATATATATACTAAAGACTATATGGAAGCTGAAAATTTTAAAATCAATGCAATCTATAATTACTAAAAACCACCAAACAAAAAACCCACATCTATATATAAATCTTATAAAAACTATATAGGACCTACTGAGACTTATTAAATAACAATGAAATAAATCAAGAGATAGCAAATAAATATACAGACATAATACATTCATAAACTGGAAGACACAAGACAGCAAACATGCTGACTCTAAACATATTATTCTGCCAATTTAACTCAATTTCTCTCAAAATTCAATAATTTTTCTAGTAAAAACTTACATAAAACTTTATATGGAAATTCAAAATACTAAGAATGCTAAATCAGTTTTAAATAAGAATACTGAAGTTTTAAATAAGAAGACTGAACTGGGAAAAGCAGAATCACTTTACCCAATTAAAAGACTTACCATATAACTAGAGCAATCAGTAAACCAGGATTAGTACAGGACCGCAAAAAAGTCTGAGTATTAGCTCTTTAAAACCATATAAAAAAAGGTTTGTCTTTTAAAAATCAAAGCCTAAATAGTCTTAAACGGTGCAAAACAACATGCCCATTCATATGTGAATTCTTATCTCCTTACATATAAAAGCATTTAGCGGCTCAAACTAAAATGTAAGCTCCTTAAGAATAGAGACAATGTTTCAGAACAAAGACGTTGGATGAAAGGTTCCAGACCTGTCTGCCTCACCTTACACTGGATGGCAATGAATGTATATAAAGACGCATAGTACAGGTTCTTTACCATGGGAACAAAACCCTCTTCCTACCAGTTAACTAAGCAATCTGACAAAGTGCCACAGTTTGGCAAGGAAGTCTGAAAGAAACTTTTTTGCAGTTCATTTTCTAAGTCTCTCCCTTCTTTTTTTAAAAAAAATTCCTGAGATAATAGTGAAATGTAAACTAAGTAAGATGGAGCTGAAGGCTTTCCGAAGTGCATAATAACCACTGGGTCTCTCTCCGTGATGAACTCTCACATGCACAATAAGGCTCTAGGTTGGGTCAATTTCCAATATGAGTCTTTAGACGATAATTAATATCCTGCAATAGTTTTTCTCACAGGGAAGAAAACTGTGGGGTTTCTCTTTGGTACGAATGATCAGATTCGGAGTAAGATGTTTCTTCAGGCAAAAGATTTTCCTCAGTGGTTACATTCAAAAAGTCTTTCCCCAATAGGAGTTCTTGAAGGTTGACTGAGGTTTGCCCACTTGTAAAGGGTCTTCCCACTTCTGTCACATTGACAGGGTTTCTCCCAGTATGAACCCTCTGGTGCTGAGTGAGGGACGAGCTGCGACTGAAGGCCTTTCCACACTCACTGCACTCATAGGGCTTCTCTCCAGTGTGGATGATGGAGTGTCGAATAAGGTTTGTGCTCCAGCAGAAGGTTTTTCCACACTCCATGCATTCATAGGGCTTCTCTCCACTATGAATCCGCTGGTGTCTGGTGAGGCCAGACCTGCGGTTGAAGGCCTTCCCACACTCCGTGCACTCATAAGGCTTCTCTCCAGTGTGGATGCTAAAGTGCCGAATGAGGTCTGCCCGATTACTAAAGGCTTTCCCACATTCTTTGCACTCAAAAGGTTTCTCGCCAGTGTGGGCTCTTTTATGTAAGATAAAAGTGGAACAGTGGGTGAAGGCCTTTCCACACTCGGTGCACACATAGGGCTTCTCCCCGGTGTGGATCCGCTGGTGCCTCTTGAGGTATGACCTGTGGTTGAAGGCCTTCCCGCACTCGAGGCACTCGAAGGGCTTCTCCCCGGTGTGGATGACATAGTGGTGAATGAGGGCTGCGCTCTCACAGAAGGCTTTCCCACATTCGCTGCACTCGTAGGGCTTCTCCCCGGTGTGGGTCTGCTGGTGCCACATGAGGTAGGACCTGTGTTTGAAGACCTTGCCACACTCAAAGCACTCATACGGATTCTCGCCACTGTGGATGATGTAGTGTCGAATGAAACCCGGCCTATCTCGGAAGGCTTTTCCACATTCTTTGCACACAAAAGGTTTTTCTCCAGTGTGGCTCCTGTTATGTAAAACAAAAGTGGAACGGTGGGTGAAGGCCTTTCCACACTCACTGCACTTATAAGGCTTCTCCCCACTGTGAATCCGCTGGTGCTGTGTCAGGTGTGACTTGCGGTTGAAGGCCTTGCCACACTCCATGCACTTATAGGGCTTCTCTCCGGTGTGGACCATGTGGTGTTGAAGGAGATAAGTGCTCTTACTAAAGGTTTTCCCACACTCTGTGCATTCATAGGGCTTCACTCCAGAATGAATCCTCTCATGTCGAGCAAGGAGGCGTTTCTTATTAAAAACTTTCCCACACTCATTGCATTTGAAGAGACTTTCCTCTTCCTGAATCAGGGGATCTTTACCTGATCCACAGGAGTCACGGTCATGGACAGCACCCCCTAGAGGGACTTGCTCCTCTACGATCCTTGAACACACACCACCAGCTGTCCCTAAGCTGCCACGTTCACAGCTTGGATTCCCAGGGAGCTTCCCGTTCTGGGGTTCTATCTCTGGTCTCAAGCATCCTTCATGCCTTTCCAATGGCTCTTCTTGATTGTTGATTTGGCCCAACTGGGAGTCCTCTGAAACTCTCTGTGTTAGCTGTTCTTGGACTGAGGCTCCCTCAAACAGGGATGGCTCAGAAGTGGTAGATTCTCTGGTCTTGGGTTTTCCTTTGTCACCTGAAAGAAATTCAACATACAGAAAGACCTGTTAATAATGCCAGCATGGAAGTTCAATATTTCAGTGTTAAAAATGAAGATGAAAATAGTGCCTCTGTGTCTGCCATGTTGCCCTACCTCTGAATCCCAGGATAAGAATTTATTTCTCTCCTGATCTTGGACTGTTAAAACCTTGAAAGAGGGACCCAGAGGAATGGCTCTGTAAGGGGATGGGGTGCTGGAAAAAAGCACAGTCAATTCCAGACGGGAGAGTTATGCAAATAAACAACTCATGTGGGTCCAGACAGTTTATGCTGAAGAGATGACTCAGTTCAAAACCTGAAAGACCAACTATATGATCAGAAGGCTATGGTTTGAACCATAAGATAACAACTAGGAAACAGACAAAGGGAAGACAAGGGCACTGAGTCACGCAGGCACTGATTTAATCAGTTGTGTTTATGTAATGAGAGTCAGTGGAATTCTTATGTTGGCAGTACTCCATGCATATATTGCCATACATCAATGCCAAGAGGCTAATGAGTCCGATGACGTGGTAGCTAATGTTTGGAAGCCCTCCAAAATCTGTTTAAAAAAAAAAATCTATTGAAAACTTATTGGACAAAGACTTTGCAACAACTATCTTATAAAAGCTCAAGGAGCTAAAGAAAGATACAGAGAAAGTCAAGAAAACTAGGTAAAAACAAATGGAACTATCAATACAAAGAAAGAAAACCTAAAAAGAAATGAAAAAGAGGGAATTCCCAGGAGACTCAGTAAAGTTAAAACTCCAGGCTCTCACTGCCAGGGACCCAGGTTCAATCCCTGGTCAGGGAATTAAGATCTCACAAGCCACAAAGTGCAGTCAAAAAAAAAAAAGAGAAAAAGAAATGAGAAATTCAGGAGCAAAAACTTCATTAATTAAAGTGAAAAACTCACTGGAAGTATTCAAACGAAAATTTATACAGAAAGAAGAAATAATCTGCCAAGTTGAACATAGAATAATGTTAAATATTGAGTCTAACAAACAGACAAAAAGGAAAGATTGAACAATAGTGAGTAGAGCCTAAGGCACCTGTGATACACTTAATGAACCAACATACTCACTGAGACATTCCCAGAAAGACAAGAGAGACGGGATCAAAGAGAGTATCTGAAGAGCCGAAGACGTCCCAAAATGGATGAAACGTCCAAGAAGTTCAATGAATTCCAAGAAAAATAAACTCAGACACACACTGAGGAAACTGTAAACAAACTTTTGTAAGGCAAAGAAAAAGTATAGCAAGTACGAAGCAACCTGTTATATACAAGCGATTCTCAATAAGATTATCAGATTTCTCATCAGAAACTTGGGAGGCCAGAAACCAGTGGTTCAATAGATTCAAGTGTAAAACAAACAAACAGAAAGTGTCAAGTAAGAATCCTTAATCCGGCAAAACTGTCCTTTAAAAGAGCAAGGAAGAAATTAAGACATCTCAGTATATGAAAGTTGGAGGAGTTTGTTACCACTGGATCTGCTCTGTAAGAAATTCTTCAGGGAGACTTCCAGGGTGAAATGTAAGAACACTAGACAGTAATTCAAAGCCATATGAATAAATAAAGAGCTTTATAATAGTAAATACATGGGCAGTTATTAAAGATAGAATTATTTTGTAACTCTACATTGTGTATTTACATGATTTAGAAGATTGTTTGTTCAAATTGTTAACCTAAAGGCTAGTATTATTATAACTTTAGCTTATAAGTCCATGTGTAGCTTTCTAGAAATTTAAGAGACTAACACATTTAAAAGAATTAGTAGTTTTACGTTTCTAGGCGTACAACATACAAAGATGTAATTTTGTGACACAAACACTTGAAAGGGGTAATGACGGAGCTGTAAAGGATTTCTGATGTTGCTGAAGTTAGGCTGGTATAAAATCATATTAATGGTAAAACTTTAATACATACATCAAATATAATCCCATGATAGCCATAAATACCTAGAGAATGTATGCAGAAGGAAATGAGAAAGGAATTTAAAAGTTTCACTACAAAATATCAACTAAACACCAGACTATAAAGCAAGAATGAGAATCAAAAACTATAACACATATAGAAATCAAATACCAAAATGACAGAAGTCTCTCCATATCACTAACACTTTAAATGTAAATGGTTAAACTCTTCAATTAACAAACAGAAATTAGCAGAATTGATAACACATGACCCAACTATATGTTTTCCACTAGAGACTCACTTCAGATACAAAGACACAAACTGAAAGTCAAAACAGGGAAGAAGATTCTGTACAAATACTAACAAAAAGAGAGCAGACAAATCGTCTACATTAAAATCAGACAAAACGGACTTTAAATCAAAAAAGATTACAAACAACAATGAAAGATATTATATAAGTAAAAGTTATAATATAGCAAGAAAATATGACTGTAAACAACTACATACTGAAAGAAGATCAAAATACATGAACCAAAGAATGAAAGAACGGAAGAGAAAGAGACAACACTACAAAAAACATGGAGGCTTCAATATCCCATTCTGAATAATGGAGAGAACAACCAGACAAAGGGTAAGTATAGAAACAGAAGACTTAACACAAACCGACTGTATCTAACAGATACATACAGAACACTCTACACAACAATAGCATACACATTCCTCTCGAGTATACATGGAACATTTTCCAGAACAGACCATAGGTTAAATCACAAATTAAATCTCAATAGATTTAAAAATATATCAAAAAAAGTATAATTTGTTTCTAATGAAAACAAACAAAAAAAACACCAAAACTTACAGGATGCAGTGAATGCAGTTGTTAAGAGGGAGATTTCTAGCTATAAACACTTTCAGTGAAAAACAAAAAAGATGTCAAGTCAACAACCTAACTTAACAACTTTAGCAGGAAAAGAAAGAAACTAAACCCAAACTAAAGACACACAGGCAATGGAAAAAGAACAGAGAGCCCGGGAAACACACACACGTGGAGCTCTGGGGAATGGAAGAGAAGGGAGAGCAGTTCACAGTAAAAGCAAAGAACATAAAGTAAATGGAGCTAGAAAAATGGGTGACGCTGGGAATGACAACACCGTATTCCTGTCTCACACTATCCTCAAATTCTACCTCACACCAGAAAGAGTTAAATGTCAGGTGCCAAGCTTAGAACATCTTATAATGAGGACATCTTTTTGATATTAGGGATGGAGCAGCACCTATAACTGATAAAAGTATCAGTAATGTACAAAAATTCCTAAAAACAAAAGGCAAATAAGTTAACACCTAGAGTTTTCGATGAACTGACATTTCAAAGAAGAAAATACAGTTGTTCGTCAGTATCCACAGGGGAATAACTGGTGTCAGACACTTCCTGCTCAACACCCAAATCCAAAGATGCTCAAGTCCTTTGCATAAAATGGCAGTTTTTGCATATAACCTACACACATCCTCCTGTGTACTTTAAATTGTCTCTTGCTTGTAATATCTAATACAATGTAAATACTGTGTAAATAATTGCCAGCACAAGGCAAACTCAAGTTTTGCTTTTTCGAGCTTTCTGGGATTTTCTTTTCCTCCAGTGTCTTCAATCCATGCTTGATGAATCCAGAGTCAGAACCTGCAGATGAGGAGGACAACTGTACAAATGGGCCGATAATTACATGATGAGAAGCTAAAGCTTGTGAACAATTAAGGAAATGCAAGGCAAGCTCACCTAACACACAGTTTTGTCAGTTCGTTAAGCAAAAATAAACATGCCTGAGAGCATGAAAGACAGAACAGGACACAGTCAGTGGAATCTAGAGAATTATAGATGGGCAGATCTCTTTTAGAAAACCACAGCAATTGTCACCTAAACTTGAAAGTTTGCACAGCTACAATCCAACAATTTTACTCCTAAAAATGACAAAAGACAGGCCTAATCGTGTGCAAGATGACCAATACATACGAACGTTCCTGGTAGCACTGTTTATGAGAATGATGAAATGTAAAAAAGTAAATGCCCTAGAGAGTGGATAAATATGAAACAGGAATATTTTTTATTTGCTTCAAGTGCAGAAACTTGGGCACATTTTTATGTTAAGTAGACAAAGGATAAAGTTACTAAGGGGCTTCCCTGGTGGCTCAGAAGGTAAAGCATCTGCCTGCAATGTGGGAGACCCGGGTTTGATCCCTGGGTCAGCAAGATCCCCTGGAGAAGGAAATGGCCACCCGCTCCAGGATTCTTGCCTGGAAAATCCCATGGACAGAGGAGCCTGGCGGGCTACAGTCCATGGGGTCACCAAGAGTCGGACACGACTGAGCGACTTCACTTGCACTTTCAGTTACTAAACAAGCAGTAAATAGAAACACTTTCCCTAAAAGGTGTGACCTAGACTCTGGTTCAAGAACTGGCCATGAAATGTGCCAAGGTCTCTTCCACCAGGGAAAGGAAAACCACAGCCTGGGAATCTGAGTGCAGAAGGGCTGAGGACCAAGCAGGAGTTTACTGTGGAGCCCTGCTGACACCCCAGGGCCATGCGCTGAGACACCGGCACTGGGGAGGCAATCCCTGTCGGGAGGGCCGGACGCAGGGCTGCTGGGGGTGGGTCGAGGGTCTGGGGCGGCATCCAGTCTCCAGCCTGTGCGGACGGCAGGACCACATGCTCAGGCGTAGGAGGGGAGGAGTGAGCACCGGGATGGGTTCTCTGCCAGGCGTGCTCACTGGCTGCCTCTGAGATCCTCAGGTGGAGGTGTGTGGAGAGCAGGGGGCAGAGGCTGGGATGCCCCTCTGAGGGGCCACCGATGGCCCCACAAACGCTCACAGGCCAGCTGGGCCACGGAGTGACTAGGAGTGGAAAGAGCACGCCTCTGCAGCAGCCCCAGCATCACATACGACGGCTCCAGTGCCCTCAGCAGCCCAGACGTGGGCACACAGGACAAACGTCACTGGGAGGCTTTACCCAACAGGAGGAGACGGGCGACAGGGGACAAGGGAGGGCTCCTCAGTGTCTGAAACGATAGTTTGGGAAAGGGGAAGCAGAGGAGTGCTGGAGAGGCGCTGGGCAGGGAAGACGTGAACCACACTGTTCATCGTGACTAACGGGACGTGGCGGTACCAGCAGCTCACTTCCCACGAGACACTGACTACGGCTCAGACCCTGTGCTGAGCAGTTTTATGTTTTAAAACTGCACACCCCCAGCAACCCCAGGTCAGAGCGACTACTGTTGACTGGCGCCTTTAGGAGCAGACCCCCCTCACCAACCTCCTGCTCCTCTCCTGAGACGGAGGGCTCAGTCACAGCTCTCTGCCCACCCCCCAAGTGTGGCCAAGAGCCCAGTGCCTTCCAGTGGAGGGATCAGAGGGCTGCTGTTTATGGGAGTCAGAGTGGCGTCATCCCCCACTTCTCTGCTAGCTGCAGGGGTCAGGGCACCTGAAGTCACACACTGACGACAGAACGAACCCAGGGCCCCGAGCGGCCGCGTGCTGCAGAGCTCCCCGCGACCCACAGGACGGGGTGCGAGTCAGAAACAGCGCCTCCACGTGCTTGAGCTCCGAGACACCGGAGTCCCTCTGACACAGCAGCCAGGCTGTAACTCAGACGAACTTACGTGCAGACACAAGGAGATCCCAAATTTCACTGGGACCACAGAGCCGGTGGTCGGCACGCAGGCCTGAAGCCCAGGACACATCTGAGCTCGTACACCGCTGTCCTCGGCGAGGACAGAGGGACCTGGGGTCAAAGGGCTCCGTGGCTTCCAGACCACCAGAGGCCCGAACAAGACGCTTCCCAGGGAACCAGGGCCCGTGGCTTCCGGCAGGGTCTCTGCCCACAGCTTGGCTCCTACCTGCACAGGTGCTTCGGGAGAGGTCTCTCTTCACCGTCCACAGCTCCTGCCCGTGCTCCAGCCGGTAGATCAGCTCAGGTCTGGGGACAGGACACCCTGGGCATGGAGAAAAAAGGAAGACATGGGGGCTTCTGTGAAAACTGGGAAGACCTCTCAGTCTCGTGTGAGACTTCGGGATGTGGACCTCAGAATGAAGCTGCTCCCATGCACACAAAATGTGGAACCGCGACCCAGAAACCAAAGACACGCCACACTGCATGGAGCTTTTATTCCTAACACTAAATCAAAAGCTAATACACAGTTAACACAGTCAAAGGACTGTGTTCAAGCAACTTAAATGCACCACACTACTTCAGAATTGAAATAGATTTATGATGTCATTTAAACAACTGACATATTTGAAATATTGATTCTTTTCGTTCAAAACAAGGTTACGTGTCTCCGTTGCTAAGTTCCGTTTTTAGAACACAAGCAAAGTTCTGTACTGTTGTTTCTACAGACCACAGGTGAGTCTACCCCAGGGTTTCCTCACAGCATTCTCAGCAAGTACATACTACGATCGGCACTTTTCTTTTTTAGCCATGCAGGATCCTAGTTCAGTGACCAAGCATCACACCATCACCCTCTGAATCAGGAGGGCAGAGACTCAACCACTGGACCACCATTTTTTTTAAAGTTAAAGTTCATTTACAATGTCATGTTTGTATCGGGTGTACAGGAAAAGTGATTCACATACACAAATACCCACACTGCTTTTCAGATTCTTTTCCGTTATAGGTTATTATAAGATACTGAATATAGTCCCTGTGCTGTATTAGAACCTTGTTGTTTATCTATTATTATATATAGAGGTGTGTATCTGTTGATCCCAAACTCTTAATTTACCCCTCACCACACCTGCTTTGCTCTTTCATAACCATAAGTTTGTTTTCGGAGTCTGTGAGTAGCACCATTTTATAGATAAAAACCATACAGAAAGCAACAATCAGGCAGATAATGTGATGTGCCAAAGAGCCCACAACTGGTGAACGGCTGGGCCAACACAGAGCCCAGGTCTAACCGTCTCGGCTCTGTGTGCTGTTCCACCACAAAGCTACACAAGCCTGCTCCCAGAGGTGCCGAGTGCAGGTCTAGATGATGAAAATCCTGATGAGTAAAGACAGGAGCGGTGGTGGTGAGGCTCGCAATGCTACCCTGCACAAAACCTGGTCACTCCAGGCACTGTTCTGACCCTTTCTAGAAAGTTACCCACTTAGCCCTGTTGCAGCCCCGGGAAGTAAACTCCACCTTACTCCGGTTTACCAAGGAGCACCCCGAGGCCCAGACGCAGTCTGTAACTGCCCAGGACCACACAGTTTTTAAGGTGCAAAGCAGGGACTAAACACCAGAATCTGGCTCTGACCCTGGCCTCCCCAACACCACAATGAGGAGGAAACAGCAGACACCCCTGAGTGGGGCCAGCATCCTGAGACCAAGTGCGGGGCAGCTGTGAGGGAGGGATGTGAGCACCGAAATGCAACTACTGGGAGCAGGGCTGGGGAGGGGCAGACTCAGCAGACTTCAGTATTTCATGAACTGTGAGAAAATAATAAAACTGAGACTCCTGCACAGTGATACGGTCACATCTACTGCCATCAATATTTCACTAAAAAAAAGGATTTTTACTTCAAAGGAACCCCACAGAGGACAGCTTCATGAAGTGAAGGTGTATGTTCCTTACTGTTAAGGTTCCACTGTACGAGGCTCGCCACGGAAGCCGAGTTCCCCTGACTGTCCTGAGGGCCAGGCGAGCCCGAGGGTCACACGGGAGGAGCAGAGCAGTGCCCGCATCGGGCCTGCCGTGCGGTCAGTCAGCGACCTGGGTGAGCTCCGACTCGTATTCACAGTAACGCCAGTGCTACAAGTGACGCTTTTTCTGTTTCTCACATCCCTTCAAAAAGGGATTCCTGTACAGCAATGGTGAGTGGGAAACAGAAACCCAGAGGCTGACAAGTCGCTAAGTCAACCTGAAAATGCAGCCAAGGGACTGAACAGTGAGAGTTAAGGGCCAGCGAGCCTGCACCACGGCTCAGGGATGGCCCCCTGTTGAAGAGAGGAAATTAGCAACAGTTGGGGGGAAGAAGGGTTAACTACTGAACCACATTTTCCCTAAAGAAGTCAGGAGGCACGAAAAAGAGTAAACGAAGGCCTTCCTCAGGGTCATTCCCAGTGCCCCTGATGAAGTGTCCGTGAGCCTTCAGAAATGGGGCTTCTCAGCCTCTGGACAACTGACATTCAGATCCAGAAAGTTCTTTGCTGAGGAGAAGGGGAGAGAATGTGTCTCTCCTGCACAGTGTAAGGATGTGTGGAGGCGCTCCGGGTCTTCACTCAGTAAGTGCCTGTAGCAACTCCATCCCAGTGGTGACAACCTATGTCTCCAGACGGGGCCAAGTGTCCCTGGGGAATGAGAACCGCTGGCTTAGAGGATGTAAATCAGGTGACAGGGGAGAGCTAGTGTGATGAGGAGGGGCGCTAAGAGAGTTTGTGGTCAGGAAACAGTTGGTGAGGAAGCGAGGTGGCCATGTGCAGAGAAGAGGTGGCCACGTGAAAAGCCAAAATGCCCAAGAACACCCACCAGGAAAACAGGACAGCACCTCAGAGGCCGGAGGCGAGCACGTCAAGTACGTCAGGTACGCACAGAACGGCAAGGCACCAGTGCGACCCGTCAGTGAGCGTGGGGAGAGCCAGGGGAGGCGGGCGGAGGCATCGGGGCTCGATGGTGGGCGTTTCTATTTGTTTAATTCTGTTGTAAATTATCTAAATATGTCAAGCTTTTCCTGATTTTGTTCAACCTCCTCTCACTGACATAGAACACAATCCCAGGTCTCTAAGAACACGCCTGTCTCACCGAAGCCCTGGGTTTACAGCCCTCCCTTCCCTCAAACTGAGCAGCCTGAGAGGACCGTCCCTGAGCTGCTGTCTCTCTACTGTGGCTCTCTGGCCCATGCGGACTGGGTCATCCTCAGCTGAGCAGGGCTGTCGTGTCCACCCTCTGGTGCTGAGGGGCATCTCTGGACTCATCACCAGACCCCGGGACCACTCACTCCCACATGTGACGGGCAGATGCAGCAGACGCTGCCTGATGTCTCCTGGGCACAAAACCGCCACATGCTGAGACGCACTCCTCTCCCAGCTTCTCCTTCTCGGACCAGCAGATGATCCCTGCCGAGACTGAGCGAACATGAGACACCTGTGAAGGCGCAGGAGGACAGAGAAGCCCCCTGACTGAGACCCTGCGGCTAGACAGGACCTGCTGGCACTGAAGGCAAAGGCCTCCTGGGGCCCCGGCTGCCTCACCCTCTTCCTGGAGAACAGCTTGTCACCCACATCCTGTGCACTCGGGTGTAGGGGACGCCTGGGAACCGGTCTCATTCGGTCCGCTCCCTCTCTGGAATGTGAAACAGGAACTCAGACAGAGGCCGGTCTGTGCTGGGCCCTGGGCTGAGAGGTTCAGGTGGTCACTTC
The DNA here is from genome assembly GCF_003369695.1 of Bos indicus x Bos taurus. Lineage (NCBI taxonomy): Eukaryota > Metazoa > Chordata > Mammalia > Artiodactyla > Bovidae > Bos > Bos indicus x Bos taurus. The sequence continues at coordinate 1,353,390 of NC_040093.1, forward strand.
CGCCTCACGGACACCCCCACCCCCACCCAGAGCCCTGCAGCAGAGAAAGAGCAACAATATAAACACACGAAGAAGTAGAAACAAGGCATCTGGAGCCTTGGAGAGCAGGGATTGGGCTGGTCACTCCTGTCAAACTTGCTGGGGTGCAAAAGCCATTCTGAAAAGACAGGGACGTGAGCAAAGCCAGAGAAAGAAGCCAGGACGGAAGCCCCAGAAGCCAGGGTAGAATCCTGGTTCTCCTATTCCAGTCCCATGTGGCCCGACTGGAAATGCTGCCTTTGGGTTCTGCAGAACATTCATTTCCTTCCACCACTTTCTAAGAGCCAAAGGGGAACTTTATTCAAAGAGACACAGAGACAGCAGGCAAGAGGAGGTGACTCTCAAGCATGAGTGAAACTGTGAGGAAGCAGGGGGGAGGGAGGACTCCTGAGCCCTTCCTGAGAAGCCAAGATGAAGCCAGGGTCCGGGATGCACGGGGTGGTCGGGGCCCGCACAGCAGAGCAGGAGCCTTACCCAGAGACACCAGGAGGCCGCAGTTCTCCAGCATCACCTCCTGGTACAGGGTCCTCTGGGCCGGGTCCAGATGCCCCCACTCCTCCTGGGTGAAGGTCACAGCCACGTCATCGAAGGTCACAGACAGCTGGAATGTCAAATACAGATAGCAGCGTCAGCTTTGGGACGACCGGGTGGGATTGGAGCTTGTCCCTGCGTCTCTGGTAAAGGCGCAGCAAGGTCGAGGCCCTCATCGCCGGGCACCTCCTCCGCACTGGGCTGAAGAGGGGGTGGGCAGTGCTGTGGGCATAACACAGTACAGCCCTACTTCAGATCCTGGGCGTGTGGTTCCCGAGCACTCCGAAAAAGCAGGTCGCATGGTGATTTTGGATTCCCACTGCAAATACAAGTTACATTTAGGACTTCCCTGGCGTCCAGTGGTTAAGAATCCACCTACCAACGCAGGGGACATGGGTGTAATCCCTGGTCCACGAAGATGTGACATGCTTCGGGGCAAGCACACCCGTGTGCCACAACTACTGAAGCCCGTGAGCCCTAGAGCCCCTGCTCCGCAACAAGAGAAGCCACCACAGTAAGTCCATGCACAACAACGAAGAGGAGCCGCCCTGCTCGCCGCAACGAGAGAAAGCCTCCACAGCAACGAAGACCCAGTGCAGCCAAGGGTAAATCCAAGTTTTACAATGTTTACACCGCGCCGCAGTCCACTAAGGGTGCAATAGCGCTATGGCTGCTGCTAAGGCTTCAGTCGTGTCCGACTCTGCGCGACCCCATAGACGGCGGCCCACCAGGCTCCCCGTCCCTGGGATTCTCCAGGCAAGAACACTGGAGTGGGGTGCCATTGCCTTCTCCAGTGCATGAAAGGAAAAGTGAAAGTGAAGTCGCTCAGTCGTGTCCGACCCTCAGCGACCCCATGGACTGCAGCCTACCAGGCTCCTCCGTCCATGGGATTTTCCAGGCAAGAGTACTGCAGTGGGGTGCCCTAAGACAATAATTTGGATGCCTTAATTAAAAAGTACTTTATTGCTAAAAAACGCCAACCATCATCGTGAGCTGTAACCTTGTTGCAGGTGGAACATCTCAACTACTGTGAGAAACTACCACCATGTGACCCAAAGACACAAAGGAAAGCAAATGATGCAAGGCTGCCACAAACCTTCAATCTGCGAGAAAAACAACAGCAACAAAAGCACAGAATCCACAAACACGACAAAGAAAAGTATGAGCACAGAGCACACAGAAGCCCCCCGCGCAGGGGCCCTCGGAAAATGACGGAAGGACCAGGGCTGAGGGGTGCAGACAGAGGGGTGCTACAATGTCAGAGGAATGAGTACATAGTGATAATAAGACTACAAATAACGTTAAGCACAGCAGCAGGGGCTACCCAGGTGGCTCGGTGTTAAAGAACCCACCTGCCAATGCAGGAGACTCGGGTTCAATCCCTGGGTCAGGAAGATCCCTGGAGAAGGAAAAGGCAACCCACTCCAGGATCTTTGGTGGGAAATGCCTGGACAGAGGAGCCTGGCAGGCTACAGCCCGTGGGGTCACGGAGTGTGAGACAGGGCTGAGCAACTGAGCCACCGCCACCTGCGCTCCACTGGTCCTGCTAGTTGCCCGCCCCGTGCTGAGAGCATTACGTCATGTCCAAACGCAACGAACAGGACTTCCCTAGATGTCCAGGGGCTAATACTCCACACTCCCAATGCACAGGTCCCAGGATCAATCCCCGGTCAAGGAACTAGATCCCACACGCCACAACTAAGAGTTTACGTGCCGCAGCTAAGAACCTGCACAGCCAAACAAATAAACATTAAAAACAAAAGGCAACTAAGTCCCTAGTTCTCAAGTCACCATTTTCACCAGTGACTCCTAACTAAAAACACTCCACAGTCTGCCTTGTAATCTTACTCCCACCACCACATACTGGACATACTCTGTACACTCTCCTGAAACGTGCAGCAGATGCACGACCACATCCCTGTATGATCAGAACCACTCAGTAAACATAAACAATTCAGCCACCCCACTCTCAGATGAAGAGCCCTACTACTGCAGACCCATCATTTAAATGCTCCAAGACACTGGCTCATGGTTTTTTCACCTTACACAGTGCTCACATCTTTGTATATCAAGTTTTTTTTTGTTTTTTTTTGTTTTTTTTTTCTGCAGCTCTGCTCAGCTTGTGGGACCCTAGCTCCCCAACAAGGGATCAAACCCAGGCCCGTGGCAATGAGAGCGCAGAGTCCTAACCGCTGGACCACCAGGGAATTATTAGTTTTCTTGAGTTAATACTTCAATTAAATATGTGCAAATTCCTAATAAATTGACTGGTTCATACATAGGAATCCTGCAAAAACTCATTTCTGGTGTTAGATAAACTCTTATCACTAGGGACATTTGGGGCAGGTAGGTCAAGAGAAACAAAATTAACTAGGGCCTCAACAATGATTACCAGATGATATGTTTAATTAATTAAAACTCTTTAAGGAAGGGGACAGGGGACTTCCCTGGTGACCAGTGGCTAAGACTCAGTGCTCCCAATGCGGGTTGCATCCCTGGTTAGGGAACTAGATACCACATGCTGGTGTACCTAAATAAAAACATTAACTCAAAACTCTCTGGCATATAATCCAACAGCACCCTCCATGACTGTTTAAGCGTGCACCTATGGATGGGCTTTCTCTGGTTGGTCTAAGTTATAAGTGGGGAAAAGAATTAGGGAAAGGGTTAATTATTAATCAAGTCCTGGCCATTTGCAGCCGAGGAAACAAATGTCACTGTTTCTCTTCCTGGAAGCTCTAAAGATAGGAATTTGACTTCAGGCAAGTCTGACTTAGACCGGGCAGGACTCCTGGGTTATTGACTGTAGATGACGGGCTGGGTTCCTAGGCAGGTTATTTGCCAAAGTTTCAATTTTATACTCCATCTATTTTCCATTTGTATATTCAGGCTTGCGTGTTCTAGGACTAGAGATAAAGTGAGTGACGAGCCAGCTCCACTGGTCTCACACAAACACAACTGCAGAGAAACTCAATGCCTCTCCTGAATTCCACCCAGCTCAGGAGCTCTCTCCGAATCAGCAATGCCAGGAACACCGTCCACTCACCCGCGCCGGGTCCATCCACGCCGCCGCCATCATGGGCCCCTGAGGAGATAGCGGGACCCGGAGAGGCGGCGACAGAGGCGAGTCCCGCGGGTTCAGCCGACCGCCGCTCGCTCCTTGCTCTGGGCGAGGTGGCCGATCACGGGGAGGGTCACAGCCAGCTCGAACGCGCGCAAGGGAACCCAAGCCACCTTTCTGCTCATTTGCGAAGACGGCACTGGAAGAAGCCACAGAAGAGCTTTACCCTTCCCGACAGCTGGCGTGGACCGAGCCGTCGCACGCAAATGACGTCCACCACCGGTGGGGCCGGAAGCCCCACCTCCCCGCAGGAAATGCCCCCTCCCTGGGCCGTCATTGGCCCAGCGCCTGCTGCAGTCGCGCAGTGTAGCACTTTCTGGGTAATGTAGTTTTTTCTGTGCAGACAACAGGCAGTGGCGCGCGTGTTCAGTCGCTCGGTCGTGTCCCACTCTTTGCGATCCCATGGACTGCAGCACGCCAGGCTTCCCTGTCCATCACCAACTCCCAGAACTTGCTCAAACTTATGTCCATCGAATCGGCGAACCCCATGAACAGTGTGAAAAGGCAAAAAGAGCCGCTCTACCTCGATGTAAAATATTTAGGAGATCCAAAGCCCCGAATCAGACCCTCTTCACAGCAGGCACAGCTCGGGGGGAGCGAGGGAGCACTAACGGCGCAGGTGAAAAACCATGAATCAACGTATTGGAGCATTTTTTCTTCTTTCTTTTTGGTTGGGCACAGTGTTCAGAGTCCTAACTACTGGACCGCCAAGGAATTCCCTTGGAGCGTTTAAATGATAAATCTGCAATGATGGGACTGTTCATCCGAGAGGAGTGACTGAATTGTTTGCGGTTCTAGTCATACAGAGAAGTGGTCCCGCCTCTGCTGGACATTTCATATTGAGAAGAATATTGAATATGGTGGTGGGAGTAACAAGGCAAACTCTACATGGGGTATTTTTTAGTCAGAAGACACAGAGGTGAAAAAGATGCCTGCAAGGGTGGAGGACTTCCTGGTGCTCCAGTAGCTTAGACTTGGCGATCCCAATGCAGGGGACCCGGGGTTCCATCTCTGGTCAGGGAACTAGATCCCACATGCTGTAACTAAGAGGTTGCATGCCCCAGGAGGAGATCAGAGATCCTGAGTGCCCTAAGACCCCGCACAGCCAAATAAACAATTATTTAGGGGGGGGAAAGCGCCTGCAGTGAACAAACAACATGTTTGAGCTCCCCACTGGGTAGTTTGGATATTTATTGCTATTTATTCTTGCTTTTGAATTGTGGTGCTGAGGACGACTCTTGAGAGTCCCCTGGACTGCAAGATCAAACCAGTCAATCTTAAAGAAAATCAACTGTAAATATTCATCAGAAGGACTGATGCTGAAGCTCCAATACTTTGGCCATCTGATCTGAAGAGCTAACTCACTGAAAAAGACCCGAATGCTGGGAAAGATTGAGAGGACAGGAGAAGGGGGTGACAAAGGATGAGATGTTTGGATGGCATCACTGACTCAATGGACATGAATCTGAGCAAACCCTGGGAGACGGTGGAAGACAGGGAGACATGGTGTGCTACAGTCCATGGAGTCACAAAGAGTCAGACATGACTTAGCAACTGAACGTCAGTTTTTGGTAGATGAAGGGAGGAGCTGCCACCGGAAGGACTTGGAGGGGAGGCTGGAAGAGCACTTCTGCAAATGCTGTAAGCAAAGGTTAGATTTCAGAAGAGTT